>NC_090922.1:1532887938-1533553295 GCF_040938575.1 Ambystoma mexicanum
GCAGGAATGTCAGATCGTGAGCCTGGATGAGTCTTCTACTGAGTGGCAGCTGAAGCTGAGGTGTGCAGGAATGTGAGATCTTGAGCCGGGGCTAGTGTTCTACTCAGTGGCAGCAGAAGCTGAGGTGTTAAGGAATGTGGGATCTTGAGCCGGGGCTAGTGTTCTACTCAGTGGCAGCAGAAGCTGAGGTGTTAAGGAATGTGAGATCGTGAACCGGGGCGAGTGTTCTACTGAGTGGCAGCTGAAGCTGAGGTGTGCAGGAATGTGAGATCGTGAGCTGGGGCGAGTGTTCTACTGAGTGGCAGCTGAAGCTGAGGTGTGCAGGAATGTGAGATCGTGAGCTGGGGCGAGTGTTCTACTGAGTGGCAGCTGAAGCTGAGAGGTGCAGGAATGTGAGATCGTGAGCCGGGGCGAGTGTTCTACTGAGTGGCAGCTGAAGCTGAGGTGTGCAGGAATGTGAGATCGTGAGCTGGGGCGAGTGTTCTACTGAGTGGCAGCTGAAGCTGAGGTGTTAAGGAATGTGAGATCGTGAGCCAGGGCTAGTGTTCTACTGAGTGGATTCTGAAGCTGAGGTGTGCAGCAATGTGAGATCGTGAGCTAGGGCGAGTGTTCTACTGAGTGGCAGCTGAAGCTGAGGTGTGCAGGAATGTGAGATCATGAGCCTTGGCGAGTGTTCTACTGAGTGGCAGCTGAAGCTGAGGTGTGCAGGAATGTGAGATCGTGAGCCTGGGCGAGTGTTCCACTGAGTGGCAGCTGAAGTTGAGGTGTGCAGGAATGTGAGCTCGTGAGCATGGGCTAGTGTTCTACTGAGTGGCAGCTGAAGCTGCGGTGTGCAGGAATGTGAGATAGTGAGCCTGGGCGAGTCTTCTACTGAGTGCCACCTGAAGCTGAGGTGTGCAGGAATGTGAGATCGTGAGCCGGGGCTAGTGTTCTACTGAGTGGCAGCTGAAGCTGAGGTGTGCAGGAATGTGAGATCGTGAGCCTGGGCGAGTGTTCTACTGAGTGCTGCTGAAGCTGAGGTGTGCAGAAATGTGAGTACATGAGCCTGAGCGAGTATTCTACTGAGTAGCAGCTGAAGCTGAGGTGTGCAGGAATGTGAGTACGTGAGCCTGAGCGAGTGTTGTACTAAGTGGCAGCTGAAGGTGAGGTGTGTAGGAATGTGAGAACGTGAGCCTGGGTCAATGTTCTACTGAGTGGCAGGTGAAGCTGAGGTGTGCAGGAATGTGAGATCGTGAGCATGGGCGAGTGTTCTACTGAGTGTCAGCTGATGCTGAGGTGTGCAGGAATGTGAGATCATGACCCGGGTCTAGTGTTCTACTGAGTGGCAGCTGAAGCTGAGGCGTAAGGAATGTGAGATCGTGAGCCTGGGCTAGTGTTCTACTGAGTGGCAGCTGAAGCTGAGGTGTGCAGGAATGTGAGATCATGACCCGGGGCTATTGTTCTACTGAGTGGCAGCTGAAGCTGAGGTGTGCAGGAATGTGAGATCATGAGCCTGGGTGAATGTTCTACTGAGTGGCAGGTGAAGCTGAGGTGTGCAGGAATGTGAGATCGTGAGCATGGGCGAGTGTTCTACTGAGTGTCAGCTGATGCTGAGGTGTGCAGGAATGTGAGATCATGACCCGGGGCTAGTGTTCTACTGAGTGGCAGCTGAAGCTGAGGCGTACGGAATGTGAGATCGTGAGCCTGGGCTAGTGTTCTACTGAGTGGCAACTGAAGCTGAGGTGTGCAGGAATGTGAGATCGTGAGCCTGGGGGAGTGTTCTACTGAGTGGCAGCTGAAGCTGAGGTGTGCAGGAATGTGAGCTCATGAGCCTGGGCGGGTGTTCTACTGAGTGGCAGCTGAAATTGAGGTGTGCAGGAATGTGAGATCGTGAGCATGGGCGAGTGTTCTACTGAGTGGCAGCTGAAGCTGAGTTCTGCAGGAATGCGAGATCTTGAGCCGGGGCTAGTGTTCTACTGAGTGGCAGCTGAAGCTGAGGTGTGCAGGAATGTCAGATCTTGAGCCGGGGCTAGTGTTCTACTGAGTGGCAGCTGAAGCTGAGATGTGCAGGAATGTCAGATCATGAGCCGGGGCTAGTGTTCTACTGAGTGGCAGCTGAAGCTGAGGTGTGCAGGAATGTGAGATCGTGAGCCTGGGCAAGTCTTCTACTGAGTGCCAGCTGAAGCTGAGGTGTGCAGGAATGTGAGATCGTGAGCCGTGGCTAGTGTTCTACTGAGTGGCAGCTGAAGCTGAGGTGTGCAGGAATGTGAGATCGTGAGCATGGGCGAGTGTTCTACTGAGTGGCAGCTGAAGCTGAGGTGTGCAGGAATGTGAGATTGTGAGCCTGGGCGAGTCTTCTACTGAGTGCCAGCTGAAGCTGAGGTGTGCAGGAATGTGAGATCGTGAGCCGTGGCTAGTGTTCTACTGAGTGGCAGCTGAAGCTGAGGTGTGCAGGAATGTGAGATCGTGAGCATGGGCGAGTGTTCTACTGAGTGGCAGCTGAAGCTGAGGTGTGCAGGAATGTGAGATCGTGAGCCTGGGCGAGTGTTCTACTGAGTGGCAGCTGAAGCTGAGGTGTGCAGGAATGTGAGATCTTGAGCCGGGGCTAGTGTTCTACTCAGTGGCAGCAGAAGCTGAGGTGTTAAGGAATGTGAGATTGTGAGCCGGGGCTAGTGTTCTACTGAGTGGCAGCTGAAGCTGAGGTGTGCAGGAATTTGAGTACGTGAGCCTGAGCGAGTGTTCTACTAAGTGGCAGCTGAAGCTGAGGTGTGCAGGAATGTGAGATTGTGAGCCTGGGCGAGGTTTCTACTGAGTGGCAGCTGAAGCTGAGGTCTGCAGGAATGTGAGCTCATGAGCCGGGGCTAGTATTCTACTGAGTGGCAACTGCAGCTGAGGTGTGTATAGGAATGTGAGATTGTGACCCTGGGTGAGTGTTCTACTGAGTGGCAGCTGAAGCTGAGGTCTGCAGGAATGTGAGATCATCATCCGGGGCTAGTGTTCCACTGAGTGGCAGCTGAAGCTGAGGTGTGCAGAAATGTGCAGGAATGTGAGATCATGAGCCGGGGCTAGTGTTCTACTGAGTGGCAGCTGAAGCTGAGGTGTGCAGGAATGTGAGATTGTGAGCCGGGGCTAGTGTTCTACTGAGTGGCAGCTGAAGCTGAGGTGTGCAGGAATGTGAGTACGTGAGCCTGAGCGAGTGTTCTACTAAGTGGCAGCTGAAGCTGAGGTGTGCAGGAATGTGAGATCGTGAGCCTGGGCGAGGTTTCTACTGAGTGGCAGCTGAAGCTGAGGTCTGCAGGAATGTGAGATCATGAGCCGGGGCTAGTATTCTACTGAGTGGCAACTGAAGCTGAGGTGTGCAGGAATGTGAGATCGTGACCCTGGGTGAGTGTTCTACTGAGTGGCAGCTGAAGCTGAGGTCTGCAGGAATGTGAGATCATAATCCGGGGCTAGTGTTCCACTGAGTGGCAGCTGAAGCTGAGGTGTGCAGGAATGTGAGATCATGAGCCGGGGCTAGTGTTCTACTGAGTGGCAGCTGAATCTGAGGTGTGCAGGAATGTGAGATCGTGAGCCGGGGCTAGTGTTCTACTGAGTGGCAGCTGAAGCTGAGCTGTGCAGGAATGTGAGATCATGACCCGGGGCTATTGTTCTACTGAGTGGCAGCTGAAGCTGAGGTGTGCAGGAATGTGAGATTGTGAGCCTGGGCGAGTGTTCTACTGAGTGGCAGCTGAAGCTGAGGTGTGCAGGAATGTGAGATCAGGAGCCTGGCCGAGTGTTCTACTGAGTGGCAGCTGAAGCTGAGGTGTGCAGGAATGTGAGATCGTGAGCCGGGGCGAGAGTTCTACTGAGTGGCAGCTGAAGCTGAGGTGTGCAGGAATTTGAGATCGTGAGCATGGGCGAGTGTTCTACTGAGTGCAGCTGAAGCTGAGGTGTGCAGGAATGTGAGATCGTGAGCATGGGCGAATGTTCTACTGAGTGGCAGCTGAAGCTGAGGTGTGCAGAAATGTGAGATCGTGAGCCGGGGCGAGTGTTCTACTGAGTGGCAGTTGAAGCTGAGGTGTGTAGGAATGTGAGATCGCGAGCCGGGGCGAGCTTTCGGCTGAGTGGCAGCTGAAGCTGAGCTGTGCAGGAATGTGTGATCGTGAGCATGGGCGAGTGTTCTACTGAGTGTCAGCTGATGCTGAGGTGTGCAGGAATGTGAGATCATGACCCGGGGCTAGTGTTCTACTGAGTGGCAGCTGAAGCTGAGGTGTGCAGGAATGTGAGATTGTGAGCCGGGGCTAGTGTTGTACTCAGTGGCAGCTGATGCTGAGGTGTGCAGGAATGTGAGATCATGACCGGGGCTAGTGTTCTACTGAATGGCAGCAGAAGCTGAGGTGTGCAGGAATCTGAGATCGTGAGCCTGGGTGAATGTTCTACTGAGTGGCAGCTGAACTGGGGTCTGCAGGAATGTGAGATTGTGAGCCGGGGCTAGTGTTCTACTGAGTGCAGCTGAAGCTGAGGTGTGCAGGAATGTGAGATCGTGAGCCTGGGCAAGTCTTCTACTGAGTGCCAGCTGAAGCTGAGGTGTGCAGGAATGTGAGATCGTGAGCCTGGGCAAGTCTTCTACTGAGTGCCAGCTGAAGCTGAGGTGTGCAGGAATGTGAGATCGTGAGCCGTGGCTAGTGTTCTACTGAGTGGCAGCTGAAGCTGAGGTGTGCAGGAATGTGAGATCGTGAGCATGGGCGAGTGTTCTACTGAGTGGCAGCTGAAGCTGAGGTGTGCAGGAATGTGAGATCGTGAGCCTGGGCGAGTCTTCTACTGAGTGCCAGCTGAAGCTGAGGTGTGCAGGAATGTGAGATCGTGAGCCGTGGCTAGTGTTCTACTGAGTGGCAGCTGAAGCTGAGGTGTGCAGGAATGTGAGATCGTGAGCATGGGCGAGTGTTCTACTGAGTGGCAGCTGAAGCTGAGGTGTGCAGGAATGTGAGATCGTGAGCCTGGGCGAGTGTTCTACTGAGTGGCAGCTGAAGCTGAGGTGTGCAGGAATGTGAGATCTTGAGCCGGGGCTAGTGTTCTACTCAGTGGCAGCAGAAGCTGAGGTGTTAAGGAATGTGAGATTGTGAGCCGGGGCTAGTGTTCTACTGAGTGGCAGCTGAAGCTGAGGTGTGCAGGAATTTGAGTACGTGAGCCTGAGCGAGTGTTCTACTAAGTGGCAGCTGAAGCTGAGGTGTGCAGGAATGTGAGATTGTGAGCCTGGGCGAGGTTTCTACTGAGTGGCAGCTGAAGCTGAGGTCTGCAGGAATGTGAGATCATGAGCCGGGGCTAGTATTCTACTGAGTGGCAACTGCAGCTGAGGTGTGTATAGGAATGTGAGATCGTGACCCTGGGTGAGTGTTCTACTGAGTGGCAGCTGAAGCTGAGGTCTGCAGGAATGTGAGATCATCATCCGGGGCTAGTGTTCCACTGAGTGGCAGCTGAAGCTGAGGTGTGCAGAAATGTGCAGGAATGTGAGATCATGAGCCGGGGCTAGTGTTCTACTGAGTGGCAGCTGAAGCTGAGGTGTGCAGGAATGTGAGATTGTGAGCCGGGGCTAGTGTTCTACTGAGTGGCAGCTGAAGCTGAGGTGTGCAGGAATGTGAGTACGTGAGCCTGAGCGAGTGTTCTACTAAGTGGCAGCTGAAGCTGAGGTGTGCAGGAATGTGAGATCGTGAGCCTGGGCGAGGTTTCTACTGAGTGGCAGCTGAAGCTGAGGTCTGCAGGAATGTGAGATCATGAGCCGGGGCTAGTATTCTACTGAGTGGCAACTGAAGCTGAGGTGTGCAGGAATGTGAGATCGTGACCCTGGGTGAGTGTTCTACTGAGTGGCAGCTGAAGATGAGGTCTGCAGGAATGTGAGATCATAATCCGGGGCTAGTGTTCCACTGAGTGGCAGCTGAAGCTGAGGTGTGCAGGAATGTGAGATCATGAGCCGGGGCTAGTGTTCTACTGAGTGGCAGCTGAATCTGAGGTGTGCAGGAATGTGAGATCGTGAGCCGGGGCTAGTGTTCTACTGAGTGGCAGCTGAAGCTGAGGTGTGCAGGAATGTGAGATCATGACCCGGGGCTATTGTTCTACTGAGTGGCAGCTGAAGCTGAGGTGTGCAGGAATGTGAGATTGTGAGCCTGGGCGAGTGTTCTACTGAGTGGCAGCTGAAGCTGAGGTGTGCAGGAATGTGAGATCAGGAGCCTGGGCGAGTGTTCTACTGAGTGGCAGCTGAAGCTGAGGTGTGCAGGAATGTGAGATCGTGAGCCGGGGCGAGAGTTCTACTGAGTGGCAGCTGAAGCTGAGGTGTGCAGGAATTTGAGATCGTGAGCATGGGCGAGTGTTCTACTGAGTGCAGCTGAAGCTGAGGTGTGCAGGAATGTGAGATCGTGAGCATGGGCGAGTGTTCTACTGAGTGGCAGCTGAAGCTGAGGTGTGCAGAAATGTGAGATCGTGAGCCGGGGCGAGTGTTCTACTGAGTGGCAGTTGAAGCTGAGGTGTGTAGGAATGTGAGATCGCGAGCCGGGGCGAGCTTTCGGCTGAGTGGCAGCTGAAGCTGAGCTGTGCAGGAATGTGTGATCGTGAGCATGGGCGAGTGTTCTACTGAGTGTCAGCTGATGCTGAGGTGTGCAGGAATGTGAGATCATGACCCGGGGCTAGTGTTCTACTGAGTGGCAGCTGAAGCTGAGGTGTGCAGGAATGTGAGATTGTGAGCCGGGGCTAGTGTTGTACTCAGTGGCAGCTGATGCTGAGGTGTGCAGGAATGTGAGATCATGACCGGGGCTAGTGTTCTACTGAATGGCAGCAGAAGCTGAGGTGTGCAGGAATCTGAGATGGTGAGCCTGGGTGAATGTTCTACTGAGTGGCAGCTGAACTGGGGTCTGCAGGAATGTGAGATTGTGAGCCGGGGCTAGTGTTCTACTGAGTGCAGCTGAATCTGAGGTGTGCAGGAATGTGAGATTGTGTGCCTGGGCGAATGTTCTACTGAGCGGCAGCTGAAGCTGAGGTGTGCAGGAATGTCAGATCGTGAGCCGGGGCTAGTGTTCTACTGAGTGGCAGCTTAAGCTGAGGTGTGCAGGAATGTGAGATCATGAGCCTGGGCGAGTGTTCTACTGAGTGGCAGCTGAAGCTGAGGTGTGCAGGAATGTGAGATCGTGAGCCTGGGCGAATGTTCTACTGAGTGGCAGCTGAAGCTGAGGTGTGCAGGAATGTGAGATCTTGAGCATGGGAGAGTGTTCTACTGAGTGGCAGCTGAAGTTCAGGTGTGCAGGAATGTGAGATCGTGAGCCTGGGCGAATGTTCTACTGAGTGGCAGCTGAGGTGTGCTTGAATGTGAGATTGTGAGCCTGGGCGAATGTTCTACTGAGTGGCAGCTAAAGCTGAGGTGTGCAGGAATTTGAGATCATGAGCCTGGGAGAGAGTTCTACTGAGTGGCAGCTGAAGCTGAGGTGTGCAGGAATGTGAGATCGTGAGCCTGGCTGAGTGTTCTACTGACTGGCAGCTGAGGTCTGTAGGAATGTGAGATCATGAGCCGGGGCTAGTGTTCTACAGTGTGGCAGCTGAAGCTGAGGTGTGCAGGAAGGTGAGATCGTGAGCCTGGGTGAGTGTTCTACTGAGTGGCAGCTGAAGCTGAGGTGTGCTGGAATGTGAGATCGTGAGCCGGGGCTAGTGTTCTACTGAGTGGCACCTGAAACTGAGCTGTGCAGGCATGTGGGATCGTGAGCCTGGGCTAGTGTTCTACTGAGTGGCAGCAGAAGCTGAGGTGTTAAGGAATGTGAGATTGTGAGCCTGGGCTAGTGTTCTACTGAGTGGCAGCTGAAGCTGAGGTGTGCAGGAATGTGAGATCGTGAGCCTGGGCGAGTGTTCTACTGAGTGGCAGCTGAAGCCGAGGTCTGCAGGAATGTGAGATCATAATCCGGGGCTAGTGTTCCACTGAGTGGCAGCTGAAGCTGAGGTGTGCAGGAATGTGAGATTGTGAGCCTGGGCGAGTGTTCTACTGAGTGGCAGCTGAAGCTGAGGTCTGCCGGAATGTGCGATCGTGAGCCTGGGCGAGTGTTCTACTGAGTGGCAGCTGAAGCTGAGGTGTGCAGGAATGTGAGATCGTGAGCCTGGGCGGGTTTTCTACTGAGTGGCAACTGAAGCTGAGGTGTCAGGAATGTGAGATCGTGAGCCTGGGGGAGTGTTCTACTGAGTGGCAGCTGAAGCTGAGGTGTGCAGGAATGTGAGCTCGTGAGCCTGGGCGGGTGTTCTACTGAGTGGCAGCTGAAGCTGAGGTGTGCAGGAATGTGAGATTGTGAGCCTGGGCGAGTGTTCTATTGAGTGGCAGCTGAAGCTGAGGTGTGCAGGAATGTGAGATCGTGAGCCAGGGGGAGTGTTCTACTGAGTGGCAGCTGAAGCTGAGGTGTGCAGGAATGTGAGATCATGAGCCGGGGCTAGTGTTTAATGAGTGGCAGCTGAAGCTGAGGTGTGCAGGAATGTGAGAGCGTGAGCATGGGTGAGTGTTCTACTGAGTGGCAGCTGAAGCTGAGGTGTGCAGGAATGTGAGATCGTGAGCCTGGGCGAGTGTTCTACTGAGTGGCACCTGAAGCTGAGAAGTGCAGGAATGTGAGATCATGAGCCGGGGCTAGTGTTCTACTGAGTGGCAGCTGAAGCTGAGGTGTGCAGGAATGTGCGACCGTGAGCCTGGGCGAGTGTTCTACTGAGTGGCAGCTGAAGCTGAGGTGTGCAGGAATGTGAGATCATGAGCCGGGGCGAGTGTTCTACTGAATGACAGCTGAAGCTGAGGTGTGCAGGAAGGTGAGATCGTGATCCTGGGCGAGTGTTCTACTGCGTGGCAGCTGAAGCTGTGGTGTGCAGGAATGTGAGATTGTGAGCCTGGGCGAGTGTTCTACTGAGTGGCAACTGAAGCTGAGGTGTGCAGGAATGTGAGATCGTGAGCCTGGGGGAGTGTCCTACTGAGTGGCAGCTGAATCTGAGGTGTGCAGGAATGTGAGCTCGTGAGCCTGGGCGGGTGTTCTACTGAGTGGCAGCTGAATCTGAGGTGTGCAGGAATGTGAGCTCGTGAGCCTGGGCTAGTGTTCTACTGAGTGGCAGCTGAAGCTGAGGTGTGCATGAATGTCAGATCATGAGCCGGGGCTAGTGTTCTACTGAGTGGCAGCTGAAGCTGAGGTGTGCAGGAATGTCAGATCGTGAGCCTGGATGAGTCTTCTACTGAGTGGCAGCTGAAGCTGAGGTGTGCTGGAATGTGAGATCGTGAGCCGGGGCTAGTGTTCTACTGAGTGGCACCTGAAACTGAGCTGTGCAGGCATGTGGGATCGTGAGCCTGGGCTAGTGTTCTACTGAGTGGCAGCAGAAGCTGAGGTGTTAAGGAATGTGAGATTGTGAGCCTGGGCTAGTGTTTAATGAGTGGCAGCTGAAGCTGAGGTGTGCAGGAATGTGAGATCGTGAGCCGGGGCTAGTGTTTAATGAGTGGCAGCTGAAGCTGAGGTGTGCAGGAATGTGAGAGCGTGAGCATGGGTGAGTGTTCTACTGAGTGGCAGCTGAAGCTGAGGTGTGCAGGAATGTGAGATCGTGAGCCTGGGCGAGTGTTCTACTGAGTGGCACCTGAAGCTGAGAAGTGCAGGAATGTGAGATCATGAGCCGGGGCTAGTGTTCTACTGAGTGGCAGCTGAAGCTGAGGTGTGCAGGAATGTGCGACCGTGAGCCTGGGCGAGTGTTCTACTGAGTGGCAGCTGAAGCTGAGGTGTGCAGGAATGTGAGATCATGAGCCGGGGCGAGTGTTCTACTGAATGACAGCTGAAGCTGAGGTGTGCAGGAAGGTGAGATCATGATCCTGGGCGAGTGTTCTACTGCGTGGCAGCTGAAGCTGTGGTGTGCAGGAATGTGAGATTGTGAGCCTGGGCGAGTGTTCTACTGAGTGGCAACTGAAGCTGAGGTGTGCAGGAATGTGAGATCGTGAGCCTGGGCTAGTGTTCTACTGAGTGGCAGCTGAAGCTGAGGTGTGCATGAATGTCAGATCATGAGCCGGGGCTAGTGTTCTACTGAGTGGCAGCTGAAGCTGAGGTGTGCAGGAATGTCAGATCGTGAGCCTGGATGAGTCTTCTACTGAGTGGCAGCTGAAGCTGAGGTGTGCAGGAATGTGAGATCTTGAGCCGGGGCTAGTGTTCTACTCAGTGGCAGCAGAAGCTGAGGTGTTAAGGAATGTGGGATCTTGAGCCGGGGCTAGTGTTCTACTCAGTGGCAGCAGAAGCTGAGGTGTTAAGGAATGTGAGATCGTGAACCGGGGCGAGTGTTCTACTGAGTGGCAGCTGAAGCTGAGGTGTGCAGGAATGTGAGATCGTGAGCTGGGGCGAGTGTTCTACTGAGTGGCAGCTGAAGCTGAGGTGTGCAGGAATGTGAGATCGTGAGCTGGGGCGAGTGTTCTACTGAGTGGCAGCTGAAGCTGAGGTGTGCAGGAATGTGAGATCGTGAGCCGGGGCGAGTGTTCTACTGAGTGGCAGCTGAAGCTGAGGTGTGCAGGAATGTGAGATCGTGAGCTGGGGCGAGTGTTCTACTGAGTGGCAGCTGAAGCTGAGGTGTTAAGGAATGTGAGATCGTGAGCCAGGGCTAGTGTTCTACTGAGTGGATTCTGAAGCTGAGGTGTGCAGCAATGTGAGATCGTGAGCTAGGGCGAGTGTTCTACTGAGTGGCAGCTGAAGCTGAGGTGTGCAGGAATGTGAGATCATGAGCCTTGGCGAGTGTTCTACTGAGTGGCAGCTGAAGCTGAGGTGTGCAGGAATGTGAGATCGTGAGCCTGGGCGAGTGTTCCACTGAGTGGCAGCTGAAGTTGAGGTGTGCAGGAATGTGAGCTCGTGAGCATGGGCTAGTGTTCTACTGAGTGGCAGCTGAAGCTGAGGTGTGCAGGAATGTGAGATAGTGAGCCTGGGCGAGTCTTCTACTGAGTGCCACCTGAAGCTGAGGTGTGCAGGAATGTGAGATCGTGAGCCGGGGCTAGTGTTCTACTGAGTGGCAGCTGAAGCTGAGGTGTGCAGGAATGTGAGATCGTGAGCCTGGGCGAGTGTTCTACTGAGTGCTGCTGAAGCTGAGGTGTGCAGGAATGTGAGTACATGAGCCTGAGCGAGTATTCTACTGAGTGGCAGCTGATGCTGAGGTGTGCAGGAATGTGAGTACGTGAGCCTGAGCGAGTGTTGTACTAAGTGGCAGCTGAAGGTGAGGTGTGTAGGAATGTGAGATCGTGAGCCTGGGCTAGTGTTCTACTGAGTGGCAGCTGAAGCTGAGGTGTGCAGGAATGTGAGATCATGACCCGGGGCTATTGTTCTACTGAGTGGCAGCTGAAGCTGAGGTGTGCAGGAATGTGAGATCATGAGCCTGGGTGAATGTTCTACTGAGTGGCAGCTGAAGCTGAGGCGTACCGAATGTGAGATCGTGAGCCTGGCTAGTGTTCTACTGAGTGGCAGCTGAAGCTGGGGTGTGCAGGAATGTGAGATCGTGAGCCGGGGCTAGTTTTCTACTGAGTGGCAGCTGAAGTTGAGGTGTGCAGGAATGTGAGATCGTGAGCATGGGCTAGTGTTCTACTGAGTGGCAGCTGAAGCTGAGGTGTGCAGGAATGTCAGATCATGAGCCGGGGCTAGTGTTCTACTGAGTGGCAGCTGAAGCTGAGGTGTGCAGGAATGTGAGATCGTGAGCCTGGGCGAGTCTTCTACTAAGTGGCAGCTGAAGCTGAGGTGTGCAGGAATGTGAGATCTTGAGCCGGGGCTAGTGTTCTACTCAGTGGCAGCAGAAGCTGAGGTGTTAAGGAATGTGAGATCGTGAGCCAAGGCGAGTGTTCTACTGAGTGGCAACTGAAGCTGAGGTGTGCAGGAATGTGAGATCGTGAGCCTGGGGGAGTGTTCTACTGAGTGGCAGCTGAAGCTGAGGTGTGCAGGAATGTGAGCTCATGAGCCTGGGCGGGTGTTCTACTGAGTGGCAGCTGAAATTGAGGTGTGCAGGAATGTGAGATCGTGAGCATGGGCGAGTCTTCTACTGAGTGGCAGCTGAAGCTGAGTTCTGCAGGAATGTGAGATCTTGAGCCGGGGCTAGTGTTCTACTGAGTGGCAGCTGAAGCTGAGGTGTGCAGGAATGTCAGATCTTGAGCCGGGGCTAGTGTTCTACTGAGTGGCAGCTGAAGCTGAGGTGTGCAGGAATGTCAGATCATGAGCCGGGGCTAGTGATCTACTGAGTGGCAGCTGAAGCTGAGGTGTGCAGGAATGTGAGATCGTGAGCCTGGGCGAGTTTTCTACTGAGTGCCAGCTGAAGCTGAGGTGTGCAGGAATGTGAGATCGTGAGCCGGGGCTAGTGTTTAATGAGTGGCAGCTGAAGCTAAGGTGTGCAGGAATGTGAGATCGTGAGCATGGGCGAGTGATCTACTGAGTGGCAGCTGAAGCTGAGTTCTGCAGGAATGTGAGATCTTGAGCCGGGGCTAGTGTTCTACTGAGTGGCAGCTGAAGCTGAGGTGTGCAGGAATGTCAGATCTTGAGCCGGGGCTAGTGTTCTACTGAGTGGCAGCTGAAGCTGAGGTGTGCAGGAATTTCAGATCATGAGCCGGGGCTAGTGTTCTACTGAGTGGCAGCTCAAGCTGAGGTGTGCAGGAATGTGAGATCGTGAGCCTGGGCGAGTCTTCTACTGAGTGGCAGCTGAAGCTGAGGTGTGCAGGAATGTGAGATCGTGAGCATGGGCGAGTGTTCTACTGAGTGGCAGCTGAAGCTGAGGTGTGCAGGAATGTGAGATCGTGAGCCTGGGCGAGTGTTCTACTGAGTGGCAGCTGAAGCTGAGGTGTGCAGGAATGTGAGTTCTTGAGCCGGGGCTAGTGTTCTACTCAGTGGCAGCAGAAGCTGAGGTGTTAAGGAATGTGAGATTGTGAGCCGGGGCTAGTGTTCTACTGAGTGGCAGCTGAAGCTGAGGTGTGCAGGAATGTGAGTACGTGAGCCTAAGCGAGTGTTCTACTAAGTGGCATCTGAAGCTGAGGTGTGCTGGAATGTGAGATCGTGAGCCTGGGCGAGGTTTCTACTGAGTGGCAGCTGAAGCTGAGGTCTGCAGGAATGTGAGATCATGAGCCGGGGCTAGTATTCTACTGAGTGGCAACTGCAGCTGAGGTGTGTATAGGAATGTGAGTTCGTGACCCTGGGTGAGTGTTCTACTGAGTGGCAGCTGAAGCTGAGGTCTGCAGGAATGTGAGATCATAATCCGGGGCTAGTGTTCCACTGAGTGGCAGCTGAAGCTGAGGTGTGCAGGAATGTGCAGGAATGTGAGATCATGAGCCGGGGCTAGTGTTCTACTGAGTGGCAGCTGACGCTGAGGTGTGCAGGAATGTGAGATTGTGAGCCGGGGCTAGTGTTCTACTGAGTGGCAGCTGAAGCTGAGGTGTGCAGGAATGTGAGTACGTGAGCCTGAGCGAGTGTTCTACTAAGTGGCAGCTGAAGCTAAGGTGTGCAGGAATGTGAGATCGTGAGCCTGGGCGAGGTTTCTACTGAGTGGCAGCTGAAGCTGAGGTCTGCAGGAATGTGAGATCGTGAGCATGGGCGAGTGTTCTACTGAGTGTCAGCTGATGCTGAGGTGTGCAGGAATGTGAGATCATGACCCGGGGCTAGTGTTCTACTGAGTAGCAGCTGAAGCTGAGGCGTACGGAATGTCAGATCGTGAGCCTGGGCTAGTGTTCTACTGAGTGGCAGCTGAAGCTGAGGTGTGCAGGAATGTGATATTGTGAGCCGGGGCTAGTGTTGTACTGAGTGGCAGCTGACGCTGAGGCGTGCAGGAATTTGAGATCATGACCCGGGGCTAGTGTTTTACTGAGTGGCAGCAGAAGCTGAGGTTGCAGGAATGTGAGATCGTGAGCCTGGGCGAATGTTCTACTGAGTGGCAGCTGAAGCTCACTAGCGAGTGAGATCGTGAGCCGGGGCTAGTTTTCTACTGAGTGGCAGCTGAAGTTGAGGGGTGCAGGAATGTGAGATCGTGAGCATGGGCTAGTGTTCTACTGAGTGGCAGCTGAAGCTGAGGTGTGCAGGAATGTCAGATCATGAGCCGGGGCTAGTGTTCTACTGAGTGGCAGCTGAAGCTAAGGTGTGCAGGAATGTGAGATCGTGAGCCTGGGCGAGTCTTCTACTGAGTGGCAGCTGAAGCTGAGGTGTGCAGGAATGTGAGATCGTGAGCCTGGGCGAGTGTTCTACTGAGTGGCACCTGAAGCTGAGAAGTGCAGGAATGTGAGATCATGAGCCGGGGCTAGTGTTCTACTGAGTGGCAGCTGAAGCTGAGGTGTGCAGGAATGTGCGATCGTGAGCCTGGGTGAGTGTTCTACTGAGTGGCAGCTGAAGCTGAGGTGTGCAGGAATGTGAGATCGTGAGCCGGGGCGAGAGTTCTACTGAATGGCAGCTGAAGCTGAGATGTGCAGGAAGGTGAGATCGTGATCCTGGGCGAGTGTTCTACTGCGTGGCAGCTGAAGCTGTGGTGTGCAGGAATGTGAGATTGTGAGCCTGGGCGAGTGTTCTACTGAGTGGCAACTGAAGCTGAGGTGTGCAGGAATGTGAGATCGTGAGCCTGGGGGAGTGTCCTACTGAGTGGCAGCTGAATCTGAGGTGTGCAGGAATGTGAGCTCGTGAGCCTGGGCGGGTGTTCTACTGAGTGGCAGCTGAATCTGAGGTGTGCAGGAATGTGAGCTTGTGAGCCTGGGCTAGTGTTCTACTGAGTGGCAGCTGAAGCTGAGGTGTGCATGAATGTCTGATCATGAGCCGGGGCTAGTGTTCTACTGAGTGGCAGCTGAAGCTGAGGTGTGCAGGAATGTGAGATCGTGAGCCTGGATGAGTCTTCTACTGAGTGGCAGCTGAAGCTGAGGTGTGCAGGAATGTGAGATCTTGAGCCGGGGCTAGTGTTCTACTCAGTGGCAGCAGAAGCTGAGGTGTTAAGGAATGTGAGATCTTGAGCCGGGGCTAGTGTTCTACTCAGTGGCAGCAGAAGCTGAGGTGTTAAGGAATGTGAGATCGTGAACCGGGGCGAGTGTTCTACTGAGTGGCAGCTGAAGATGAGGTGTGCAGGAATGTGAGATCGTGAGCTGGGGCGAGTGTTCTACTGAGTGGCAGCTGAAGCTGAGGTGTGCAGGAATGTGAGATCGTGAGCTGGGGCGAGTGTTCTACTGAGTGGCAGCTGAAGCTGAGGTGTGCAGGAATGTGAGATCGTGAGCCTGGGCGAGTGTTCTACTGAGTGGCAGCTGAAGCTGAGGTGTGCAGGAATGTGAGATCTTGAGCCGGGGCTAGTGTTCTACTCAGTGGCAGCAGAAGCTGAGGTGTTAAGGAATGTGAGATTGTGAGCCGGGGCTAGTGTTCTACTGAGTGGCAGCTGAAGCTGAGGTGTGCAGGAATGTGAGTACGTGAGCCTGAGCAAGTGTTCTACTAAGTGGCAGCTGAAGCTGAGGTGTGCTGGAATGTGAGATCGTGAGCCTGGGCGAGGTTTCTACTGAGTGGCAGCTGAAGCTGAGGTCTGCAGGAATGTGAGATCATGAGCCGGGGCTAGTATTCTACTGAGTGGCAACTGCAGCTGAGGTATGTATAGGAATGTGAGATTGTGACCCTGGGTGAGTGTTCTACTGAGTGGCAGCTGAAGCTGAGGTCTGCAATAATGTGAGATCATAATCCGGGGCTAGTGTTCCACTGGGTGGCAGCTGAAACTGAGGTGTGCAGGAATGTGCAGGAATGTGAGATCATGAGCCGGGGCTAGTGTTCTACTGAGTGGCAGCTGAAGCTGAGGTGTGCAGGAATGTGAGATTGTGAGCCGGGGCTAGTGTTCTACTGAGTGGCAGCTGAAGCTGAGGTGTGCAGGAATGTGAGTATGTGAGCCTGAGCGAGTGTTCTACTAAGTGGCAGCTGCAGCTGAGGTGTGCAGGAATGTGAGATCGTGAGCCTGGGCGAGGTTTCTACTGAGTGGCAGCTGAAGCTGAGGTCTGCAGGAATGTGAGATCGTGAGCATGGGCGAGTGTTCTACTCAGCTGATGCTGAGGTGTGCAGGAATGTGAGATCATGACCCGGGGCTAGTGTTCTACTGAGTAGCAGCTGAAGCTGAGGCGTACGGAATGTGAGATCGTGAGCCTGGGCTAGTGTTCTACTGAGTGGCAGCTGAAGCTGAGGTGTGCAGGAATGTGAGATTGTGAGCCGGGGCTAGTGTTGTACTGAGTGGCAGCTGACGCTGAGGTGTGCAGGAATTTGAGATCATGACCCGGGGCTAGTGTTTTACTGAGTGGCAGCAGAAGCTGAGGTGTGCAGGAATGTGAGATCGTGAGCCTGGGCGAATGTTCTACTGAGTGGCAGCTGAAGCTGGGGTGTGCAGGAATGTGAGATCGTGAGCCGGGGCTAGTTTTCTACTGAGTGGCAGCTGAAGTTGAGGGGTGCAGGAATGTGAGATCGTGAGCATGGGCTAGTGTTCTACTGAGTGGCAGCTGAAGCTGAGGTGTGCAGGAATGTCAGATCATGAGCCGGGGCTAGTGTTCTACTGAGTGGCAGCTGAAGCTGAGGTGTGCAGGAATGTGAGATCGTGAGCCTGGGCGAGTCTTCTACTGACTGGCAGCTGAAGCTGAGGTGTGCAGGAATGTGAGATCGTGAGCCTGGGCGAGTGTTCTACTGAGTGGCACCTGAAGCTGAGAAGTGCAGGAATGTGAGATCATGAGCCGGGGCTAGTGTTCTACTGAGTGGCAGCTGAAGCTGAGGTGTGCAGGAATGTGCGATCGTGAGCCTGGGCGAGTGTTCTACTGAGTGGCAGCTGAAGCTGAGGTGTGCAGGAATGTGAGATCGTGAGCCGGGGCGAGTGTTCTACTGAATGGCAGCTGAAGCTGAGGTGTGCAGGAAGGTGAGATCGTGATCCTGGGCGAGTGTTCTACTGCGTGGCAGCTGAAGCTGTGGTGTGCAGGAATGTGAGATTGTGAGCCTGGGCGAGTGTTCTACTGAGTGGCAACTGAAGCTGAGGTGTGCAGGAATGTGAGATCGTGAGCCTGGGGGAGTGTCCTACTGAGTGGCAGCTGAATCTGAGATGTGCAGGAATGTGAGCTCGTGAGCCTGGGCGGGTGTTCTACTGAGTGGCAGCTGAATCTGAGGTGTGCAGGAATGTGAGCTCGTGAGCCTGGGCTAGTGTTCTACTGAGTGGCAGCTGAAGCTGAGGTGTGCATGAATGTCTGATCATGAGCCGGGGCTAGTGTTCTACTGAGTGGCAGCTGAAGCTGAGGTGTGCAGGAATGTGAGATCGTGAGCCTGGATGAGTCTTCTACTGAGTGGCAGCTGAAGCTGAGGTGTGCAGGAATGTGAGATCTTGAGCCGGGGCTAGTGTTCTACTCAGTGGGAGCAGAAGCTGAGGTGTTAAGGAATGTGAGATCTTGAGCCAGGGCTAGTGTTCTACTCAGTGGCAGCAGAAGCTGAGGTGTTAAGGAATGTGAGATCGTGAACCGGGGCGAGTGTTCTACTGAGTGGCAGCTGAAGCTGAGGTGTGCAGGAATGTGAGATCGTGAGCTGGGGCGAGTGTTCTACTGAGTGGCAGCTGAAGCTGAGGTGTGCAGGAATGTGAGATCGTGAGCTGGGGCGAGTGTTCTACTGAGTGGCAGCTGAAGCTGAGGTGTGCAGGAATGTGAGATCGTGAGCTGGGGCGAGTGTTCTACTGAGTGGCAGCTGAAGCTGAGGTGTTAAGGAATGTGAGATCGTGAGCCAGGGCTAGTGTTCTACTGAGTGGATTCTGAAGCTGAGGTGTGCAGCAATGTGAGATCGTGAGCTAGGGCGAGTGTTCGACTGAGTGGCAGCTGAAGCTGAGGTGTGCAGGAATGTGAGATCATGAGCCTTGGCGAGTGTTCTACTGAGTGGCAGATGAAGCTGAGGTGTGCAGGAATGTGAGATCGTGAGCCTGGGCGAGTGTTCCACTGAGTGGCAGCTGAAGTTGAGGTGTGCAGGAATGTGAGATCCTGAGCATGGGCTAGTGTTCTACTGAGTGGCAGCTGAAGCTGAGGTGTGCAGGAATGTGAAATAGTGAGCCTGGGCGAGTCTTCTACTGAGTGCCAGCTGAAGCTGAGGTGTGCAGGAATGTGAGATCGTGAGCCGGGGCTAGTGTTCTACTGAGTGGCAGCTGAAGCTGAGGTGTGCAGGAATGTGAGATTGTGAGCCTGGGCGAGTGTTCTATTGAGTGCTGCTGAAGCTGAGGTGTGCAGGAATGTGAGTACATGAGCCTGAGCAAGTATTCTACTGAGTGGCAGCTGAAGCTGAGGTGTGCAGGAATGTGAGTACGTGAGCCTGAGCGAGTGTTGTACTAAGTGGCAGCTGAAGGTGAGGTGTGCAGGAATGTGAGATCGTGAGCCTCGGCGAGGTTTCTACTGAGTGGCAGCTGAAGCTGAGGTCTGCAGGAATGTGAGATCATGAGCTGGGGCTAGTATTCTACTGAGTGGCAACTGAAGCTGAGGTGTGCAGGAATGTCAGATTGTGACCCTGGGTGAGTGTTCTACTGAGTGGCAGCTGAAGCTGAGGTCTGCAGGAATGTGAGATCATAATCCGGGGCTAGTGTTCCACTGAGTGGCAGCTGAAGCTGAGGTGTGCAGGAATGTGAGATCATGAGCCGGGGCTAGTGTTCTACTGAGTGGCAGCTGAAGCTGAGGTGTGCAGGAATGTGAGATCGTGAGCCGGGGCTAGTGTTCTACTGAGTGGCAGCTGAAGCTGAGGTGTGCAGGAATGTGAGATCATGACCCGGGGCTATTGTTCTACTGAGTGGCAGCTGAAGCTGAGGTGTGCAGGAATGTGAGATCATGAGCCTGGGTGAATGTTCTACTGAGTGGCAGCTGAAGCTGAGGGGTGCAGGAATGTGAGATCGTGAGCATGGGCGAGTGTTCTACTGAGTGTCAGCTGATGCTGAGGTGTGCAGGAATGTGAGATCATGACCCGGGGCAAGTGTTCTACTGAGTGGCAGCTGAAGCTGAGGCGTACGGAATGTGAGATCGTGAGCCTGGGCTAGTGTTCTACTGAGTGGCAGCTGAAGCTGAGGTGTGCAGGAATGTGAGATTGTGAGCCGGGGCTAGTGTTGTATTGAGTGGCAGCTGACGCTGAGGTGTGCAGGAATTTGAGATCATGACCCGGGGCTAGTGTTTTACTGAGTGGCAGCAGAAGCTGAGGTGTGCAGGAATGTGAGATCGTGAGCCTGGGCGAATGTTCTACTGAGTGGCAGCTGAAGCTGGGGTGTGCAGGAATGTGAGATCGTGAGCCGGGGCTAGTTTTCTACTGAGTGGCAGCTGAAGTTGAGGTGTGCAGGAATGTGAGATCGTGAGCATGGGCTAGTGTTCTACTGAGTGGCAGCTGAAGCTGAGGTGTGCAGGAATGTCAGATCATGAGCCGGGGCTAGTGTTCTACTGAGTGGCAGCTGAAGCTGAGGTGTGCAGGAATGTGAGATCGTGAGCCTGGGCGAGTCTTCTACTGAGTGGCAGCTGAAGCTGAGGTGTGCAGGAATGTGAGATCTTGAGCCGGGGCTAGTGTTCTACTCAGTGGCAGCAGAAGCTGAGGTGTTAAGGAATGTGAGGTCGTGAGCCAGGGCGAGTGTTCTACTGAGTGGCAGCTGAAGCTGAGGTGTGCAGGAATGTGAGATCGTTAGCCGGGGCGAGTGTTCTACTGAGTGGCAGCTGAAGCTGAGGTGTGCAGGAATGTGAGATCGTGAGCCGGGGTGAGTGTTCTACTGAGTGGCAGCTGAAACTGAGGTGTGCAGGAATGTGAGATCGTGAGCCTAGGCGAGTGTTCTACTGAGTGGCAGCTGAAGCTGCGGTGTGCAGGAATGTGAGATCGTGAGCCTGGGCGAGTGTTCTACTGAGTGGCAACTGAAGCTGAGGTGTGCAGGAATGTGAGATCGTGAGCCTGGGGGAGTGTTCTACTGAGTGGCAGCTGAAGCTGAGTTGTGCAGGAATGTGAGCTCATGAGCCTGGGCGGGTGTTCTACTGAGTGGCAGCTGAAATTGAGGTGTGCAGGAATGTGAGATCGTGAGCATGGGCGAGTGTTCTACTGAGTGGCAGCTGAAGCTGAGTTCTGCAGGAATGTGAGATCTTGAGCCGGGGCTAGTGTTCTACTGAGTGGCAGCTGAAGCTGAGGTGTGCAGGAATGTCAGATCTTGAGCCGGGGCTAGTGTTCTACTGAGTGGCAGCTGAAGCTGAGGTGTGCAGGAATGTCAGATCATGAGCCGGGGCTAGTGTTCTACTGAGTGGCAGCTGAAGCTGAGGTGTGCAGGAATGTGAGATCGTGAGCCTGGGCGAGTCTTCTACTGAGTGCCAGCTGAAGCTGAGGTGTGCAGGAATGTGAGATCGTGAGCCGGGGCTAGTGTTCTACTGAGTGGCAGCTGAAGCTGAGGTGTGCAGGAATGTGAGATCGTGAGCATGGGCGAGTGTTCTACTGAGTGGCAGCTGAAGCTGAGGTGTGCAGGAATGTGAGATCTTGAGCCGGGGCTAGTGTTCTACTCAGTGGCAGCAGAAGCTGAGGTGTTAAGGAATGTGAGATCGTGAGCCGGGGCTAGTGTTCTACTGAGTGGCAGCTGAAGCTGAGGTGTGCAGGAATGTGAGTATGTGAGCCTGAGCGAGTGTTCTACTAAGTGGCAGCTGAAGCTGAGGTGTGCTGGAATGTGAGATCGTGAGCCTGGGCGAGGTTTCTACTGAGTGGCAGCTGAAGCTGAGGTCTGCAGGAATGTGAGATCATGAGCCGGGGCTAGTATTCTACTGAGTGGCAACTGCAGCTGAGGTGTGTATAGGAATGTGAGATCGTGACCCTGGGTGAGTGTTCTACTGAGTGGCAGCTGAAGCTGAGGTCTGCAGGAATGTGAGATCATAATCCGGGGCTAGTGTTCCACTGAGTGGCAGCTGAAGCTGAGGTATGCAGGAATGTGCGGGAATGTGAGATCATGAGCCGGGGCTAGTGTTCTACTGAGTGGCAGCTGAAGCTGAGGTGTGCAGGAATGTGAGATTGTGAGCCGGGGCTAGTGTTCTACTGAGTGGCAGCTGAAGCTGAGGTGTGCAGGAATGTGAGTATGTGAGCCTGAGCGAGTGTTCTACTAAGTGGCAGCTGAAGCTGAGGTGTGCAGGAATGTGAGATCGTGAGCCTGGGCGAGGTTTCTACTGAGTGGCAGCTGAAGCTGAGGTCTGCAGGAATGTGAGATCGTGAGCATGGGCGAGTGTTCTACTGAGTGTCAGCTGATGCTGAGGTGTGCAGGAATGTGAGATCATGACCCGGGGCTAGTGTTCTACTGAGTGGCAGCTGAAGCGGAGGCGTACGGAATGTGAGATCGTGAGCCTGGGCTAGTGTTCTACTGAGTGGCAGCTGAAGCTCAGGTGTGCAGGAATGTGAGATTGTGAGCCGGGGCTAGTGTTGTACTGAGTGGCAGCTGACGCTGAGGTGTGCAGGAATTTGAGATCATGACCCTGGGCTAGTGTTTTACTGAGTGGCAGCAGAAACTGAGGTGTGCAGGAATGTGAGATCGTGAGCCCAGGCGAATGTTCTACTGAGTGGCAGCTGAAGCTGGGGTGTGCAGGAATGTGAGATCGTGAGCCGGGGCTAGTTTTCTACTGAGTGGCAGCTGAAGTTGAGGTGTGCAGGAATGTGAGATCGTGAGCATGGGCTAGTGTTCTACTGAGTGGCAGCTGAAGCTGAGGTGTGCAGGAATGTCAGATCATGAGCCGGGGCTAGTGATCTACTGAGTGTCAGCTGAAGCTGAGGTGTGCAGGAATGTGAGATCGTGAGCGTGGGCGAGTCTTCTACTGAGTGGCAGCTGAAGCTGAGGTGTGCAGGAATGTGAGATCTTGAGCCGGGGCTAGTGTTCTACTCAGTGGCAGCAGAAGCTGAGGTGTTAAGGAATGTGAGATTGTGAGCCAGGGCGAGTGTTCTACTGAGTGGCAGCTGAAGCTGAGGTGTGCAGGAATGTGAGATCGTGAGCCGGGGCGAGTGTTCTACTGAGTGGCAGCTGAAGCTGCGGTGTGCAGGAATGTCAGATCGTGAGCCTGGGCGAGTGTTCTACTGAGTGGCAACTGAAGCTGAGGTGTGCAGGAATGTGAGATCGTGAGCCTGGGGGAGTGTTCTACTGAGTGGCAGCTGAAGCTGAGGTGTGCAGGAATGTGAGCTCATGAGCCTGGGCGGGTGTTCTACTGAGTGGCAGCTGAAGCTGACTTCTGCAGGAATGTGAGATCTTGAGCTGGGGCTAGTGTTCTACTGAGTGGCAGCTGAAGCTGAGGTGTGCAGGAATGTCAGATCTTGAGCCGGGGCTAGTGTTCTACTGAGTGGCAGCTGAAGCTGAGGTGTGCAGGAATGTGAGATCGTGAGCTGGGGCGAGTGTTCTACTGAGTGGCAGCTGAAGCTGAGGTGTGCAGGAATGTGAGATCGTGAGCCGGGGCGAGTGTTCTACTGAGTGGCAGCTGAAGCTGAGGTGTGCAGGAATGTGAGATCGTGAGCTGGGGCGAGTGTTCTACTGAGTGGCAGCTGAAGCTGAGGTGTTAAGGAATGTGAGATCGTGAGCCAGGGCTAGTGTTCTACTGAGTGGATTCTGAAGCTGAGGTGTGCAGCAATGTGAGATCGTGAGCTGGGGCGAGTGTTCTACTGAGTGGCATCTGAAGCTGAGGTGTGCAGGAATGTGAGATCGTGAGCCTTGGCGAGTGTTCTACTGAGTGGCAGCTGAAGCTGAGGTGTGCAGGAATGTGAGATCGTGAGCCTGGGCGAGTGTTCCACTGAGTGGCAGCTGAAGTTGAGGTGTGCAGGAATGTGAGATCGTGAGCATGGGCTAGTGTTCTACTGAGTGGCAGCTGAAGCTGAGGTGTGCAGGAATGTGAGATAGTGAGCCTGGGCGAGTGTTGTACTAAGTGGCAGCTGAAGGTGAGGTGTGCAGGAATGTCAGATCTTGAGCCGGGGCTAGTGTTCTACTGAGTGGCAGCTGAAGCTGAGGTGTGCAGGAATGTCAGATCATGAGCCGGGGCTAGTGTTCTACTGAGTGGCAGCTGAAGCTGAGGTGTGCAGGAATGTGAGATCGTGAGCCTGGGCGAGTCTTCTACTGAGTGCCAGCTGAAGCTGAGGTGTGCAGGAATGTGAGATCGTGAGCCGGGGCTAGTGTTCTACTGAGTGGCAGCTGAAGCTGAGGTGTGCAGGAATGTGAGATCGTGAGCATGGGCGAGTGTTCTACTGAGTGGCAGCTGAAGCTGAGGTGTGCAGGAATGTTAGATCGTGAGCCTGGGCGAGTGTTCTACTGAGTGGCAGCTGAAGCTGAGGTGTGCAGGAATGTGAGATCTTGAGCCGGGGCTAGTGTTCTACTCAGTGGCAGCAGAAGCTGAGGTGTTAAGGAATGTGAGATCGTGAGCCGGGGCTAGTGTTCTACTGAGTGGCAGCTGAAGCTGAGGTGTGCAGGAATGTGAGTACGTGAGCCTGAGCGAGTGTTCTACTAAGTGGCAGCTGAAGCTGAGGTGTGCTGGAATGTGAGATCGTGAGCCTGGGCGAGGTTTCTACTGAGTGGCAGCTGAAGCTGAGGTCTGCAGGAATGTGAGATCATGAGCCGGGGCTAGTATTCTACTGAGTGGCAACTGCAGCTGAGGTGTGTATAGGAATGTGAGATCGTGACCCTGGGTGAGTGTTCTACTGAGTGGCAGCTGAAGCTGAGGTCTGCAGGAGTGTGAGATCATAATCCGGGGCTAGTGTTCCACTGAGTGGCAGCTGAAGCTGAGGTGTGCAGGAATGTGCAGGAATGTGAGATCATGAGCCGGGGCTAGTGTTCTACTGAGTGGCAGCTGAAGCTGAGGTGTGCAGGAATGTGAGATCGTGAGCCGGTGCTAGTGTTCTACTGAGTGGCAGCTGAAGCTGAGGTGTGCAGGAATGTGAGTACGTGAGCCTGAGCGAGTGTTCTACTAAGTGTCAGCTGAAGCTGAGGTGTGCAGGAATGTGAGATCGTGAGCCTGGGCGAGGTTTCTACTGAGTGGCAGCTGAAGCTGAGGTCTGCAGGAATGTGAGATCGTGAGCATGGGCGAGTGTTCTACTGAGTGTCAGCTGATGCTGAGGTGTGCAGGAATGTGAGATCATGACCCGGGGCTAGTGTTCTACTGAGTGGCAGCTGAAGCTGAGGCGTACGGAATGTGAGATCCTGAGCCTGGGCTAGTGTTCTACTGAGTGGCAGCTGAAGCTGAGGTGTGCAGGAATGTGAGATTGTGAGCCGGGGCTAGTGTTGTACTGAGTGGCAGCTGACGCTGAGGTGTGCAGGAATTTGAGATCATGACCCGGGGCTAGTGTTTTACTGAGTGGCAGCAGAAGCTGAGGTGTGCAGGAATGTGAGATCGTGAGCCTGGGCGAATGTTCTACTGAGTGGCAGCTGAAGCTGGGGTGTGCAGGAATGTGAGATCGTGAGCCGGGGCTAGTTTTCTACTGAGTGGCAGCTGAAGTTGAGGTGTGCAGGAATGTGAGATCGTGAGCATGGGCTAGTGTTCTACTGAGTGGCAGCTGAAGCTGAGGTGTGCAGGAATGTCAGATCATGAGCCGGGGCTAGTGTTCTACTGAGTGGCAGCTGAAGCTGAGGTGTGCAGGAATGTGAGCTCATGAGCCTGGGCGGGTGTTCTACTGAGTGGCAGCTGAAATTGAGGTGTGCAGGAATGTGAGATCGTGAGCCTGGGCGAGTCTTCTACTGAGTGGCAGCTGAAGCTGAGGTGTGCAGGAATGTGAGATCTTGAGCCGGGGCTAGTGTTCTACTCAGTGGCAGCAGAAGCTGAGGTGTTAAGGAATGTGAGATCGTGAGCCAGGGCGAGTGTTCTACTGAGTGGCAGCTGAAGCTGAGGTGTGCAGGAATGTGAGGTTGTGAGCCGGGGCGAGTGTTCTACTGAGTGGCAGCTGAAGCTGAGGTGTGCAGGAATGTGAGATCGTGAGCCGGGGCGAGTGTTCTACTGAGTGGCAGCTGAAGCTGAGGTGTGCAGGAATGTGCGATCGTGAGCCTGGGCGAGTGTTCTAGTGAGTGGCAACTGAAGCTGAGGTGTGCAGGAATGTGAGATCGTGAGCCTGGGGGAGTGTTCTACTGAGTGGCAGCTGAAGCTGAGATGTGCAGGAATGTGAGCTCATGAGCCTGGGCGGGTGTTCTACTGAGTGGCAGCTGAAATTGAGGTGTGCAGGAATGTGAGATCGTGAGCATGAGCGAGTGTTCTACTGAGTGGCAGCTGAAGCTGAGTTCTGCAGGAATGTGAGATCTTGAGCCGGGGCTAGTGTTCTACTGAGTGGCAGCTGAAGCTGAGGTGTGCAGGAATGTCAGATCTTGAGCCGGGGCTAGTGTTCTACTGAGTGGCAGCTGAAGCTGAGGTGTGCTGGAATGTCAGATCATGAGCCGGAGCTAGTGTTCTACTGAGTGGCAGCTGAAGCTGAGGTGTGCAGGAATGTGAGATCGTGAGCCTGGGCGAGTCTTCTACTGAGTGCCAGCTGAAGCTGAAGTGTGCAGGAATGTGAGATCGTGAGCCGGGGTTAGTGTTCTACTGAGTGGCAGCTGAAGCTGAGGTGTGCAGGAATGTGAGATCGTGAGCATGGGCGAGTGTTCTACTGAGTGGCAGCTGAAGCTGAGGTGTTCAGGAATGTGAGATCGTGAGCCTGGGCAAGTGTTCTACTGAGTGGCAGCTGAAGCTGAGGTGTGCAGGAATGTGAGATCTTGAGCCGGGGCTAGTGTTCTACTCAGTGGCAGCAGAAGCTGAGGTGTTAAGGAATGTGAGATCGTGAGCCGGGGCTAGTGTTCTACTGAGTGGCAGCTGAAGCTGAGGTGTGCAGGAATGTGAGTACATGAGCCTGAGCGAGTGTTCTACTAAGTGGCAGCTGAAGCTGAGGTGTGCAGGAATGTGAGATTGTGAGCGTGGGCAAGGTTTCTACTGAGTGGCAGCTGAAGCTGAGGTCTGCAGGAATGTGAGATCATGAGCCGGGGCTAGTATTCTACTGAGTGGCAACTGCAGCTGAGGTGTGTATAGGAATGTGAGATTGTGACCCTGGGTGAGTGTTCTACTGAGTGGCAGCTGAAGCTGAGGTCTGCAGCAATGTGAGATCATAATCCGGGGCTAGTGTTCCACTGAGTGGCAGCTGAAGCTGAGGTGTGCAGGAATGTGAGATCATGACCCGGGGCTATTCTTCTACTGAGTGGCAGCTGAAGCTGAGGTGTGCAGGAATGTGAGATCATGAGCCTGGGTGAATGTTCTACTGAGTGGCTGGTGAAGATGAGGTGTGCAGGAATGTGAGATCGTGAGCATGGGCGAGTGTTCTACTGAGTGTCAGCTGATGCTGAGGTGTGCAGGAATGTGAGATCATGACCCGGGGCTAGTGTTCTACTGAGTGGCAGCTGAAGCTGAGGCGTACGGAATGTGAGATCGTGAGCCTGGGCTAGTGTTCTACTGAGTGGCAGCTGAAGCTGAGGTGTGCAGGAATGTGAGATTGTGAGCCGGGGCGAGTGTTGTACTGAGTGGCAGCTGACGCTGAGGTGTGCAGGAATTTGAGATCATGACCCGGTGCTAGTGTTTTACTGAGTGGCAGCAGAAGCTGAGGTGTGCAGGAATGTGAGATCGTGAGCCTGGGCGAATGTTCTACTGAGTGGCAGCTGAAGCTGGGGTGTGCAGGAATGTGAGATCGTGAGCCGGGGCTAGTTTTCTACTGAGTGGCAGCTGAAGTTGAGGTGTGCAGGAATGTGAGATCGTGAGCATGGGCTAGTGTTCTACTGAGTGGCAGCTGAAGCTGAGGTGTGCAGGAATGTCAGATCAAGAGCCGGGGCTAGTGTTCTACTGAGTGGCAGCTGAAGCTGAGGTGTGCAGGAATGTGAGATCGTGAGCCTGGGCGAGTCTTCTACTGAGTGGCAGCTGAAGCTGAGGTGTGCAGGAATGTGAGATCTTGAGCCGGGGCTAGTGTTCTACTCAGTGGCAGCAGAAGCTGAGGTGTGCAGGAATGTGAGATCGTGAGCCGGGGCGAGTGTTCTACTGAGTGGCAGCTGAAGCTGAGGTTTGCAGGAATGTGAGATTGTGAGCCTGGGCGAGTGTTCTACTGAGTGGCAGCTGAAGCTGAGGTGTGCAGGAATGTGAGCTCATGAGCCTGGGCGGGTGTTCTACTGAGTGGCAGCTGAAATTGAGGTGTGCAGGAATGTGAGATCGTGAGCATGGGCGAGTGTTCTACTGAGTGGCAGCTGAAGTTGAGTTCTGCAGGAATGTGAGATCTTGAGCCGGGGCTAGTGTTCTACTGAGTGGCAGCTGAAGCTGAGTTCTGCAGGAATGTCAGATCTTGAGCCGGGGCTAGTGTTCTACTGAGTGGCAGCTGAAGCTGAGGTGTGCAGGAATGTGAGATCGTGAGCCTGGGCGAGTCTTCTACTGAGTGCCAGCTGAAGCTGAGGTGTGCAGGAATGTGAGATCGTGAGCCGGGGCTAGTGTTCTACTGAGTGGCAGCTGAAGCTGAGGTGTGCAGGAATGTGAGATCGTGAGCATGGGCGAGTGTTCTACTGAGTGGCAGCTGAAGCTGAGGTGTGCAGGAATGTGAGATCGTGAGCCTGGGCGAGTGTTCTACTGAGTGGCAGCTGAAGCTGAGGTGTGCAGGAATGTGAGATCTTGAGCCGGGGCTAGTGTTCTACTCAGTGGCAGCAGAAGCTGAGGTGTTAAGGAATGTGAGATCGTGAGCCGGGGCTAGTGTTCTACTGAGTGGCAGCTGAAGCTGAGGTGTGCAGGAATGTGAGTACGTGAGCCTGAGCGAGTGTTCTACTAAGTGGCAGCTGAAGCTGAGGTGTGCTGGAATGTGAGATCGTGAGCCTGGGCGAGGTTTCTACTGAGTGGCAGCTGAAGCTGAGTTCTGCAGGAATGTGAGATCATGAGCCGGGGCTAGTATTCTACTGAGTGGCAACTGCAGCTGAGGTGTGTATAGGAATGTGAGATCGTGACCCTGGGTGAGTGTTCTACTGAGTGGCAGCTGAAGCTGAGGTCTGAAGGAATGTGAGATCATAATCCGGGGCTAGTGTTCCACTGAGTGGCAGCTGAAGCTGAGGTGTGCAGGAATGTGCAGGAATGTGAGATCATGAGCCGGGGCTAGTGTTCTACTGAGTGGCAGCTGAAGCTGAGGTGTGCAGGAATGTGAGATCGTGAGCCGGGGCTAGTGTTCTACTGAGTGGCAGCTGAAGCTGAGGTGTGCAGGAATGAGAGTACGTGAGCCTGAGCGAGTGTTCTACTAAGTGTCAGCTGAAGCTGAGGTGTGCAGGAATGTGAGATCGTGAGCATGGGCGAGTGTTCTACTGAGTGGCAGCTGAAGCTGCGGTGTGTAGGAATGTGAGATCGTGAGCCTGGGCGAGTGTTCTACTGAGTGGCAACTGAAGCTGAGGTGTGCAGGAATGTGAGATCGTGAGCCTGGGGGAGTGTTCTACTGAGTGGCAGCTGAAGCTGAGGTGTGCAGGAATGTGAGCTCATGAGCCTGGGCGGGTGTTCTACTGAGTGGCAGCTGAAATTGAGGTGTGCAGGAATGTGAGATCGTGAGCATGGGCGAGTGTTCTACTGAGTGGCAGCTGAAGCTGAGTTCTGCAGGAATGTGAGATCTTGAGCCGGGGCTAGTGTTCTACTGAGTGGCAGCTGAAGCTGAGTTCTGCAGGAATGTCAGATCTTGAGCCGGGGCTAGTGTTCTACTGAGTGGCAGCTGAAGCTGAGGTGTGCAGGAATGTGAGATCGTGAGCCTGGGCGAGTCTTCTACTGAGTGCCAGCTGAAGCTGAGGTGTGCAGGAATGTGAGATCGTGAGCCGGGGCTAGTGTTCTACTGAGTGGCAGCTGAAGCTGAGGTGTGCAGGAATGTGAGATCGTGAGCATGGGCGAGTGTTCTACTGAGTGGCAGCTGAAGCTGAGGTGTGCAGGAATGTGAGATCGTGAGCCTGGGCGAGTGTTCTACTGAGTGGCAGCTGAAGCTGAGGTGTGCAGGAATGTGAGATCGTGAGCCGGGGCAAGTGTTCTACTGAGTGGCAGCTGAAGCTGAGGTTTGCAGGAATGTGAGATTGTGAGCCTGGGCGAGTGTTCTACTGAGTGGCAGCTGAAGCTGCGGTGTGTAGGAATGTGAGATCGTGAGCCTGGGCGAGTGTTCTACTGAGTGGCAACTGAAGCTGAGGTGTGCAGGAATGTGAGATCGTGAGCCTGGGGGAGTGTTCTACTGAGTGGCAGCTGAAGCTGAGGTGTGCAGGAATGTGAGCTCATGAGCCTGGGCGGGTGTTCTACTGAGTGGCAGCTGAAATTGAGGTGTGCAGGAATGTGAGATCGTGAGCATGGGCGAGTGTTCTACTGAGTGGCAGCTGAAGCTGAGTTCTGCAGGAATGTGAGATCTTGAGCCGGGGCTAGTGTTCTACTGAGTGGCAGCTGAAGCTGAGTTCTGCAGGAATGTCAGATCTTGAGCCGGGCTAGTGTTCTACTGAGTGGCAGCTGAAGCTGAGGTGTGCAGGAATGTGAGATCGTGAGCCTGGGCGAGTCTTCTACTGAGTGCCAGCTGAAGCTGAGGTGTGCAGGAATGTGAGATCGTGAGCCGGGGCTAGTGTTCTACTGAGTGGCAGCTGAAGCTGAGGTGTGCAGGAATGTGAGATCGTGAGCATGGGCGAGTGTTCTACTGAGTGGCAGCTGAAGCTGAGGTGTGCAGGAATGTGAGATCGTGAGCCTGGGCGAGTGTTCTACTGAGTGGCAGCTGAAGCTGAGGTGTGCAGGAATGTGAGATCTTGAGCCGGGGCTAGTGTTCTACTCAGTGGCAGCAGAAGCTGAGGTGTTAAGGAATGTGAGATCGTGAGCCGGGGCTAGTGTTCTACTGAGTGGCAGCTGAAGCTGAGGTGTGCAGGAATGTGAGTACGTGAGCCTGAGCGAGTGTTCTACTAAGTGGCAGCTGAAGCTGAGGTGTGCTGGAATGTGAGATCGTGAGCCTGGGCGAGGTTTCTACTGAGTGGCAGCTGAAGCTGAGTTCTGCAGGAATGTGAGATCATGAGCCGGGGCTAGTATTCTACTGAGTGGCAACTGCAGCTGAGGTGTGTATAGGAATGTGAGATCGTGACCCTGGGTGAGTGTTCTACTGAGTGGCAGCTGAAGCTGAGGTCTGAAGGAATGTGAGATCATAATCCGGGGCTAGTGTTCCACTGAGTGGCAGCTGAAGCTGAGGTGTGCAGGAATGTGCAGGAATGTGAGATCATGAGCCGGGGCTAGTGTTCTACTGAGTGGCAGCTGAAGCTGAGGTGTGCAGGAATGTGAGATCGTGAGCCGGGGCTAGTGTTCTACTGAGTGGCAGCTGAAGCTGAGGTGTGCAGGAATGAGAGTACGTGAGCCTGAGCGAGTGTTCTACTAAGTGTCAGCTGAAGCTGAGGTGTGCAGGAATGTGAGATCGTGAGCCTGGGCGAGGTTTCTACTGAGTGGCAGCTGAAGCTGAGGTCTGCAGGAATGTGAGATCGTGAGCATGGGCGAGTGTTCTACTGAGTGTCAGATGATGCTGAGGTGTGCAGGAATGTGAGATCATGACCCGGGGCTATTGTTCTACTGAGTGGCAGCTGAAGCTGAGGCGTACGGAATGTGAGATCGTGAGCCTGGGCTAGTGTTCTACTGAGTGGCAGCTGAAGCTGAGGTGTGCAGGAATGTGAGATTGTGAGCCGGGGCTAGTGTTGTACTGAGTGGCAGCTGACGCTGAGGTGTGCAGGAATTTGAGATCATGACCCGGGGCTAGTGTTTTACTGAGTGGCAGCAGAAGCTGAGGTGTGCAGGAATGTGAGATCGTGAGCCTGGGCGAATGTTCTACTGAGTGGCAGCTGAAGCTGGGGTGTGCAGGAATGTGAGATCGTGAGCCGGGGCTAGTTTTCTACTGAGTGGCAGCTGAAGTTGAGGTGTGCAGGAATGTGAGATCGTGAGCATGGGCTAGTGTTCTACTGAGTGGCAGCTGAAGCTGAGGTGTCTAGGAATGTCAGATCATGAGCCGGGGCTAGTATTCTACTGAGTGGCAACTGAAGCTGAGGTGTGTATAGGAATGTGAGATCGTGACCCTGGGTGAGTGTTCTACTGAGTGGCAGCTGAAGCTGAGGTCTGCAGGAATGTGAGATCATAATCCGGGGCTAGTGTTCCACTGAGTGGCAGCTCAAGCTGAGGTGTGCAGGAATGTGCAGGAATGTGAGATCATGAGCCGGGGCTAGTGTTCTACTGAGTGGCAGCTGAAGCTGAGGTGTGCAGGAATGTGAGATCGTGAGCCGGGGCTAGTGTTCTACTGAGTGGCAGCTGAAGCTGAGGTGTGCAGGAATGTGAGTACGTGAGCCTGAGCGAGTGTTCTACTAAGTGGCAGCTGAAGCTGAGGTGTGCAGGAATGTGAGATCGTGAGCCTGGGCGAGTGTTCTACTGAGTGGCAGCTGAAGCTGCGGTGTGCAGGAATGTGAGATCGTGAGTCTCGGCGAGTGTTCTACTGAGTGGCAACTGAATCTGAGGTGTGCAGGAATGTGAGATCGTGAGCCTGGGGGAGTGTTCTACTGAGGGGCAGCTGAAGCTGAGGTGTGCAGGAATGTGAGCTCATGAGCCTGGGCGGGTGTTCTACTGAGTGGCAGCTGAAATTGAGGTGTGCAGGAATGTGAGATCGTGAGCATGGGCGAGTGTTCTACTGAGTGGCAGCTGAAGCTGAGTTCTGCAGGAATGTGAGATCTTTAGCCGGGGCTAGTGTTCTACTGAGTGGCAGCTGAAGCTGAGGTGTGCAGGAATGTCAGATCTTGAGCCGGGGCTAGTGTTCTACTGAGTGGCAGCTGAAGCTGAGGTGTGCTGGAATGTCAGATCATGAGCCGGGGCTAGTGTTCTACTGAGTGGCAGCTGAAGCTGAGGTGTGCAGGAATGTGAGATCGTGAGCCTGGGCGAGTCTTCTACTGAGTGGCAGCTGAAGCTGAGGTGTGCAGGAATGTGAGATCTTGAGCCGGGGCTAGTGTTCTACTCAGTGGCAGCAGAAGCTGAGGTGTGCAGGAATGTGAGATCGTGAGCCGGGGCGAGTGTTCTACTGAGTGGCAGCTGAAGCTGAGGTTTGCAGGAATGTGAGATTGTGAGCCTGGGCGAGTGTTCTACTGAGTGGCAGCTGAAGCTGCGGTGTGTAGGAATGTGAGATCGTGAGCCTGGGCGAGTGTTCTACTGAGTGGCAACTGAAGCTGAGGTGTGCAGGAATGTGAGATCGTGAGCCTGGGGGAGTGTTCTACTGAGTGGCAGCTGAAGCTGAGGTGTGCAGGAATGTGAGCTCATGAGCCTGGGCGGGTGTTCTACTGAGTGGCAGCTGAAATTGAGGTGTGCAGGAATGTGAGATCGTGAGCATGGGCGAGTGTTCTACTGAGTGGCAGCTGAAGCTGAGTTCTGCAGGAATGTGAGATCTTGAGCCGGGGCTAGTGTTCTACTGAGTGGCAGCTGAAGCTGAGGTGTGCAGGAATGTCAGATCTTGAGCCGGGGCTAGTGTTCTACTGAGTGGCAGCTGAAGCTGAGGTGTGCAGGAATGTCAGATCATGAGCCTGGGCTAGTGTTCTACTGAGTGGCAGCTGAAGCTGAGGTGTGCAGGAATGTGAGATCGTGAGCCTGGGCGAGTCTTCTACTGAGTGCCAGCTGAAGCTGAGGTGTGCAGGAATGTGAGATCGTGAGCCGGGGCTAGTGTTCTACTGAGTGGCAGCTGAAGCTGAGGTGTGCAGGAATGTGAGATCGTGAGCATGGGCGAGTGTTCTACTGAGTGGCAGCTGAAGCTGAGGTGTGCAGGAATGTGAGATCGTGAGCCTGGGCGAGTGTTCTACTGAGTGGCAGCTGAAGCTGAGGTGTGCAGGAATGTGAGATCTTGAGCCGGGGCTAGTGTTCTACTCAGTGGCAGCAGAAGCTGAGGTGTTAAGGAATGTGAGATCGTGAGCCGGGGCTAGTGTTCTACTGAGTGGCAGCTGAAGCTGAGGTGTGCAGGAATGTGAGTACGTGAGCCTGAGCGAGTGTTCTACTAAGTGGCAGCTGAAGCTGAGGTGTGCTGGAATGTGAGATCGTGAGCCTGGGCGAGGTTTCTACTGAGTGGCAGCTGAAGCTGAGTTCTGCAGGAATGTGAGATCATGAGCCGGGGTGAGTGTTCTACTGAGTGGCAGCTGAAGCTGAGGTCTGAAGGAATGTGAGATCATAATCCGGGGCTAGTGTTCCACTGAGTGGCAGCTGAAGCTGAGGTGTGCAGGAATGTGCAGGAATGTGAGATCATGAGCCGGGGCTAGTGTTCTACTGAGTGGCAGCTGAAGCTGAGGTGTGCAGGAATGTGAGATCGTGAGCCGGGGCTAGTGTTCTACTGAGTGGCAGCTGAAGCTGAGGTCTGAAGGAATGTGAGATCATAATCCGGGGATAGTGTTCCACTGAGTGGCAGCTGAAGCTGAGGTGTGCAGGAATGTGCAGGAATGTGAGATCATGAGCCGGGGCTAGTGTTCTACTGAGTGGCAGCTGAAGCTGAGGTGTGCAGGAATGTGAGATCGTGAGCCGGGGCTAGTGTTCTACTGAGTGGCAGCTGAAGCTGAGGTGTGCAGGAATGTGAGTACGTGAGCCTGAGCAAGTGTTCTACTAAGTGTCAGCTGAAGCTGAGGTGTGCAGGAATGTGAGATCGTGAGCCTGGGCGAGGTTTCTACTGAGTGGCAGCTGAAGCTGAGGTCTGCAGGAATGTGAGATCGTGAGCATGGGCGAGTGTTCTACTGAGTGTCAGATGATGCTGAGGTGTGCAGGAATGTGAGATCATGACCCGGGGCTAGTGTTCTACTGAGTGGCAGCTGAAGCTGAGGCGTACGGAATGTGAGATCGTGAGCCTGGGCTAGTGTTCTACTGAGTGGCAGCTGAAGCTGAGGTGTGCAGGAATGTGAGATTGTGAGCTGGGGCTAGTGTTGTACTGAGTGGCAGCTGACGCTGAGGTGTGCAGGAATTTGAGATCATGACCCGGGGCTAGTGTTTTACTGAGTGGCAGCAGAAGCTGAGGTGTGCAGGAATGTGAGATCGTGAGCCTGGGCGAATGTTCTACTGAGTGGCAGCTGAAGCTGGGGTGTGCAGGAATGTGAGATCGTGAGCCGGGGCTAGTTTTCTACTGAGTGGCAGCTGAAGTTGAGGTGTGCAGGAATGTGAGATCGTGAGCATGGGCTAGTGTTCTACTGAGTGGCAGCTGAAGCTGAGGTGTCTAGGAATGTCAGATCATGAGCCGGGGCTAGTATTCTACTGAGTGGCAACTGCAGCTGAGGTGTGTATAGGAATGTGAGATCGTGACCCTGGGTGAGTGTTCTACTGAGTGGCAGCTGAAGCTGAGGTCTGCAGGAATGTGAGATCATAATCCGGGGCTAGTGTTCCACTGAGTGGCAGCTCAAGCTGAGGTGTGCAGGAATGTGCAGGAATGTGAGATCATGAGCCGGGGCTAGTGTTCTACTGAGTGGCAGCTGAAGCTGAGGTGTGCAGGAATGTGAGATCGTGAGCCGGGGCTAGTGTTCTACTGAGTGGCAGCTGAAGCTGAGGTGTGCAGGAATGTGAGTACGTGAGCCTGAGCGAGTGTTCTACTAAGTGGCAGCTGAAGCTGAGGTGTGTCGGAATGTGAGATCGTGAGCCTGGGCGAGTGTTCTACTGAGTGGCAGCTGAAGCTGCGGTGTGCAGGAATGTGAGATCGTGAGTCTCGGCGAGTGTTCTACTGAGTGGCAACTGAATCTGAGGTGTGCAGGAATGTGAGATCGTGAGCCTGGGGGAGTGTTCTACTGAGGGGCAGCTGAAGCTGAGGTGTGCAGGAATGTGAGCTCATGAGCCTGGGCGGGTGTTCTACTGAGTGGCAGCTGAAATTGAGGTGTGCAGGAATGTGAGATCGTGAGCATGGGCGAGTGTTCTACTGAGTGGCAGCTGAAGCTGAGTTCTGCAGGAATGTGAGATCTTTAGCCGGGGCTAGTGTTCTACTGAGTGGCAGCTGAAGCTGAGGTGTGCTGGAATGTCAGATCATGAGCCGGGGCTAGTGTTCTACTGAGTGGCAGCTGAAGCTGAGGTGTGCAGGAATGTAAGATCGTGAGCCTGGGCGAGTCTTCTACTGAGTGCCAGCTGAAGCTGAGGTGTGCAGGAATGTGAGATCGTGAGCCTGGGCTAGTGTTCTACTGAGTGGCAGCTGAAGCTGAGATGTGCAGGAATGTGAGATCGTGAGCATGGGCGAGTGTTCTACTGAGTGGCAGCTGAAGCTGAGGTGTTCAGGAATGTGACATCGTGAGCCTGGGCGAGTGTTCTACTGAGTGGCAGCTGAAGCTGAGGTGTGCAGGAATGTGAGATCTTGAGCCGGGGCTAGTGTTCTACTCAGTGGCAGCAGAAGCTGAGGTGTTAAGGAATGTGAGATCGTGAGCCGGGGCTAGTGTTCTACTGAGTGGCAGCTGAAGCTGAGGTGTGCAGGAATGTGAGTACGTGAGCCTGAGCGAGTGTTCTACTAAGTGGCAGCTGAAGCTGAGGTGTGCAGGAATGTGAGATTGTGAGCCTGGGCGAGGTTTCTACTGAGTGGCAGCTGAAGCTGAGGTCTGCAGGAATGTGAGATCATGAGCCGGGGCTAGTATTCTACTGAGTGGCAACTGCAGCTGAGGTGTGTATAGGAATGTGAGATCGTGAGCCTGGGTGAGTGTTCTACTGAGTGGCAGCTGAAGCTGAGGTCTGCAGCAAGGTGAGATCATAATCCGGGGCTAGTGTTCCACTGAGTGGCAGCTGAAGCTGAGGTGTGCAGGAATGTGCAGGAATGTGAGATCATGAGCTGGGGCTAGTGTTCTACTGAGTGGCAGCTGAAGCTGAGGTGTGCAGGAATGTGAGATCATGAGCCGGAGCTAGTGTTCTACTGAGTGGCAGCTGAAGCTGAGGTGTGCAGGAATGTGAGTACGTGAGCCTGAGCGAGTGTTCTACTAAGTGGCAGCTGAAGCTGAGGTGTGCAGGAATGTGAGATCGTGAGCCTGGGCGAGGTTTCTACTGAGTGGCAGCTGAAGCTGAGGTCTGCAGGAATGTGAGTACATGAGCCGGGGCTAGTATTCTACTGAGTGGCAACTGAAGCTGAGGTGTGCAGGAATGTGAGATCGTGACCCTGGGTGAGTGTTCTACTGAGTGGCAGCTGAAGCTGAGGTCTGCAGGAATGTGAGATCATAATCCGGGGCTAGTGTTCCACTGAGTGGCAGCTGAAGCTGAGGTGTGCAGGAATGTGAGATCTTGAGCCGGGGCTAGTGTTCTACTCAGTGGCAGCAGAAGCTGAGGTGTTAAGGAATGTGAGATCGTGAGCCGGGGCGAGTGTTCTACTGAGTGGCAGCTGAAGCTGAGGTGTGCAGGAATGTGAGATCGTGAGCCGGGGGCGAGTGTTCTACTGAGTGGCAGCTGAAGCTGAGGTGTGCAGGAATGTGAGATCGTGAGCCGGGGCGAGTGTTCTACTGAGTGGCAGCTGAAGCTGAGGTGTGCAGGAATGTGAGATCGTGAGCCTGGGCGAGTGTTCTACTGAGTGGCAGCTGAAGCTGCGGTGTGCAGGAATGTGAGATCGTGAGCCTGGGCGAGTGTTCTACTGAGTGGCAACTGAAGCTGAGGTGTGCAGGAATGTGAGATCGAAAGCCTGGGGGAGTGTTCTACTGAGTGGCAGCTGAAGCTGAGGTGTGCAGGAATGTGAGCTCATGAGCCTGGGCGGGTGTTCTACTGAGTGGCAGCTGAAATTGAGGTGTGCAGGAATGTGAGATCGTGAGCATGGGCGAGTGTTCTACTGAGTGGCAGCTGAAGCTGAGTTCTGCAGGAATGTGAGATCTTGAGCCGGGGCTAGTGTTCTACTGAGTGGCAGCTAAAGCTGAGGTGTGCAGGAATGTCAGATCTTGAGCCGGGGCTAGTGTTCTACTGAGTGGCAGCTGAAGCTGAGGTGTGCAGGAATGTCAGATTGTGAGCCGGGGCTAGTGTTCTACTGAGTGGCAGCTGAAGCTGAGGTGTGCAGGAATGTGAGATCGTGAGCCTGGGCGAGTCTTCTACTGAGTGCCAGCTGAAGCTGAGGTGTGCAGGAATGTGAGATCGTGAGCCGGGGCTAGTGTTCTACTGAGTGGCAGCTGAAGCTGAGGTGTGCAGGAATGTGAGATCGTGAGCATGGGCGAGTGTTCTACTGAGTGGCAGCTGAAGCTGAGGTGTGCAGGAATGTGAGATTGTGAGCCTGGGCGAGTGTTCTACTGAGTGGCAGCTGAAGCTGAGGTGTGCAGGAATGTGAGATCTTGAGCCGGGGCTAGTGTTCTGCTCAGTGGCAGCAGAAGCTGAGCTGTTAAGGAATGTGAGATTGTGAGCCGGGGCTAGTGTTCTACTGAGTGGCAGCTGAAGCTGAGGTGTGCAGGAATGTGAGTACGTGAGCCTGAGCGAGTGTTCTACTAAGTGGCAGCTGAAGCTGAGGTGTGCTGGAATGTGAGATCGTGAGCCTGGGCGAGGTTTCTACTGAGTGGCAGCTGAAGCTGAGGTCTGCAGGAATGTGAGATCATGAGCCGGTGCTAGTATTCTACTGAGTGGCAACTGCAGCTGAGGTGTGTATAGGAATGTAAGATCGTGACCCTGGGTGAGTGTTCTACTGAGTGGCAGCTGAAGCTGAGGTCTGCAGGAATGTGAGATCATAATCCGCGGCTAGTGTTCCACTGAGTGTCAGCTGAAGCTGAGGTGTGCAGGAATGTGCAGGAATGTGAGATCATGAGCCGGGGCTAGTGTTCTACTGAGTGGCAGCTGAAGCTGAGGTGTGCAGGAATGTGAGATCGTGAGCCGGGGCTAGTGTTCTACTGAGTGGCAGCTGAAGCTGAGGTGTGCAGGAATGTGAGTACGTGAGCCTGAGCGAGTGTTCTACTGAGTGGCAGCTGAAGCTGAGGTGTGCAGGAATGTGAGATCGTGAGCCGGGGCTAGTGTTCTACTGAGTGGCAGCTGAAGCTGAGGTGTGCAGGAATGTGAGTACGTGAGCCTGAGCGAGTGTTCTACTAAGTGGCAACTGCAGCTGAGGTGTGTATAGGAATGTAAGATCGTGACCCTGGGTGAGTGTTCTACTGAGTGGCAGCTGAAGCTGAGGTCTGCAGGAATGTGAGATCATAATCCGCGGCTAGTGTTCCACTGAGTGTCAGCTGAAGCTGAGGTGTGCAGGAATGTGCAGGAATGTGAGATCATGAGCCGGGGCTAGTGTTCTACTGAGTGGCAGCTGAAGCTGAGGTGTGCAGGAATGTGAGATCGTGAGCCGGGGCTAGTGTTCTACTGAGTGGCAGCTGAAGCTGAGGTGTGCAGGAATGTGAGTACGTGAGCCTGAGCGAGTGTTCTACTGAGTGGCAGCTGAAGCTGAGGTGTGCAGGAATGTGAGATCATGAGCCGGGGCTAGTGTTCTACTGAGTGGCAGCTGAAGCTGAGGTGTGCAGGAATGTGAGATCGTGAGCCGGGGCGAGTGTTCTACTGAGTGTCAGCTGATGCTGAGGTGTGCAGGAATGTGAGATCATGACCCGGGGCTAGTGTTCTACTGAGTGGCAGCTGAAGCTGAGGCGTACGGAATGTGATCGTGAGCCTGGGCTAGTGTTCTACTGAGTGGCAGCTGAAGCTGAGGTGTGCAGGAATGTGAGATTGTGAGCCGGGGCTAGTGTTGTACTGAGTGGCAGCTGACGCTGAGGTGTGCAGGAATTTGAGATCATGACCCGGGGCTAGTGTTTTACTGAGTGGCAGCAGAAGCTGAGCTGTGCAGGAATGTGAGATCGTGATCCTGGGCGAATGTTCTACTGAGTGGCAGCTGAAGCTGGGGTGTGCAGGAATGTGAGATCGTGAGCCGGGGCTAGTTTTCTACTGAGTGGCAGCTGAAGTTGAGGTGTGCAGGAATGTGAGATCGTGAGCATGGGCTAGTGTTCTACTGAGTGGCAGCTGAAGCTGAGGTGTGCAGGAATGTCAGATCATGAGCCGGGGCTAGTGTTCTACTGAGTGGCAGCTGAAGCTGAGGTGTGCAGGAATGTGAGATCGTGAGCCTGGGCGAGTCTTCTACTGAGTGGCAGCTGAAGCTGAGGTGTGCAGGAATGTGAGATCTTGAGCCGGGGCTAGTGTTCTACTCAGTGGCAGCAGAAGCTGAGGTGTTAAGGAATGTGAGATCGTGAGCCAGGGCGAGTGTTCTACTGAGTGGCAGCTGAAGCTGAGGTGTACAGGAATGTGAAATCGTGAGCCGGGGCGAGTGTTCTACTGAGTGGCAGCTGAAGCTGAGGTGTGCAGGAATGTGAGCTCGTGAGCCGGGGCGAGTGTTCTACTGAGTGGCAGCTGAAGCTGAGGTGTGCAGGAATGTGAGTACGTGAGCCTGAGCGAGTGTTCTACTAAGTGGCAGCTGAAGCTGAGGTGTGCTGGAATGTGAGATCGTGAGCCTGGGCAAGGTTTCTACTGAGTGGCAACTGAAGCTGAGGTGTGCAGGAATGTGAGATCGTGAGCCTGGGGGAGTGTTCTACTGAGTGGCAGCTGAAGCTGAGGTGTGCAGGAATGTGAGCTCGTGAGCCTGGGCGGGTGTTCTACTGAGTGGCAGCTGAAATTGAGGTGTGCAGGAATGTGAGATCGTGAGCATGGGCGAGTGTTCTACTGAGTGGCAGCTGAAGCTGAGTTCTGCAGGAATGTGAGATCTTGAGCCGGGGCTAGTGTTCTACTGAGTGGCAGCTGAAGCTGAGGTGTGCAGGAATGTCAGATCTTGAGCCGGGGCTAGTGTTCTTCTGAGTGGCAGCTGAAGCTGAGGTGTGCTGGAATGTTAGATCATGAGCCGGGGCTAGTGTTCTAATGAGTGGCAGCTGAAGCTGAGGTGTGCAGGAATGTGAGTACGTGAGCCTGAGCGAGTGTTCTACTAAGTGGCAGCTGAAGCTGAGGTGTGCTGGAATGTGAGATCGTGAGCCTGGGCGAGGTTTCTACTGAGTGGCAGCTGAAGCTGAGGTCTGCAGGAATGTGAGATCATGAGCCGGTGCTAGTATTCTACTGAGTGGCAACTGCAGCTGAGGTGTGTATAGGAATGTAAGATCGTGACCCTGGGTGAGTGTTCTACTGAGTGGCAGCTGAAGCTGAGGTCTGCAGGAATGTGAGATCATAATCCGCGGCTAGTGTTCCACTGAGTGGCAGCTGAAGCTGAGGTGTGCAGGAATGTGCAGGAATGTGAGATCATGAGCCGGGGCTAGTGTTCTACTGAGTGGCAGCTGAAGCTGAGGTGTGCAGGAATGTGAGATCGTGAGCCGGGGCTAGTGTTCTACTGAGTGGCAGCTGAAGCTGAGGTGTGCAGGAATGTGAGTACGTGAGCCTGAGCGAGTGTTCTACTAAGTGTCAGCTGAAGCTGAGGTGTGCAGGAATGTGAGATCGTGAGCCTGGGCGAGGTTTCTACTGAGTGGCAGCTGAAGCTGAGGTCTGCAGGAATGTGAGATCGTGAGCATGGGCGAGTGTTCTACTGAGTGTCAGCTGATGCTGAGGTGTGCAGGAATGTGAGATCATGACCCGGGGCTAGTGTTCTACTGAGTGGCAGCTGAAGCTGAGGCGTACGGAATGTGAGATCGTGAGCCTGGGCTAGTGTTCTACTGAGTGGCAGCTGAAGCTGAGATGTGCAGGAATGTGAGATTGTGAGCCGGGGCTAGTGTTGTACTGAGTGGCAGCTGACGCTGAGGTGTGCAGGAATTTGAGATCATGACCCGGGGCTAGTGTTTTACTGAGTGGCAGCAGAAGCTGAGGTGTGCAGGAATGTGAGATCGTGAGCCTGGGCGAATGTTCTACTGAGTGGCAGCTGAAACTGGGGTGTGCAGGAATGTGAGATCGTGAGCCGGGGCTAGTTTTCTACTGAGTGGCAGCTGAAGTTGAGGTGTGCAGGAATGTGAGATCGTGAGCATGGGCTAGTGTTCTACTGAGTGGCAGCTGAAGCTTAGGTGTGCAGGAATGTCAGATCATGAGCCGGGGCTAGTGTTCTACTGAGTGGCAGCTGAAGCTGAGGTGTGCAGGAATGTGAGATCGTGAGCCTGGGCGAGTCTTCTACTGAGTGGCAGCTGAAGCTGAGGTGTGCAGGAATGTGAGATCTTGAGCCGGGGCTAGTGTTCTACTCAGTGGCAGCAGAAGCTGAGGTGTTAAGGAATGTGAGATCGTGAGCCAGGGCGAGTGTTCTACTGAGTGGCAGCTGAAGCTGAGGTGTACAGGAATGTGAAATCGTGAGCCGGGGCGAGTGTTCTACTGAGTGGCAGCTGAAGCTGAGGTGTGCAGGAATGTGAGCTCGTGAGCCGGGGCGAGTGTTCTACTGAGTGGCAGCTGAAGCTGAGGTGTGCAGGAATGTGAGATCGTGAGCCTGGGCGAGTGTTCTACTGAGTGGCAGCTGAAGCTGCGGTGTGCAGGAATGTGAGATCGTGAGTCTCGGCGAGTGTTCTACTGAGTGGCAACTGAAGCTGAGGTGTGCAGGAATGTGAGATTGTGAGCCTGGGGGAGTGTTCTACTGAGTGGCAGCTGAAGCTGAGGTGTGCAGGAATGTGAGCTTGTGAGCCTGGGCGGGTGTTCTACTGAGTGGCAGCTGAAATTGAGGTGTGCAGGAATGTGAGATCGTGAGCATGGGCGAGTGTTCTACTGAGTGGCAGCTGAAGCTGAGTTCTGCAGGAATGTGAGATCTTGAGCCGGGGCTAGTGTTCTACTGAGTGGCAGCTGAAGCTGAGGTGTGCAGGAATGTCAGATCTTGAGCCGGGGCTAGTGTTCTACTGAGTGGCAGCTGAAGCTGAGGTGTGCTGGAATGTTAGATCATGAGCCGGGGCTAGTGTTCTACTGAGTGGCAGCTGAAGCTGAGGTGTGCAGGAATGTGAGATCGTGAGCCTGGGCGAGTCTTCTACTGAGTGCCAGCTGAAGCTGAGGTGTGCAGGAATGTGAGATCGTGAGCCGGGGCTAGTGTTCTACTGAGTGGCAGCTGAAGCTGAGGTGTGCAGGAATGTGAGATCGTGAGCATGGGCGAGTGTTCTACTGAGTGGCAGCTGAAGCTGAGGTGTTCAGGAATGTGAGATCATGAGCCTGGGCGAGTGTTCTACTGAGTGGCAGCTGAAGCTGAGGTGTGCAGGAATGTGAGATCTTGAGCCGGGGCTAGTGTTCTACTCAGTGGCAGCAGAAGCTGAGGTGTTAAGGAATGTGAGATCGTGAGCCGGGGCTAGTGTTCTACTGAGTGGCAGCTGAAGCTGAGGTGTGCAGGAATGTGAGTACGTGAGCCTGAGCGAGTGTTCTACTAAGTGGCAGCTGAAGCTGAGGTGTGCAGGAATGTGAGATTGTGAGCCTGGGCGAGGTTTCTACTGAGTGGCAGCTGAAGCTGAGGTCTGCAGGAATGTGAGATCATGAGCCGGGGCTAGTATTCTACTGAGTGGCAACTGCAGCTGAGGTGTGTATAGGAATGTGAGATCGTGACCCTGGGTGAGTGTTCTACTGAGTGGCAGCTGAAGCTGAGGTCTGCAGGAATGTGAGATCATAATCCGGGGCTAGTGTTCCACTGAGTGGCAGCTGAAGCTGAGGTGTGCAGGAATGTGCAGGAATGTGAGATCATGAGCTGGGGCTAGTGTTCTACTGATTGGCAGCTGAAGCTGAGGTGTGCAGGAATGTGAGATCATGAGCCGGGGATTTTGTTCTACTGAGTGGCAGCTGAAGCTGAGGTGTGCAGGAATGTGAGTACGTGAGCCTGAGCGAGTGTTCTACTAAGTGGCAGCTGAAGCTGAGGTGTGCAGGAATGTGAGATATCGTGAGCCTGGGCGAGGTTTCTACTGAGTGGCAGCTGAAGCTGAGGTCTGCAGGAATGTGAGTACATGAGCCGGGGCTAGTATTCTCCTGAGTGGCAACTGAAGCTGAGGTGTGCAGGAATGTGAGATCGTGACCCTGGGTGAGTGTTCTACTGAGTGGCATCTGAAGCTGAGGTCTGCAGGAATGTGAGATCATAATCCGGGGCTAGTGTTCCACTGAGTGGCAGCTGAATCTGAGGTGTGCAGGAATGTGAGATCGTGAGCCGGGGCTAGTGTTCTACTGAGTGGCAGCTGAAGCTGAGGTGTGCAGGAATGTGAGATCATGACCCCGGGCTATTGTTCTACTGAGTGGCAGCTGAAGCTGAGGTGTGCAGGAATGTGAGATTGTGAGCCTGGGCAAGTGTTCTACTGAGTGGCAGCTGAAGCTGAGGTGTGCAGGAATGTGAGATCAGGAGCCTGGGCGAGTGTTCTACTGAGTGGCAGCTGAAGCTGAGCTGTGCAGGAATGTGAGATCGTGAGCCGGGGCGAGAGTTCTACTGAGTGGCAGCTGAAGCTGAGGTGTGCAGGAATGTGAGATCGCGAGCCGGGGCGAGTGTTCTACTGAGTTGCAGCTGAAGCTGAGGTGTGCAGAAATGTGAGATCGCGAGCCGGGGCGAGTGTTCTACTGAGTGGCAGTTGAAGCTGAGGTGTGCAGGAATGTGAGATCGCGAGCCGGGGCGAGTGTTCTGCTGAGTGGCAGCTGAAGCTGAGGTGTGCAGAAATGTGAGATCGCGAGCCGGGGCGAGTGTTCTACTGAGTGGCAGTTGAAGCTGAGGTGTGCAGAAATGTGAGATCGTGAGCATGGGCGAGTGTTCTACTGAGTGCAGCTGAAGCTGAGGTGTGCAGGAATGTGAGATCGTGAGCATGGGCGAGTGTTCTACTGAGTGGCAGCTGAAGCTGAGGTGTGCAGAAATGTGAGATCGTGAGCCGGGGCGAGTGTTCTACTGAGTGGCAGTTGAAGCTCAGGTGTGCAGGAATGTGAGATCGCGAGCCGGGGCGAGTGTTCTGCTGAGTGGCAGCTGAAGCTGAGCTGTGCAGGAATGTGTGATCATGAGCATGGGCGAGTGTTCTACTGAGTGTCAGCTGATGCTGAGGTGTGCAGGAATGTGAGATCATGACCCGGGGCTAGTGTTCTACTGAGTGGCAGCTGAAGCTGAGGTGTACGGAATGTAAGATCATGAGCCTGGGCTAGTGTTCTACTGAGTGGCAGCTGAAGCTGAGGTGTGCAGGAATGTGAGATTGTGAGCCGGGGCTAGTGTTGTACTCAGTGGCAGCTGATGCTGAGGTGTGCAGGAATGTGAGATCATGACCGGGGCTAGTGTTCTACTGAATGGCAGCAGAAGCTGAGGTGTGCAGGAATGTGAGATCGTGAGCCTGGGCGAATGTTCTACTGAGTGGCAGCTGAACTGGGGTGTGCAGGAATGTGAGATTCTGAGCCGGGGCTAGTTTTCTACTGAGTGGCAGCTGAAGCTGAAGCCTGCAGGAATGTGAGATCATGATCCGGGGCTAGTGTTCTACTGAGTGGCAGCTGAAGCTGAGGTGTGCAGGAATGTGAGATTGTGTGCCTGGGCGAATGTTCTACTGAGCGGCAGCTGAAGCTGAGGTGTGCAGGAATGTGAGATCGTGAGCCGGGGCTAGTGTTCTACTGAGTGGCAGCTGAAGCTGAGGTGTGCAGGAATGTGAGATCATGAGCCTGGGCGAGTGTTCTACTGAGTGGCAGCTGAAGCTGAGGTGTGCAGGAATGTGAGATCTTGAGCATGGGCGAGTGTTCTACTGAGTGGCAGCTGAAGTTCAGGTGTGCAGGAATGTGAGATCGTGAGCCTGGGCAAATGTTCTACTGAGTGGCAGCTGGAGCTGAGGTGTGCTTGAATGTGAGATCGTGAGCCAGGGCGAGTATTCTACTGAGTGGCAGCTGAAGCTGAGGTGTGCAGGAATGTGTGATCGTGAGCCTGGATGAGTGTTCTTCTGAGTGGCAGCTGAAGCTGAGGTGTGCAGGAATGTGAGATCGTGAGCCGGGGCGAGTGTTCTACTGAGTGGCAGCTGAAGCTGAGGTGTACGGAATGTAAGATCATGAGCCTGGGCTAGTGTTCTACTGAGTGGCAGCTGAAGCTGAGGTGTGCAGGAATGTGAGATTGTGAGCCGGGGCTAGTGTTGTACTCAGTGGCAGCTGATGCTGAGGTGTGCAGGAATGTGAGATCATGACCGGGGCTAGTGTTCTACTGAATGGCAGCAGAAGCTGAGGTGTGCAGGAATGTGAGATCGTGAGCCTGGGCGAATGTTCTACTGAGTGGCAGCTGAACTGGGGTGTGCAGGAATGTGAGATTCTGAGCCGGGGCTAGTTTTCTACTGAGTGGCAGCTGAAGCTGAAGCCTGCAGGAATGTGAGATCATGAGCCGAGGCTAGTGTTCTACTGAGTGGCAGCTGAAGCTGAGGTGTGCAGGAATGTGAGATTGTGTGCCTGGGCGAATGTTCTACTGAGCGGCAGCTGAAGCTGAGGTGTGCAGGAATGTGAGATCGTGAGCCGGGGCTAGTGTTCTACTGAGTGGCAGCTGAAGCTGAGGTGTGCAGGAATGTGAGATCATGAGCCTGGGCGAGTGTTCTACTGAGTGGCAGCTGAAGCTGAGGTGTGCAGGAATGTGAGATCTTGAGCATGGGTGAGTGTTCTACTGAGTGGCAGCTGAAGTTCAGGTGTGCAGGAATGTGAGATCGTGAGCCTGGGCAAATGTTCTACTGAGTGGCAGCTGGAGCTGAGGTGTGCTTGAATGTGAGATTGTGAGCCTGGGCGAATGTTCTACTGAGTGGCAGCTAAAGCTGAGGTGTGCAGGAATTTGAGATCATGAGCCGGGGAGAGAGTTCTATTGAGTGGCAGCTGAAGCTGAGGTCTGCAGGAATGTGAGATCGTGAGCCTGGCTGAGTGTTCTACTGACTGGCAGCTGAGGTCTGTAGGAATGTGAGATCATGAGCCGGGGCTTGTGTTCAGCTGAAGCTGTGTTCTACTGAGTGGCACGTGAAACTGAGCTGTGCAGGCATGTGGGATCGTGAGCCTGGGCTAGTGTTCTACTGAGTGGCAGCTGAAGCTGAGGTGTTAACGAATGTGAGATTGTGAGGCTGGGCTAGTGTTCTACTGAGTGGCAGCTGAAGCTGAGGTGTGCAGGAATGTGAGATCGTGAGCCTGGGCGAGTGTTCTACTGAGTGGCAGCTGAAGCTGAGGTCTGCAGGCATGTGAGATCATGAGTCGGGGCGAGTGTTCTACTGAGTGGCAGCTGAATCTGAGGTGTGCAGGAATGTGAGATCGTGAGCCTGAGCGAGTGTTCTACTGAGTGGCAGCTGAAGCTGAGGTGTGCAGGAATGTGAGATCATGAGCCTGGGGGAGTGTTCTACTGAGTGGCAGCAGAAGCTGAGGTGTGTAGGAATGTGAGATTGTGAGCCTGGGCGAGTGTTCTACTGAGTGAATTCTGAAGCTGAGGTGTGCAGGAATATGAGATCGTGAGCATGGGCGACTGTTCTACTGAGTGGCAACTGAAGGTGAGGTGTGCAGGAATGTGAGATCGTGAGCCGGGGCTAGTGTTCTACTGAGTGGCAGCTGAAGCTGAGGTGTGCAGGAATGTGAGATCGTGAGCCGGGGCGAGTGTTCTACTGAGTGGCAGCTGAAGCTGAGGTGTGCAGGAATGTGAGATCGTGAGCCGGGGCGAGTGTTCTACTGAGTGGCAGCTGAAGCTGAGGTGTGCAGAAATGTGCGATCGTGAGCCTGGGCGAGTGTTCTACTGAGTGGCAGCTGAAGCTGAGGTGTGCAGGAATGTGAGATCAGGAGCCTGGGCGAGTGTTCTACTGAGTGGCAGCTGAAGCTGAGGTGTGCAGGAATGTGAGATCGTGAGCCAGGGCGAGTGTTCTAGTGAGTGGCAGATGAAGCTGAGGTGTGCAGGAATGTGAGATCTTGAGCCAGGGCGAGTGTTCTACTGAGTGTCAGCTGAAGCTGAGGTGTGCAGGAATGTGAGATTGTGAGCAAGGGCGAGTGTTCTACTGAGTGGCAGCTGAGGTGTGCAGGAATGTGAGATCGTGAGGCTGGGCGAGTGTTCTATTGAGTGGCAGCTGAAGCTGAGGTGTGCAGGAATGTGAGATCGTGAGCTGGGGCGAGTGTTTTACTGAGTGGCAGCGGAAGCTGAGGTGTGCAGGAATGTGAGATCGTGAGCCTGGGCGAGTGTTCTACTGAGTGGCAGCTGAGGTGTGTCGGAATGTGAGATCATGAGCCTGGGGGAGTGTTCTACTGAGTGGCAGCTGAGGTGTGCAGGAATGTGAGATCGTGAGCATGGGCGAGTGTTCTAGTGAGTGGCAGCTGAAGCTGAGGTGTGCAGGAATGTGAGATCGTGAGCCGGGGCTAGTGTTCTACTGAGTGGCGGCTGAAGCTGAGGTGTGCAGGAATGTGAGATCGTGAGCCTGGGCGAGTGTTCTACTGAGTGGCAGCTGAAGCTGAGGTGTGCAGGAATGTGAGATCAACAGCCTGGGCGATTGTTCTACTGAGTGGCAGCTGAAGCTGAGGTGTGCAGGAATGTGAGATTGTGAGCCGGGGCTAGTGTTCTACTGAGTGGCAGCTGAAGCTGAGGTGTGCAGGAATGTGAGATCGTGAACATGGGCGAGTGTTCTACTGAGTGGCAGCTGAAGTTGAGGTGTGCAGGAATGTGAGATCGTGAGCCTGGGCGAGTGTTCTACTGAGTGGCAGTTGAAGCTGAGGTGTCCAGGAATGTGAGATCGTGAGCCTGGGCGAGTGTTCTACTGAGTGGCAACTGAAGCTGAGGTGTGCAGGAATGTGAGATCGTGAGCCTGGGGGAGTGTTCTACTGAGTGGCAGCTGAAGCTGAGGTGTGCAGGAATGTGAGATCGTGAGCCTGGGCGAATGTTCTACTGAGTGGCAGCTGAAGCTGAGGTGTGCAGGAATGTGACATCGTGCGCTGGGGCTAGTGTTCTACTGAGTGGCAGCTGAAGCTGAGGAGTGCAGAAATGCGTGAGCCGGGGCGAGTGTTCTACTGAGTGGCAGCTGAAGCTGAGGTGTGCAGGAATGTGAGATCTTGAGCCGGGGCTAGTGTTCTACTGAGTGGCAGCTGAAGCTGAGGTGTGCAGGAATGTGAGATCGTGAACATGGGCCAGTGTTCTACTGAGTGGCAGCTGAAGCTGAGGTGTGCAGGAATGTGAGATCGTGAGCCTGGGTGAGTGTTCTACTGAGTGGCAGCAGAAGCTGAGGTGTTAAAGAATTTGAGATCGTGAGCCGGGGCTAGTGTTCTACTGAGTGGATTCTGAAGCTGAGGTGTGCAGGAATGTGAGATTGTGAGCCAGGGCGCGTGTTCTTCTGAGTGGCAGCTGAAGCTGAGGTGTGCAGGAATGTGGGTTCGTGAGCCGGGGCGAGTGTTCTACTGAGCGGCAGCTGAAGCTGAGGTATGCAGGAATGTGAGATCGTGAGCCAGGGCGAGTGTTCTACTGAGTGCAGCTGAAGCTGAGATGTGCAGGAATGTGCAATCGTGAGCCTGGGCGAGTGTTCTACTGAGTGGCAGCTGGGGTGAGTGTTCTACTGAGTGGCAGCTGAAGCTGAGTTGTGCAGGAATGTGAGATTGTGAGCCAGGGCGCGTGTTCTTATGAGTGGCAGCTGAAGCTGAGGTGTGCAGTAATGTGAGATCGTGAGCCGGGGCGAGTGTTCTACTGAGCGGCAGCTGAAGCTGAGGTATGCAGGAATGTGAGATCGTGAGCCAGGGCGAGTGTTCTACGAAGTGCAGCTGAAGCTGAGATGTGCAGGAATGTGCGATCGTGAGCCTGGGCGAGTGTTCTACTAAGTGGCAGTTGAAGCTGAGGTGTGCAGGAATGTGAGATCGTGAGCCTGGGGGAGTGTTCTACTGAGTCGCAGCTGAAGCTGAGGTGTGCAGGAATGTGCGATCGTGAGCCTGGGCGAGTGTTCTACTGAGTGGCAGTTGAAGCTGAGGTGTGCAGGAATGTGAGATCGTGAGCATGGGCGAGTGTTCTACTGAGTGGCAACTGAAGCTGAGGTGTGCAGGAATGTGAGATCGTGAGCCTGGGGGAGTGTTCTACTGAGTGGCAGCTGAAGCTGAGGTGTGCAGGAATGTGAGATCGTGAGCCTGGGCGAATGTTCAACTGAGTGGCAGCTGAAGCTGAGGTGTGCAGGAATGTGACATCGTGAGCTGAGGCTAGTGTTCTACTGAGTGGCAGCTGAAGCTGAGGAGTGCAGGACTGCGTGAGCCTGGGCGAGTGTTCTACTGAGTGGCAGTTGAAGCTGAGGTGTCCAGGAATGTGAGATCGTGAGCCTGGGCGAGTGTTCTACTGAGTGGCAACTGAAGCTGAGGTGTGCAGGAATGTGAGATCGTGAGCCTGGGGGAGTGTTCTACTGAGTGGCAGCTGAAGCTGAGGTGTGCAGGAATGTGAGATCGTGAGCCTGGGCGAGTGTTCTACTGAGTGGCAGCTGAAGCTGAGGTGTGCAGGAATGTGCGATCGTGAACCGGGGCTAGTGTTCTACTGAGTGGCAGCTGAAGCTGAGGTGTGCAGGAATGTGAGATTGTGAGCCTGGGCGAGTGCTCTACTGAGTGGCAGCTGAAGCTGAGGTGTGCAGGAATGTGAGATCAGGAGCCTGGGCGAGTGTTCTACGGAGTCGCAGCTGAAGCTGAGGTGTGCAGGAATGTGCGATCGTGAACCGGGGCTAGTGTTCTACTGAGTGGCAGCTGAAGCTGGGGTGTGCAGGAATGTGCGATCGTGAGCCTGGGCGAGTGTTCTACTGAGTGGCAGCTGAAGCTGAGGTGTGCAGGAATGTGAGCTTGTGAGCATGGGCGAGTGTTCTACTGAGTGGCAGCTGAAGTTCAGGTGTTCAGGAATGTGAGATCGTGAGCCTGGGCGAATGTTCTACTGAGTGGCAGCTGAAGCTGAGGTGTGCAGGAATGTGAGATCGTGAGCCTGGGCGAGTGTTCTACTGAGTGGCAGCTGAAGCTGAGGTGTGCAGGAACGTGAGATCGTGAGCCTGGCTGAGTGTTCTACTGACTGGCAGCTGAAGCTGAGGTCTGTAGGAATGTGAAATCATGAGCAGGGGCTAGTGTTCTACTGAGTGGCAGCTGAAGCTGAGGAGTGCAGGAATGCGTGAGCCGGGGCGAGTGTTCTACTGAGTGGCAGCTGAAGCTGAGGTGTGCAGGAATGTGAGATCGTGAGCCTGGGCGAGTGTTCTACTGAGTGGCAGCTGAAGCTGAGGTGTGCAGGAATGTGCGATCGTGAACCTGGGCGAGAGTTCTACTGAGTGGCAGCTGAAGCTGAGGTGTGCAGGAATGTGAGATCGTGAGCCCGGGGGAGTGTTCTACTGAGTGGCAGCTGAAGCTGAGGTGTGCAGGAATGTGAGCTTGTGAGCCTGGGCGGGTGTTCTACTGAGTGGCAGCTGAAGCTGAGGTGTGCAGGAATGTGAGATCGTGAGCCGGGGCGAGTGTTCTACTGAGTGGCAGCTGAAGCTGAGGTGTGCAGGAATGTGAGATCATGAGCCTGGGCGAGTGTTCTACTGAGTGGCAGATGAAGCTAAGGTGTGCAGGAATGTGAGATCATGAGCCGGGGCTAGTGTTCTACTGAGTGGCAGCTGAAGCTAAGGTCTGCAGGAATGTGAGATCGGGAGCATGGGCGAGTTTTCTACTGAGTGGCAGCTGAGGTGTGCAGGAATGTTTGATCGTGAGCCGGGGCGAGTGTTCTACTGAGTGGCAGCTGAAGCTGAGGTGTGGGGGAATATGCGATCGTGAGCCTGGGCGAGTGTTCTACTGAGTGGCAGCTGAAGCTGAGGTGCGCAGGAATGTGAGATCGTGAGCCGGGGCGCGTGTTCTACTGAGTGGCAGCTGAAGCTGAGGTGTGCAGGAATGTGAGATCGTGAGCCGGGGCGAGTGTTCTACTGAGTGGCAGCTGAAGCTGAGGAGTGCAGGAATGTGAGATCGTGAGCATGAGCGAGTGTTCTACTGAGTGGCAGCTGAAGCTGAGGTGTGCAGGAATGTGAGATCGTGAGCCGGGGCGCGTGTTCTACTGAGTGGCAGCTGAAGCTGAGGTGTGCAGGAATGTGAGATCGTGAGCCGGGGCGAGTGTTCTACTGAGTGGCAGCTGAAACTGAGGTGTGCAGGAATGTGAGATCGTGAGCCAGGGTGAGTGTTCTACTGAGTGCAGCTGAAGCTGAGGTGTGCAGGAATGTGCGATCGTGAGCCTGGGCGAGTGTTCTACTGAGTGGCATCTGAAGCTGAGAAGTGCAGGAATGTGAGATCGTGAGCCTGGGCGAGTGTTCTACTGAGTGGCAACTGAAGCTGAGGTGTGCAGGAATGTGAGATTGTGAGCCTGGGCTAGTGTTCTACTGAGTGGCAGCTGAAGCTGAGGTGTGTAAGAATGTCAGATCATGAGTCGGGGCTAGTGTTCTACTGAGTGGCAGCTGAGGTGTGCAGGAATGTGAGATCGTGAGCCAGGGTGAGTGTTCTACTGAGTGCAGCTGAAGCTGAGGTGTGCAGGAATGTGCGATCGTGAGCCTGGGTGAGTGTTCTACTGAGTGGCAGCTGAAGCTGAGAAGTGCAGGAATGTGAGATCGTGAGCCTGGGCGAGTGTTCTACTGAGTGGCAACTGAAGCTGAGGTGTGCAGGAATGTGAGATTGTGAGCCTGGGCTAGTGTTCTACTGAGTGGCAGCTGAAGCTGAGGTGTGTAAGAATGTCAGATCATGAGTCGGGGCTAGTGTTCTACTGAGTGGCAGCTGAGGTGTGCAGGAATGTGAGATCGTGAGCCAGGGCGAGTGTTCTACTGAGTGGCAGCTGAAGCTGAGGTGTGCAGGAATGTGCGATCGTGAGCCTGGACGAGTGTTCTACTCAGTGGCAGCTGAAGCTGAGAAGTGCAGGAATGTGAGATCGTGAGCCTGGGCGAGTGTTCTACTGAGTGGCAACTGAAGCTGAGGTGTGCAGGAATGTGAAATCGTGAGCCTGGGCTAGTGTTCTACTGAGTGGCAGCTGAAGCTGAGGTGTGTAAGAATGTCAGATCATGAGTCGGGGCAAGTGTTCTACTGAGTGGCAGCTGAAGCTGAGGTGTGCAGGAATGTGAGTACGTGAGCCTGAGCGAGTGTTCTACTAAGTGGCAGCTGAAGCTGAGGTGTGCAGGAATGTGAGATCATGAGCCTGGGCGAGTGTTCTACTGAGTGGCAGCTGAAGCTGAGGTCTGCAGGAATGTGAGATCATGAGCCAGGGCTAGTGTTCTACTGAGTGGCAGCTGAAGCAAAGGTGTGCAGGAATGTGAGATCGTGACCCTGGGTGAGTGTTCTACTGAGTGGCAACTGAAGCTGAGGTCTGCAGGATTGTGAGATCATGATCCGGGGCTAGTGTTCCACTGAGTGGCAGCTGAAGCTGAGGTGTGCAGGAATGTGAGGTCATGAGCCGGGGCTAGTGTTCTACTGAGTGGCACCTGAAGCTGAGGTGTGCAGGAATGTGAGATCGTGAGGCTGGGCGAGTGTTCTATTGAGTGGCAGCTGAAGCTGAGGTGTGCAGGAATGTGAGATCGTGAGCTGGGGCGAGTGTTTTACTGAGTGGCAGCGGAAGCTGAGGTGTGCAGGAATGTGAGATCGTGAGCCTGGGCGAGTGTTCTACTGAGTGGCAGCTGAGGTGTGTCGGAATGTGAGATCATGAGCCTGGGGGAGTGTTCTACTGAGTGGCAGCTGAGGTGTGCAGGAATGTGAGATCGTGAGCATGGGCGAGTGTTCTAGTGAGTGGCAGCTGAAGCTGAGGTGTGCAGGAATGTGAGATCGTGAGCCGGGGCTAGTGTTCTACTGAGTGGCGGCTGAAGCTGAGGTGTGCAGGAATGTGAGATCGTGAGCCTGGGCGAGTGTTCTACTGAGTGGCAGCTGAAGCTGAGGTGTGCAGGAATGTGAGATCAACAGCCTGGGCGATTGTTCTACTGAGTGGCAGCTGAAGCTGAGGTGTGCAGGAATGTGAGATTGTGAGCCGGGGCTAGTGTTCTACTGAGTGGCAGCTGAAGCTGAGGTGTGCAGGAATGTGAGATCGTGAACATGGGCGAGTGTTCTACTGAGTGGCAGCTGAAGTTGAGGTGTGCAGGAATGTGAGATCGTGAGCCTGGGCGAGTGTTCTACTGAGTGGCAGTTGAAGCTGAGGTGTCCAGGAATGTGAGATCGTGAGCCTGGGCGAGTGTTCTACTGAGTGGCAACTGAAGCTGAGGTGTGCAGGAATGTGAGATCGTGAGCCTGGGGGAGTGTTCTACTGAGTGGCAGCTGAAGCTGAGGTGTGCAGGAATGTGAGATCGTGAGCCTGGGCGAATGTTCTACTGAGTGGCAGCTGAAGCTGAGGTGTGCAGGAATGTGACATCGTGAGCTGGGGCTAGTGTTCTACTGAGTGGCAGCTGAAGCTGAGGAGTGCAGAAATGCGTGAGCCGGGGCGAGTGTTCTACTGAGTGGCAGCTGAAGCTGAGGTGTGCAGGAATGTGAGATCTTGAGCCGGGGCTAGTGTTCTACTGAGTGGCAGCTGAAGCTGAGGTGTGCAGGAATGTGAGATCGTGAACATGGGCCAGTGTTCTACTGAGTGGCAGCTGAAGCTGAGGTGTGCAGGAATGTGAGATCGTGAGCCTGGGTGAGTGTTCTACTGAGTGGCAGCAGAAGCTGAGGTGTTAAAGAATTTGAGATCGTGAGCCGGGGCTAGTGTTCTACTGAGTGGATTCTGAAGCTGAGGTGTGCAGGAATGTGAGATTGTGAGCCAGGGCGCGTGTTCTTCTGAGTGGCAGCTGAAGCTGAGGTGTGCAGGAATGTGAGATCGTGAGCCGGGGCGAGTGTTCTACTGAGCGGCAGCTGAAGCTGAGGTATGCAGGAATGTGAGATCGTGAGCCAGGGCGAGTGTTCTACTGAGTGCAGCTGAAGCTGAGATGTGCAGGAATGTGCAATCGTGAGCCTGGGCGAGTGTTCTACTGAGTGGCAGCTGGGGTGAGTGTTCTACTGAGTGGCAGCTGAAGCTGAGTTGTGCAGGAATGTGAGATTGTGAGCCAGGGCGCGTGTTCTTATGAGTGGCAGCTGAAGCTGAGGTGTGCAGTAATGTGAGATCGTGAGCCGGGGCGAGTGTTCTACTGAGCGGCAGCTGAAGCTGAGGTATGCAGGAATGTGAGATCGTGAGCCAGGGCGAGTGTTCTACGAAGTGCAGCTGAAGCTGAGATGTGCAGGAATGTGCGATCGTGAGCCTGGGCGAGTGTTCTACTAAGTGGCAGTTGAAGCTGAGGTGTGCAGGAATGTGAGATCGTGAGCCTGGGGGAGTGTTCTACTGAGTCGCAGCTGAAGCTGAGGTGTGCAGGAATGTGCGATCGTGAGCCTGGGCGAGTGTTCTACTGAGTGGCAGTTGAAGCTGAGGTGTGCAGGAATGTGAGATCGTGAGCATGGGCGAGTGTTCTACTGAGTGGCAACTGAAGCTGAGGTGTGCAGGAATGTGAGATCGTGAGCCTGGGGGAGTGTTCTACTGAGTGGCAGCTGAAGCTGAGGTGTGCAGGAATGTGAGATCGTGAGCCTGGGCGAATGTTCAACTGAGTGGCAGCTGAAGCTGAGGTGTGCAGGAATGTGACATCGTGAGCTGAGGCTAGTGTTCTACTGAGTGGCAGCTGAAGCTGAGGAGTGCAGGACTGCGTGAGCCTGGGCGAGTGTTCTACTGAGTGGCAGTTGAAGCTGAGGTGTCCAGGAATGTGAGATCGTGAGCCTGGGCGAGTGTTCTACTGAGTGGCAACTGAAGCTGAGGTGTGCAGGAATGTGAGATCGTGAGCCTGGGGGAGTGTTCTACTGAGTGGCAGCTGAAGCTGAGGTGTGCAGGAATGTGAGATCGTGAGCCTGGGCGAGTGTTCTACTGAGTGGCAGCTGAAGCTGAGGTGTGCAGGAATGTGCGATCGTGAACCGGGGCTAGTGTTCTACTGAGTGGCAGCTGAAGCTGAGGTGTGCAGGAATGTGAGATTGTGAGCCTGGGCGAGTGCTCTACTGAGTGGCAGCTGAAGCTGAGGTGTGCAGGAATGTGAGATCAGGAGCCTGGGCGAGTGTTCTACGGAGTCGCAGCTGAAGCTGAGGTGTGCAGGAATGTGCGATCGTGAACCGGGGCTAGTGTTCTACTGAGTGGCAGCTGAAGCTGAGGTGTGCAGGAATGTGCGATCGTGAGCCTGGGCGAGTGTTCTACTGAGTGGCAGCTGAAGCTGAGGTGTGCAGGAATGTGAGCTTGTGAGCATGGGCGAGTGTTCTACTGAGTGGCAGCTGAAGTTCAGGTGTTCAGGAATGTGAGATCGTGAGCCTGGGCGAATGTTCTACTGAGTGGCAGCTGAAGCTGAGGTGTGCAGGAATGTGAGATCGTGAGCCTGGGCGAGTGTTCTACTGAGTGGCAGCTGAAGCTGAGGTGTGCAGGAACGTGAGATCGTGAGCCTGGCTGAGTGTTCTACTGACTGGCAGCTGAAGCTGAGGTCTGTAGGAATGTGAAATCATGAGCAGGGGCTAGTGTTCTACTGAGTGGCAGCTGAAGCTGAGGAGTGCAGGAATGCGTGAGCCGGGGCGAGTGTTCTACTGAGTGGCAGCTGAAGCTGAGGTGTGCAGGAATGTGAGATCGTGAGCCTGGGCGAGTGTTCTACTGAGTGGCAGCTGAAGCTGAGGTGTGCAGGAATGTGCGATCGTGAACCTGGGCGAGAGTTCTACTGAGTGGCAGCTGAAGCTGAGGTGTGCAGGAATGTGAGATCGTGAGCCCGGGGGAGTGTTCTACTGAGTGGCAGCTGAAGCTGAGGTGTGCAGGAATGTGAGCTTGTGAGCCTGGGCGGGTGTTCTACTGAGTGGCAGCTGAAGCTGAGGTGTGCAGGAATGTGAGATCGTGAGCCGGGGCGAGTGTTCTACTGAGTGGCAGCTGAAGCTGAGGTGTGCAGGAATGTGAGATCATGAGCCTGGGCGAGTGTTCTACTGAGTGGCAGATGAAGCTAAGGTGTGCAGGAATGTGAGATCATGAGCCGGGGCTAGTGTTCTACTGAGTGGCAGCTGAAGCTAAGGTCTGCAGGAATGTGAGATCGGGAGCATGGGCGAGTTTTCTACTGAGTGGCAGCTGAGGTGTGCAGGAATGTTTGATCGTGAGCCGGGGCGAGTGTTCTACTGAGTGGCAGCTGAAGCTGAGGTGTGGGGGAATATGCGATCGTGAGCCTGGGCGAGTGTTCTACTGAGTGGCAGCTGAAGCTGAGGTGCGCAGGAATGTGAGATCGTGAGCCGGGGCGCGTGTTCTACTGAGTGGCAGCTGAAGCTGAGGTGTGCAGGAATGTGAGATCGTGAGCCGGGGCGAGTGTTCTACTGAGTGGCAGCTGAAGCTGAGGAGTGCAGGAATGTGAGATCGTGAGCATGAGCGAGTGTTCTACTGAGTGGCAGCTGAAGCTGAGGTGTGCAGGAATGTGAGATCGTGAGCCGGGGCGCGTGTTCTACTGAGTGGCAGCTGAAGCTGAGGTGTGCAGGAATGTGAGATCGTGAGCCGGGGCGAGTGTTCTACTGAGTGGCAGCTGAAACTGAGGTGTGCAGGAATGTGAGATCGTGAGCCAGGGTGAGTGTTCTACTGAGTGCAGCTGAAGCTGAGGTGTGCAGGAATGTGCGATCGTGAGCCTGGGCGAGTGTTCTACTGAGTGGCATCTGAAGCTGAGAAGTGCAGGAATGTGAGATCGTGAGCCTGGGCGAGTGTTCTACTGAGTGGCAACTGAAGCTGAGGTGTGCAGGAATGTGAGATTGTGAGCCTGGGCTAGTGTTCTACTGAGTGGCAGCTGAAGCTGAGGTGTGTAAGAATGTCAGATCATGAGTCGGGGCTAGTGTTCTACTGAGTGGCAGCTGAGGTGTGCAGGAATGTGAGATCGTGAGCCAGGGTGAGTGTTCTACTGAGTGCAGCTGAAGCTGAGGTGTGCAGGAATGTGCGATCGTGAGCCTGGGCGAGTGTTCTACTGAGTGGCAGCTGAAGCTGAGAAGTGCAGGAATGTGAGATCGTGAGCCTGGGCGAGTGTTCTACTGAGTGGCAACTGAAGCTGAGGTGTGCAGGAATGTGAGATTGTGAGCCTGGGCTAGTGTTCTACTGAGTGGCAGCTGAAGCTGAGGTGTGTAAGAATGTCAGATCATGAGTCGGGGCTAGTGTTCTACTGAGTGGCAGCTGAGGTGTGCAGGAATGTGAGATCGTGAGCCAGGGCGAGTGTTCTACTGAGTGGCAGCTGAAGCTGAGGTGTGCAGGAATGTGCGATCGTGAGCCTGGACGAGTGTTCTACTCAGTGGCAGCTGAAGCTGAGAAGTGCAGGAATGTGAGATCGTGAGCCTGGGCGAGTGTTCTACTGAGTGGCAACTGAAGCTGAGGTGTGCAGGAATGTGAAATCGTGAGCCTGGGCTAGTGTTCTACTGAGTGGCAGCTGAGGTGTGTAAGAATGTCAGATCATGAGTCGGGGCAAGTGTTCTACTGAGTGGCAGCTGAAGCTGAGGTGTGCAGGAATGTGAGTACGTGAGCCTGAGCGAGTGTTCTACTAAGTGGCAGCTGAAGCTGAGGTGTGCAGGAATGTGAGATCATGAGCCTGGGCGAGTGTTCTACTGAGTGGCAGCTGAAGCTGAGGTCTGCAGGAATGTGAGATCATGAGCCAGGGCTAGTGTTCTACTGAGTGGCAGCTGAAGCAAAGGTGTGCAGGAATGTGAGATCGTGACCCTGGGTGAGTGTTCTACTGAGTGGCAACTGAAGCTGAGGTCTGCAGGATTGTGAGATCATGATCCGGGGCTAGTGTTCCACTGAGTGGCAGCTGAAGCTGAGGTGTGCAGGAATGTGAGGTCATGAGCCGGGGCTAGTGTTCTACTGAGTGGCACCTGAAGCTGAGGTGTGCAGGAATGTGAGATCGTGAGCCTGGGTGAGTGTTCTACTGAGTGGCAGCTGAAGCTGAGGTCTGCAGGAATGTGAGATCGTGAGCCGGGGCTAGTGTTCTACTGAGTGGCAGCTGAAGGTGAGGTGTGCAGGAATGTGAGATCGCGAGCCGGGGCGAGTGTTCTACTGAATGCAGCTGAAGCTGAGGTGTGCAGGAATGTGAGATCGTGAGCCGGGGCAAGTGTTCTACTGAGTGGCAACTGAAGCTGAGGTCTGCAGGACTGTGAGATCATGATCCGGGGCTAGTGTTCCACTGAGTGGCAGCTGAAGCTGAGGTGTGCAGGAATGTGAGGTTATATGCCGGGGCTAGTGTTCTACTGAGTGGCACCTGAAGCTGAGGTGTGCAGGAATGTGAGATCGTGAGCCTGGGCGAGTGTTCTACTGAGTGGCAGCTGAAGCTGAGCTGTGCAGGAATGTGAGATCGTGAGCCTGGGCGAGTGTTCTACTGAGTGGCAGCTGAAGCTGAGGTGTGCAGGAATGTGAGATCGTGAGCATGGGCGAGTGTTCTACTGAGTGGCAGCTGAAGCTGAGGTGTGCAGAAATATGAGATCGTGAGCCGGGGCGAGTGTTCTACTGAGTGGCAGCTGAAGCTGAGGTGTGCAGAAATGTGAGATCGTGAGCCGGGGCGAGTGTTCTACTGAGTGGCAGCTGAAGCTGAGGTGTGCAGGAATGTGAGATCGTGAGCAGGGGCGAGTGTTCTACTGAGTGGCAGCTGAAGCTGAGGTGTGCAGGAATGTGAGATCGTGAGCCAGGGCGAGTGTTCTACCGAGTGCAGCTGAAGCTGAGGTGTGCATGAATGTGCGATCGTGAGCCTGGGCGAGAGTTCTACTGAGTGGCAGCTGAAGCTGAGGTGTGCAGGAATGTGAGATCGTGATCCTGGGCGAGTGTTCTACTGAGTGGCAACTGAATCTGAGGTGTGCAGGAATGTGAGATCGTGAGCATGGGCGAGTTTTCTACTGAGTGGCAGCTGAGGTGTGCAGGAATGTTTGATCGTGAGCCGGGGCGAGTGTTCTACTGAGTGGCAGCTGAAGCTGAGGTGTGGGGGAATATGCGATCGTGAGCCTGGGCGAGTGTTCTACTGAGTGGCAGCTGAAGCTGAGGTGTGCAGGAATGTGAGATCGTGAGCCGGGGCGAGTGTTTTACTGAGTGGCAGCTGAGGTGTGCAGGAATGTGAGATCGTGAACCTGGGCGAGTGTTCTACTGAGTGGCAGCTGAAGCTGAGGTGTGCAGGAATGTGAGTTCGTGAGCCTGGGGAGTGTTCTACTGAGTGGCAGCTGAAGCTGAGGTGTGCAGGAATGTGAGATCGTGAGCATGGGCGAGTGTTCTACTGAGTGGCAGCTGAAGCTAAGGTGTACAGGAATGTGAGATCGTGAGCCTGGGCGAGTGTTCTACTGACTGGCAGCTGAAGCTGAGGTGTGGGGGAATATGAGATCTTGAGCCTGGGCGAGTGTTCTACTGAGTGGCAGCTGATGCTGAGGTGTGCAGGAATGTGAGATCGTGAGCCTGGGCGAGTTTTCTACTGAGTGGCAGCTGAAACTGAGGTGTTTAGGAATGTGAGATCGTGAGCCTAGGCAAGTGTTCTACTGAGTGGCAGCTGAAGCTGAGGTGTGCAGGAATGTGATATCGTGAACCAGGGCGAGTGTTCTACTGAGTGACAGTTGAAGCTGAGGTGTGCAGGAATGTGAGATCGTGAGCCGGGGCTAGTGTTCTACTCAGTGGCAGCTGAAGCTGAGGTGTGCAGGAATGTGAGATCGTGAGACAGGGTGAGTGTTCTACTGAGTGGCAGCTGAAGCTGAGGTGTGCAGGAATGTGAGATCGTGAGCCGGGGCTAGTGTTCTACTGAGTGGCAGCTGAAGCTGAGTTGTGCAGGAATGTGAGATCGTGAGCATGGGCGAGTGTTCTACTGAGTGGCAGCTGAAGCTGAGGTGTGCAGGAATGTGAGATCGTGAGCCTGGGCGAGTGTTCTACTGAGTGGCAGCTGAAGCTGAGGTGTGCAGGAATGTGAGATCGTGAGCCTGGGCGAGTGTTCTACTGAGTGGCAACTTAAGCTGAGGTGTTAAGGAATGTGAGATCGTGAGCCGGGGCTAGTGTTCTACTGAGTGGATTCTGAAGCTCAGGTGTGCAGGAATATGAGATTGTGAGCTGGGGCGAGTGGTCTACTGAGTGGCAGCTGAAGCTGAGTTGTGCAGGAATGTGAGATCGTGAGCCGGGGCGTGTGTTCTACTGAGTGGCAGCTGAAGCTGAGGTGTGCAGGAATGTGCGATCGTGAGCCGGGGCGAGTGTTCTACTGAGTGGCAGCTGAAGCTGAGGTGTGCAGGAATGTGAGCTTGTGAGCATGGGCGAGTGTTCTACTGAGTGGCAGCTGAAGTTCAGGTGTTCAGGAATGTGAGATCGTGAGCCTGGGCGAATGTTCTACTGAGTGGCAGCTGAAGCTGAGGTGTGCAGGAATGTGAGATCGTGAGCCTGGGCGAGTGTTCTACTGAGTGGCAGCTGAAGCTGAGGTGTGCAGGAACGTGAGATCGTGAGCCTGGCTGAGTGTTCTACTGACTGGCAGCTGAAGCTGAGGTCTGTAGGAATGTGAAATCATGAGCAGGGGCTAGTGTTCTACTGAGTGGCAGCTGAAGCTGAGGAGTGCAGGAATGCGTGAGCCGGGGCGAGTGTTCTACTGAGTGGCAGCTGAAGCTGAGGTGTGCAGGAATGTGAGATCGTGAGCCTGGGCGAGTGTTCTACTGAGTGGCAGCTGAAGCTGAGGTGTGCAGGAATGTGCGATCGTGAACCTGGGCGAGAGTTCTACTGAGTGGCAGCTGAAGCTGAGGTGTGCAGGAATGTGAGATCGTGAGCCCGGGGGAGTGTTCTACTGAGTGGCAGCTGAAGCTGAGGTGTGCAGGAATGTGAGCTTGTGAGCCTGGGCGGGTGTTCTACTGAGTGGCAGCTGAAGCTGAGGTGTGCAGGAATGTGAGATCGTGAGCCGGGGCGAGTGTTCTACTGAGTGGCAGCTGAAGCTGAGGTGTGCAGGAATGTGAGATCATGAGCCTGGGCGAGTGTTCTACTGAGTGGCAGATGAAGCTAAGGTGTGCAGGAATGTGAGATCATGAGCCGGGGCTAGTGTTCTACTGAGTGGCAGCTGAAGCTAAGGTCTGCAGGAATGTGAGATCGGGAGCATGGGCGAGTTTTCTACTGAGTGGCAGCTGAGGTGTGCAGGAATGTTTGATCGTGAGCCGGGGCGAGTGTTCTACTGAGTGGCAGCTGAAGCTGAGGTGTGGGGGAATATGCGATCGTGAGCCTGGGCGAGTGTTCTACTGAGTGGCAGCTGAAGCTGAGGTGCGCAGGAATGTGAGATCGTGAGCCGGGGCGCGTGTTCTACTGAGTGGCAGCTGAAGCTGAGGTGTGCAGGAATGTGAGATCGTGAGCCGGGGCGAGTGTTCTACTGAGTGGCAGCTGAAGCTGAGGAGTGCAGGAATGTGAGATCGTGAGCATGAGCGAGTGTTCTACTGAGTGGCAGCTGAAGCTGAGGTGTGCAGGAATGTGAGATCGTGAGCCGGGGCGCGTGTTCTACTGAGTGGCAGCTGAAGCTGAGGTGTGCAGGAATGTGAGATCGTGAGCCGGGGCGAGTGTTCTACTGAGTGGCAGCTGAAACTGAGGTGTGCAGGAATGTGAGATCGTGAGCCAGGGTGAGTGTTCTACTGAGTGCAGCTGAAGCTGAGGTGTGCAGGAATGTGCGATCGTGAGCCTGGGCGAGTGTTCTACTGAGTGGCATCTGAAGCTGAGAAGTGCAGGAATGTGAGATCGTGAGCCTGGGCGAGTGTTCTACTGAGTGGCAACTGAAGCTGAGGTGTGCAGGAATGTGAGATTGTGAGCCTGGGCTAGTGTTCTACTGAGTGGCAGCTGAAGCTGAGGTGTGTAAGAATGTCAGATCATGAGTCGGGGCTAGTGTTCTACTGAGTGGCAGCTGAGGTGTGCAGGAATGTGAGATCGTGAGCCAGGGTGAGTGTTCTACTGAGTGCAGCTGAAGCTGAGGTGTGCAGGAATGTGCGATCGTGAGCCTGGGCGAGTGTTCTACTGAGTGGCAGCTGAAGCTGAGAAGTGCAGGAATGTGAGATCGTGAGCCTGGGCGAGTGTTCTACTGAGTGGCAACTGAAGCTGAGGTGTGCAGGAATGTGAGATTGTGAGCCTGGGCTAGTGTTCTACTGAGTGGCAGCTGAAGCTGAGGTGTGTAAGAATGTCAGATCATGAGTCGGGGCTAGTGTTCTACTGAGTGGCAGCTGAGGTGTGCAGGAATGTGAGATCGTGAGCCAGGGCGAGTGTTCTACTGAGTGGCAGCTGAAGCTGAGGTGTGCAGGAATGTGCGATCGTGAGCCTGGACGAGTGTTCTACTCAGTGGCAGCTGAAGCTGAGAAGTGCAGGAATGTGAGATCGTGAGCCTGGGCGAGTGTTCTACTGAGTGGCAACTGAAGCTGAGGTGTGCAGGAATGTGAAATCGTGAGCCTGGGCTAGTGTTCTACTGAGTGGCAGCTGAAGCTGAGGTGTGTAAGAATGTCAGATCATGAGTCGGGGCAAGTGTTCTACTGAGTGGCAGCTGAAGCTGAGGTGTGCAGGAATGTGAGTACGTGAGCCTGAGCGAGTGTTCTACTAAGTGGCAGCTGAAGCTGAGGTGTGCAGGAATGTGAGATCATGAGCCTGGGCGAGTGTTCTACTGAGTGGCAGCTGAAGCTGAGGTCTGCAGGAATGTGAGATCATGAGCCAGGGCTAGTGTTCTACTGAGTGGCAGCTGAAGCAAAGGTGTGCAGGAATGTGAGATCGTGACCCTGGGTGAGTGTTCTACTGAGTGGCAACTGAAGCTGAGGTCTGCAGGATTGTGAGATCATGATCCGGGGCTAGTGTTCCACTGAGTGGCAGCTGAAGCTGAGGTGTGCAGGAATGTGAGGTCATGAGCCGGGGCTAGTGTTCTACTGAGTGGCACCTGAAGCTGAGGTGTGCAGGAATGTGAGATCGTGAGCCTGGGTGAGTGTTCTACTGAGTGGCAGCTGAAGCTGAGGTCTGCAGGAATGTGAGATCGTGAGCCGGGGCTAGTGTTCTACTGAGTGGCAGCTGAAGGTGAGGTGTGCAGGAATGTGAGATCGCGAGCCGGGGCGAGTGTTCTACTGAATGCAGCTGAAGCTGAGGTGTGCAGGAATGTGAGATCGTGAGCCGGGGCAAGTGTTCTACTGAGTGGCAACTGAAGCTGAGGTCTGCAGGACTGTGAGATCATGATCCGGGGCTAGTGTTCCACTGAGTGGCAGCTGAAGCTGAGGTGTGCAGGAATGTGAGGTTATATGCCGGGGCTAGTGTTCTACTGAGTGGCACCTGAAGCTGAGGTGTGCAGGAATGTGAGATCGTGAGCCTGGGCGAGTGTTCTACTGAGTGGCAGCTGAAGCTGAGCTGTGCAGGAATGTGAGATCGTGAGCCTGGGCGAGTGTTCTACTGAGTGGCAGCTGAAGCTGAGGTGTGCAGGAATGTGAGATCGTGAGCATGGGCGAGTGTTCTACTGAGTGGCAGCTGAAGCTGAGGTGTGCAGAAATATGAGATCGTGAGCCGGGGCGAGTGTTCTACTGAGTGGCAGCTGAAGCTGAGGTGTGCAGAAATGTGAGATCGTGAGCCGGGGCGAGTGTTCTACTGAGTGGCAGCTGAAGCTGAGGTGTGCAGGAATGTGAGATCGTGAGCAGGGGCGAGTGTTCTACTGAGTGGCAGCTGAAGCTGAGGTGTGCAGGAATGTGAGATCGTGAGCCAGGGCGAGTGTTCTACCGAGTGCAGCTGAAGCTGAGGTGTGCATGAATGTGCGATCGTGAGCCTGGGCGAGAGTTCTACTGAGTGGCAGCTGAAGCTGAGGTGTGCAGGAATGTGAGATCGTGATCCTGGGCGAGTGTTCTACTGAGTGGCAACTGAATCTGAGGTGTGCAGGAATGTGAGATCGTGAGCATGGGCGAGTTTTCTACTGAGTGGCAGCTGAGGTGTGCAGGAATGTTTGATCGTGAGCCGGGGCGAGTGTTCTACTGAGTGGCAGCTGAAGCTGAGGTGTGGGGGAATATGCGATCGTGAGCCTGGGCGAGTGTTCTACTGAGTGGCAGCTGAAGCTGAGGTGTGCAGGAATGTGAGATCGTGAGCCGGGGCGAGTGTTTTACTGAGTGGCAGCTGAGGTGTGCAGGAATGTGAGATCGTGAACCTGGGCGAGTGTTCTACTGAGTGGCAGCTGAAGCTGAGGTGTGCAGGAATGTGAGTTCGTGAGCCTGGGGAGTGTTCTACTGAGTGGCAGCTGAAGCTGAGGTGTGCAGGAATGTGAGATCGTGAGCATGGGCGAGTGTTCTACTGAGTGGCAGCTGAAGCTAAGGTGTACAGGAATGTGAGATCGTGAGCCTGGGCGAGTGTTCTACTGACTGGCAGCTGAAGCTGAGGTGTGGGGGAATATGAGATCTTGAGCCTGGGCGAGTGTTCTACTGAGTGGCAGCTGATGCTGAGGTGTGCAGGAATGTGAGATCGTGAGCCTGGGCGAGTTTTCTACTGAGTGGCAGCTGAAACTGAGGTGTTTAGGAATGTGAGATCGTGAGCCTAGGCAAGTGTTCTACTGAGTGGCAGCTGAAGCTGAGGTGTGCAGGAATGTGATATCGTGAACCAGGGCGAGTGTTCTACTGAGTGACAGTTGAAGCTGAGGTGTGCAGGAATGTGAGATCGTGAGCCGGGGCTAGTGTTCTACTCAGTGGCAGCTGAAGCTGAGGTGTGCAGGAATGTGAGATCGTGAGACAGGGTGAGTGTTCTACTGAGTGGCAGCTGAAGCTGAGGTGTGCAGGAATGTGAGATCGTGAGCCGGGGCTAGTGTTCTACTGAGTGGCAGCTGAAGCTGAGTTGTGCAGGAATGTGAGATCGTGAGCATGGGCGAGTGTTCTACTGAGTGGCAGCTGAAGCTGAGGTGTGCAGGAATGTGAGATCGTGAGCCTGGGCGAGTGTTCTACTGAGTGGCAGCTGAAGCTGAGGTGTGCAGGAATGTGAGATCGTGAGCCTGGGCGAGTGTTCTACTGAGTGGCAACTTAAGCTGAGGTGTTAAGGAATGTGAGATCGTGAGCCGGGGCTAGTGTTCTACTGAGTGGATTCTGAAGCTCAGGTGTGCAGGAATATGAGATTGTGAGCTGGGGCGAGTGGTCTACTGAGTGGCAGCTGAAGCTGAGTTGTGCAGGAATGTGAGATCGTGAGCCGGGGCGTGTGTTATACTGAGTGGCAGCTGAAGCTGAGGTGTGCAGGAATCTGAGATCGTGAGCCGGGGCGAGTGTTCTACTGAGTGGCAGCTGAAGCTGAGGTGTGCAGGAATGTGAGATCATGAGCCAGGGTGATTGTTCTACTGAGTGCAGCTGAAGCTGAGGTGTGCAGGAATGTGCGATCGTGAGCCTGGGCGAGTGTTCTACTGAGTGGCAGCTGAAGCTGAGAAGTGCAGGAATGTGAGATCGTGAGCCTGGGCGAGTGTTCTACTGAGTGGCAACTGAAGCTGAGATGTGCAGGAATGTGAGATCGTGAGCCTGGGCTAGTGTTCTACTGAGTGGCAGCTGAAGCTGAGGTGTGTAAGAATGTCAGATCATGAGTTGGGGCTAGTGTTCTACTGAGTGGCAGCTGAAGCTGAGGTGTGCAGGAATGTGAGATCGTGAGCCTGGGCGAGTCTTCGACTGAGTGGCAGCTGAAGCTGAGGTGTGCAGGAATGTGAGATCGTGAGCATGGGCGAGTGTTCTACTGAGTGGCAGCTGAAGCTGAGGTTTGCAGGAATGTGAGATCGTGAGCCGGGGCTAGTGTTCTACTGAGTGGCAGCTGAAGCTGAGGTCTGCAGGAATGTGAGCTCATGAGCCGGGGCTAGTGTTCTACTGAGTGGCAGCTGAAGCTGAGGTGTGCAGGAATGTGAGATCGTGACCCTGGGTGAGTGTTCTACTGAGTGGCAACTGAAGCTGAGGTCTGCAGGACTGTGAGATCATGATCCGGGGCTAGTGTTCCACTGAGTTGCAGCTGAAGCTGAGGTGTGCAGGAATGTGAGATCATGAGCCGGGGCTAGTGTTCTACTGAGTGGCAGCTGAAGCTGAGGTGTGCAGGAATGTGAGATCGTGAGCCTGGGTGAGTGTTCTACTGAGTGGCAGCTGAAGCTGAGGTGTGCAGGAATGTGAGATCGTGAGCATGGGCGAGTGTTCTACTGAGTGGCAGCTGAAGCTGAGGTGTGCAGGAATGTGAGATCATGAGCCGGGGCGAGTGTTCTACTGAGTGGCAGCTGAAGCTGAGGTCTGCAGGAATGTGAGATCTTGAGCCTGGGCAAGTGTTCTTCTGAGTGGCAGTTGAAGCTGAGCTGTGCAGGAATGTGAGATCGTGAGCCTGGGCGAGTGTTCTACTGAGTGGCAGCTGAAGCTGAGCTGTGCAGGAATGTGATATCATGAGCCTGGGCGAGTGTTCTACTGAAGGCAGCTGAAGCTGAGCTGTGCAGGAATGTGAGATCATGAGCCTGGGCGAGTGTTCTACTGAGTGGCAGCTGAAGCTGAACTGTGCAGGAATGTGAGATCATGAGCCTGGGTGAGTGTTCTACTGAGTGGCAGCTGAAGCTGAGGTGTGCAGGAATGTGAGATCGTAAGCATGGGCGAGTGTTCTACTGAGTGGCAGCTGAAGCTGAGGTGTGCAGAAATGTGAGATCGTGAACCGGGGTGAGTGTTCTACTGAGTGGCAGCTGAAGCTGAGGTGTGCAGGAATGTGAGATCGTGAGCCGGGGTGCGTGTTCTACTGAGTGGCAGCTGAAGCTGAGGTGTGCAGGAATGTGAGATCGTGAGCCGGGGCGCGTGTTCTACTGAGTGGCAGCTGAAGCTGAGGTGTGCAGGAATGTGTGATCGTGAGCCTGGGCGAGTGTTCTACTGAGTGCAGCTGAAGCTGAGGTGTGCAGGAATGTGCGATCGTGAGCCTGGGCGAGTGTTCTACTGAGTGGCATCTGAAGCTGAGGTGTGCAGGAATGTCAGATCGTAAGCATGGGCGAGTGTTCTACTGAGTGGCAGCTGAAGGTGAGGTGTGCAGGAATATGAGATCGTGAGCATGGGCGAGTGTTCTACTGAGTGGCAGCTGAAGCTAAGGTGTGCAGGAATGTGAGATCGTGAGCCTGGGCGAGTGTTCTACTGAGTGGCAGCTGAAGCTGAGGTGTGCAGGAATGTGAGATCGTGAGCCTGGGCGAGTGCTCTATTGAGTGGCAGCTGAAGCTGAGGTTTGCAGGAATGTGCGCTCGTGAGCCTGGCCGGGTTTTCTACTGAGTGGCAGCTGAAGCTGAGGTGTGCAGGAATGTGAGATCGTGAGCCTGGGCGGGTGTTCTACTGAGTGGCAGCTGAAGCTGAGGTGTGCAGGAATGTGAGCTCGTGAGCCTGGGCGGGTGTTCTACTGAGTGGCAGCTGAAGCTGAGGTGTGCAGGAATGTGAGATCGTGAGCCGGGGCGAGTGTTCTACTGAGTGGCAGCTGAAGCTGAGGTGTGCAGGAATGTGAGATCGTGAGCCGGGGCGAGTGTTCTACTGAGTGGCAGCTGAAGCTGAGGTGTGCAGGAATGTGAGATCGTGAGCCGGGGCGAGTGTTCTACTGAGTGGCAGCTGAAGCTGAGGTGTGCAGGAATGTGAGATCGTGAGCCTGGGCGAGTGTTCTACTGAGTGGCAGCTGAAGCAGAGGTGTGCAGGAGTGTGAGATCGTGAGCCTGGGGGAGTGTTCTACTGAGTGGCAGCTGAAGCTGAGGTGTGCAGGAATGGGAGATTGTGAGCCTGGGCGAGTGTTCTACTGAGTGGCAGCTGAAGCTAAGGTCTACAGGAATGTTAGATCGTGAGCCTGGGCGAGTGTTCTACTGAGTGGCAGCTGAAGCTGAGGTGTGGAGGAATGTGAGATCGTGAGCCTGGGCGAGTGTTCTATTGAGTGGCTGCTGAAGCTGAGGTGTACAGGAAGGTGAGATCGTGAGCCTGGGCGATTGTTCTACTGAGTGGCAGCTGAAGCTGAGGTGTGCAGGAATGTGAGATCGGGAGCCTGGGCGAGTGTTCTACTGAGTGGCAGCTGAAGCTGAGGTGTGCAGGAATGTGAGATCGGGAGCCTGGGCGAGTGTTCTACTGAGTGGCAGCTGAAGCTGAGATGTGCAGGAATGTGAGATCGTGAGCCAGGGGGAGTGTTCTACTGTGTGGCAGCTGAAGCTGAGGTGTGCAGGAATGTGAGATCGTGAGCCGGGGCTAGTATTCTACTGAGTGGCAGCTGAAGCTGAGGTGTGCAGGAATGTGAGATCGTGAGCCTGGGCGAGTGTTCTACTGAGTGGCAACTGAAGCTGAGGTGTGCAGGAATGTGAGATCGTGAGCCTGGGGGAGTGTTCTACTGAGTGGCAGCTGAAGCTGAGGTGTGCAGGAATGTGAGATCGTGAGCCTGGGCGAATGTTCTACTGAGTGGCAGCTGAAGCTGAGGTGTGCAGGAATGTGCGATCGTGAACCGGGGCTAGTGTTCTACTGAGTGGCAGCTGAAGCTGAGGTGTGCAGGAATGTGAGATCGTGAGCCTGGGCGAGTGTTCTACTGAGTGGCAGCTGAAGCTGAGGTGTGCAGGAATGTGAGATCAGGAGCCTGGGCGAGTGTTCTACGGAGTCGCAGCTGAAGCTGAGGTGTGCAGGAATGTGCGATCGTGAACCGGGGCTAGTGTTCTACTGAGTGGCAGCTGAAGCTGAGGTGTGCAGGAATGTGCGATCGTGAGCCTGGGCGAGTGTTCTACTGAGTGGCAGCTGAAGCTGAGGTGTGCAGGAATGTGAGCTTGTGAGCATGGGCGAGGGTTCTACTGAGTGGCAGCTGAAGTTCAGGTGTGCAGGAATGTGAGATCGTGAGCCTGGGCGAATGTTCTACTGAGTGGCAGCTGAAGCTGAGGTGTGCAGGAATGTGAGATCGTGAGCCTGGGCGAGTGTTCTACTGAGTGGCAGCTGAAGCTGAGGTGTGCAGGAACGTGAGATTGTGAGCCTGGCTGCGTGTTCTACTGACTGGCAGCTGAAGCTGAGGTCTGTAGGAATGTGAAATCATGAGCAGGGGCTAGTGTTCTACTGAGTGGCAGCTGAAGCTGAGGAGTGCAGGAATGCGTGAGCCGGGGCGAGTGTTCTACTGAGTGGCAGCTGAAGCTGAGGTGTGCAGGAAGGTGAGATCGTGAGCCTGGGCGAGTGTTCTACTGAGTGGCAGCTGAAGCTGAGGTGTGCAGGAATGTGCGATCGTGAACCTGGGCGAGAGTTCTACTGAGTGGCAGCTGAAGCTGAGGTGTGCAGGAATGTGAGATCGTGAGCCCGGGGGAGTGTTCTACTGAGTGGCAGCTGAAGCTGAGGTGTGCAGGAATGTGAGCTTGTGAGCCTGGGCGGGTGTTCTACTGAGTGGCAGCTGAAGCTGAGGTGTGCAGGAATGTGAGATCGTGAGCCGGGGCGAGTGTTCTACTGAGTGGCAGCTGAAGCTGAGGTGTGCAGGAATGTGAGATCATGAGCCTGGGCGAGTGTTCTACTGAGTGGCAGATGAAGCTAAGGTGTGCAGGAATGTGAGATCATGAGCCGGGGCTAGTGTTCTACTGAGTGGCAGCTGAAACTGAGGTGTGCAGGAATGTGCGATCGTGAGCCTGGGCGAGTGTTCTACTGAGTGGCAGCTGAAGCTGAGAAGTGCAGGAATGTGAGATCGTGAGCCGGGGCGAGTGTTCTACTGAGTGGCAGCTGAAGCTGAGGTGTGCAGGAATGTTTGATCGTGAGCCGGGGCGAGTGTTCTACTGAGTGGCAGCTGAAGCTGAGGTGTGGGGGAATATGCGATCGTGAGCCTGGGCGAGTGTTCTACTGAGTGGCAGCTGAAGCTGAGGTGTGCAGGAATGTGAGATCGTGAGCCGGGGCGCGTGTTCTACTGAGTGGCAGCTGAAGCTGAGGTGTGCAGGAATGTGAGATCGTGAGCCGGGGCGAGTGTTCTACTGAGTGGCAGCTGAAGCTGAGGGGTGCAGGAATGTGAGATCGTGAGCATGAGCGAGTGTTCTACTGAGTGGCAGCTGAAGCTGAGGTGTGCAGGAATGTGAGATTGTGAGCCGGGGCGAGTGTTCTACTGAGTGGCAGCTGAAACTGAGGTGTGCAGGAATGTGAGATCGTGAGCCAGGGTGAGTGTTCTACTGAGTGCAGCTGAAGCTGAGGTGTGCAGGAATGTGCGATCGTGAGCCTGGGCGAGTGTTCTACTGAGTGGCAGCTGAAGCTGAGAAGTGCAGGAATGTGAGATCGTGAGCCTGGGCGAGTGTTCTACTGAGTGGCAACTGAAGCTGAGGTGTGCATGAATGTGAGATTGTAAGCCTGGGCTAGTGTTCTACTGAGTGGCAGCTGAAGCTGAGGTGTGTAAGAATGTCAGATCATGAGTCGGGGCTAGTGTTCTACTGAGTGGCAGCTGAGGTGTGCAGGAATGTGAGATCGTGAGTCTGGGCGAGTCTTCGACTGAGTGGCAGCTGAAGCTGAGGTGTGCAGGAATGTGAGATCGTGAGACGGGGCTAGTGTTCTACTGAGTGGCAGATGAAGCTGAGGTGTGCAGGAATGTGAGATCGTGAGCCAGGGCGAGTGTTCTACTGAGTGGCAGCTGAAGCTGAGGTGTGCAGGAATGTGCGATCGTGAGCCTGGACGAGTGTTCTACTCAGTGGCAGCTGAAGCTGAGAAGTGCAGGAATGTGAGATCGTGAGCCTGGGCGAGTGTTCTACTGAGTGGCAACTGAAGCTGAGGTGTGCAGGAATGTGAGATCGTGAGCCTGGGCTAGTGTTCTACTGAGTGGCAGCTGAAGCTGAGGTGTGTAAGAATGTCAGATCATGAGTCGGGGCAAGTGTTCAACTGAGTGGCAGCTGAAGCTGAGGTGTGCAGGAATGTGAGTACGTGAGCCTGAGCGAGTGTTCTACTAAGTGGCAGCTGAAGCTGAGGTGTGCAGGAATGTGAGATCATGAGCCTGGGCGAGTGTTTTACTGAGTGGCAGCTGAAGCTGAGGTCTGCAGGAATGTGAGATCATGAGCCAGGGCTAGTGTTCTACTGAGTGGCAGCTGAAGCTGAGGTGTGCAGGAATGTGAGATCGTGACCCTGGGTGAGTGTTCTACTGAGTGGCAACTGAAGCTGAGGTCTGCAGGATTGTGAGATCATGATCCGGGGCTAGTGTTCCACTGAGTGGCAGCTGAAGCTGAGGTGTGCAGGAATGTGAGGTCATGAGCCGGGGCTAGTGTTCTACTGAGTGGCACCTGAAGCTGAGGTGTGCAGGAATGTGAGATCGTGAGCCTGGGTGAGTGTTCTACTGAGTGGCAGCTGAAGCTGAGGTCTGCAGGAATGTGAGATCATGAGCCGGGGCTAGTGTTCTACTGAGTGGCAGCTGAAGGTGAGGTGTGCAGGAATGTGAGATCGCGAGCCGGGGCGAGTGTTCTACTGAGTGCAGCTGAAGCTGAGGTGTGCAGGAATGTGAGATCGTGAGCCGGGGCAAGTGTTCTACTGAGTGGCAACTGAAGCTGAGGTCTGCAGGACTGTGAGATCATGATCCGGGGCTAGTGTTCCACTGAGTGGCAGCTGAAGCTGAGGTGTGCAGGAATGTGAGGTCATGAGCCGGGGCTAGTGTTCTACTGAGTGGCACCTGAAGCTGAGGTGTGCAGGAATGTGAGATCGTGAGCCTGGGCGAGTGTTCTACTGAGTGGCAGCTGAAGCTGAGCTGTGCAGGAATGTGAGATCATGAGCCTGGGCGAGTGTTCTACTGAGTGGCAGCTGAAGCTGAGGTGTGCAGGAATGTGAGATCGTGAGCATGGGTGAGTGTTCTACTGAGTGGCAGCTGAAGCTGAGGTGTGCAGAAATGTGAGATCGTGAGCCGGGGCGAGTGTTCTACTGAGTGGCAGCTGAAGCTGAGGTGTGCAGAAATGTGAGATCGTGAGCCGGGGCGAGTGTTCTACTGAGTGGCAGCTGAAGCTGAGGTGTGCAGGAATGTGAGATCGTGAGCAGGGGCGAGTGTTCTACTGAGTGGCAGCTGAAGCTGAGGTGTGCAGGAATGTGAGATCGTGAGCCAGGGCGAGTGTTCTACCGAGTGCAGCTGAAGCTGAGGTGTGCAGGAATGTGCGATCGTGAGCCTGGGCGAGAGTTCTACTGAGTGGCAGCTGAAGCTGAGGTGTGCAGGAATGTGAGATTGTGAGCCTGGGCGAGTGTTCTACTGAGTGGCAACTGAATCTGAGGTGTGCAGGAATGTGAGATCGTGAGCATGGGCGAGTTTTCTACTGAGTGGCAGCTGAGGTGTGCAGGAATGTTTGATCGTGAGCCGGGGCGAGTGTTCTACTGAGTGGCAGCTGAAGCTGAGGTGTGGGGGAATATGCGATCGTGAGCCTGGGCGAGTGTTCTACTGAGTGGCAGCTGAAGCTGAGGTGTGCAGGAATGTGAGATCGTGAGCCGGGGCGAGTGTTTTACTGAGTGGCAGCTGAGGTGTGCAGGAATGTGAGATCGTGAACCTGGGCGAGTGTTCTACTGAGTGGCAGCTGAAGCTGAGGTGTGCAGGAATGTGAGTTTGTGAGCCTGGGGGAGTGTTCTACTGAGTGGCAGCTGAAGCTGAGGTGTGCAGGGATGTGAGATCGTGAGCATGGGCGAGTGTTCTACTGAGTGGCAGCTGAAGCTAAGGTGTACAGGAATGTGAGATCGTGAGCCTGGGCGAATGTTCTACTGACTGGCAGCTGAAGCTGAGGTGTGGGGGAATATGAGATCTTGAGCCTGGGCGAGTGTTCTACTGAGTGGCAGCTGATGCTGAGGTGTGCAGGAATGTGAGATCGTGAGCCTGGGCGAGTTTTCTACTGAGTGGCAGCTGAAACTGAGGTGTTTAGGAATGTGAGATCGTGAGCCTGGGCAAGTGTTCTACTGAGTGGCAGCTGAAGCTGAGGTGTGCAGGAATGTGATATCGTACTACCAGGGCGAGTGTTCTACTGAGTGGCAGTTGAAGCTGAGGTGTGCAGGAATGTGAGATCGTGAGCCGGGGCTAGTGTTCTACTGAGTGGCAGCTGAAGCTGAGGTGTGCAGGAATGTGAGATCGTGAGCCAGGGTGAGTGTTCTACTGAGTGGCAGCTGAAGCTGAGGTGTGCAGGAATGTGAGATCGTGAGCCGGGGCTAGTGTTCTACTGAGTGGCAGCTGAAGCTGAGTTGTGCAGGAATGTGAGATCGTGAGCATGGGCGAGTGTTCTACTGAGTGGCAGCTGAAGCTGAGGTGTGCAGGAATGTGAGATCGTGAGCCTGGGCGAGTGTTCTACTGAGTGGCAGCTGAAGCTGAGGTGTGCAGGAATGTGAGATCGTGAGCCTGGGCGAGTGTTCTACTGAGTAGCAACTTAAGCTGAGGTGTTAAGGAATGTGAGATCGTGAGCCGGGGCTAGTGTTCTACTGAGTGGCACCTGAAGCTGAGGTGTGCAGGAATGTGAGATCGTGAGCCTGGGTGAGTGTTCTACTGAGTGGCAGCTGAAGCTGAGGTCTGCAGGAATGTGAGATCGTGAGCCGGGGCTAGTGTTCTACTGAGTGGCAGCTGAAGGTGAGGTGTGCAGGAATGTGAGATCGCGAGCCGGGGCGAGTGTTCTACTGAGTGCAGCTGAAGCTGAGGTGTGCAGGAATGTGAGATCGTGAGCCGGGGCAAGTGTTCTACTGAGTGGCAACTGAAGCTGAGGTCTGCAGGACTGTGAGATCATGATCCGGGGCTAGTGTTCCACTGAGTGGCAGCTGAAGCTGAGGTGTGCAGGAATGTGAGGTCATGAGCCGGGGCTAGTGTTCTACTGAGTGGCACCTGAAGCTGAGGTGTGCAGGAATGTGAGATCGTGAGCCTGGGCGAGTGTTCTACTGAGTGGCAGCTGAAGCTGAGCTGTGCAGGAATGTGAGATCATGAGCCTGGGCGAGTGTTCTACTGAGTGGCAGCTGAAGCTGAGGTGTGCAGGAATGTGAGATCGTGAGCATGGGTGAGTGTTCTACTGAGTGGCAGCTGAAGCTGAGGTGTGCAGAAATGTGAGATCGTGAGCCGGGGCGAGTGTTCTACTGAGTGGCAGCTGAAGCTGAGGTGTGCAGAAATGTGAGATCGTGAGCCGGGGCGAGTGTTCTACTGAGTGGCAGCTGAAGCTGAGGTGTGCAGGAATGTGAGATCGTGAGCAGGGGCGAGTGTTCTACTGAGTGGCAGCTGAAGCTGAGGTGTGCAGGAATGTGAGATCGTGAGCCAGGGCGAGTGTTCTACCGAGTGCAGCTGAAGCTGAGGTGTGCAGGAATGTGCGATCGTGAGCCTGGGCGAGAGTTCTACTGAGTGGCAGCTGAAGCTGAGGTGTGCAGGAATGCGAGATTGTGAGCCTGGGCGAGTGTTCTACTGAGTGGCAACTGAATCTGAGGTGTGCAGGAATGTGAGATCGTGAGCATGGGCGAGTTTTCTACTGAGTGGCAGCTGAGGTGTGCAGGAATGTTTGATCGTGAGCCGGGGCGAGTGTTCTACTGAGTGGCAGCTGAAGCTGAGGTGTGGGGGAATATGCGATCGTGAGCCTGGGCGAGTGTTCTACTGAGTGGCAGCTGAAGCTGAGGTGTGCAGGAATGTGAGATCGTGAGCCGGGGCGAGTGTTTTACTGAGTGGCAGCTGAGGTGTGCAGGAATGTGAGATCGTGAACCTGGGCGAGTGTTCTACTGAGTGGCAGCTGAAGCTGAGGTGTGCAGGAATGTGAGTTTGTGAGCCTGGGGGAGTGTTCTACTGAGTGGCAGCTGAAGCTGAGGTGTGCAGGGATGTGAGATCGTGAGCATGGGCGAGTGTTCTACTGAGTGGCAGCTGAAGCTAAGGTGTACAGGAATGTGAGATCGTGAGCCTGGGCGAGTGTTCTACTGACTGGCAGCTGAAGCTGAGGTGTGGGGGAATATGAGATCTTGAGCCTGGGCGAGTGTTCTACTGAGTGGCAGCTGATGCTGAGGTGTGCAGGAATGTGAGATCGTGAGCCTGGGCGAGTTTTCTACTGAGTGGCAGCTGAAACTGAGGTGTTTAGGAATGTGAGATTGTGAGCCTGGGCAAGTGTTCTACTGAGTGGCAGCTGAAGCTGAGGTGTGCAGGAATGTGATATCGTACTACCAGGGCGAGTGTTCTACTGAGTGGCAGTTGAAGCTGAGGTGTGCAGGAATGTGAGATCGTGAGCCGGGGCTAGTGTTCTACTGAGTGGCAGCTGAAGCTGAGGTGTGCAGGAATGTGAGATCGTGAGCCAGGGTGAGTGTTCTACTGAGTGGCAGCTGAAGCTGAGGTGTGCAGGAATGTGAGATCGTGAGCCGGGGCTAGTGTTCTACTGAGTGGCAGCTGAAGCTGAGTTGTGCAGGAATGTGAGATCGTGAGCATGGGCGAGTGTTCTACTGAGTGGCAGCTGAAGCTGAGGTGTGCAGGAATGTGAGATCGTGAGCCTGGGCGAGTGTTCTACTGAGTGGCAGCTGAAGCTGAGGTGTGCAGGAATGTGAGATCGTGAGCCTGGCCGAGTGTTCTACTGAGTGGCAACTTAAGCTGAGGTGTTAAGGAATGTGAGATCGTGAGCCGGGGCTAGTGTTCTACTGAGTGGATTCTGAAGCTCAGGTGTGCAGGAATATGAGATCGTGAGCTGGGGCGTGTGTTATACTGAGTGGCAGCTGAAGCTATGGTGTGCAGGAATCTGAGATCGTGAGCCGGGGCGAGTGTTCTACTGAGTGGCAGCTGAAGCTGAGGTGTGCAGGAATGTGAGATCATGAGCCAGGGTGAGTGTTCTACTGAGTGCAGCTGAAGCTGAGGTGTGCAGGAATGTGCGATCGTGAGCCTGGGCGAGTGTTCTACTGAGTGGCAGCTGAAGCTGAGAAGTGCAGGAATGTGAGATCGTGAGCCTGGGCGAGTGTTCTACTGAGTGGCAACTGAAGCTGAGGTGTGCAGGAATGTGAGATCGTGAGCCTGGGCTAGTGTTCTACTGAGTGGCAGCTGAAGCTGAGGTGTGTAAGAATGTCAGATCATGAGTTGGGGCTAGTGTTGTACTGAGTGGCAGCTGAAGCTGAGGTGTGCAGGAATGTGAGATCGTGAGCCTGGGCGAGTCTTCGACTGAGTGGCTGCTGAAGCTGAGGTGTGCAGGAATGTGAGATCGTGAGCATGGGCGAGTGTTCTACTGAGTGGCAGCTGAAGCTGAGGTTTGCAGGAATGTGAGATCGTGAGCCGGGGCTAGTGTTCTACTGAGTGGCAGCTGAAGCTGAGGTGTGCAGGAATGTGAGATCATGAGCCTGGGCGAGTGTTCTACTGAGTGGCAGCTGAAGCTGAGGTCTGCAGGAATGTGAGCTCATGAGCCGGGGCTAGTGTTCTACTGAGTGGCAGCTGAAGCTGAGGTGTGCAGGAATGTGAGATCGTGACCCTGGGTGAGTGTTCTACTGAGTGGCAACTGAAGCTGAGGTCTGCAGGACTGTGAGATCATGATCCGGGGCTAGTGTTCCACTGAGTTGCAGCTGAAGCTGAGGTGTGCAGGAATGTGAGATCATGAGCCGGGGCTAGTGTTCTACTGAGTGGCAGCTGAAGCTGAGGTGTGCAGGAATGTGAGATTGTGAGCCTGGGTGAGTGTTCTACTGAGTGGCAGCTGAAGCTGAGGTGTGCAGGAATGTGAGATTGTGAGCATGGTCGAGTGTTCTACTGAGTGGCAGCTGAAGCTGAGGTGGCAGGAATGTGAGATCGTGAGGCAGGGCGAGTGTTCTACTGAGTGGCAGCTGAAGCTGAGGTCTGCAGGAATGTGAGATCGTGAGCCTGGGCAAGTGTTCTTCTGAGTGGCAGTTGAAGCTGAGCTGTGCAGGAATGTGAGATCGTGAGCCTGGGCGAGTGTTCTACTGAGTGGCAGCTGAAGCTGAGCTGTGCAGGAATGTGAGATCATGAGCCTGGGCGAGTGTTCTACTGAAGGCAGCTGAAGCTGAGCTGTGCAGGAATGTGAGATCGTGAGCCTGGGCGAGTGTTCTACTGAGTGGCAGCTGAAGCTGAGCTGTGCAGGAATGTGAGATCATGAGCCTGGGTGAGTGTTCTACTGAGTGGCAGCTGAAGCTGAGGTGTGCAGGAATGTGAGATCGTAAGCATGGGCGAGTGTTCTACTGAGTGGCAGCTGAAGCTGAGGTGTGCAGAAATGTGAGATCGTGAACCGGGGTGAGTGTTCTACTGAGTGACAGCTGAAGCTGAGGTGTGCAGGAATGTGAGATCGTGAGCCGGGGCGAGTGTTCTACTGAGTGGCAGCTGAAGCTGAGTTGTGCAGGAATGTGAGATCGTGAGCCGGGGCGCGTGTTCTACTGAGTGGCAGCTGAAGCTGAGGTGTGCAGGAATGTGAGATCGTGAGCAGGGGCGAGTGTTCTACTGAGTGGCAGCTGAAGCTGAGGTGTGCAGGAATGTGAGATCGTGAGCCAGGGCGAGTGTTCTACCGAGTGCAGCTGAAGCTGAGGTGTGCAGGAATGTGCGATCGTGAGCCTGGGCGAGAGTTCTACTGAGTGGCAGCTGAAGCTGAGGTGTGCAGGAATGTGAGATTGTGAGCCTGGGCGAGTGTTCTACTGAGTGGCAACTGAATCTGAGGTGTGCAGGAATGTGAGATCGTGAGCATGGGCGAGTTTTCTACTGAGTGGCAGCTGAGGTCTGCAGGAATGTTTGATCGTGAGCCGGGGCGAGTGTTCTACTGAGTGGCAGCTGAAGCTGAGGTGTGGGGGAATATGCGATCGTGAGCCTGGGCGAGTGTTCTACTGAGTGGCAGCTGAAGCTGAGGTGTGCAGGAATGTGAGATCGTGAGCCGGGGCGAGTGTTTTACTGAGTGGCAGCTGAGGTGTGCAGGAATGTGAGATCGTGAACCTGGGCGAGTGTTCTACTGAGTGGCAGCTGAAGCTGAGGTGTGCAGGAATGTGAGTTTGTGAGCCTGGGGGAGTGTTCTACTGAGTGGCAGCTGAAGCTGAGGTGTGCAGGGATGTGAGATCGTGAGCATGGGCGAGTGTTCTACTGAGTGGCAGCTGAAGCTAAGGTGTACAGGAATGTGAGATCGTGAGCCTGGGCGAGTGTTCTACTGACTGGCAGCTGAAGCTGAGGTGTGGGGGAATATGAGATCTTGAGCCTGGGCGAGTGTTCTACTGAGTGGCAGCTGATGCTGAGGTGTGCAGGAATGTGAGATCGTGAGCCTGGGCGAGTTTTCTACTGAGTGGCAGCTGAAACTGAGGTGTTTAGGAATGTGAGATCGTGAGCCTGGGCAAGTGTTCTACTGAGTGGCAGCTGAAGCTGAGGTGTGCAGGAATGTGATATCGTACTACCAGGGCGAGTGTTCTACTGAGTGGCAGTTGAAGCTGAGGTGTGCAGGAATGTGAGATCGTGAGCCGGGGCTAGTGTTCTACTGAGTGGCAGCTGAAGCTGAGGTGTGCAGGAATGTGAGATCGTGAGCCAGGGTGAGTGTTCTACTGAGTGGCAGCTGAAGCTGAGGTGTGCAGGAATGTGAGATCGTGAGCCGGGGCTAGTGTTCTACTGAGTGGCAGCTGAAGCTGAGTTGTGCAGGAATGTGAGATCGTGAGCATGGGCGAGTGTTCTACTGAGTGGCAGCTGAAGCTGAGGTGTGCAGGAATGTGAGATCGTGAGCCTGGGCGAGTGTTCTACTGAGTGGCAGCTGAAGCTGAGGTGTGCAGGAATGTGAGATCGTGAGCCTGGGCGAGTGTTCTACTGAGTGGCAACTTAAGCTGAGGTGTTAAGGAATGTGAGATCGTGAGCCGGGGCTAGTGTTCTACTGAGTGGCACCTGAAGCTGAGGTGTGCAGGAATGTGAGATCGTGAGCCTGGGTGAGTGTTCTACTGAGTGGCAGCTGAAGCTGAGGTCTGCAGGAATGTGAGATCGTGAGCCGGGGCTAGTGTTCTACTGAGTGGCAGCTGAAGGTGAGGTGTGCAGGAATGTGAGATCGCGAGCCGGGGCGAGTGTTCTACTGAGTGCAGCTGAAGCTGAGGTGTGCAGGAATGTGAGATCGTGAGCCGGGGCAAGTGTTCTACTGAGTGGCAACTGAAGCTGAGGTCTGCAGGACTGTGAGATCATGATCCGGGGCTAGTGTTCCACTGAGTGGCAGCTGAAGCTGAGGTGTGCAGGAATGTGAGGTCATGAGCCGGGGCTAGTGTTCTACTGAGTGGCACCTGAAGCTGAGGTGTGCAGGAATGTGAGATCGTGAGCCTGGGCGAGTGTTCTACTGAGTGGCAGCTGAAGCTGAGCTGTGCAGGAATGTGAGATCATGAGCCTGGGCGAGTGTTCTACTGAGTGGCAGCTGAAGCTGAGGTGTGCAGGAATGTGAGATCGTGAGCATGGGTGAGTGTTCTACTGAGTGGCAGCTGAAGCTGAGGTGTGCAGAAATGTGAGATCGTGAGCCGGGGCGAGTGTTCTACTGAGTGGCAGCTGAAGCTGAGGTGTGCAGAAATGTGAGATCGTGAGCCGGGGCGAGTGTTCTACTGAGTGGCAGCTGAAGCTGAGGTGTGCAGGAATGTGAGATCGTGAGCAGGGGCGAGTGTTCTACTGAGTGGCAGCTGAAGCTGAGGTGTGCAGGAATGTGAGATCGTGAGCCAGGGCGAGTGTTCTACCGAGTGCAGCTGAAGCTGAGGTGTGCAGGAATGTGCGATCGTGAGCCTGGGCGAGAGTTCTACTGAGTGGCAGCTGAAGCTGAGGTGTGCAGGAATGCGAGATTGTGAGCCTGGGCGAGTGTTCTACTGAGTGGCAACTGAATCTGAGGTGTGCAGGAATGTGAGATCGTGAGCATGGGCGAGTTTTCTACTGAGTGGCAGCTGAGGTGTGCAGGAATGTTTGATCGTGAGCCGGGGCGAGTGTTCTACTGAGTGGCAGCTGAAGCTGAGGTGTGGGGGAATATGCGATCGTGAGCCTGGGCGAGTGTTCTACTGAGTGGCAGCTGAAGCTGAGGTGTGCAGGAATGTGAGATCGTGAGCCGGGGCGAGTGTTTTACTGAGTGGCAGCTGAGGTGTGCAGGAATGTGAGATCGTGAACCTGGGCGAGTGTTCTACTGAGTGGCAGCTGAAGCTGAGGTGTGCAGGAATGTGAGTTTGTGAGCCTGGGGGAGTGTTCTACTGAGTGGCAGCTGAAGCTGAGGTGTGCAGGGATGTGAGATCGTGAGCATGGGCGAGTGTTCTACTGAGTGGCAGCTGAAGCTAAGGTGTACAGGAATGTGAGATCGTGAGCCTGGGCGAGTGTTCTACTGACTGGCAGCTGAAGCTGAGGTGTGGGGGAATATGAGATCTTGAGCCTGGGCGAGTGTTCTACTGAGTGGCAGCTGATGCTGAGGTGTGCAGGAATGTGAGATCGTGAGCCTGGGCGAGTTTTCTACTGAGTGGCAGCTGAAACTGAGGTGTTTAGGAATGTGAGATTGTGAGCCTGGGCAAGTGTTCTACTGAGTGGCAGCTGAAGCTGAGGTGTGCAGGAATGTGATATCGTACTACCAGGGCGAGTGTTCTACTGAGTGGCAGTTGAAGCTGAGGTGTGCAGGAATGTGAGATCGTGAGCCGGGGCTAGTGTTCTACTGAGTGGCAGCTGAAGCTGAGGTGTGCAGGAATGTGAGATCGTGAGCCAGGGTGAGTGTTCTACTGAGTGGCAGCTGAAGCTGAGGTGTGCAGGAATGTGAGATCGTGAGCCGGGGCTAGTGTTCTACTGAGTGGCAGCTGAAGCTGAGTTGTGCAGGAATGTGAGATCGTGAGCATGGGCGAGTGTTCTACTGAGTGGCAGCTGAAGCTGAGGTGTGCAGGAATGTGAGATCGTGAGCCTGGGCGAGTGTTCTACTGAGTGGCAGCTGAAGCTGAGGTGTGCAGGAATGTGAGATCGTGAGCCTGGGCGAGTGTTCTACTGAGTGGCAACTTAAGCTGAGGTGTTAAGGAATGTGAGATCGTGAGCCGGGGCTAGTGTTCTACTGAGTGGATTCTGAAGCTCAGGTGTGCAGGAATATGAGATCGTGAGCTGGGGCGTGTGTTATACTGAGTGGCAGCTGAAGCTATGGTGTGCAGGAATCTGAGATCGTGAGCCGGGGCGAGTGTTCTACTGAGTGGCAGCTGAAGCTGAGGTGTGCAGGAATGTGAGATCATGAGCCAGGGTGAGTGTTCTACTGAGTGCAGCTGAAGCTGAGGTGTGCAGGAATGTGCGATCGTGAGCCTGGGCGAGTGTTCTACTGAGTGGCAGCTGAAGCTGAGAAGTGCAGGAATGTGAGATCGTGAGCCTGGGCGAGTGTTCTACTGAGTGGCAACTGAAGCTGAGGTGTGCAGGAATGTGAGATCGTGAGCCTGGGCTAGTGTTCTACTGAGTGGCAGCTGAAGCTGAGGTGTGTAAGAATGTCAGATCATGAGTTGGGGCTAGTGTTGTACTGAGTGGCAGCTGAAGCTGAGGTGTGCAGGAATGTGAGATCGTGAGCCTGGGCGAGTCTTCGACTGAGTGGCAGCTGAAGCTGAGGTGTGCAGGAATGTGAGATCGTGAGCATGGGCGAGTGTTCTACTGAGTGGCAGCTGAAGCTGAGGTTTGCAGGAATGTGAGATCGTGAGCCGGGGCTAGTGTTCTACTGAGTGGCAGCTGAAGCTGAGGTGTGCAGGAATGTGAGATCATGAGCCTGGGCGAGTGTTCTACTGAGTGGCAGCTGAAGCTGAGGTCTGCAGGAATGTGAGCTCATGAGCCGGGGCTAGTGTTCTACTGAGTGGCAGCTGAAGCTGAGGTGTGCAGGAATGTGAGATCGTGACCCTGGGTGAGTGTTCTACTGAGTGGCAACTGAAGCTGAGGTCTGCAGGACTGTGAGATCATGATCCGGGGCTAGTGTTCCACTGAGTTGCAGCTGAAGCTGAGGTGTGCAGGAATGTGAGATCATGAGCCGGGGCTAGTGTTCTACTGAGTGGCAGCTGAAGCTGAGGTGTGCAGGAATGTGAGATTGTGAGCCTGGGTGAGTGTTCTACTGAGTGGCAGCTGAAGCTGAGGTGTGCAGGAATGTGAGATTGTGAGCATGGTCGAGTGTTCTACTGAGTGGCAGCTGAAGCTGAGGTGGCAGGAATGTGAGATCGTGAGGCAGGGCGAGTGTTCTACTGAGTGGCAGCTGAAGCTGAGGTCTGCAGGAATGTGAGATCGTGAGCCTGGGCAAGTGTTCTTCTGAGTGGCAGTTGAAGCTGAGCTGTGCAGGAATGTGAGATCGTGAGCCTGGGCGAGTGTTCTACTGAGTGGCAGCTGAAGCTGAGCTGTGCAGGAATGTGAGATCATGAGCCTGGGCGAGTGTTCTACTGAAGGAAGCTGAAGCTGAGCTGTGCAGGAATGTGAGATCGTGAGCCTGGGCGAGTGTTCTACTTAGTGGCAGCTGAAGCTGAGCTGTGCAGGAATGTGAGATCATGAGCCTGGGTGAGTGTTCTACTGAGTGGCAGCTGAAGCTGAGGTGTGCAGGAATGTGAGATCGTAAGCATGGGCGAGTGTTCTACTGAGTGGCAGCTGAAGCTGAGGTGTGCAGAAATGTGAGATCGTGAACCGGGGTGAGTGTTCTACTGAGTGGCAGCTGAAGCTGAGGTGTGCAGGAATGTGAGATCGTGAGCCGGGGCGAGTGTTCTACTGAGTGGCAGCTGAAGCTGAGTTGTGCAGGAATGTGAGATCGTGAGCCGGGGCGCGTGTTCTACTGAGTGGCAGCTGAAGCTGAGGTGTGCAGGAATGTGAGATCGTGAGCCGGGGCGCGTGTTCTACTGAGTGGCAGCTGAAGCTGAGGTGTGCAGGAATGTGTGATCGTGAGCCTGGGCGAGTGTTCTACTGAGTGCAGCTGAAGCTGAGGTGTGCAGGAATGTGCGATCGTGAGCCTGGGCGAGTGTTCTACTGAGTGGCAGCTGAAGCTGAGGTGTGCAGGAATGTCAGATCGTAAGCATGGGCGAGTGTTCTACTGAGTGGCAGCTGAAGCTGAGGTGTGCAGGAATGTGAGATCATGAGCATGGGCGAGTGTTCTACTGAGTGGCAGCTGGGGCGAGTGTTCTACTGAGTGGCAGCTGAAGCTGAGGTGTGTAGGAATGTGAGATCGTGAGCCTGGGGGAGTGTTCTACTGAGTAGCAGCTGAAGGTGAGGTGTGCAGGAATATGAGATCGTGAGCATGGGCGAGTGTTCTACTGAGTGGCAGCTGAAGCTAAGGTGTGCAGGAATGTGAGATCGTGAGCCTGGGCGAGTGCTCTATTGAGTGGCAGCTGAAGCTGAGGTTTGCAGGAATGTGCGCTCGTGAGCCTGGCTGGGTGTTCTACTGAGTGGCAGCTGAAGCTGAGGTCTGCAGGACTGTGAGATCATGATCCGGGGCTAGTGTTCCACTGAGTGGCAGCTGAAGCTGAGGTGTGTAGGAATGTGAGATCGTGAGCCTGGGCGAGTGTTCTACTGAGTGGCAGCTGAAGCTGAGGTATGCAGGAATGTGAGATCGTGAGCCTGGGCGAGTGCTCTATTGAGTGGCAGCTGAAGCTGAGGTTTGCAGGAATGTGCGCTCGTGAGCCTGGCCGGGTGTTCTACTGAGTGGCAGCTGAAGCTGAGGTGTGCAGGAATGTGAGATCGTGAGCCTGGGCGGGTGTTCTACTGAGTGGCAGCTGAAGCTGAGGTGTGCAGGAATGTGAGCTCGTGAGCCTGGGCGGGTGTTCTACTGAGTGGCAGCTGAAGCTGAGGTGTGCAGGAATGTGAGATCGTGAGCCGGGGCGAGTGTTCTACTGAGTGGCAGCTGAAGCTGAGGTGTGCAGGAATGTGAGATCGTGAGCCGGGGCGAGTGTTCTACTGAGTGGCAGCTGAAGCTGAGGTGTGCAGGAATGTGAGATCATGAGCCAGGGTGAGTGTTCTACTGAGTGCAGCTGAAGCTGAGGTGTGCAGGAATGTGCGATCGTGAGCCTGGGCGAGTGTTCTACTGAGTGGCAGCTGAAGCTGAGAAGTGCAGGAATGTGAGATTGTGAGCCTGGGCGAGTGTTCTACTGAGTGGCAACTGAAGCTGAGATGTGCAGGAATGTGAGATCGTGAGCCTGGGCTAGTGTTCTACTGAGTGGCAGCTGAAGCTGAGGGGTGTAAGAATGTCAGATCATGAGTTGGGGCTAGTGTTCTACAGAGTGGCAGCTGAAGCTGAGGTGTGCAGGAATGTGAGATCGTGAGCCTGGGCGAGTCTTCGACTGAGTGGCAGCTGAAGCTGAGGTGTGCAGGAATGTGAGATCGTGAGCATGGGCGAGTGTTCTACTGAGTGGCAGCTGAAGCTGAGGTTTGCAGGAATGTGAGATCGTGAGCCGGGGCTAGTGTTCTACTGAGTGGCAGCTGAAGCTGAGGTCTGCAGGAATGTGAGCTCATGAGCCGGGGCTAGTGTTCTACTGAGTGGCAGCTGAAGCTGAGGTGTGCAGGAATGTGAGATCGTGACCCTGGGTGAGTGTTCTACTGAGTGGCAACTGAAGCTGAGGTCTGCAGGACTGTGAGATCATGATCCGGGGCTAGTGTTCCACTGAGTTGCAGCTGAAGCTGAGGTGTGCAGGAATGTGAGATCATGAGCCGGGGCTAGTGTTCTACTGAGTGGCAGCTGAAGCTGAGGTGTGCAGGAATGTGAGATCGTGAGCCTGGGTGAGTGTTCTACTGAGTGGCAGCTGAAGCTGAGGTGTGCAGGAATGTGAGATCGTGAGCATGGGCAAGTGTTCTACTGAGTGGCAGCTGAAGCTGAGGTGTGCAGGAATGTGAGATCGTGAGCCGGGGCGAGTGTTCTACTGAGTGGCAGCTGAAGCTGAGGTCTGCAGGAATGTGAGATCTTGAGCCTGGGCAAGTGTTCTTCTGAGTGGCAGTTGAAGCTGAGCTGTGCAGGAATGTGAGATCGTGAGCCTGGGCGAGTGTTCTACTGAGTGGCAGCTGAAGCTGAGCTGTGCAGGAATGTGAGATCATGAGCCTGGGCGAGTGTTCTACTGAAGGCAGCTGAAGCTGAGCTGTGCAGGAATGTGAGATCGTGAGCCTGGGCGAGTGTTCTACTGAGTGGCAGCTGAAGCTGAGCTCTGCAGGAATGTGAGATCATGAGCCTGGGTGAGTGTTCTACTGAGTGGCAGCTGAAGCTGAGGTGTGCAGGAATGTGAGATCGTAAGCATGGGCGAGTGTTCTACTGAGTGGCAGCTGAAGCTGAGGTGTGCAGAAATGTGAGATCGTGAACCGGGGTGAGTGTTCTACTGAGTGGCAGCTGAAGCTGAGGTGTGCAGGAATGTGAGATCGTGAGCCGGGGCGAGTGTTCTACTGAGTGGCAGCTGAAGCTGAGTTGTGCAGGAATGTGAGATCGTGAGCCGGGGCGCGTGTTCTACTGAGTGGCAGCTGAAGCTGAGGTGTGCAGGAATGTGAGATCGTGAGCCGGGGCGCGTGTTCTACTGAGTGGCAGCTGAAGCTGAGGTGTGCAGGAATGTGTGATCGTGAGCCTGGGCGAGTGTTCTACTGAGTGCAGCTGAAGCTGAGGTGTGCAGGAATGTGCGATCGTGAGCCTGGGCGAGTGTTCTACTGAGTGGCAGCTGAAGCTGAGGTGTGCAGGAATGTCAGATCGTAAGCATGGGCGAGTGTTCTACTGAGTGGCAGCTGAAGCTGAGGTGTGCAGGAATGTGAGATCGTGAGCATGGGCGAGTGTTCTACTGAGTGGCAGCTGGGGCGAGTGTTCTACTGAGTGGCAGCTGAAACTGAGGTGTGTAGGAATGTGAGATCGTGAGCCTGGGGGAGTGTTCTACTGAGTAGCAGCTGAAGGTGAGGTGTGCAGGAATATGAGATCGTGAGCATGGGCGAGTGTTCTACTGAGTGGCAGCTGAAGCTAAGGTGTGCAGGAATGTGAGATCGTGAGCCTGGGCGAGTGTTCTACTGAGTGGCAGCTGAAGCTGAGGTGTGCAGGAATGTGAGATCGTGAGCCTGGGCGAGTGCTCTATTGAGTGGCAGCTGAAGCTGAGGTTTGCAGGAATGTGCGCTCGTGAGCCTGGCCGGGTTTTCTACTGAGTGGCAGCTGAAGCTGAGGTGTGCAGGAATGTGAGATCGTGAGCCTGGGCGGGTGTTCTACTGAGTGGCAGCTGAAGCTGAGGTGTGCAGGAATGTGAGCTTGTGAGCCTGGGCGGGTGTTCTACTGAGTGGCAGCTGAAGCTGAGGTGTGCAGGAATGTGAGATCGTGAGCCGGGCGAGTGTTCTACTGAGTGGCAGCTGAAGCTGAGGTGTGCAGGAATGTGAGATCGTGAGCCTGGGCGAGTGTTCTACTGAGTGGCAGCTGAAGCAGAGGTGTGCAGGAGTGTGAGATCGTGAGCCTGGGGGAGTGTTCTACTGAGTGGCAGCTGAAGCTGAGGTGTGCAGGAATGGGAGATCGTGAGCCTGGGCGAGTGTTCTACTGAGTGGCAGCTGAAGCTAAGGTCTACAGGAATGTTAGATCGTGAGCCTGGGCGAGTGTTCTACTGAGTGGCAGCTGAAGCTGAGGTGTGGAGGAATGTGAGATCGTGAGCCTGGGCGAGTGTTCTATTGAGTGGCTGCTGAAGCTGAGGTGTACAGGAAGGTGAGATCGTGAGCCTGGGCGATTGTTCTACTGAGTGGCAGCTGAAGCTGAGGTGTGCAGGAATGTGAGATCGGGAGCCTGGGCGAGTGTTCTACTGAGTGGCAGCTGAAGCTGAGGTGTGCAGGAATGTGAGATCGTGAGCCAGGGGGAGTGTTCTACTGTGTGGCAGCTGAAGCTGAGGTGTGCAGGAATGTGAGATCGTGAGCCGGGGCTAGTATTCTACTGAGTGGCAGCTGAAGCTGAGGTGTGCAGGAATGTGAGATCGTGAGCCTGGGTGAGTGTTCTACTGAGTGGCAACTGAAGCTGAGGTGTGCAGGAATGTGAGATCGTGAGCCTGGGGGAGTGTTCTACTGAGTGGCAGCTGAAGCTGAGGTGTGCAGGAATGTGAGATCGTGAGCCTGGGCGAGTGTTCTACTGAGTGGCAGCTGAAGCTGAGGTGTGCAGGAATGTGCGATCGTGAGCCGGGGCTAGTGTTCTACTGAGTGGCAGCTGAAGCTGAGGTGTGCAGGAATGTGAGATCGTGAGCCTGGGCGAGTGTTCTACTGAGTGGCAGCTGAAGCTGAGGTGTGCAGGAATGTGAGATCAGGAGCCTGGGCGAGTGTTCTACGGAGTCGCAGCTGAAGCTGAGGTGTGCAGGAATGTGCGATCGTGAACCGGGGCTAGTGTTCTACTGAGTGGCAGCTGAAGCTGAGGTGTGCAGGAATGTGCGATCGTGAGCCTGGGCGAGTGTTCTACTGAGTGGCAGCTGAAGCTGAGGTGTGCTGGAATGTGAGCTTGTGAGCATGGGCGAGGGTTCTACTGAGTGGCAGCTGAAGTTCAGGTGTGCAGGAATGTGAGATCGTGAGCCTGGGCGAATGTTCTACTGAGTGGCAGCTGAAGCTGAGGTGTGCAGGAATGTGAGATCGTGAGCCTGGGCGAGTGTTCTACTGAGTGGCAGCTGAAGCTGAGGTGTGCAGGATCGTGAGATTGTGAGCCTGGCTGCGTGTTCTACTGACTGGCAGCTGAAGCTGAGGTCTGTAGGAATGTGAAATCATGAGCAGGGGCTAGTGTTCTACTGAGTGGCAGCTGAAGCTGAGGAGTGCAGGAATTCGTGAGCCGGGGCGAGTGTTCTACTGAGTGGCAGCTGAAGCTGAGGTGTGCAGGAATGTGAGATCGTGAGCCTGGGCGAGTGTTCTACTGAGTGGCAGCTGAAGCTGAGGTGTGCAGGAATGTGCGATCGTGAACCTGGGCGAGAGTTCTACTGAGTGGCAGCTGAAGCTGAGGTGTGCAGGAATGTGAGATCGTGAGCCCGGGGGAGTGTTCTACTGAGTGGCAGCTGAAGCTGAGGTGTGCAGGAATGTGAGCTTGTGAGCCTGGGCGGGTGTTCTACTGAGTGGCAGCTGAAGCTGAGGTGTGCAGGAATGTGAGATCGTGAGCCGGGGCGAGTGTTCTACTGAGTGGCAGCTGAAGCTGAGGTGTGCAGGAATGTGAGATCATGAGCCTGGGCGAGTGTTCTACTGAGTGGCAGAGGAAGCTAAGGTGTGCAGGAATGTGAGATCATGAGCCGGGGCTAGTGTTCTACTGAGTGGCAGCTGAAGCTAAGGTCTGCAGGAATGTGAGATCGGGAGCATGGGCGAGTTTTCTACTGAGTGGCAGCTGAGGTGTGCAGGAATGTTTGATCGTGAGCCGGGGCGAGTGTTCTACTGAGTGGCAGCTGAAGCTGAGGTGTGGGGGAATATGCGATCGTGAGCCTGGGCGAGTGTTCTACTGAGTGGCAGCTGAAGCTGAGGTGTGCAGGAATGTGAGATCGTGAGCCGGGGCGCGTGTTCTACTGAGTGGCAGCTGAAGCTGAGGTGTGCAGGAATGTGAGATCGTGAGCCGGGGCGAGTGTTCTACTGAGTGGCAGCTGAAGCTGAGGGGTGCAGGAATGTGAGATCGTGAGCATGAGCGAGTGTTCTACTGAGTGGCAGCTGAAGCTGAGGTGTGCAGGAATGTGAGATCGTGAGCCGGGGCGCGTGTTCTACTGAGTGGCAGCTGAAGCTGAGGTGTGCAGGAATGTGAGATCGTGAGCCGGGGCGCGTGTTCTACTGAGTGGCAGCTGAAGCTGAGGTGTGCAGGAATGTGAGATCGTGAGCCGGGGCGAGTGTTCTACTGAGTGGCAGCTGAAACTGAGGTGTGCAGGAATGTGAGATCGTGAGCCAGGGTGAGTGTTCTACTGAGTGCAGCTGAAGCTGAGGTGTGCAGGAATGTGCGATCGTGAGCCTGGGCGAGTGTTCTACTGAGTGGCAGCTGAAGCTGAGAAGTGCAGGAATGTGAGATCGTGAGCCTGGCCGAGTGTTCTACTGAGTGGCAACTGAAGCTGAGGTGTGCAGGAATGTGAGATTGTGAGCCTGGGCTAGTGTTCTACTGAGTGGCAGCTGAAGCTGAGGTGTGTAAGAATGTCAGATCATGAGTCGGGGCTAGTGTTCTACTGAGTGGCAGCTGAGGTGTGCAGGAATGTGAGATCGTGAGTCTGGGCGAGTCTTCGACTGAGTGGCAGCTGAAGCTGAGGTGTGCAGGAATGTGAGATCGTGAGCCGGGGCTAGTGTTCTACTGAGTGGCAGATGAAGCTGAGGTGTGCAGGAATGTGAGATCGTGAGCCAGGGCGAGTGTTCTACTGAGTGGCAGCTGAAGCTGAGGTGTGCAGGAATGTGCGATCGTGAGCCTGGACGAGTGTTCTACTCAGTGGCAGCTGAAGCTGAGAAGTGCAGGAATGTGAGATCGTGAGCCTGGGCGAGTGTTCTACTGAGTGGCAACTGAAGCTGAGGTGTGCAGGAATGTGAGATCGTGAGCCTGGGCTAGTGTTCTACTGAGTGGCAGCTGAAGCTGAGGTGTGTAAGAATGTCAGATCATGAGTCGGGGCAAGTGTTCTACTGAGTGGCAGCTGAAGCTGAGGTGTGCAGGAATGTGAGTACGTGAGCCTGAGCGAGTGTTCTACTAAGTGGCAGCTGAAGCTGAGGTGTGCAGGAATGTGAGATCATGAGCCTGGGCGAGTGTTTTACTGAGTGGCAGCTGAAGCTGAGGTCTGCAGGAATGTGAGATCATGAGCCAGGGCTAGTGTTCTACTGAGTGGCAGCTGAAGCTGAGGTGTGCAGGAATGTGAGATCGTGACCCTGGGTGAGTGTTCTACTGAGTGGCAACTGAAGCTGAGGTCTGCAGGATTGTGAGATCATGATCCGGGGCTAGTGTTCCACTGAGTGGCAGCTGAAGCTGAGGTGTGCAGGAATGTGAGGTCATGAGCCGGGGATAGTGTTCTACTGAGTGGCACCTGAAGCTGAGGTGTGCAGGAATGTGAGATCGTGAGCCTGGGTGAGTGTTCTACTGAGTGGCAGCTGAAGCTGAGGTCTGCAGGAATGTGAGATCGTGAGCCGGGGCTAGTGTTCTACTGAGTGGCAGCTGAAGGTGAGGTGTGCAGGAATGTGAGATCGCGAGCCGGGGCGAGTGTTCTACTGAGTGCAGCTGAAGCTGAGGTGTGCAGGAATGTGAGATCGTGAGCCGGGGCAAGTGTTCTACTGAGTGGCAACTGAAGCTGAGGTCTGCAGGACTGTGAGATCATGATCCGGGGCTAGTGTTCCACTGAGTGGCAGCTGAAGCTGAGGTGTGCAGGAATGTGAGGTCATGAGCCGGGGCTAGTGTTCTACTGAGTGGCACCTGAAGCTGAGGTGTGCAGGAATGTGAGATCGTGAGCCTGGGCGAGTGTTCTACTGAGTGGCAGCTGAAGCTGAGCTGTGCAGGAATGTGAGATCATGAGCCTGGGCGAGTGTTCTACTGAGTGGCAGCTGAAGCTGAGGTGTGCAGGAATGTGAGATCGTGAGCCGGGGCGAGTGTTCTACTGAGTGGCAGCTGAAGCTGAGGTGTGCAGAAATGTGAGATCGTGAGCCGGGGCGAGTGTTCTACTGAGTGGCAGCTGAAGCTGAGGTGTGCAGGAATGTGAGATCGTGAGCAGGGGCGAGTGTTCTACTGAGTGGCAGCTGAAGCTGAGGTGTGCAGGAATGTGAGATCGTGAGCCAGGGCGAGTGTTCTACCGAGTGCAGCTGAAGCTGAGGTTTGCAGGAATGTGCGATCGTGAGCCTGGGCGAGAGTTCTACTGAGTGGCAGCTGAAGCTGAGGTGTGCAGGAATGTGAGATCGTGAGCCTGGGCGAGTGTTCTACTGAGTGGCAACTGAATCTGAGGTGTGCAGGAATGTGAGATCGTGAGCATGGGCGAGTTTTCTACTGAGTGGCAGCTGAGGTGTGCAGGAATGTTTGATCGTGAGCCGGGGCGAGTGTTCTACTGAGTGGCAGCTGAAGCTGAGGTGTGGGGGAATATGCGATCGTGAGCCTGGGCGAGTGTTCTACTGAGTGGCAGCTGAAGCTGAGGTGTGCAGGAATGTGAGATCGTGAGCCGGGGCGAGTGTTTTACTGAGTGGCAGCTGAGGTGTGCAGGAATGTGAGATCGTGAACCTGGGCGAGTGTTCTACTGAGTGGCAGCTGAAGCTGAGGTGTGCAGGAATGTGAGTTTGTGAGCCTGGGGGAGTGTTCTACTGAGTGGCAGCTGAAGCTGAGGTGTGCAGGGATGTGAGATCGTGAGCATGGGCGAGTGTTCTACTGAGTGGCAGCTGAAGCTAAGGTGTACAGGAATGTGAGATCGTGAGCCTGGGCGAGTGTTCTACTGACTGGCAGCTGAAGCTGAGGTGTGGGGGAATATGAGATCTTGAGCCTGGGCGAGTGTTCTACTGAGTGGCAGCTGATGCTGAGGTGTGCAGGAATGTGAGATCGTGAGCCTGGGCGAGATTTCTACTGAGTGGCAGCTGAAACTGAGGTGTTTAGGAATGTGAGATCGTGAGCCTGGGCAAGTGTTCTACTGAGTGGCAGCTGAAGCTGAGGTGTGCAGGAATGTGATATCGTGAACCAGGGCGAGTGTTCTACTGAGTGGCAGTTGAAGCTGTGGTGTGCAGGAATGTGAGATCGTGAGCCGGGGCTAGTGTTCTACTGAGTGGCAGCTGAAGCTGAGGTGTGCAGGAATGTGAGATCGTGAGCCAGGGTGAGTGTTCTACTGAGTGGCAGCTGAAGCTGAGGTGTGCAGGAATGTGAGATCGTGAGCCGTGGCTAGTGTTCTACTGAGTGGCAGCTGAAGCTGAGTTGTGCAGGAATGTGAGATCGTGAGCATGGGCTAGTGTTCTACTGAGTGGCAGCTGAAGCTGAGGTGTGCAGGAATGTGAGATCGTGAGCCTGGGCGAGTGTTCTACTGAGTGGCAGCTGAAGCTGAGGTGTGCAGGAATGTGAGATCGTGAGCCTGGGCGAGGGTTCTACTGAGTGGCAACTTAAGCTGAGGTGTTAAGGAATGTGAGATCGTGAGCCGGGGCTAGTGTTCTACTGAGTGGATTCTGAAGCTCAGGTGTGCAGGAATATGAGATCGTGAGCTGGGGCGTGTGTTATACTGAGTGGCAGCTGAAGCTGAGGTGTGCAGGAATCTGAGATCGTGAGCCGGGGCGAGTGTTCTACTGAGTGGCAGCTGAAGCTGAGGTGTGCAGGAATGTGAGATCATGAGCCAGGGTGAGTGTTCTACTGAGTGCAGCTGAAGCTGAGGTGTGCAGGAATGTGCGATCGTGAGCCTGGGCGAGTGTTCTACTGAGTGGCAGCTGAAGCTGAGAAGTGCAGGAATGTGAGATCGTGAGCCTGGGCGAGTGTTCTACTGAGTGGCAACTGAAGCTGAGGTGTGCAGGAATGTGAGATCGTGAGCCTGGGCTAGTGTTCTACTGAGTGGCAGCTGAAGCTGAGGTGTGTAAGAATGTCAGATCATGAGTTGGGGCTAGTGTTGTACTGAGTGGCAGCTGAAGCTGAGGTGTGCAGGAATGTGAGATCGTGAGCCTGGGCGAGTCTTCGACTGAGTGGCAGCTGAAGCTGAGGTGTGCAGGAATGTGAGATCGTGAGCATGGGCGGGTGTTCTACTGAGTGGCAGCTGAAGCTGAGGTTTGCAGGAATGTGAGATCGTGAGCCGGGGCTAGTGTTCTACTGAGTGGCAGCTGAAGCTGAGGTGTGCAGGAATGTGAGATCATGAGCCTGGGCGAGTGTTCTACTGAGTGGCAGCTGAAGCTGAGGTCTGCAGGAATGTGAGCTCATGAGCCGGGGCTAGTGTTCTACTGAGTGGCAGCTGAAGCTGAGGTGTGCAGGAATGTGAGATCGTGACCCTGGGTGAGTGTTCTACTGAGTGGCAACTGAAGCTGAGGTCTGCAGGACTGTGAGATCATGATCCGGGGCTAGTGTTCCACTGAGTTGCAGCTGAAGCTGAGGTGTGCAGGAATGTGAGATCATGAGCCGGGGCTAGTGTTCTACTGAGTGGCAGCTGAAGCTGAGGTGTGCAGGAATGTGAGATTGTGAGCCTGGGTGAGTGTTCTACTGAGTGGCAGCTGAAGCTGAGGTGTGCAGGAATGTGAGATTGTGAGCATGGGCGAGTGTTCTACTGAGTGGCAGCTGAAGCTGAGGTGGCAGGAATGTGAGATCGTGAGCCGGGGCGAGTGTTCTACTGAGTGGCAGCTGAAGCTGAGGTCTGCAGGAATGTGAGATCGTGAGCCTGGGCAAGTGTTCTTCTGAGTGGCAGTTGAAGCTGAGCTGTGCAGGAATGTGAGATCGTGAGCCTGGGCGAGTGTTCTACTGAGTGGCAGCTGAAGCTGAGCTGTGCAGGAATGTGAGATCATGAGCCTGGGCGAGTGTTCTACTGAAGGCAGCTGAAGCTGAGCTGTGCAGGAATGTGAGATCGTGAGCCTGGGCGAGTGTTCTACTGAGTGGCAGCTGAAGCTGAGCTGTGCAGGAATGTGAGATCATGAGCCTGGGTGAGTGTTCTACTGAGTGGCAGCTGAAGCTGAGGTGTGCAGGAATGTGAGATCGTAAGCATGGGCGAGTGTTCTACTGAGTGGCAGCTGAAGCTGAGGTGTGCAGAAATGTGAGATCGTGAACCGGGGTGAGTGTTCTACTGAGTGGCAGCTGAAGCTGAGGTGTGCAGGAATGTGAGATCGTGAGCCGGGGCGAGTGTTCTACTGAGTGGCAGCTGAAGCTGAGTTGTGCAGGAATGTGAGATCGTGAGCCGGGGCGCGTGTTCTACTGAGTGGCAGCTGAAGCTGAGGTGTGCAGGAATGTGAGATCGTGAGCCGGGGCGCGTGTTCTACTGAGTGGCAGCTGAAGCTGAGGTGTGCAGGAATGTGTGATCGTGAGCCTGGGCGAGTGTTCTACTGAGTGCAGCTGAAGCTGAGGTGTGCAGGAATGTGCGATCGTGAGCCTGGGCGAGTGTTCTACTGAGTGGCAGCTGAAGCTGAGGTGTGCAGGAATGTCAGATCGTAAGCATGGGCGAGTGTTCTACTGAGTGGCAGCTGAAGCTGAGGTGTGCAGGAATGTGAGATCGTGAGCATGGGCGAGTGTTCTACTGAGTGGCAGCTGGGGCGAGTGTTCTACTGAGTGGCAGCTGAAGCTGAGGTGTGTAGGAATGTGAGATCGTGAGCCTGGGGGAGTGTTCTACTGAGTAGCAGCTGAAGGTGAGGTGTGCAGGAATATGAGATCGTGAGCATGGGCGAGTGTTCTACTGAGTGGCAGCTGAAGCTAAGGTGTGCAGGAATGTGAGATCGTGAGCCTGGGCGAGTGCTCTATTGAGTGGCAGCTGAAGCTGAGGTTTGCAGGAATGTGCGCTCGTGAGCCTGGCCGGGTGTTCTACTGAGTGGCAGCTGAAGCTGAGGTCTGCAGGACTGTGAGATCATGATCCGGGGCTAGTGTTCCACTGAGTGGCAGCTGAAGCTGAGGTGTGTAGGAATGTGAGATCGTGAGCCTGGGCGAGTGTTCTACTGAGTGGCAGCTGAAGCTGAGGTGTGCAGGAATGTGAGATCGTGAGCCTGGGCGAGTGCTCTATTGAGTGGCAGCTGAAGCTGAGGTTTGCAGGAATGTGCGCTCGTGAGCCTGGCCGGGTGTTCTACTGAGTGGCAGCTGAAGCTGAGGTGTGCAGGAATGTGAGATCGTGAGCCTGGGCGGGTGTTCTACTGAGTGGCAGCTGAAGCTGAGGTGTGCAGGAATGTGAGCTCGTGAGCCTGGGCGGGTGTTCTACTGAGTGGCAGCTGAAGCTGAGGTGTGCAGGAATGTGAGATCGTGAGCCGGGGCGAGTGTTCTACTGAGTGGCAGCTGAAGCTGAGGTGTGCAGGAATGTGAGATCGTGAGCCGGGGCGAGTGTTCTACTGAGTGGCAGCTGAAGCTGAGGTGTGCAGGAATGTGAGATCGTGAGCCTGGGCGAGTGTTCTACTGAGTGGCAGCTGAAGCAGAGGTGTGCAGGAGTGTGAGATCGTGAGCCATGGGGAGTGTTCTACTGAGTGGCAGCTGAAGCTGAGGTGTGCAGGAATGTGAGATCGTGAGCCTGGGCGAGTGTTCTACTGAGTGGCATCTGAAGCTAAGGTCTACAGGAATGTTAGATCGTGAGCCTGGGCGAGTGTTCTACTGAGTGGCAGCTGAAGCTGAGGTGTGGAGGAATGTGAGATCGTGAGCCTGGGCGAGTGTTCTATTGAGTGGCTGCTGAAGCTGAGGTGTACAGGAAGGTGAGATCGTGACCCTGGGCGATTGTTCTACTGAGTGGCAGCTGAAGCTGAGGTGTGCAGGAATGTGAGATCGGGAGCCTGGGCGAGTGTTCTACTGAGTGGCAGCTGAAGCTGAGGTGTGCAGGAATGTGAGATCGGGAGCCTGGGCGAGTGTTCTACTGAGTGGCAGCTGAAGCTGAGGTGTGCAGGAATGTGAGATCGGGAGCCAGGGGGAGTGTTCTACTGTGTGGCAGCTGAAGCTGAGGTGTGCAGGAATGTGAGATCGTGAGCCGGGGCTAGTATTCTACTGAGTGGCAGCTGAAGCTGAGGTGTGCAGGAATGTGAGATCGTGAGCCTGGGCGAGTGTTATACTGAGTGGCAGCTGAAGCTGAGGTGTGCAGGAATGTGAGATCGTGAGCCTGGGCGAGTGTTCTACTGAGTGGCAGCTGAAGCTGAGGTGTGCAGGAATGTGAGATCGTGAGCCTGGGCGAGTGTTCTACTGAGTGGCAGCTGAAGCTGAGGTGTGCAGGAATGTGAGATCGTGAGCCTGGGCGAGTGCTCTATTGAGTGGCAGCTGAAGCTGAGGTTTGCAGGAATGTGCGCTCGTGAGCCTGGCCGGGTGTTCTACTGAGTGGCAGCTGAAGCTGAGGTGTGCAGGAATGTGAGATCGTGAGCCTGGGCGGGTGTTCTACTGAGTGGCAGCTGAAGCTGAGGTGTGCAGGAATGTGAGCTCCTGAGCCTGGGCGGGTGTTCTACTGAGTGGCAGCTGAAGCTGAGGTGTGCAGGAATGTGAGATCGTGAGCCGGGGCGAGTGTTCTACTGAGTGGCAGCTGAAGCTGAGGTGTGCAGGAATGTGAGATCGTGAGCCGGGGCGAGTGTTCTACTGAGTGGCAGCTGAAGCTGAGGTGTGCAGGAATGTGAGATCGTGAGCCTGGGCGAGTGTTCTACTGAGTGGCAGCTGAAGCAGAGGTGTGCAGGAGTGTGAGATCGTGAGCCTGGGGGAGTGTTCTACTGAGTGGCAGCTGAAGCTGAGGTGTGCAGGAATGTGAGATCGTGAGCCTTGGCGAGTGTTCTACTGAGTGGCAGCTGAAGCTAAGGTCTACAGGAATGTTAGATCGTGAGCCTGGGTGAGTGTTCTACTGAGTGGCAGCTGAAGCTGAGGTGTGGAGGAATGTGTGATTGTGAGCCTGGGCGAGTGTTCTATTGAGTGGCTGCTGAAGCTGAGGTGTACAGGAAGGTGAGATCGTGAGCCTGGACGATTGTTCTACTGTGTGGCAGCTGAAGCTGAGGTGTGCAGGAATGTGAGATCGGGAGCCTGGGCGAGTGTTCTACTGAGTGGCAGCTGAAGCTGAGGTGTGCAGGAATGTGAGATCGGGAGCCTGGGCGAGTGTTCTACTGAGTGGCAGCTGAAGCTGAGGTGTGCAGGAATGTGAGATCGTGAGCCAGGGGGAGTGTTCTACTGTGTGGCAGCTGAAGCTGAGGTGTGCAGGAATGTGAGATCGTGAGCCGGGGCTAGTATTCTACTGAGTGGCAGCTGAAGCTGAGGTGTGCACGAATGTGAGATCGTGAGCCTGGGCGAGTGTTCTACTGAGTGGCAGCTGAAGCTGAGGTGTGCAGGAATGTGAGATCGTGATCCTGGGCGAGTGTTCTACTGAGTGGCAGCTGAAGCTGAGGTGTGCAGGAATGTGAGATCGTAAGCATGGTCGAGTGTTCTACTGAGTGGCAGCTGAAGCTGAGGTGTGCAGAAATGTGAGATCGTGAACCGGGGCGAGTGTTCTACTGAGTGGCAGCTGAAGCTGAGGTGTGCAGGAATGTGAGATCGTGAGCCGGGGCGAGTGTTCTACTGAGTGGCAGCTGAAGCTGAGTTGTGCAGGAATGTGAGATCGTGAGCCGGGGTGTGTGTTCTACTGAGTGGCAGCTGAAGCTGAGGTGTGCAGGAATGTGAGATCGTGAGCCGGGGCGAGTGTTCTACTGAATGGCAGCTGAAGCTGAGTTGTGCAGGAATGTGAGATCGTGAGCCTGGGCGAGTGTTCTACTGAGTGCAGCTGAAGCTGAGGTGTGTAGGAATGTGAGATCGTGAGCCGGGGCGAGTGTTCTACTGAATGGCAGCTGAAGCTGAGGTGTGCAGGAATGTGAGATCGTGAGCCTGGGCGAGTGTTCTACTGAGTGCAGCTGAAGCTGAGGTGTGCAGGAATGTGCTTTCGTGAGCCTGGGCGAGTGTTCTACTGAGTGGCAGCTGAAGCTGAGGTGTGCAGGAATGTGAGATCGTAAGCCTGGGGGAGTGTTCTACTGAGTGGCAGCTGAAGCTGAGGTGTGCAGGAATGTGAGCTTGTGAGCCTGGGCGGGTGTTCTACTGAGTGGCAGCTGAAGCTGAGGTGTGCAGGAATGTGAGATCGTGAGCCGGGGCGAGTGTTCTGCTGAGTGGCAGCTGAAGCTGAGGTGTGTAGGAATGTGAGATCGTGAGCCTGGGGGAGTGTTCTACTGAGTGGCAGCTGAAGCTGAGGTGTGCAGGAATGTGAGATCGTGAGCATGGGCGAGTGTTCTACTGAGTGGCAGCTGGGGCGAGTGTTCTACTGAGTGGCAGCTGAGGTGTTTGGAATGTGAGATCATGAGCCTGGGGGAGTGTTCTACTGAGTAGCAGCTGAAGGTGAGGTGTGCAGGAATATGAGATCGTGAGCATGGGCGAGTGTTCTACTGAGTGGCAGCTGAAGCTAAGGTGTGCAGGAATGTGAGATCGTGAGCCTGGGCGAGTGTTCTACTGAGTGGCAGCTGAAGCTGAGGTGTGCAGGAATGTGAGATCGGGAGCCTGGGCGAGTGTTCTACTGAGTGGCAGCTGAAGCTGAGGTGTGCAGGAATGTGAGATCGGGAGCCAGGGGGAGTGTTCTACTGTGTGGCAGCTGAAGCTGAGGTGTGCAGGAATGTGAGATCGTGAGCCGGGGCTAGTATTCTACTGAGTGGCAGCTGAAGCTGAGGTGTGCAGGAATGTGAGATCGTGAGCCTGGGCGAGTGTTATACTGAGTGGCAGCTGAAGCTGAGGTGTGCAGGAATGTGAGATCGTGAGCCTGGGCGAGTGTTCTACTGAGTGGCAGCTGAAGCTGAGGTGTGCAGGAATGTGAGATCGTGAGCCTGGGCGAGTGTTCTACTGAGTGGCAGCTGAAGCTGAGGTGTGCAGGAATGTGAGATCGTGAGCCTGGGCGAGTGCTCTATTGAGTGGCAGCTGAAGCTGAGGTTTGCAGGAATGTGCGCTCGTGAGCCTGGCCGGGTGTTCTACTGAGTGGCAGCTGAAGCTGAGGTGTGCAGGAATGTGAGATCGTGAGCCTGGGCGGGTGTTCTACTGAGTGGCAGCTGAAGCTGAGGTGTGCAGGAATGTGAGCTCCTGAGCCTGGGCGGGTGTTCTACTGAGTGGCAGCTGAAGCTGAGGTGTGCAGGAATGTGAGATCGTGAGCCGGGGCGAGTGTTCTACTGAGTGGCAGCTGAAGCTGAGGTGTGCAGGAATGTGAGATCGTGAGCCGGGGCGAGTGTTCTACTGAGTGGCAGCTGAAGCTGAGGTGTGCAGGAATGTGAGATCGTGAGCCTGGGCGAGTGTTCTACTGAGTGGCAGCTGAAGCAGAGGTGTGCAGGAGTGTGAGATCGTGAGCCTGGGGGAGTGTTCTACTGAGTGGCAGCTGAAGCTGAGGTGTGCAGGAATGTGAGATCGTGAGCCTTGGCGAGTGTTCTACTGAGTGGCAGCTGAAGCTAAGGTCTACAGGAATGTTAGATCGTGAGCCTGGGCGAGTGTTCTACTGAGTGGCAGCTGAAGCTGAGGTGTGGAGGAATGTGAGATTGTGAGCCTGGGCGAGTGTTCTATTGAGTGGCTGCTGAAGCTGAGGTGTACAGGAAGGTGAGATCGTGAGCCTGGACGATTGTTCTACTGAGTGGCATCTGAAGCTGAGGTGTGCAGGAATGTGAGATCGGGAGCCTGGGCGAGTGTTCTACTGAGTGGCAGCTGAAGCTGAGGTGTGCAGGAATGTGAGATCGGGAGCCTGGGCGAGTGTTCTACTGAGTGGCAGCTGAAGCTGAGGTGTGCAGGAATGTGAGATCGTGAGCCAGGGGGAGTGTTCTACTGTGTGGCAGCTGAAGCTGAGGTGTGCAGGAATGTGAGATTGTGAGCCGGGGCTAGTATTCTACTGAGTGGCAGCTGAAGCTGAGGTGTGCACGAATGTGAGATCGTGAGCCTGGGCGAGTGTTCTACTGAGTGGCAGCTGAAGCTGAGGTGTGCAGGAATGTGAGATCGTGATCCTGGGCGAGTGTTCTACTGAGTGGCAGCTGAAGCTGAGGTGTGCAGGAATGTGAGATCGTAAGCATGGTTGAGTGTTCTACTGAGTGGCAGCTGAAGCTGAGGTGTGCAGAAATGTGAGATCGTGAACCGGGGCGAGTGTTCTACTGAGTGGCAGCTGAAGCTGAGGTGTGCAGGAATGTGAGATCGTGAGCCGGGGCGAGTGTTCTACTGAGTGGCAGCTGAAGCTGAGTTGTGCAGGAATGTGAGATCGTGAGCCGGGGTGTGTGTTCTACTGAGTGGCAGCTGAAGCTGAGGTGTGCAGGAATGTGAGATCGTGAGCCGGGGCGAGTGTTCTACTGAATGGCAGCTGAAGCTGAGTTGTGCAGGAATGTGAGATCGTGAGCCTGGGCGAGTGTTCTACTGAGTGCAGCTGAAGCTGAGGTGTGTAGGAATGTGAGATCGTGAGCCGGGGCGAGTGTTCTACTGAATGGCAGCTGAAGCTGAGGTGTGCAGGAATGTGAGATCGTGAGCCTGGGCGAGTGTTCTACTGAGTGCAGCTGAAGCTGAGGTGTGCAGGAATGTGCTTTCGTGAGCCTGGGCGAGTGTTCTACTGAGTGGCAGCTGAAGCTGAGGTGTGCAGGAATGTGAGATCGTAAGCCTGGGGGAGTGTTCTACTGAGTGGCAGCTGAAGCTGAGGTGTGCAGGAATGTGAGCTTGTGAGCCTGGGCGGGTGTTCTACTGAGTGGCAGCTGAAGCTGAGGTGTGCAGGAATGTGAGATCGTGAGCCGGGGCGAGTGTTCTGCTGAGTGGCAGCTGAAGCTGAGGTGTGTAGGAATGTGAGATCGTGAGCCTGGGGGAGTGTTCTACTGAGTGGCAGCTGAAGCTGAGGTGTGCAGGAATGTGAGATCGTGAGCATGGGCGAGTGTTCTACTGAGTGGCAGCTGGGGCGAGTGTTCTACTGAGTGGCAGCTGAGGTGTGTAGGAATGTGAGATCATGAGCCTGGGGGAGTGTTCTACTGAGTAGCAGCTGAAGGTGAGGTGTGCAGGAATATGAGATCGTGAGCATGGGCGAGTGTTCTACTGAGTGGCAGCTGAAGCTAAGGTGTGCAGGAATGTGAGATCGTGAGCCTGGGCGAGTGTTCTACTGAGTGGCAGCTGAAGCTGAGGTGTGCAGGAATGTGAGATCGTGAGCCTGGGCGAGTGCTCTATTGAGTGGCAGCTGAAGCTGAGGTTTGCAGGAATGTGCGCTCGTGAGCCTGGGCGAGTGTTCTACTGAGTGGCAGCTGAAGCTGAGGTGTGCAGGAATGTGAGATCGTGAGCCTGGGCGGGTGTTCTACTGAGTGGCAGCTGAAGCTGAGGTGTGCAGGAATGTGAGCTCGTGAGCCTGGGCGGGTGTTCTACTGAGTGGCAGCTGAAGCTGAGGTGTACAGGAATGTGAGATCGTGAGCCGGGGCAAGTGTTCTACTGAGTGGCAGCTGAAGCTGAGGTGTGCAGGAATGTGAGATCATGAGCCAGGGCGAGTGTTCTACTGAGTGGCAGCTGAAGCTGAGGTGTGCAGGAATGTGAGATCGTGAGCCTGGGCGAGTGTTCTACTGAGTGGCAGCTGAAGCAGAGGTGTGCAGGAGTGTGAGATCGTGAGCCTGGGGGAGTGTTCTACTGAGTGGCAGCTGAAGCTGAGTTGTGCAGGAATGTGAGATCGTGAGCCTGGGCGAGTGTTCTACTGAGTGGCAGCTGAAGCTAAGGTCTACAGGAATGTGAGATCGTGAGCCTGGGCGAGTGTTCTACTGAGTGGCAGCTGAAGCTGAGGTGTGGAGGAATGTGAGATCGTGAGCCTGGGCGAGTGTTCTATTGAGTGGCTGCTGAAGGTGAGGTGTACAGGAAGGTGAGATCGTGAGCCTGGGCGATTGTAGTGGCAGCTGAAGCTGAGGTGTGCAGGAATGTGAGATCATGAGCCTGGGCGAGTGTTCTACTGAGTGGCAGCTGAAGCTGAGGTGTGCAGGAATGTGAGATCGGGAGCCTGGGCGAGTGTTCTACTGAGTGGCAGCTGAAGCTGCGGTGTGCAGGAATGTGAGATCGTGAGCCAGGGGGAGTGTTCTACTGTGTGGCAGCTGAAGCTGAGGTGTGCAGGAATGTGAGATCGTGAGCCGGGGCTAGTGTTCTACTGAGTGGCAGCTGAAGCTGAGGTGTGCAGGAATGTGAGATCGTGAGCATGGGTGAGTGTTCTACTGAGAGGCAGCTGAAGCTGAGGTGTGCAGGAATGTGAGATCGTGAGCCGGGGCGAGTGTTCTACTGAGTGGCAGCTGAAGCTGAGGTGTGCAGGAATGTGAGATCGTGAGCATGGGCGAGTGTTCTACTGAGTGGCAGCTGAAGCTGAGGTGTGCAGAAATGTGAGATCGTGAGCCGGGGCTAGTGTTCTACTGAGTGGCAGCTGAAGCTGAGGTGTGCAGGAATGTGAGATCGTGAGCATGGGCGAGTGTTCTACTGAGTGGCAGCTGAAGCTGAGGTGTGCAGAAATGTGAGATCGTGAGCCGGGGCGAGTGTTCTACTGAGTGGCAGCTGAAGCTGAGTTGTGCAGGAATGTGAGATCGTGAGCCGGGGCGCGTGTTCTACAGAGTGGCAGCTGAAGCTGAGGTGTGCAGGAATGTGAGATCGTGAGCCGGGGCGAGTGTTCTACTGAATGGCAGCTGAAGCTGAGGTGAGCAGGAAGGTGAGATTGTGAGCATGGGCGAGTGTTCTACTGAGTGGCAGCTGGGGCGAGTGTTCTACTGAGTGGCAGCTGAAGCTGAGGTGTGCAGGAATGTGAGATTGTTAGCCGGGGCGAGTGTTCTACTGAATGGCAGCTGAAGCTGAGGTGTGCAGGAATGTGAGCTCGTGAGCCAGGGCGAGTGTTCTACTGAGTGGAGCTGAAGCTGAGGTGTGCAGGAATGTGCGATCGTTAGCCTGGGCGAGTGTTCTACTGAGTGGCAGCTGAAGCTGAGGTGTGCAGGAATGTGACATCGTGAGCATGGGCGAGTGTTCTACTGAGTGGCAGCTGAAGCTGAGGTGTGCAGGAATGTGAGATTGTGAGATCGTGAGCCGGGGCGCGTGTTCTACTGAGTGGCAGCTGAAGCTGAGGTGTGCAGGAATGTGAGATCGTGAGCCGGGGCGAGTGTTCTACTGAATGGCAGCTGAAGCTGAGGTGTGCAGGAATGTGAGATCGTGAGCATGGGCGAGTGTTCTACTGAGTGGCAGCTGAAGCTGAGGTGTGCAGAAATGTGAGATCGTGAGCCGGGGCGAGTGTTCTACTGAGTGGCAGCTGAAGCTGAAGTGTGCAGGAATGTGAGATCGTGAGCATGGGCGAGTGTTCTACTGAGTGGCAGCTGAAGCTGAGGTGTGCAGAAATGTGAGATTGTGAGCCGGGGCGAGTGTTCTACTGAGTGGCAGCTGAAGCTGAGGTGTGTAGGAATGTGAGATCGTGAGCCGGGGCGAGTGTTCTACTGAGTGGCAGCTGAAGCTGAGGTGTGCAGGAATGTGAGATTGTGAGATCGTGAGCCGGGGCGCGTGTTCTACTGAGTGGCAGCTGAAGCTGAGGTGTGCAGGAATGTGAGATCGTGAGCCGGGGCGAGTGTTCTACTGAATGGCAGCTGAAGCTGAGGTGTGCAGGAATGTGAGATCGTGAGCCGGGGCGAGTGTTCTACTGAGTGGCAGCTGAAGCTGAAGTGTGCAGGAATGTGAGATCGTGAGCATGGGCGAGTGTTCTACTGAGTGGCAGCTGAAGCTGAGGTGTGCAGAAATGTGAGATTGTGAGCCGGGGCGAGTGTTCTACTGAGTGGCAGCTGAAGCTGAGGTGTGTAGGAATGTGAGATCGTGAGCCGGGGCGAGTGTTCTACTGAGTGGCAGCTGAAGCTGAGGTGTGCAGGAATGTGAGATCGTGAGCCAGGGGGAGTGTTCTACTGTGTGGCAGCTGAAGCTGAGGTGTGCAGGAATGTGAGATCGTGAGCCGGGGCTAGTATTCTACTGAGTGGCAGCTGAAGCTGAGGTGTGCAGGAATGTGAGATCGTGAGCCTGGGCGAGTGTTCTACTGAGTGGCAGCTGAAGCTGAGGTGTGCAGGAATGTGAGATCATGATCCTGGGCGAGTGTTCTACTGAGTGGCAGCTGAAGCTGAGGTGTGCAGGAATGTGAGATCGTAAGCATGGTCGAGTGTTCTACTGAGTGGCAGCTGAAGCTGGGGTGTGCAGAAATGTGAGATTGTGAACCGGGGCGAGTGTTCTACTGAGTGGCAGCTGAAGCTGAGGTGTGCAGGAATGTGAGATCGTGAGCCGGGGCGAGTGTTCTACTGAGTGGCAGCTGAAGCTGAGTTGTGCAGGAATGTGAGATCGTGAGCCGGGGTGCGTGTTCTACTGAGTGGCAGCTGAAGCTGAGGTGTACAGGAATGTGAGATCGTGAGCCGGGGCGAGTGTTCTACTGAATGGCAGCTGAAGCTGAGGTGTGCAGGAATGTGAGATCGTGAGCCTGGGCGAGTGTTCTACTGAGTGCAGCTGAAGCTGAGGTGTGCAGGAATGTGAGATCGTGAGCCGGGGCGAGTGTTCTACTGAATGGCAGCTGAAGCTGAGGTGTGCAGGAATGTGAGATCGTGAGCCTGGGCGAGTGTTCTACTGAGTGGCAGCTGAAGCTGAGTTGTGCAGGAATGTGAGATCGTGAGCCGGGGTGCGTGTTCTACTGAGTGGCAGCTGAAGCTGAGGTGTGCAGGAATGTGAGATCGTGAGCCGGGGCGAGTGTTCTACTGAATGGCAGCTGAAGCTGAGGTGTGCAGGAATGTGAGATCGTGAGCCTGGGCGAGTTTTCTACTGAGTGCAGCTGAAGCTGAGGTGTGCAGGAATGTGAGATCGTGAGCCGGGGCGAGTGTTCTACTGAATGGCAGCTGAAGCTGAGGTGTGCAGGAATGTGAGATCGTGAGCCTGGGCGAGTGTTCTACTGAGTGCAGCTGAAGCTGAGGTGTGCAGGAATGTGCGATCGTGAGCCTGGGCGAGTGTTCTACTGAGTGGCAGCTGAAGCTGAGGTGTGCAGGAATGTGAGATCGTAAGCCTGGGGGAGTGTTCTACTGAGTGGCAGCTGAAGCTGAGGTGTGCAGGAATGTGAGCTTGTGAGCCTGGGCGGGTGTTCTACTGAGTGGCAGCTGAAGCTGAGGTGTGCAGGAATGTGAGATCGTGAGCAGGGGCGAGTGTTCTGCTGAGTGGCAGCTGAAGCTGAGGTGTGTAGGAATGTGAGATCGTGAGCCTGGGGGAGTGTTCTACTGAGTGGCAGCTGAAGCTGAGGTGTGCAGGAATGTGAGATCGTGAGCATGGGCGAGTGTTCTACTGAGTGGCAGCTGGGCGAGTGTTCTACTGAGTGGCAGCTGAGGTGTGTAGGAATGTGAGATCGTGAGCCTGGGGGAGTGTTCTACTGAGTAGCAGCTGAAGGTGAGGTGTGCAGGAATATGAGATCGTGAGCATGGGCGAGTGTTCTACTGAGTGGCAGCTGAAGCTAAGGTGTGCAGGAATGTGAGATCGTGAGCCTGGGTGAGTGTTCTACTGAGTGGCAGCTGAAGCTGAGGTGTGCAGGAATGTGAGATCGTGAGCCTGGGCGAGTGCTCTATTGAGTGGCAGCTGAAGCTGAGGTTTGCAGGAATGTGCGCTCGTGAGCCTGGGCGAGTGTTCTACTGAGTGGCAGCTGAAGCTGAGGTGTGCAGGAATGTGAGATCGTGAGCCTGGGCGGGTGTTCTACTGAGTGGCAGCTGAAGCTGAGGTGTGCAGGAATGTGAGCTCGTGAGCCTGGGCGGGTGTTCTACTGAGTGGCAGCTGAAGCTGACGTGTGCAGGAATGTGAGATCGTGAGCCGGGGCAAGTGTTCTACTGAGTGGCAGCTGAAGCTGAGGTGTGCAGGAATGTGAGATCATGAGCCAGGGCGAGTGTTCTACTGAGTGGCAGCTGAAGCTGAGGTGTGCAGGAATGTGAGATCGTGAGCCTGGGCGAGTGTTCTACTGAGTGGCAGCTGAAGCAGAGGTGTGCAGGAGTGTGAGATCGTGAGCCTGGGGGAGTGTTCTACTGAGTGGCAGCTGAAGCTGAGTTGTGCAGGAATGTGAGATCGTGAGCCTGGGCGAGTGTTCTACTGAGTGGCAGCTGAAGCTAAGGTCTACAGGAATGTGAGATCGTGAGCCTGGGCGAGTGTTCTACTGAGTGGCAGCTGAAGCTGAGGTGTGGAGGAATGTGAGATCGTGAGCCTGGGCGAGTGTTCTATTGAGTGGCTGCTGAAGCTGAGGTGTACAGGAAGGTGAGATCGTGAGCCTGGGCGATTGTTCTACTGAGTGGCAGCTGAAGCTGAGGTGTGCAGGAATGTGAGATCATGAGCCTGGGCGAGTGTTCTACTGAGTGGCAGCTGAAGCTGAGGTGTGCAGGAATGTGAGATCGGGAGCCTGGGCGAGTGTTCTACTGAGTGGCAGCTGAAGCTGCGGTGTGCAGGAATGTGAGTCGTGAGCCAGGGGGAGTGTTCTACTGTGTGGCAGCTGAAGCTGAGGTGTGCAGGAATGTGAGATCGTGAGCCGGGGCTAGTGTTCTACTGAGTGGCAGCTGAAGCTGAGGTGTGCAGGAATGTGAGATCGTGAGCATGGGTGAGTGTTCTACTGAGAGGCAGCTGAAGCTGAGGTGTGCAGGAATGTGAGATCATGAACCTGGGCGAGTGTTCTACTGAGTGGCAGCTGAAGCTGAGCTGTGCAGGAATGTGAGATCGTGAGCCGGGGCGAGTGTTCTACTGAGTGGCAGCTGAAGCTGAGGTGTGCAGGAATGTGAGATCGTGAGCCGGGGCGAGTGTTCTACTGAGTGGCAGCTGAAGCTGAGGTGTGCAGGAATGTGAGATCGTGAGCATGGGCGAGTGTTCTACTGAGTGGCAGCTGAAGCTGAGGTGTGCAGAAATGTGAGATCGTGAGCCGGGGCTAGTGTTCTACTGAGTGGCAGCTGAAGCTGAGGTGTGCAGGAATGTGAGATCGTGAGCATGGGCGAGTGTTCTACTGAGTGGCAGCTGAAGCTGAGGTGTGCAGAAATGTGAGATCGTGAGCCGGGGCGAGTGTTCTACTGAGTGGCAGCTGAAGCTGAGTTGTGCAGGAATGTGAGATCGTGAGCCGGGGCGCGTGTTCTACTGAGTGGCAGCTGAAGCTGAGGTGTGCAGGAATGTGAGATCGTGAGCCGGGGCGAGTGTTCTACTGAATGGCAGCTGAAGCTGAGGTGAGCAGGAAGGTGAGATTGTGAGCATGGGCGAGTGTTCTACTGAGTGGCAGCTGGGGTGAGTGTTCTACTGAGTGGCAGCTGAAGCTGAGGTGTGCAGGAATGTGAGATTGTTAGCCGGGGCGAGTGTTCTACTGAATGGCAGCTGAAGCTGAGGTGTGCAGGAATGTGAGCTCGTGAGCCAGGGCGAGTGTTCTACTGAGTGCAGCTGAAGCTGAGGTGTGCAGGAATGTGCGATCGTTAGCCTGGGCGAGTGTTCTACTGAGTGGCAGCTGAAGCTGAGGTGTGCAGGAATGTGAGATCGTGAGCATGGGCGAGTGTTCTACTGAGTGGCAGCTGAAGCTGAGGTGTGCAGGAATGTGAGATTGTGAGATCGTGAGCCGGGGCGCGTGTTCTACTGAGTGGCAGCTGAAGCTGAGGTGTGCAGGAATGTGAGATCGTGAGCCGGGGCGAGTGTTCTACTGAATGGCAGCTGAAGCTGAGGTGTGCAGGAATGTGAGATCGTGAGCATGGGCGAGTGTTCTACTGAGTGGCAGCTGAAGCTGAGGTGTGCAGAAATGTGAGATCGTGAGCCGGGGCGAGTGTTCTACTGAGTGGCAGCTGAAGCTGAAGTGTGCAGGAATGTGAGATCGTGAGCATGGGCGAGTGTTCTACTGAGTGGCAGCTGAAGCTGAGGTGTGCAGAAATGTGAGATTGTGAGCCGGGGCGAGTGTTCTACTGAGTGGCAGCTGAAGCTGAGGTGTGTAGGAATGTGAGATCGTGAGCCGGGGCGAGTGTTCTACTGAGTGGCAGCTGAAGCTGAGGTGTGCAGGAATGTGAGATTGTGAGATCGTGAGCCGGGGCGCGTGTTCTACTGAGTGGCAGCTGAAGCTGAGGTGTGCAGGAATGTGAGATCGTGAGCCGGGGCGAGTGTTCTACTGAATGCAGCTGAAGCTGAGGTGTGCAGGAATGTGAGATCGTGAGCCGGGGCGAGTGTTCTACTGAGTGGCAGCTGAAGCTGAAGTGTGCAGGAATGTGAGATCGTGAGCATGGGCGAGTGTTCTACTGAGTGGCAGCTGAAGCTGAGGTGTGCAGAAATGTGAGATTGTGAGCCGGGGCGAGTGTTCTACTGAGTGGCAGCTGAAGCTGAGGTGTGTAGGAATGTGAGATCGTGAGCCGGGGCGAGTGTTCTACTGAGTGGCAGCTGAAGCTGAGATGTGCAGGAATGTGAGATCGTGAGCCGGGGCGCGTGTTCTACTGAGTGGCAGCTGAAGCTGAGGTGTGCAGGAATGTGAGATCGTGAGCATGGGCGAGTGTTCTACTGAGTGGCAGCTGAAGCTGAGGTGTGCAGGAATGTGAGATCGTGAGCCGGGGCAAGTGTTCTACTGAGTGGCAGCTGAAGCTGAGGTGTGCAGGAATGTGAGATCGTGAGCCTGGGGGAGTGTTCTACTGAGTAGCAGCTGAAGGTGAGGTGTGCAGGAATATGAGATCGTGAGCATGGGCGAGTGTTCTACTGAGTGGCAGCTGAAACTGAGGTGTGCAGGAATGTGAGATCGTGAGCCTGGGCGAGTGCTCTATTGAGTGGCAGCTGAAGCTGAGGTTTGCAGGAATCTGCGTTCGTGAGCCTGGGCGAATGTTCTACTGAGTGGCAGCTGAAGCTGAGGTGTGCAGGAATGTGAGATCGTGAGCATGGGCGAGTGTTCTACTGAGTGGCAGCTGAAGCTGAGGTGTGCAGAAATGTGAGATCGTGAGCCGGGGCAGGTGTACTACTGAGTGGCAGCTGAAGCTGAGGTGTGCAGAAATGTGAGATCGTGAGCCTGGGCGGGTGTTCTACTGAGTGGCAGCTGAAGCTGAGGTGTGCAGGAATGTGAGCTCGTGAGCCTGGGCGGGTGTTCTACTGAGTGGCAGCTGAAGCTGAGGTGTGCAGGAATGTGAGATCGTGAGCCGGGGCGAGTGTTCTACTGAGTGGCAGCTGAAGCTGAGGTGTGCAGGAATGTGAGATCGTGAGCCGGGGCGAGTGTTCTACTGAGTGGCAGCTGAAGCTGAGGTGTGCAGGAATGTGAGATCGTGAGCCTGGACGAGTGTTCTACTGAGTGGCAGCTGAAGCTGAGGTGTGCAGAAATGTGAGATCGTGAGCCGGGGCGAGTGTTCTACTGAGTGGCAGCTGAAGCTGAGGTGTGCAGGAATTTGAGATCGTGAGCCGGGGCGAGTGTTCTACTGAGTGGCAGCTGAAGCTGAGTTGTGCAGTAATGTGAGATCGTGAGCCGGGGCGAGTGTTCTACTGAGTGGCAGCTGAAGCTGAGGTGTGCAGGAATGTGAGATCGTGAGCATGGGCGAGTGTTCTACTGAGTGGCAGCTGAAGCTGAGGTGTGCAGAAATGTGAGATCGTGAGCCGGGCGAGTGTACTACTGAGTGGCAGCTGAAGCTGTGCAGGAATGTGAGATCGTGAGCCGGGGCTAGTGTTCTACTGAGTGGCAGCTGAAGCTGAGGTGTGCAGGAATGTGAGATCGTGAGCCGGGGCGAGTGTTCTAATGATTGGCAGCTGAAGCTGAGGTGTGCAGGAATGTGAGATCGTGAGCATGGGCCAGTGTTCTACTGAGTGGCAGCTGAAGCTGAGGTGTGCAGAAATGTGAGATCGTGAGCCGGGGCGAGTGTACTACTGAGTGGCAGCTGAAGCTGAGGTGTGTAGGAATGTGAGATCGTGAGCATGGGCGAGTGTTCTACTGAGTGGCAGCTGAAGCTGAGGTGTGCAGAAATGTGAGATCGTGAGCCGGGGCGAGTGTTCTACTGAGTGGCAGCTGAAGCTGAGTTGTGCAGGAATGTGAGATCGTGAGCCGGGGCGCGTGTTCTACTGAGTGGCAGCTGAAGCTGAGGTGTGCAGGAATGTGAGATCGTGAGCCGGGGCGAGTGTTCTACTGAATGGCAGCTGAAGCTGAGGTGAGCAGGAATGTGAGATCGTGAGCATGGGCGAGTGTTCTACTGAGTGGCAGCTGAAGCTGAGGTGTGCAGGAATGTGAGATCGTGAGCCGGGGCGAGTGTTCTACTGACTGGCAGCTGAAGCTGAGGTGTGCAGGAATGTGAGATTGTGAGCCTGGGCGAGTGTTCTACTGACTGGAAGCTGAAGCTGAGGTGTGCAGGAATGTGAGATCGTGAGCCTGGGCGAGTGTTCTACTGAGTGGCAGCTGGGGCGAGTGTTCTACTGAGTGGCAGCTGAAGCTGAGGTGTGCAGGAATGTGAGATCGTTAGCCGGGGCGAGTGCTCTACTGAATGGCAGCTGAAGCTGAGGTGTGCAGGATTGTGAGATCGTAAGCCAGGGCGAGTGTTCTACTGAGTGCAGCTGAAGCTGAGGTGTGCAGGAATGTGCGATCGTTAGCCTGGGCGAGTGTTCTACTGAGTGGCAGCTGAAGCTGAGGTGTGCAGGAATGTGAGATCGTGAGCCGGGGCGAGTGTTCTACTGAATGGCAGCTGAAGCTGAGGTGTGCAGGAATGTGAGATCGTGAGCCGGGGCGAGTGTTCTACTGAGTGGCAGCAGAAGCTGAGGTGTGCAGGAATGTGAGATCGTGAGCATGGACGAGTGTTCTACTGAGTGGCAGCTGAAGCTGAGGTGTGCAGAAATGTGAGATCGTGAGCCGGGGCGAGTGTACTACTGAGTGGCAGCTGAAGCTGAGGTGTGTAGGAATGTGAGATCGTGAGCATGGGCGAGTGTTCTACTGAGTGGCAGCTGAAGCTGAGGTGTGCAGAAATGTGAGATCGTGAGCCGGGGCGAGTGTTCTACTGAGTGGCAGCTGAAGCTGAGTTGTGCAGGAATGTGAGATCGTGAGCCGGGGCGCGTGTTCTACTGAGTGGCAGCTGAAGCTGAGGTGTGCAGGAATGTGAGATCGTGAGCCGGGGCAAGTGTTCTACTGAATGGCAGCTGAAGCTGAGGTGAGCAGGAATGTGAGATCGTGAGCATGGGCGAGTGTTCTACTGAGTGGCAGCTGAAGCTGAGGTGTGCAGGAATGTGAGATCGTGAGCCGGGGCGAGTGTTCTACTGACTGGCAGCTGAAGCTGAGGTGTGCAGGAATGTGAGATTGTGAGCCTGGGCGAGTGTTCAACTGACTGGAAGCTAAAGCTGAGGTGTGCAGGAATGTGAGATCGTGAGCCTGGGCGAGTGTTCTACTGAGTGGCAGCTGGGGCGAGTATTCTACTGAGTGGCAGCTGAAGCTGAGGTGTGCAGGAATGTGAGATCGTTAGCCGGGGCGAGTGCTCTACTGAATGGCAGCTGAAGCTGAGGTGTGCAGGATTGTGAGATCGTAAGCCAGGGCGAGTGTTCTACTGAGTGCAGCTGAAGCTGAGGTGTGCAGGAATGTGCGATCGTTAGCCTGGGCGAGTGTTCTACTGAGTGGCAGCTGAAGCTGAGGTGTGCAGGAATGTGAGATCGTGAGCCGGGGCGAGTGTTCTACTGAATGGCAGCTGAAGCTGAGGTGTGCAGGAATGTGAGATCGTGAGCCGGGGCGAGTGTTCTACTGAGTGGCAGCAGAAGCTGAGGTGTGCAGGAATGTGAGATCGTGAGCATGGACGAGTGTTCTACTGAGTGGCAGCTGAAGCTGAGGTGTGCAGAAATGTGAGATCGTGAGCCGGGGCGAGTGTTCTACTGAGCGGCAGCTGAAGCTGAGGTGTGCAGGAATTTGAGATCGTGAGCCGGGGCGAGTGTTCTACTGAGTGGCAGCTGAAGCTGAGTTGTGCAGGAATGTGAGATCGTGAGCCGGGGCGAGTGTTCTACTGAGTGGCAGCTGAAGCTGAGGTGTGCAGGAATGTGAGATCGCGAGCATGGGCGAGTGTTCTACTGAGTGGCAGCTGAAGCTGAGGTGTGCAGGAATGTGAGATCGTGAGCCGGGGCGAGTGTTCTACTGACTGGCAGCTGAAGCTGAGGTGTGCAGGAATGTGAGATTGTGAGCCTGGGCGAGTGTTCTACTGACTGGAAGCTGAAGCTGAGGTGTGCAGGAATGTGAGATCGTGAGCCTGGGCGAGTGTTCTACTGAGTGGCAGCTGGGGCGAGTGTTCTACTGAGTGGCAGCTGAAGCTGAGGTGTGCAGGAATGTGAGATCGTTAGCCGGGGCGAGTGCTCTACTGAATGGCAGCTGAAGCTGAGGTGTGCAGGATTGTGAGATCGTAAGCCAGGGCGAGTGTTCTACTGAGTGCAGCTGAAGCTGAGGTGTGCAGGAATGTGCGATCGTTAGCCTGGGCGAGTGTTCTACTGAGTGGCAGCTGAAGCTGAGGTGTGCAGGAATGTGAGATCGTGAGCCGGGGCGAGTGTTCTACTGAATGGCAGCTGAAGCTGAGGTGTGCAGGAATGTGAGATCGTGAGCCGGGGCGAGTGTTCTACTGAGTGGCAGCAGAAGCTGAGGTGTGCAGGAATGTGAGATCGTGAGCATGGACGAGTGTTCTACTGAGTGGCAGCTGAAGCTGAGGTGTGCAGAAATGTGAGATCGTGAGCCGGGGCGAGTGTTCTACTGAGCGGCAGCTGAAGCTGAGGTGTGCAGGAATTTGAGATCGTGAGCCGGGGCGAGTGTTCTACTGAGTGGCAGCTGAAGCTGAGTTGTGCAGGAATGTGAGATCGTGAGCCGGGGCGAGTGTTCTACTGAGTGGCAGCTGAAGCTGAGGTGTGCAGGAATGTGAGATCGCGAGCATGGGCGAGTGTTCTACTGAGTGGCAGCTGAAGCTGAGGTGTGCAGAAATGTGAGATCGTGAGCCGAGCGAGTGTACTACTGAGTGGCAGCTGAAGCTGAGGTGTGCAGGAATGTGAGATCGTGAGCCTGGGCTAGTGTTCTACTGAGTGGCAGCTGAAGCTGAGGTGTGCAGAAATGTGAGATCGTGAGCCGGGGCGAGTGTACTACTGAGTGGCAGCTGAAGCTGAGGTGTGTAGGAATGTGAGATCGTGAGCATGGGCGAGTGTTCTACTGAGTGGCAGCTGAAGCTGAGGTGTGCAGAAATGTGAGATCGTGAGCCGGGGCGAGTGTTCTACTGAGTGGCAGCTGAAGCTGAGTTGTGCAGGAATGTGAGATCGTGAGCCGGGGCGCGTGTTCTACTGAGTGGCAGCTGAAGCTGAGGTGTGCAGGAATGTGAGATCGTGAGCCGGGGCGAGTGTTCTACTGAATGGCAGCTGAAGCTGAGGTGAGCAGGAATGTGAGATCGTGAGCATGGGCGAGTGTTCTACTGAGTGGCAGCTGAAGCTGAGGTGTGCAGGAATGTGAGATCGTGAGCCGGGGCGAGTGTTCTACTGACTGGCAGCTGAAGCTGAGGTGTGCAGGAATGTGAGATTGTGAGCCTGGGCGAGTGTTCTACTGACTGGAAGCTGAAGCTGAGGTGTGCAGGAATGTGAGATCGTGAGCCTGGGCGAGTGTTCTACTGAGTGGCAGCTGGGGCGAGTGTTCTACTGAGTGGCAGCTGAAGCTGAGGTGTGCAGGAATGTGAGATCGTTAGCCGGGGCGAGTGCTCTACTGAATGGCAGCTGAAGCTGAGGTGTGCAGGATTGTGAGATCGTAAGCCAGGGCGAGTGTTCTACTGAGTGCAGCTGAAGCTGAGGTGTGCAGGAATGTGCGATCGTTAGCCTGGGCGAGTGTTCTACTGAGTGGCAGCTGAAGCTGAGGTGTGCAGGAATGTGAGATCGTGAGCCGGGGCGAGTGTTCTACTGAATGGCAGCTGAAGCTGAGGTGTGCAGGAATGTGAGATCGTGAGCCGGGGCGAGTGTTCTACTGAGTGGCAGCAGAAGCTGAGGTGTGCAGGAATGTGAGATCGTGAGCATGGACGAGTGTTCTACTGAGTGGCAGCTGAAGCTGAGGTGTGCAGAAATGTGAGATCGTGAGCCGGGGCGAGTGTACTACTGAGTGGCAGCTGAAGCTGAGGTGTGTAGGAATGTGAGATCGTGAGCATGGGCGAGTGTTCTACTGAGTGGCAGCTGAAGCTGAGGTGTGCAGAAATGTGAGATCGTGAGCCGGGGCGAGTGTTCTACTGAGTGGCAGCTGAAGCTGAGTTGTGCAGGAATGTGAGATCGTGAGCCGGGGCGCGTGTTCTACTGAGTGGCAGCTGAAGCTGAGGTGTGCAGGAATGTGAGATCGTGAGCCGGGGCAAGTGTTCTACTGAATGGCAGCTGAAGCTGAGGTGAGCAGGAATGTGAGATCGTGAGCATGGGCGAGTGTTCTACTGAGTGGCAGCTGAAGCTGAGGTGTGCAGGAATGTGAGATCGTGAGCCGGGGCGAGTGTTCTACTGACTGGCAGCTGAAGCTGAGGTGTGCAGGAATGTGAGATTGTGAGCCTGGGCGAGTGTTCTACTGACTGGAAGCTGAAGCTGAGGTGTGCAGGAATGTGAGATCGTGAGCCTGGGCGAGTGTTCTACTGAGTGGCAGCTGGGGCGAGTGTTCTACTGAGTGGCAGCTGAAGCTGAGGTGTGCAGGAATGTGAGATCGTTAGCCGGGGCGAGTGCTCTACTGAATGGCAGCTGAAGCTGAGGTGTGCAGGATTGTGAGATCGTAAGCCAGGGCGAGTGTTCTACTGAGTGCAGCTGAAGCTGAGGTGTGCAGGAATGTGCGATCGTTAGCCTGGGCGAGTGTTCTACTGAGTGGCAGCTGAAGCTGAGGTGTGCAGGAATGTGAGATCGTGAGCCGGGGCGAGTGTTCTACTGAATGGCAGCTGAAGCTGAGGTGTGCAGGAATGTGAGATCGTGAGCCGGGGCGAGTGTTCTACTGAGTGGCAGCAGAAGCTGAGGTGTGCAGGAATGTGAGATCGTGAGCATGGACGAGTGTTCTACTGAGTGGCAGCTGAAGCTGAGGTGTGCAGAAATGTGAGATCGTGAGCCGGGGCGAGTGTTCTACTGAGCGGCAGCTGAAGCTGAGGTGTGCAGGAATTTGAGATCGTGAGCCGGGGCGAGTGTTCTACTGAGTGGCAGCTGAAGCTGAGTTGTGCAGGAATGTGAGATCGTGAGCCGGGGCGAGTGTTCTACTGAGTGGCAGCTGAAGCTGAGGTGTGCAGGAATGTGAGATCGCGAGCATGGGCGAGTGTTCTACTGAGTGGCAGCTGAAGCTGAGGTGTGCAGAAATGTGAGATCGTGAGCCGAGCGAGTGTACTACTGAGTGGCAGCTGAAGCTGAGGTGTGCAGGAATGTGAGATCGTGAGCCTGGGCTAGTGTTCTACTGAGTGGCAGCTGAAGCTGAGGTGTGCAGGAATGTGAGATCGTGAGCCGGGGCGAGTGTTCTACTGAGTGGCAGCTGAAGCTGAGGTGTGCAGGAATGTGAGATCGTGAGCATGGGCCAGTGTTCTACTGAGTGGCAGCTGAAGCTGAGGTGTGCAGAAATGTGAGATCGTGAGCCGGGGCGAGTGTACTACTGAGTGGCAGCTGAAGCTGAGGTGTGTAGGAATGTGAGATCGTGAGCATGGGCGAGTGTTCTACTGAGTGGCAGCTGAAGCTGAGGTGTGCAGAAATGTGAGATCGTGAGCCGGGGCGAGTGTTCTACTGAGTGGCAGCTGAAGCTGAGTTGTGCAGGAATGTGAGATCGTGAGCCGGGGCGCGTGTTCTACTGAGTGGCAGCTGAAGCTGAGGTGTGCAGGAATGTGAGATCGTGAGCCGGGGCGAGTGTTCTACTGAATGGCAGCTGAAGCTGAGGTGAGCAGGAATGTGAGATCGTGAGCCGGGGCGAGTGTTCTACTGAGTGGCAGCTGAAGCTGAGGTGTGCAGGAATGTGAGATCGTGAGCCTGGGCGAATGTTCTACTGACTGGCAGCTGAAGCTGAGGTGTGCAGGAATGTGAGATCGTGAGCCTGGGTGAGTGTTCTACTGAGTGGCAGCTGGGGCGAGTGTTCTACTGAGTGGCAGCTGAAGCTGAGGTGTGCAGGAATATGAGATTGTGAGCCAGGGCGAGTGTTCTACTGAGTGCAGCTGAAGCTGAGGTGTGCAGGAATGTGCGATCGTTAGCCTGGGCGAGTGTTCTACTGAGTGGCAGCTGAAGCTGAGGTGTGCAGGAATGTGAGATCGTGAGCCGGGGCGAGTGTTCTACTGAGTGGCAGCTGAAGCTGAGGTGTGCAGGAATGTGAGATCGCGAGCATGGGCGAGTGTTCTACTGAGTGGCAGCTGAAGCTGAGGTGTGCAGAAATGTGAGATCGTGAGCCGAGCGAGTGTACTACTGAGTGGCAGCTGAAGCTGAGGTGTGCAGGAATGTGAGATCGTGAGCCTGGGCTAGTGTTCTACTGAGTGGCAGCTGAAGCTGAGGTGTGCAGGAATGTGAGATCGTGAGCCGGGGCGAGTGTTCTACTGAGTGGCAGCTGAAGCTGAGGTGTGCAGGAATGTGAGATCGTGAGCATGGGCCAGTGTTCTACTGAGTGGCAGCTGAAGCTGAGGTGTGCAGAAATGTGAGATCGTGAGCCGGGGCGAGTGTACTACTGAGTGGCAGCTGAAGCTGAGGTGTGTAGGAATGTGAGATCGTGAGCATGGGCGAGTGTTCTACTGAGTGGCAGCTGAAGCTGAGGTGTGCAGAAATGTGAGATCGTGAGCCGGGGCGAGTGTTCTACTGAGTGGCAGCTGAAGCTGAGTTGTGCAGGAATGTGAGATCGTGAGCCGGGGCGCGTGTTCTACTGAGTGGCAGCTGAAGCTGAGGTGTGCAGGAATGTGAGATCGTGAGCCGGGGCGAGTGTTCTACTGAATGGCAGCTGAAGCTGAGGTGAGCAGGAATGTGAGATCGTGAGCCGGGGCGAGTGTTCTACTGAGTGGCAGCTGAAGCTGAGGTGTGCAGGAATGTGAGATCGTGAGCCTGGGCGAATGTTCTACTGACTGGCAGCTGAAGCTGAGGTGTGCAGGAATGTGAGATCGTGAGCCTGGGTGAGTGTTCTACTGAGTGGCAGCTGGGGCGAGTGTTCTACTGAGTGGCAGCTGAAGCTGAGGTGTGCAGGAATATGAGATTGTGAGCCAGGGCGAGTGTTCTACTGAGTGCAGCTGAAGCTGAGGTGTGCAGGAATGTGCGATCGTTAGCCTGGGCGAGTGTTCTACTGAGTGGCAGCTGAAGCTGAGGTGTGCAGGAATGTGAGATCGTGAGCCTGGGCGAGTTTTCTACTGAGTGGCAGCTGAAGCTGAGGTGTGTAGGAATGTGAGATCGTGAGCCTGGGGGAGTGTTCTACTGAGTTGCAGCTGAAGGTGAGGTGTGCAGGAAAATGAGATCGTGAGCATGGGCGAGTGTTCTACTGAGTGGCAGCTGAAGCTAAGGTGTGCAGGAATGTGAGATCGTGAGCCTGGGCGAGTGTTCTACTGAGTGGCAGCTGAAGCTGAGATGTGCAGGAATGTGAGATCGTGAGCCTGGGCGAGTGCTCTATTGAGTGGCAGCTGAAGCTGAGGTTTGCAGGAATGTGCGCTCGTGAGCCTGGGCGGGTGTTCTACTGAGTGGCAGCTGAAGCTGAGGTGTGCAGGAATGTGAGATCGTGAGCCTGGGCGGGTGTTCTACTGAGTGGCAGCTGAAGCTGAGGTGTGCAGGAATGTGAGCTCGTGAGCCTGGGCGAGTGTACTACTGAGTGGCAGCTGAAGCTGAGGTGTGCAGGAATGTGAGATCGTGAGCCGGGGCGAGTGTTCTTCTGAGTGGCAGCTGAAGCTGAGGTGTGCAGGAATGTGAGATCGTGAGCCGGGGCGAGTGTTCTACTGACTGGCAGCTGAAGCTGAGGTGTGCAGGAATGTGAGATCGTGAGCCTGGGCGAGTGTTCTACTGAGTGGCAGCTGAAGTTGAGGTGTGCAGGAATGTGAGATCGTGAGCATGGGCGAGTGTTCTACTGAGTGGCAGCTGGGGCGAGTGTTCTACTGAGTGGCAGCTGAAGCTGAGGTGTGCAGGAATGTGAGATCGTTAGCCGGGGCGAGTGTTCTACTGAATGGCAGCTGAAGCTGAGGTGTGCAGGAATGTGAGATCGTGAGCCAGGGTGAGTGTTCTACTGAGTGCAGCTGAAGCCGAGGTGTGCAGGAATGTGCGATCGTGAGCCTGGGCGAGTGTTCTACTGAGTGGCAGCTGAAGCTGAGGTGTGCCGGAATGTGAGATCGTAAGCCTGGGCGAGTTTTCTACTGAGTGGCAGCTGAAGCTGAGGTGTGTAGGAATGTGAGATCGTGAGCCTGGGGGAGTGTTCTACTGAGTAACAGCTGAAGGTGAGGTGTGCAGGAATATGAGATCGTGAGCATGGGCGAGTGTTCTACTGAGTGGCAGCTGAAGCTAAGGTGTGCAGGAATGTGAGATCGTGAGCCTGGGCGAGTGTTCTACTGAGTGGCAGCTGAAGCTGAGGTGTGCAGGAATGTGAGATCGTGAGCCTGGGCGAGTGCTCTATTGAGTGGCAGCTGAAGCTGAGGTTTGCAAGAATATGCGCTCGTGAGCCTGGGCGAGTGTTCTACTGATTGGCAGCTGAAGCTGAGGTGTGCAGGAATGTGAGATCGTGAGCCTGGGCGAGTGTTCTACTGACTGGCAGCTGAAGCTGAGGTGTGCAGGAATGTGAGATCGTGAATCTGGGCGAGTGTTCTACTGAGTGGCAGCTGAAGCTGAGGTGTGTAGGAATGTGAGATCGTGAGCCTGGGGGAGTGTTCTACTGAGTGGCAGCTGAAGTTGAGGTGTGCAGGAATGTGAGATCGTGAGCATGGGCTAGTGTTCTACTGAGTGGCAGCTGGGGCGAGTGTTCTACTGAGTGGCAGCTGAAGCTGAGGTGTGCAGGAATGTGAGATCGTTAGCCGGGGCGAGTGTTCTACTGAATGGCAGCTGAAGCTGAGGTGTGCAGGAATGTGAGATCGTGAGCCAGGGCGAGTGTTCTACTGAGTGCATCTGAAGCTGAGGTGTGCAGGAATGTGAGATCGTGAGCCGGGGCGAGTGTTCTACTGAATGGCAGCTGAAGCTGAGGTGAGCAGGAATGTGAGATCGTGAGCCGGGGCGAGTGTTCTACTGAGTGGCAGCTGAAGCTGAGGTGTGCAGGAATGTGAGATCGTGAGCCTGGGCGAATGTTCTACTGACTGGCAGCTGAAGCTGAGGTGTGCAGGAATGTGAGATCGTGAGCCTGGGTGAGTGTTCTACTGAGTGGCAGCTGGGGCGAGTGTTCTACTGAGTGGCAGCTGAAGCTGAGGTGTGCAGGAATATGAGATTGTGAGCCAGGGCGAGTGTTCTACTGAGTGCAGCTGAAGCTGAGGTGTGCAGGAATGTGCGATCGTTAGCCTGGGCGAGTGTTCTACTGAGTGGCAGCTGAAGCTGAGGTGTGCAGGAATGTGAGATCGTGAGCCTGGGCGAGTTTTCTACTGAGTGGCAGCTGAAGCTGAGGTGTGTAGGAATGTGAGATCGTGAGCCTGGGGGAGTGTTCTACTGAGTTGCAGCTGAAGGTGAGGTGTGCAGGAAAATGAGATCGTGAGCATGGGCGAGTGTTCTACTGAGTGGCAGCTGAAGCTAAGGTGTGCAGGAATGTGAGATCGTGAGCCTGGGCGAGTGTTCTACTGAGTGGCAGCTGAAGCTGAGATGTGCAGGAATGTGAGATCGTGAGCCTGGGCGAGTGCTCTATTGAGTGGCAGCTGAAGCTGAGGTTTGCAGGAATGTGCGCTCGTGAGCCTGGGCGGGTGTTCTACTGAGTGGCAGCTGAAGCTGAGGTGTGCAGGAATGTGAGATCGTGAGCCTGGGCGGGTGTTCTACTGAGTGGCAGCTGAAGCTGAGGTGTGCAGGAATGTGAGCTCGTGAGCCTGGGCGAGTGTACTACTGAGTGGCAGCTGAAGCTGAGGTGTGCAGGAATGTGAGATCGTGAGCCGGGGCGAGTGTTCTTCTGAGTGGCAGCTGAAGCTGAGGTGTGCAGGAATGTGAGATCGTGAGCCGGGGCGAGTGTTCTACTGACTGGCAGCTGAAGCTGAGGTGTGCAGGAATGTGAGATCGTGAGCCTGGGCGAGTGTTCTACTGAGTGGCAGCTGAAGTTGAGGTGTGCAGGAATGTGAGATCGTGAGCATGGGCGAGTGTTCTACTGAGTGGCAGCTGGGGCGAGTGTTCTACTGAGTGGCAGCTGAAGCTGAGGTGTGCAGGAATGTGAGATCGTTAGCCGGGGCGAGTGTTCTACTGAATGGCAGCTGAAGCTGAGGTGTGCAGGAATGTGAGATCGTGAGCCAGGGTGAGTGTTCTACTGAGTGCAGCTGAAGCCGAGGTGTGCAGGAATGTGCGATCGTGAGCCTGGGCGAGTGTTCTACTGAGTGGCAGCTGAAGCTGAGGTGTGCCGGAATGTGAGATCGTAAGCCTGGGCGAGTTTTCTACTGAGTGGCAGCTGAAGCTGAGGTGTGTAGGAATGTGAGATCGTGAGCCTGGGGGAGTGTTCTACTGAGTAACAGCTGAAGGTGAGGTGTGCAGGAATATGAGATCGTGAGCATGGGCGAGTGTTCTACTGAGTGGCAGCTGAAGCTAAGGTGTGCAGGAATGTGAGATCGTGAGCCTGGGCGAGTGTTCTACTGAGTGGCAGCTGAAGCTGAGGTGTGCAGGAATGTGAGATCGTGAGCCTGGGCGAGTGCTCTATTGAGTGGCAGCTGAAGCTGAGGTTTGCAAGAATATGCGCTCGTGAGCCTGGGCGAGTGTTCTACTGATTGGCAGCTGAAGCTGAGGTGTGCAGGAATGTGAGATCGTGAGCCTGGGCGAGTGTTCTACTGACTGGCAGCTGAAGCTGAGGTGTGCAGGAATGTGAGATCGTGAATCTGGGCGAGTGTTCTACTGAGTGGCAGCTGAAGCTGAGGTGTGTAGGAATGTGAGATCGTGAGCCTGGGGGAGTGTTCTACTGAGTGGCAGCTGAAGTTGAGGTGTGCAGGAATGTGAGATCGTGAGCATGGGCTAGTGTTCTACTGAGTGGCAGCTGGGGCGAGTGTTCTACTGAGTGGCAGCTGAAGCTGAGGTGTGCAGGAATGTGAGATCGTTAGCCGGGGCGAGTGTTCTACTGAATGGCAGCTGAAGCTGAGGTGTGCAGGAATGTGAGATCGTGAGCCAGGGCGAGTGTTCTACTGAGTGCATCTGAAGCTGAGGTGTGCAGGAATGTGAGATCGTGAGCCAGGGCGAGTGTTCTACTGAGTGCAGCTGAAGCTGAGGTGTGCAGGAATGTGTGATCGTTAGCCTGGGCGAGTGTTCTACTGAGTGGCAGCTGAAGCTGAGGTGTACAGGAATGTGAGATCGTGAGCCTGGGCGAGTTTTCTACTGTGTGGCAGCTGAAGCTGAGGTGTGTAGGAATGTGAGATAGTGAGCCTGGGGGAGTGTTCTACTGAGTGGCAGCTGAAGGTGAGGTGTGCAGGAATGTGAGATCGTGAGCATGGGCGAGTGTTCTACTGAGTGGCAGCTGAAGCTAAGGTGTGCAGGAATGTGAGATCGTGAGCCTGGGTGAGTGTTCTACTGAGTGGCAGCTGAAGCTGAGGTGTGCAGGAACGAGAGATCGTGAGCCTGGGCGAGTGCTCTATTGAGTGGCAGCTGAAGCTGAGGTTTGCAGGAATGTGCGCTCGTGAGCCTGGGCGAGTGTTCTACTGAGTGGCAGCTGAAGCTGAGGTGTGCAGGAATGTGAGATCGTGAGCCTGGGCGGGTGTTCTACTGAGTGGCAGCTGAAGCTGAGGTGTGCAGGAATGTGAGATTGTGAGCCTGGGCGGGTGTTCTACTGAGTGGCAGCTGAAGCTGAGGTGTGCAGGAATGTGAGCTCGTGAGCCTGGGCGGATGTTCTACTGAGTGGCAGCTGAAGCTGAGGTGTGCAGGAATGTGAGATCGTGAGCCGGGGCGAGCGTTCTACTGAGTGGCAGCTGAAGCTGAGGTGTGCAGGAATGTGAGATCGTGAGCCGGGGCGAGCGTTCTACTGAGTGGCAGCTGAAGCTGAGGTGTGCAGAAATGTGAGATCGTGAGCCGGGGCGAGCGTTCTACTGAGTGGCAACTGAAGCTGAGGTGTGCAGGAATGTGAGATCGTGAGCCGGGGCGAGTGTTCTACTGAGTGGCAGCTGAAGCTGAGTTGTGCAGGAATGTGAGATCGTGAGCCGGGGAGAGTGTTCTACTGAGTGGCAGCTGAAGCTGAGGTGTGCGGGAATGTGAGATCGTGAGCATGGGCGAGTGTTCTACTGAGTGGCAGCTGAAGCTGAGGTGTGCAGAAATGTGAGATCGTGAGCCGGGGCGAGTTAACTACTGAGTGGCAGCTGAAGCTGAGGTGTGCAGGAATGTGAGATCGTGAGCCGGGGCGAGTGTTCTACTGAGTGGCAGCTGAAGCTGAGGTGTGCAGGAATGTGAGATCGTGAGCCGGGGCGAGTGTTCTACTGAGTGGCAGCTGAAGCTGAGGTGTGTAGGAATGTGAGATCGTGAGCCTGGGGGAGTGTTCTACTGAGTGGCAGCTGAAGTTGAGGTGTGCAGGAATGTGAGATCGTGAGCATGGGCGAGTGTTCTACTGAGTGGCAGCTGGGGCGAGTGTTCTACTGAGTGGCAGCTGAAGCTGAGGTGTGCAGGAATGTGAGATCGTTAGCCGGGGCGAGTGTTCTACTGAATGGCAGCTGAAGCTGAGGTGTGCAGGAATGTGAGATCGTGAGCCAGGGCGAGTGTTTTACTGAGTGCAGCTGAAGCTGAGGTGTGCAGGAATGTGCGATCGTTAGCCTGGGCGAGTGTTCCACTGAGTGGCAGCTGAAGCTGAGGTGTGCAGGAATGTGAGATCGTAAGCCTGGGCGAGTTTTCTACTGAGTGGCAGCTGAAGCTGAGGTGTGTAGGAATGTGAGATTGTGAGCCTGGGGGAGTGTTCTACTGAGTAGCAGCTGAAGGTGAGTTGTGCAGGAATATGAGATCGTGAGCATGGGCGAGTGTTCTACTGAGTGGCAGCTGAAGCTAAGGTGTGCAGGAATGTGAGATCGTGAGCCTGGGCGAGTGTTCTACTGAGTGGCAGCTGAAGCTGAGGTGTGCAGGAATGTGAGATCGTGAGCCTGGGCGAGTGCTCTACTGAGTGGCAGCTGAAGCTGAGGTTTGCAGGAATGTGCGCTCGTGAGCCTGGGCGAGTGTTCTACTGAGTGGCAGCTGAAGCTGAGGTGTGCAGGAATGTGAGATCGTGAGCCTGGGCGGGTGTTTTACTGAGTGGCAGCTGAAGCTGAGGTGTGCAGGAATGTGAGCTCCTGAGCCTGGGCAGGTGTTCTACTGAGTGGCATCTGAAGCTGAGGTGTGCAGGAATGTGAGATTGTGAGCCGGGGCAAGTGTTCTACTGAGTGGCAGCTGAAGCTGAGGTGTGCAGGAATGTGAGATCGTGAGCCGGGGCGAGTGTTCTACTGAGTGGCAGCTGAAGCTGAGGTGTGCAGGAATGTGAGATCGTGAGCCTGGGTGAGTGTTCTACTGAGTGGCAGCTGAAGCAGAGGTGTGCAGGAGTGTGAGATCGTGAGCCTGGGGGAGTGTTCTACTGAGTGGCAGCTGAAGGTGAGGTGTGAAGGAATGTGAGATCATGAGCGTGGGTGAGTGTTCTACTGAGTGGCAGCTGAAGCTAGAGCCTACAGGAATGTGAGATCGTGAGCCTGGGCGAGTGTTCTACTGAGTGGCAGCTGAAGCTGATGTGTGGAGGAATGTGAGATCGTGAGCCTGGGTGAGTGTTCTATTGAGTGGCTGCTGAAGCTGAGGTGTACAGGAAGGTGAGATCGTGAGCCTGGTCGATTGTTCTACTGAGTGGCAGCTGAAGCTGAGGTGTGCAGGAATGTGAGATCATGAGCCTGGGCGAGTGTTCTACTGAGTGGCAGCTGAAGCTGAGGTGTGCAGGAATGTGAGATCGGGAGACTGAGCGAGTGCTCTACTGAGAGGCAGCTGAAGATGAGGTGTGCAGGAATGTGAGATCGTGAGCCAGGGGGAGTGTTCTACTGTGTGCCAGCTGAAGCTGAGGTGTGCAGGAATGTGTGATCGTTAGCCTGGGCGAGTGTTCTACTGAGTGGCAGCTGAAGCTGAGGTGTACAGGAATGTGAGATTGTGAGCCTGGGCGAGTTTTCTACTGAGTGGCAGCTGAAGCTGAGGTGTGTAGGAATGTGAGATAGTGAGCCTGGGGGAGTGTTCTACTGAGTGGCAGCTGAAGGTGAGGTGTGCAGGAATGTGAGATCGTGAGCATGGGCGAGTGTTCTACTGAGTGGCAGCTGAAGCTAAGGTGTGCAGGAATGTGAGATCGTGAGCCTGGGTGAGTGTTCTACTGAGTGGCAGCTGAAGCTGAGGTGTGCAGGAATGTGAGATCGTGAGCCTGGGCGAGTGCTCTATTGAGTGGCAGCTGAAGCTGAGGTTTGCAGGAATGTGCGCTCGTGAGCCTGGGCGAGTGTTCTACTGAGTGGCAGCTGAAGCTGAGGTGTGCAGGAATGTGAGATCGTGAGCCTGGGCGGGTGTTCTACTGAGTGGCAGCTGAAGCTGAGGTGTGCAGGAATGTGAGATCGTGAGCCTGGGCGGGTGTTCTACTGAGTGGCAGCTGAAGCTGAGGTGTGCAGGAATGTGAGCTCGTGAGCCTGGGTGGATGTTCTACTGAGTGGCAGCTGAAGCTGAGGTGTGCAGGAATGTGAGATCGTGAGCCGGGGCGAGCGTTCTACTGATTGGCAGCTGAAGCTGAGGTGTGCAGGAATGTGAGATCGTGAGCCGGGGCGAGCGTTCTACTGAGTGGCAGCTGAAGCTGAGGTGTGCAGAAATGTGAGATCGTGAGCCGGGGCGAGTGTTCTACTGAGTGGCAACTGAAGCTGAGGTGTGCAGGAATGTGAGATCGTGAGCCGGGGCGAGTGTTCTACTGAGTGGCAGCTGAAGCTGAGTTGTGCAGGAATGTGAGATCGTGAGCCGGGGAGAGTGTTCTACTGAGTGGCAGCTGAAGCTGAGGTGTGCGGGAATGTGAGATCGTGAGCATGGGCGAGTGTTCTACTGAGTGGCAGCTGAAGCTGAGGTGTGCAGAAATGTGAGATCGTGAGCCGGGGCGAGTGTACTACTGAGTGGCAGCTGAAGCTGAGGTGTGCAGGAATGTGAGATTGTGAGCCGGGGCGAGTGTTCTACTGAGTGGCAGCTGAAGCTGAGGTGTGCAGGAATGTGAGATCGTGAGCCGGAGCGAGTGTTCTACTGAGTGGCAGCTGAAGCTGAGGTGTGTAGGAATGTGAGATCGTGAGCCTGGGGGAGTGTTCTACTGAGTGGCAGCTGAAGTTGAGGTGTGCAGGAATGTGAGATCGTGAGCATGGGCGAGTGTTCTACTGAGTGGCAGCTGGGGCGAGTGTTCTACTGAGTGGCAGCTGAAGCTGAGGTGTGCAGGAATGTGAGATCGTTAGCCGGGGCGAGTGTTCTACTGAATGGCAGCTGAAGCTGAGGTGTGCAGGAATGTGAGATCGTGAGCCAGGGCGAGTGTTTTACTGAGTGCAGCTGAAGCTGAGGTGTGCAGGAATGTGCGATCGTTAGCCTGGGCGAGTGTTCCACTGAGTGGCAGCTGAAGCTGAGGTGTGCAGGAATGTGAGATCGTAAGCCTGGGCGAGTTTTCTACTGAGTGGCAGCTGAAGCTGAGGTGTGTAGGAATGTGAGATTGTGAGCCTGGGGGAGTGTTCTACTGAGTAGCAGCTGAAGGTGAGTTGTGCAGGAATATGAGATCGTGAGCATGGGCGAGTGTTCTACTGAGTGGCAGCTGAAGCTAAGGTGTGCAGGAATGTGAGACCGTGAGCCTGGGCGAGTGTTCTACTGAGTGGCAGCTGAAGCTGAGGTGTGCAGGAATGTGAGATCGTGAGCCTGGGCGAGTGCTCTACTGAGTGGCAGCTGAAGCTGAGGTTTGCAGGAATGTGCGCTCGTGAGCCTGGGCGAGTGTTCTACTGAGTGGCAGCTGAAGCTGAGGTGTGCAGGAATGTGAGATCGTGAGCCTGGGCGGGTGTTTTACTGAGTGGCAGCTGAAGCTGAGGTGTGCAGGAATGTGAGCTCCTGAGCCTGGGCAGGTGTTCTACTGAGTGGCATCTGAAGCTGAGGTGTGCAGGAATGTGAGATTGTGAGCCGGGGCAAGTGTTCTACTGAGTGGCAGCTGAGGTGTGCAGGAATGTGAGATCGTGAGCCGGGGCGAGTGTTCTACTGAGTGGCAGCTGAAGCTGAGGTGTGCAGGAATGTGAGATCGTGAGCCTGGGCGAGTGTTCTACTGAGTGGCAGCTGAAGCAGAGGTGTGCAGGAGTGTGAGATCGTGAGCCTGGGGGAGTGTTCTACTGAGTGGCAGCTGAAGGTGAGGTGTGCAGGAATGTGAGATCATGAGCGTGGGTGAGTGTTCTACTGAGTGGCAGCTGAAGCTAAGGCCTACAGGAATGTGAGATCGTGAGCCTGGGCGAGTGTTCTACTGAGTGGCAGCTGAAGCTGATGTGTGGAGGAATGTGAGATCGTGAGCCTGGGTGAGTGTTCTATTGAGTGGCTGCTGAAGCTGAGGTGTGCAGGAATGTGAGATCGTGAGCATGGGCGAGTGTTCTACTGAGTGGCAGCTGGGGCGAGTGTTCTACTGAGTGGCAGCTGAAGCTGAGGTGTGCAGGAATGTGAGATCGTTAGCCGGGGCGAGTGTTCTACTGAATGGCAGCTGAAGCTGAGGTGTGCAGGAATGTGAGATCGTGAGCCAGGGCGAGTGTTTTACTGAGTGCAGCTGAAGCTGAGGTGTGCAGGAATGTGCGATCGTTAGCCTGGGCGAGTGTTCCACTGAGTGGCAGCTGAAGCTGAGGTGTGCAGGAATGTGAGATCGTAAGCCTGGGCGAGTTTTCTACTGAGTGGCAGCTGAAGCTGAGGTGTGTAGGAATGTGAGATTGTGAGCCTGGGGGAGTGTTCTACTGAGTAGCAGCTGAAGGTGAGTTGTGCAGGAATATGAGATCGTGAGCATGGGCGAGTGTTCTACTGAGTGGCAGCTGAAGCTAAGGTGTGCAGGAATGTGAGACCGTGAGCCTGGGCGAGTGTTCTACTGAGTGGCAGCTGAAGCTGAGGTGTGCAGGAATGTGAGATCGTGAGCCTGGGCGAGTGCTCTACTGAGTGGCAGCTGAAGCTGAGGTTTGCAGGAATGTGCGCTCGTGAGCCTGGGCGAGTGTTCTACTGAGTGGCAGCTGAAGCTGAGGTGTGCAGGAATGTGAGATCGTGAGCCTGGGCGGGTGTTTTACTGAGTGGCAGCTGAAGCTGAGGTGTGCAGGAATGTGAGCTCCTGAGCCTGGGCAGGTGTTCTACTGAGTGGCATCTGAAGCTGAGGTGTGCAGGAATGTGAGATCGTGAGCCGGGGCGAGTGTTCTACTGAGTGGCAGCTGAAGCTGAGGTGTGCAGGAATGTGAGATCGTGAGCCTGGGCGAGTGTTCTACTGAGTGGCAGCTGAAGCAGAGGTGTGCAGGAGTGTGAGATCGTGAGCCTGGGGGAGTGTTCTACTGAGTGGCAGCTGAAGGTGAGGTGTGCAGGAATGTGAGATCATGAGCGTGGGTGAGTGTTCTACTGAGTGGCAGCTGAAGCTAAGGCCTACAGGAATGTGAGATCGTGAGCCTGGGCGAGTGTTCTACTGAGTGGCAGCTGAAGCTGATGTGTGGAGGAATGTGAGATTGTCAGCCTGGGTGAGTGTTCTATTGAGTGGCTGCTGAAGCTGAGGTGTACAGGAAGGTGAGATCGTGAGCCTGGTCGATTGTTCTACTGAGTGGCAGCTGAAGCTGAGGTGTGCAGGAATGTGAGATCATGAGCCTGGGCGAGTGTTCTACTGAGTGGCAGCTGAAGCTGAGGTGTGCAGGAATGTGAGATCGGGAGACTGAGCGAGTGCTCTACTGAGAGGCAGCTGAAGCTGAGGTGTGCAGGAATGTGAGATCGTGAGCCAGGGGGAGTGTTCTACTGTGTGCCAGCTGAAGCTGAGGTGTGCAGGAGTGTGAGATCGTGAGCCGGGGCTAGTGTTCTACTGAGTGGCAGCTGAAGCTGAGGTGTGCAGGAATGTGAGATCGTGAGCATGGGTGAGTGTTCTACTGAGAGGCAGCTGAAGCTGAGGTGTGCAGGAATGTGAGATCGTGAACCTGGGCGAGTGTTCTACTGATTGGCAGCTGAAGCTGAGCTGTGCAGGAATGTGAGATCGTGAGCCGGGGCTAGTGTTCTACTGAGTGGCAGCTGAAGCTCAGGTGTGCAGGAATGTGAGATCGTGAGCCGGGGCGAGTGTTCTACTGAGTGGCAGCTGAAGCTGAGGTGTGCAGGAATGTGAGATCGTGAGCATGGGCGAGTGTTCTACTGAGTGGCAGCTGAAGCTGAGGTGTGCAGAAATGTGAGATCGTGAGCCTGGGCGAGTGTTCTACTGAGTGGCAGCTGAAGCTGAGGTGTGCAGGAATGTGAGATCGTGAGCCTGGGCGAGTGCTCTACTGAGTGGCAGCTGAAGCTGAGGTTTGCAGGAATGTGCGCTCGTGAGCCTGGGCGAGTGTTCTACTGAGTGGCAGCTGAAGCTGAGGTGTGCAGGAATGTGAGATCGTGAGCCTGGGCGGGTGTTTTACTGAGTGGCAGCTGAAGCTGAGGTGTGCAGGAATGTGAGCTCCTGAGCCTGGGCAGGTGTTCTACTGAGTGGCATCTGAAGCTGAGGTGTGCAGGAATGTGAGATTGTGAGCCGGGGCAAGTGTTCTACTGAGTGGCAGCTGAAGCTGAGGTGTGCAGGAATGTGAGATCGTGAGCCGGGGCGAGTGTTCTACTGAGTGGCAGCTGAAGCTGAGGTGTGCAGGAATGTGAGATCGTGAGCCTGGGCGAGTGTTCTACTGAGTGGCAGCTGAAGCAGAGGTGTGCAGGAGTGTGAGATCGTGAGCCTGGGGGAGTGTTCTACTGAGTGGCAGCTGAAGGTGAGGTGTGCAGGAATGTGAGATCATGAGCGTGGGTGAGTGTTCTACTGAGTGGCAGCTGAAGCTAAGGCCTACAGGAATGTGAGATCGTGAGCCTGGGCGAGTGTTCTACTGAGTGGCAGCTGAAGCTGATGTGTGGAGGAATGTGAGATTGTCAGCCTGGGCGAGTGTTCTACTGAGTGGCAGCTGAAGCTGAGGTGTGCAGGAATGTGAGATCGTGAGCCTGGGCGGGTGTTTTACTGAGTGGCAGCTGAAGCTGAGGTGTGCAGGAATGTGAGCTCCTGAGCCTGGGCAGGTGTTCTACTGAGTGGCATCTGAAGCTGAGGTGTGCAGGAATGTGAGATTGTGAGCCGGGGCAAGTGTTCTACTGAGTGGCAGCTGAAGCTGAGGTGTGCAGGAATGTGAGATCGTGAGCCGGGGCGAGTGTTCTACTGAGTGGCAGCTGAAGCTGAGGTGTGCAGGAATGTGAGATCGTGAGCCTGGGCGAGTGTTCTACTGAGTGGCAGCTGAAGCAGAGGTGTGCAGGAGTGTGAGATCGTGAGCCTGGGGGAGTGTTCTACTGAGTGGCAGCTGAAGGTGAGGTGTGCAGGAATGTGAGATCATGAGCGTGGGTGAGTGTTCTACTGAGTGGCAGCTGAAGCTAAGGCCTACAGGAATGTGAGATCGTGAGCCTGGGCGAGTGTTCTACTGAGTGGCAGCTGAAGCTGATGTGTGGAGGAATGTGAGATTGTCAGCCTGGGTGAGTGTTCTATTGAGTGGCTGCTGAAGCTGAGGTGTACAGGAAGGTGAGATCGTGAGCCTGGTCGATTGTTCTACTGAGTGGCAGCTGAAGCTGAGGTGTGCAGGAATGTGAGATCATGAGCCTGGGCGAGTGTTCTACTGAGTGGCAGCTGAAGCTGAGGTGTGCAGGAATGTGAGATCGGGAGACTGAGCGAGTGCTCTACTGAGAGGCAGCTGAAGCTGAGGTGTGCAGGAATGTGAGATCGTGAGCCAGGGGGAGTGTTCTACTGTGTGCCAGCTGAAGCTGAGGTGTGCAGGAGTGTGAGATCGTGAGCCGGGGCTAGTGTTCTACTGAGTGGCAGCTGAAGCTGAGGTGTGCAGGAATGTGAGATCGTGAGCATGGGTGAGTGTTCTACTGAGAGGCAGCTGAAGCTGAGGTGTGCAGGAATGTGAGATCGTGAACCTGGGCGAGTGTTCTACTGATTGGCAGCTGAAGCTGAGCTGTGCAGGAATGTGAGATCGTGAGCCGGGGCTAGTGTTCTACTGAGTGGCAGCTGAAGCTCAGGTGTGCAGGAATGTGAGATCGTGAGCCGGGGCGAGTGTTCTACTGAGTGGCAGCTGAAGCTGAGGTGTGCAGGAATGTGAGATCGTGAGCATGGGCGAGTGTTCTACTGAGTGGCAGCTGAAGCTGAGGTGTGCAGAAATGTGAGATCGTGAGCCTGGGCGAGTGTTCTACTGAGTGGCAGCTGAAGCTGAGGTGTGCAGGAATGTGAGATCGTGAGCCTGGGCGAGTGCTCTACTGAGTGGCAGCTGAAGCTGAGGTTTGCAGGAATGTGCGCTCGTGAGCCTGGGCGAGTGTTCTACTGAGTGGCAGCTGAAGCTGAGGTGTGCAGGAATGTGAGATCGTGAGCCTGGGCGGGTGTTTTACTGAGTGGCAGCTGAAGCTGAGGTGTGCAGGAATGTGAGCTCCTGAGCCTGGGCAGGTGTTCTACTGAGTGGCATCTGAAGCTGAGGTGTGCAGGAATGTGAGATTGTGAGCCGGGGCAAGTGTTCTACTGAGTGGCAGCTGAAGCTGAGGTGTGCAGGAATGTGAGATCGTGAGCCGGGGCGAGTGTTCTACTGAGTGGCAGCTGAAGCTGAGGTGTGCAGGAATGTGAGATCGTGAGCCTGGGCGAGTGTTCTACTGAGTGGCAGCTGAAGCAGAGGTGTGCAGGAGTGTGAGATCGTGAGCCTGGGGGAGTGTTCTACTGAGTGGCAGCTGAAGGTGAGGTGTGCAGGAATGTGAGATCATGAGCGTGGGTGAGTGTTCTACTGAGTGGCAGCTGAAGCTAAGGCCTACAGGAATGTGAGATCGTGAGCCTGGGCGAGTGTTCTACTGAGTGGCAGCTGAAGCTGATGTGTGGAGGAATGTGAGATCGTGAGCCTGGGTGAGTGTTCTATTGAGTGGCTGCTGAAGCTGAGGTGTACAGGAAGGTGAGATCGTGAGCCTGGTCGATTGTTCTACTGAGTGGCAGCTGAAGCTGAGGTGTGCAGGAATGTGAGATCATGAGCCTGGGCGAGTGTTCTACTGAGTGGCAGATGAAGCTGAGGTGTGCAGGAATGTGAGATCGGGAGACTGAGCGAGTGCTCTACTGAGAGGCAGCTGAAGCTGAGGTGTGCAGGAATGTGAGATCGTGAGCCAGGGGGAGTGTTCTACTGTGTGCCAGCTGAAGCTGAGGTGTGCAGGAATGTGAGATTGTGAGCCGGGGCTAGTGTTCTACTGAGTGGCAGCTGAAGCTGAGGTGTGCAGGAATGTGAGATCGTGAGTATGGGTGAGTGTTCTACTGAGAGGCAGCTGAAGCTGAGGTGTGCAGGAATGTGAGATCGTGAACCTGGGCGAGTGTTCTACTGATTGGCAGCTGAAGCTGAGCTGTGCAGGAATGTGAGATCGTGAGCCGGGGCTAGTGTTCTACTGAGTGGCAGCTGAAGCTCAGGTGTGCAGGAATGTGAGATCGTGAGCCGGGGCGAGTGTTCTACTGAGTGGCAGCTGAAGCTGAGGTGTGCAGGAATGTGAGATCGTGAGCATAGGCGAGTGTTATACTGAGTGGCAGCTGAAGCTGAGGTGTGCAGAAATGTGAGATCGTGAGCCGGGGCGAGTGTACTACTGAGTGGCAGCTGAAGCTGAGTTGTGCAGGAATGTGAGATCGTGAGCATGGGCGAGTGTTCTACTGAGTGGCAGCTGAAGCTGAGGTGTGCAGAAATGTGAGATCGTGAGCCGGGGCGAGTGTTCTACTGAGTGGCAGCTGAAGCTGAGGTGTGCAGGAATGTGAGATCGTGAGCCCGGGCGAGTGTTCTACTGAGTGGCAGCTGAAGCTGAGTTGTGCAGGAATGTGAGATCGTGAGCCAGGGCGAGTGTTCTACTGACTGGCAATTGAAGCTGAGGTGTGCAGGAATGTGAGATCGTGAGCCTGGACGAGTGTTCTACTGAGTGGCAGCTGAAGCTGATGTGTGTAGGAATGTGAGATCGTGAGCCTGGGGGAGTGTTCTACTGAGTGGCAGCTGAAGTTGAGGTGTGCAGGAATGTGAGATCGTGAGCATGGGCGAGTGTTCTACTGAGTGGCAGCTGGGGCGAGTGTTCTACTGAGTGGCAGCTGAAGCTGAGGTGTGCAGGAATGTGAGATCGTTAGCCGGGGCGAGTGTTCAACTGAATGGCAGCTGAAGCTGAGGTGTGCAGGAATGTGTGATCGTGAGCCAGGGTGAGTGTTCTACTGAGTGCAGCTGAAGCTGAGGTGTGCTGGAATGTGCGATCGTTAGCCTGGGCGAGTGTTCTACTGAGTGGCAGCTGAAGCTGTGGTGTGCAGGAATGTGAGATCGTGAGCATGGGCAAGTGTTCTACTGAGTGGCAGCTGAAGCTGAGGTGTGCAGGAATGTGAGATTGTGAGATCGTGAGCCGGGGCGCGTGTTCTACTGAGTGGCAGCTGAAGCTGAGGTGTGCAGGAAGGTGAGATCGTGAGCCGGGGCGAGTGTTCTACTGAATGGCAGCTGAAGCTGAGGTGTGCAGGAATGTGAGGTCGTGAGCCAGGGCGAGTGTTCTACTGAGTGCAGCTGAAGCTGAGGTGTGCAGGAATGTGAGATCGTGAGCATGGGCGAGTGTTCTACTGAGTGGCAGCTGAGGTGTGCAGGAATGTGAGATCGTGAGCCTGAGCGAGTCTTCTACTGAGTGGCAGCTGAAGCTGAGGTGTGCAGGAATGTGAGATCGTGAGCCTGGGCGAGTGTTCTACTGAGTGGCAGCTGAAGCTGAGGTGTGCAGGAATGTGAGATCGTGAGCCTGGGTGACTGTTCTACTGAGTGGCAGCTGAAGCTGAGGTGTGCAGGAATGTGAGATCGTGAGCCTGGACGAGTGTTCTACTGAGTGGCAGCTGAAGCTGAGGTGTGCAGAAATGTGAGATCTTGAGCCGGGGCGAGTGTTCTACTGAGTGGCAGCTGAAGATGAGGTGTGCAGGAATGTGAGATCGTGAGCCGGGGCGAGTGTTCTACTGAGTGGCAGCTGAAGCTGAGTTGTGCAGGAATGTGAGATCGTGAGCCGGGGCGCGTGTTCTACTGAGTGGCAGCTGAAGCTGAGGTGTGCAGGAATGTGAGATCCTGAGCCGGGGCGCGTGTTCTACTGAGTGGCAGCTGAAGCTGAGTTGTGCAGGAATGTGAGATCGTGAGCCGGGGCGCGTGTTCTACTGAGTGGCAGCTGAAGCTGAGGTGTGCAGGAATGTGAGATCGTGAGCCGGGGCGAGTGTTCTACTGACTGGCAGCTGAAGCTGAGGTGTGCAGGAATGTGAGATCGTGAGCCTGGGGGAGTGTTCTACTGAGTGGCAGCTGAAGTTGAGGTGTGCAGGAATGTGAGATTGTGAGCATGGGCGAGTGTTCTACTGAGTGGCAGCTGGGGCGAGTGTTCTACTGAGTGGCAGCTGAAGCTGAGGTGTGCAGGAATGTGAGATCGTTAGCCGGGGCGAGTGTTCTACTGATTGGCAGCTGAAGCTGAGGTGTGCAGGAATGTGAGATCGTGAGCCAGGGCGAGTGTTCTACTGAGTCCAGCTGAAGCTGAGGTGTGCAGGAATGTGCGATCGTTAGCCTGGGTCAGTGTTCTACTGAGTGGCAGCTGAAGCTGAGGTGTGTATGAATGTGAGATCGTGAGCATGGGCGAGTGTTCTACTGAGTGGCAGCTGAAGCTGAGGTGTGCAGGAATGTGAGATCGTGAGCCGGGGCGCGTGTTCTACTGAGTGGCAGCTGAAGCTGAGGTGTGCAGGAATGTGAGATCGTGAGCCGGGGTGAGTGTTCTACTGAATGGCAGCTGAAGCTGAGGTGTGCAGGAATGTGAGATCGTGAGCCAGGGCGAGTGTTCTACTGAGTGCAGCTGAAGCTGAGGTGTGCAGGAATGTGAGATCGTGAGCCTTGGCGAGTGTTCTACTGAGTGGCAGCTGAAGCTGAGGTGTGCAGGAATGTGAGATCGTGAGCCGGGGCGAGTGTTCTACTGAGTGGCAGCTGAAGCTGAGGTGTGCAGGAATGTGAGATCGTGAGCCGGGGCGCGTGTTCTACTGAGTGGCAGCTGAAGCTGAGGTGTGCAGGAATTTGAGATCGTGAGCCGGGGCGAGTGTTCTACTGAATGGCAGCTGAAGCTGAGGTGTGCAGGAATGTGAGATCGTGAGCCTGGGCGAGTGTTCTACTGAGTGGCAGCTGAAGCTGAGGTGTGCAGGAATGTGAGATCGTGAGCCGGGGCGAGTGTACTACTGAGTGGCAGCTGAAGCTGAGGTGTGCAGGAATGTGAGATCGTGAGCCGGGGCGAGTGTTCTACTGAGTGGCAGCTGAAGCTGAGGTGTGCAGGAATGTGAGATTGTGAGCCGGAGCGAGTGTTCTACTGACTGGCAGCTGAAGCTGAGGTTTGCAGGAATGTGAGATCGTGAGCCTGGGGGAGTGTTCTACTGAGTGGCAGCTGAAGTTGAGGTGTGCAGGAATGTGAGATCGTGAGCATGGGCGAGTGTTCTACTGAGTGGAAGCCGGGACGAGTGTTCTACTGAGTGGTGCTGAAGCTGAGGTGTGCAGGAATGTGAGATCGTGAGCCAGAGCGAGTTTTCTACTGAGTGGCAGCTGAAGCTGAGGTGTGTAGGAATGTGAGATCATGAGCCTGGGGGAGTGTTCTACTGAGTGGCAGCTGAAGTTGAGGTGTGCAGGAATGTGAGATCGTGAGCATGGGCGAGTGTTCTACTGAGTGGCAGCTGGGGCGAGTGTTCTACTGAGTGGCAGCTGAAGCTGAGGTGTGCAGGAATGTGAGATCCTTAGCCGGGGCGAGTGTTCTACTGAATGGCAGCTGAAGCTGAGGTGTGCAGGAATGTGAGATCGTGAGCCAGGGCGAGTGTTCTACTGAGTGCAGCTGAAGCTGAGGTGTGCAGGAATGTGCGATCGTTAGCCTGGGCGAGTGTTCTACTGAGTGGCAGCTGAAGCTGAGGTGTGCAGGAATGTGAGATCGTAAGCCTGGGCGAGTTTTCTACTGAGTGGCAGCTGAATCTGAGGTGTGTAGGAATGTGAGATCGTGAGCCTGGGGGAGTCTTCTACTGAGTAGCAGCTGAAGGTGAGGTGTGCAGAAATATGAGATCGTGAGCATGGGCGAGTATTCTACTGAGTGGCAGCTGAAGCTGAGGTGTGCAGGAATGTGAGATCGTGAGCCTGGGCGAGTGCTCTATTGAGTGGCAGCTGAAGCTGAGGTTTGCAGGAATGTGCGTTCCTGAGCCTGGGCGAGTGTTCTACTGAGTGGCAGCTGAAGCTGAGGTGTGCAGGAATGTGAGATCGTGAGCCTGGGCGGGTGTTCTACTGAGTGGCAGCTGAAGCTGAGGTGTGCAGGAATGTGAGCTCCTGAGCCTGGGCGGGTGTTCTACTGAGTGGCAGCTGAAGCTGAGGTGCGCAGGAATGTGAGATTGTGAGCCGGGGCGAGTGTTCTACTGAGTGGCAGCTAAAGCTGAGGTGTGCAGGAATGTGAGATCGTGAGCCTGGGCGAGTGTTCTACTGAGTGGCAGCTGAAGCAGAGGTGTGCAGGAGTGTGAGATCGTGAGCCTGAGGGAGTGTTCTACGGAGTGGCAGCTGAAGGTGAGGTGTGCAGGAATGTGAGATCGTGAGCCTGGGCGAGTGTTCTACTGAGTGGCAGCTGAAGCTAAGGTCTACAGGAATGTGAGATCAGGAGCCTGGGCGAGTGTTCTACTGAGTGGCAACTGAAGCTGAGGTGTGGAGGAATGTGAGATCGTGAGCCTGGGCGAGTGTTCTACTGAGTGGCAGCTGAAGCTGAGGTGTGCAGAAATGTTAGATCGTGAGCCGGGGCGAGTGTACTACTGAGTGGCAGCTGAAGCTGAGGTGTGCACGAATGTGAGATCGTGAGCCGGGGCGAGTGTTCTACTGAGTGGCAGCTGAAGCTGAGGTGTGCAGGAATGTGAGATCGTGAGCCGGGGCGAGTGTTCTACTGACTGGCAGCTGAAGCTGAGGTGTGTAGGAATGTGAGATCGTGAGCCTCGGGGAGTGTTCTACTGAGTGGCAGCTGAAGTTGAGGTGTGCAGGAATGTGAGATCGTGAGCATGGGCGAGTGTTCTACTGAGTGGCAGCTGGGGCGAGTGTTCTACTGAGTGGCAGCTGAAGCTGAGGTGTGCAGGAATGTGAGATCGTTAGCCGGGGCGAGTGTTCTACTGAATGGCAGCTGAAGCTGAGGTGTGCAGGAATGTGAGATCGTTAGCCTGGGCGAGTGTTCTACTGAGTGGCAGCTGAAGCTGAGGTGTGCAGGAATGTGAGATCGTAAGCCTGGGCGAGTTTTCTACTGAGTGGCAGCTGAAGCTGAGGTGTGTAGGAATGTGAGATTGTGAGCCTGGGGGAGTGTTCTACTGAGTAGCAGCTGAAGGTGAGTTGTGCAGGAATATGAGATCGTGAGCATGGGCGAGTGTTCTACTGAGTGGCAGCTGAAGCTGAGGTGTGCAGGAATGTGAGCTCGTGAGCCTGGGCGGGTGTTCTACTGAGTGGCAGCTGAAGCTGAGGTGCGCAGGAATGTGAGATTGTGAGCCGGGGCGAGTGTTCTACTGAGTGGCAGCTAAAGCTGAGGTGTGCAGGAATGTGAGATCGTGAGCCTGGGCGAGTGTTCTACTGAGTGGCAGCTGAAGCAGAGGTGTGCAGGAGTGTGAGATCGTGAGCCTGAGGGAGTGTTCTACTGAGTGGCAGCTGAAGGTGAGGTGTGCAGGAATGTGAGATCGTGAGCCTGGGCGAGTGTTCTACTGAGTGGCAGCTGAAGCTAAGGTCTACAGGAATGTGAGATCATGAGCCTGGGCGAGTGTTCTACTGAGTGGCAACTGAAGCTGAGGTGTGGAGGAATGTGAGATCGTGATCCTGGGCGAGTGTTCTACTGAGTGGCAGCTGAAGCTGAGGTGTGCAGAAATGTGAGATCGTGAGCCGGGGCGAGTGTACTACTGAGTGGCAGCTGAAGCTGAGGTGTGCACGAATGTGAGATCGTGAGCCGGGGCGAGTGTTCTACTGAGTGGCAGCTGAAGCTGAGGTGTGCAGGAATGTGAGATCGTGAGCCGGGGCGAGTGTTCTACTGAGTGGCAGCTGAAGCTGAGGTGTGTAGGAATGTGAGATCGTGAGCCTCGGGGAGTGTTCTACTGAGTGGCAGCTGAAGTTGAGGTGTGCAGGAATGTGAGATCGTGAGCATGGGCGAGTGTTCTACTGAGTGGCAGCTGGGGCGAGTGTTCTACTGAGTGGCAGCTGAAGCTGAGGTGTGCAGGAATGTGAGATCATTAGCCGGGGCGAGTGTTCTACTGAATGGCAGCTGAAGCTGAGGTGTGCAGGAATGTGAGATCGTTAGCCTGGGCGAGTGTTCTACTGAGTGGCAGCTGAAGCTGAGGTGTGCAGGAATGTGAGATCGTGAGCCGGGGCGAGTGTTCTACTGACTGGCAGCTGAAGCTGAGGTGTGTAGGAATGTGAGATCGTGAGCCTCGGGGAGTGTTCTACTGAGTGGCAGCTGAAGTTGAGGTGTGCAGGAATGTGAGATCGTGAGCATGGGCGAGTGTTCTACTGAGTGGCAGCTGGGGCGAGTGTTCTACTGAGTGGCAGCTGAAGCTGAGGTGTGCAGGAATGTGAGATCGTTAGCCGGGGCGAGTGTTCTACTGAATGGCAGCTGAAGCTGAGGTGTGCAGGAATGTGAGATCGTTAGCCTGGGCAAGTGTTCTACTGAGTGGCAGCTGAAGCTGAGGTGTGCAGGAATGTGAGATCGTAAGCCTGGGCGAGTTTTCTACTGAGTGGCAGCTGAAGCTGAGGTGTGTAGGAATGTGAGATTGTGAGCCTGGGGGAGTGTTCTACTGAGTAGCAGCTGAAGGTGAGTTGTGCAGGAATATGAGATCGTGAGCATGGGCGAGTGTTCTACTGAGTGGCAGCTGAAGCTGAGGTGTGCAGGAATGTGAGCTTGTGAGCCTGGGCGGGTGTTCTACTGAGTGGCAGCTAAAGCTGAGGTGTGCAGGAATGTGAGATCGTGAGCCTGGGCGAGTGTTCTACTGAGTGGCAGCTGAAGCAGAGGTGTGCAGGAGTGTGAGATCGTGAGCCTGAGGGAGTGTTCTACTGAGTGGCAGCTGAAGGTGAGGTGTGCAGGAATGTGAGATCGTGAGCCTGGGCGAGTGTTCTACTGAGTGGCAGCTGAAGCTAAGGTCTACAGGAATGTGAGATCATGAGCCTGGGCGAGTGTTCTACTGAGTGGCAACTGAAGCTGAGGTGTGGAGGAATGTGAGATTGTGAGCCTGGGCGAGTGTTCTACTGAGTGGCAGCTGAAGCTGAGGTGTGCAGAAATGTGAGATCGTGAGCCGGGGCGAGTGTACTACTGAGTGGCAGCTGAAGCTGAGGTGTGCACGAATGTGAGATCGTGAGCCGGGGCGAGTGTTCTACTGAGTGGCAGCTGAAGCTGAGGTGTGCAGGAATGTGAGATCGTGAGCCGGGGCGAGTGTTCTACTGAGTGGCAGCTGAAGCTGAGGTGTGTAGGAATGTGAAATCGTGAGCCTCGGGGAGTGTTCTACTGAGTGGCAGCTGAAGTTGAGGTGTGCAGGAATGTGAGATTGTGAGCATGGGCGAGTGTTCTACTGAGTGGCAGCTGGGGCGAGTGTTCTACTGAGTGGCAGCTGAAGCTGAGGTGTGCAGGAATGTGAGATCGTTAGCCGGGGCGAGTGTTCTACTGAATGGCAGCTGAAGCTGAGGTGTGCAGGAATGTGAGATCGTTAGCCTGGGCGAGTGTTCTACTGAGTGGCAGCTGAAGCTGAGGTGTGCAGGAATGTGAGATCGTAAGCCTGGGTGAGTTTTCTACTGAGTGGCAGCTGAAGCTGAGGTGTGTAGGAATGTGAGATTGTGAGCCTGGGGGAGTGTTCTACTGAGTAGCAGCTGAAGGTGAGTTGTGCAGGAATATGAGATCGTGAGCATGGGCGAGTGTTCTACTGAGTGGCAGCTGAAGCTAAGGTGTGCAGGAATGTGAGATCGTGAGCCTGGGCGAGTGTTCTACTGAGTGGCAGCTGAAGCTGAGGTGTGCAGGAATGTGAGATCGTGAGCCTGGGCGAGTGTTCTACTGAGTGGCAGCTGAAGCTGAGGTGTGCAGGAATGTGAGATCGTGAGCCGGGGCAAGTGTTCTACTGAGTGGCAGCTGAAGCTGAGGTGTGCAGGAATGTGAGATCGTGAGCCTTGGCGAGTGTTCTACTGAGTGGCAGCTGAAGCTGAGGTGTGCAGGAATGTGAGATCGTGAGCCGGGGCAAGTGTTCTACTGAGTGGCAGCTGAAGCTGAGGTGTGCAGGAATGTGAGATCGTGAGCCGGGGCAAGTGTTCTACTGAGTGGCAGCTGAAGCTGAGGTGTGCAGGAATGTGAGATCGTGAGCCGGGGCGAGTGTTCTACTGAGTGGTAGCTGAAGCTGAGGTGTGCAGGAATGAGAGATCGTGAGCCTGGGCGAGTGTTCTACTGAGTGGCAGCTGAAGCAGAGGTGTGCAAGAATGTGAGATCGTGAGCATGGGCGAGTGTTCTACTGAGTGGCAGCTGGGGCGAGTGTTCTACTGAGTGGCAGCTGAAGCTGAGGTGTGCAGGAATGTGAGATCGTTAGCCGGGGCGAGTGTTCTACTGAATGGCAGCTGAAGCTGAGGTGTGCAGGAATGTGAGATCGTGAGCCAGGGCGAGTGTTCTACTGAGTGCAGCTGAAGCTGAGGTGTGCAGGAATGTGCGATCGTTAGCCTGGGCGAGTGTTCTACTGAGTGGCAGCGGAAGCTGAGGTGTGCAGGAATGTGAGATCGTAAGCCTGGGCGAGTTTTCTACTGAGTGGCAGCTGAAGCTGAGGTGTGTAGGAATGTGAGATCGTGAGCCTGGGGGAGTGTTCTACTGAGTAGCAGCTGAAGGTGAGTTGTGCAGGAATATGAGATTGTGAGCATGGGCGAGTGTTCTACTGAGTGGCAGCTGAAGCTAAGGTGTGCAGGAATGTGAGATCGTGAGCCTGGGCGAGTGTTCTACTGAGTGGCAGCTGAAGCTGAGGTGTGCAGGAATGTGAGATCGTGAGCCTGGGCGAGTGCTCTAATGAGTGGCAGCTGAAGCTGAGGTTTGCAGGAATGTGCCCTCGTGAGCCAGGGCGAGTGTTCTACTGAGTGGCAGCTGAAGCTGAGGTGTGCAGGAATGTGAGATCGTGAGCCTGGGCGGGTGTTCTACTGAGTGGCAGCTGAAGCTGAGGTGTGCAGGAATGTGAGCTCCTGAGCCTGGGCGGGTGTTCTACTGAGTGGCAGCTGAAGCTGAGGTGTGCAGGAATGTGAGATCGTGAGCCGGGGCAAGTGTTCTACTGAGTGGCAGCTGAAGCAGAGGTGTGCAGGAGTGTGAGATCGTGAGCCTGGGGGAGTGTTCTACTGAGTGGCAGCTGAAGGTGAGGTGTGCAGGAATGTGAGATCGTGAGCCTGGGCGAGTGTTCTACTGAGTGGCAGCTGAAGCTAAGGCCTACAGGAATGTGAGATCGTGAGCCTGGGCGAGTGTTCTACTGAGTGGCAGCTGAAGCTGAGTTGTGGAGGAATGTGAGATCGTGAGCCTGGGCGAGTGTTCTACTGAGCAGCAGCTGAAGCTGAGGTGTGCAGGAATGTGAGATCGTGAGCATGGGCGAGTGTTCTACTGAGTGGCAGCTGAAGCTGAGTTGTGCAGGAATGTGAGATCGTGAGCCAGGGCGAGTGTTCTACTGACTGGCAATTGAAGCTGAGGTGTGCAGGAATGTGAGATCGTGAGCCTGGACGAGTGTTCTACTGAGTGGCAGCTGAAGCTGAGGTGTGTAGGAATGTGAGATCGTGAGCCTGGGGGAGTGTTCTACTGAGTGGCAGCTGAAGTTGAGGTGTGCAGGAATGTGAGATCGTGAGCATGGGCGAGTGTTCTACTGAGTGGCAGCTGGGGCGAGTGTTCTACTGAGTGGCAGCTGAAGCTGAGGTGTGCAGGAATGTGAGATCGTTAGCCGGGGCGAGTGTTCAACTGAATGGCAGCTGAAGCTGAGGTGTGCAGGAATGTGTGATCGTGAGCCAGGGTGAGTGTTCTACTGAGTGCAGCTGAAGCTGAGGTGTGCAGGAATGTGCGATCGTTAGCCTGGGCGAGTGTTCTACTGAGTGGCAGCTGAAGCTGAGGTGTGCAGGAATGTGAGATCGTGAGCATGGGCAAGTGTTCTACTGAGTGGCAGCTGAAGCTGAGGTGTGCAGGAATGTGAGATCGTGAGATCGTGAGCCGGGGCGCGTGTTCTACTGAGTGGCAGCTGAAGCTGAGGTGTGCAGGAAGGTGAGATCGTGAGCCGGGGCGAGTGTTCTACTGAATGGCAGCTGAAGCTGAGGTGTGCAGGAATGTGAGGTCGTGAGCCAGGGCGAGTGTTCTACTGAGTGCAGCTGAAGCTGAGGTGTGCAGGAATGTGAGATCGTGAGCATGGGCGAGTGTTCTACTGAGTGGCAGCTGAAGCTGAGGTGTGCAGGAATGTGAGATCGTGAGCCTGAGCGAGTGTTCTACTGAGTGGCAGCTGAAGCTGAGGTGTGCAGGAATGTGAGATCGTGAGCCTGGGCGAGTGTTCTACTGAGTGGCAGCTGAAGCTGAGGTGTGCAGGAATGTGAGATCGTGAGCCTGGGCGACTGTTCTACTGAGAGGCAGCTGAAGCTGAGGTGTGCAGGAATGTGAGATCGTGAGCCTGGACGAGTGTTCTACTGAGTGGCAGCTGAAGCTGAGGTGTGCAGAAATGTGAGATCTTGAGCCGGGGCGAGTGTTCTACTGAGTGGCAGCTGAAGATGAGGTGTGCAGGAATGTGAGATCGTGAGCCGGGGCGAGTGTTCTACTGAGTGGCAGCTGAAGCTGAGTTGTGCAGGAATGTGAGATCGTGAGCCGGGGCGCGTGTTCTACTGAGTGGCAGCTGAAGCTGAGGTGTGCAGGAATGTGAGATCCTGAGCCGGGGCGCGTGTTCTACTGAGTGGCAGCTGAAGCTGAGTTGTGCAGGAATGTGAGATCGTGAGCCGGGGCGCGTGTTCTACTGAGTGGCAGCTGAAGCTGAGGTGTGCAGGAATGTGAGATCGTGAGCCGGGGCGAGTGTTCTACTGAATGGCAGCTGAAGCTGAGGTGAGCAGGAATGTGAGATCGTGAGCCTGGGCGAGTGTTCTACTGACTGGCAGCTGAAGCTGAGGTGTGCAGGAATGTGAGATCGTGAGCCTGGGGGAGTGTTCTACTGAGTGGCAGCTGAAGTTGAGGTGTGCAGGAATGTGAGATTGTGAGCATGGGCGAGTGTTCTACTGAGTGGCAGCTGGGGCGAGTGTTCTACTGAGTGGCAGCTGAAGCTGAGGTGTGCAGGAATGTGAGATCGTTAGCCGGGGCGAGTGTTCTACTGATTGGCAGCTGAAGCTGAGGTGTGCAGGAATGTGAGATCGTGAGCCAGGGCGAGTGTTCTACTGAGTGCAGCTGAAGCTGAGGTGTGCAGGAATGTGCGATCGTTAGCCTGGGTGAGTGTTCTACTGAGTGGCAGCTGAAGCTGAGGTGTGTATGAATGTGAGATCGTGAGCATGGGCGAGTGTTCTACTGAGTGGCAGCTGAAGCTGAGGTGTGCAGGAATGTGAGATCGTGAGCCGGGGCGCGTGTTCTACTGAGTGGCAGCTGAAGCTGAGGTGTGCAGGAATGTGAGATCGTGAGCCGGGGCGAGTGTTCTACTGAATGGCAGCTGAAGCTGAGGTGTGCAGGAATGTGAGATCGTGAGCCAGGGCGAGTGTTCTACTGAGTGCAGCTGAAGCTGAGGTGTGCAGGAATGTGAGATCGTGAGCCTTGGCGAGTGTTCTACTGAGTGGCAGCTGAAGCTGAGGTGTGCAGGAATGTGAGATCGTGAGCCGGGGCGAGTGTTCTACTGAGTGGCAGCTGAAGCTGAGGTGTGCAGGAATGTGAGATCGTGAGCCGGGGCGCGTGTTCTACTGAGTGGCAGCTGAAGCTGAGGTGTGCAGGAATTTGAGATCGTGAGCCGGGGCGAGTGTTCTACTGAATGGCAGCTGAAGCTGAGGTGTGCAGGAATGTGAGATCGTGAGCCTGGGCGAGTGTTCTACTGAGTGGCAGCTGAAGCTGAGGTGTGCAGGAATGTGAGATCGTGAGCCGGGGCGAGTGTACTACTGAGTGGCAGCTGAAGCTGAGGTGTGCAGGAATGTGAGATCGTGAGCCGGGGCGAGTGTTCTACTGAGTGGCAGCTGAAGCTGAGGTGTGCAGGAATGTGAGATTGTGAGCCGGAGCGAGTGTTCTACTGACTGGCAGCTGAAGCTGAGGTGTGCAGGAATGTGAGATCGTGAGCCTGGGGGAGTGTTCTACTGAGTGGCAGCTGAAGTTGAGGTGTGCAGGAATGTGAGATCGTGAGCATGGGCGAGTGTTCTACTGAGTGGAAGCCGGGACGAGTGTTCTACTGAGTGGTGCTGAAGCTGAGGTGTGCAGGAATGTGAGATCGTGAGCCGGAGCGAGTTTTCTACTGAGTGGCAGCTGAAGCTGAGGTGTGTAGGAATGTGAGATCATGAGCCTGGGGGAGTGTTCTACTGAGTGGCAGCTGAAGTTGAGGTGTGCAGGAATGTGAGATTGTGAGCATGGGCGAGTGTTCTACTGAGTGGCAGCTGGGGCGAGTGTTCTACTGAGTGGCAGCTGAAGCTGAGGTGTGCAGGAATGTGAGATCCTTAGCCGGGGCGAGTGTTCTACTGAATGGCAGCTGAAGCTGAGGTGTGCAGGAATGTGAGATCGTGAGCCAGGGCGAGTGTTCTACTGAGTGCAGCTGAAGCTGAGGTGTGCAGGAATGTGCGATCGTTAGCCTGGGCGAGTGTTCTACTGAGTGGCAGCTGAAGCTGAGGTGTGCAGGAATGTGAGATCGTAAGCCTGGGCGAGTTTTCTACTGAGTGGCAGCTGAAGCTGAGGTGTGTAGGAATGTGAGATCGTGAGCCTGGGGGAGTCTTCTACTGAGTAGCAGCTGAAGGTGAGGTGTGCAGGAATATGAGATCGTGAGCATGGGCGAGTATTCTACTGAGTGGCAGCTGAAGCTGAGGTGTGCAGGAATGTGAGATCGTGAGCCTGGGCGAGTGCTCTATTGAGTGGCAGCTGAAGCTGAGGTTTGCAGGAATGTGCGTTCCTGAGCCTGGGCGAGTGTTCTACTGAGTGGCAGCTGAAGCTGAGGTGTGCAGGAATGTGAGATCGTGAGCCTGGGCGGGTGTTCTACTGAGTGGCAGCTGAAGCTGAGGTGTGCAGGAATGTGAGCTCGTGAGCCTGGGCGGGTGTTCTACTGAGTGGCAGCTGAAGCGAAGGTGCGCAGGAATGTGAGATTGTGAGCCGGGGCGAGTGTTCTACTGAGTGGCAGCTAAAGCTGAGGTGTGCAGGAATGTGAGATCGTGAGCCTGGGCGAGTGTTCTACTGAGTGGCAGCTGAAGCAGAGGTGTGCAGGAGTGTGAGATCGTGAGCCTGAGGGAGTGTTCCACTGAGTGGCAGCTGAAGGTGAGGTGTGCAGGAATGTGAGATCGTGAGCCTGGGCGAGTGTTCTACTGAGTGGCAGCTGAAGCTAAGGTCTACAGGAATGTGAGATCATGAGCCTGGGCGAGTGTTCTACTGAGTGGCAACTGAAGCTGAGGTGTGGAGGAATGTGAGATCGTGAGCCTGGGCGAGTGTTCTACTGAGTGGCAGCTGAAGCTGAGGTGTGCAGAAATGTGAGATCGTGAGCCGGGGCGAGTGTACTACTGAGTGGCAGCTGAAGCTGAGGTGTGCACGAATGTGAGATCGTGAGCCGGGGCGAGTGTTCTACTGAGTGGCAGCTGAAGCTGAGGTGTGCAGGAATGTGAGATCGTGAGCCGGGGCGAGTGTTCTACTGACTGGCAGCTGAAGCTGAGGTGTGTAGGAATGTGAGATCGTGAGCCTCGGGGAGTGTTCTACTGAGTGGCAGCTGAAGTTGAGGTGTGCAGGAATGTGAGATCGTGAGCATGGGCGAGTGTTCTACTGAGTGGCAGCTGGGGCGAGTGTTCTACTGAGTGGCAGCTGAAGCTGAGGTGTGCAGGAATGTGAGATCGTTAGCCGGGGCGAGTGTTCTACTGAATGGCAGCTGAAGCTGAGGTGTGCAGGAATGTGAGATCGTTAGCCTGGGCGAGTGTTCTACTGAGTGGCAGCTGAAGCTGAGGTGTGCAGGAATGTGAGATCGTAAGCCTGGGCGAGTTTTCTACTGAGTGGCAGCTGAAGCTGAGGTGTGTAGGAATGTGAGATTGTGAGCCTGGGGGAGTGTTCTACTGAGTAGCAGCTGAAGGTGAGTTGTGCAGGAATATGAGATCGTGAGCATGGGCGAGTGTTCTACTGAGTGGCAGCTGAAGCTGAGGTGTGCAGGAATGTGAGCTCGTGAGCCTGGGCGGGTGTTCTACTGAGTGGCAGCTGAAGCTGAGGTGCGCAGGAATGTGAGATTGTGAGCCGGGGCGAGTGTTCTACTGAGTGGCAGCTAAAGCTGAGGTGTGCAGGAATGTGAGATCGTGAGCCTGGGCGAGTGTTCTACTGAGTGGCAGCTGAAGCAGAGGTGTGCAGGAGTGTGAGATCGTGAGCCTGAGGGAGTGTTCTACTGAGTGGCAGCTGAAGGTGAGGTGTGCAGGAATGTGAGATCGTGAGCCTGGGCGAGTGTTCTACTGAGTGGCAGCTGAAGCTGAGGTGTGCAGGAATGTGAGCTCGTGAGCCTGGGCGGGTGTTCTACTGAGTGGCAGCTGAAGCTGAGGTGCGCAGGAATGTGAGATTGTGAGCCGGGGCGAGTGTTCTACTGAGTGGCAGCTAAAGCTGAGGTGTGCAGGAATGTGAGATCATGAGCCTGGGCGAGTGTTCTACTGAGTGGCAACTGAAGCTGAGGTGTGGAGGAATGTGAGATCGTCAGCCTGGGCGAGTGTTCTACTGAGTGGCAGCTGAAGCTGAGGTGTGCAGAAATGTGAGATCGTGAGCCGGGGCGAGTGTTCTACTGAGTGGCAGCTGAAGCTGAGGTGTGCAGGAATGTGAGATCGTGAGCCGGGGCGAATGTTCTACTGAGTGGCAGCTGAAGCTGAGGTGTGTAGGAATGTGAGATCGTGAGCCTCGGGGAGTGTTCTACTGAGTGGCAGCTGAAGTTGAGGTGTGCAGGAATGTGAGATCGTGAGCATGGGCGAGTGTTCTACTGAGTGGCAGCTGGGGCGAGTGTTCTACTGAGTGGCAGCTGAAGCTGAGGTGTGCAGGAATGTGAGATCGTTAGCCGGGGCGAGTGTTCTACTGAATGGCAGCTGAAGCTGAGGTGTGCAGGAATGTGAGATCGTTAGCCTGGGCGAGTGTTCTACTGAGTGGCAGCTGAAGCTGAGGTGTGCAGGAATGTGAGATCGTAAGCCTGGGCAAGTTTTCTACTGAGTGGCAGCTGAAGCTGAGGTGTGTAGGAATGTGAGATTGTGAGCCTGGGGGAGTGTTCTACTGAGTAGCAGCTGAAGGTGAGTTGTGCAGGAATATGAGATCGTGAGCATGGGCGAGTGTTCTACTGAGTGGCAGCTGAAGCTAAGGTGTGCAGGAATGTGAGATCGTGAGCCTGGGCGAGTGTTCTACTGAGTGGCAGCTGAAGCTGAGGTGTGCAGGAATGTGAGATCGTGAGCCTGGGCGAGTGCTCTACTGAGTGGCAGCTGAAGCTGAGGTTTGCAGGAATGTGCCCTCGTGAGCCTGGGCGAGTGTTCTACTGAGTGGCAGCTGAAGCTGAGGTGTGCAGGAATGTGAGATCGTGAGCCTGGGCGGGTGTTCTACTGAGTGGCAGCTGAAGCTGAGGTGTGCAGGAATGTGAGCTCCTGAGCCTGGGCGGGTGTTCTACTGAGTGGCAGCTGAAGCTGAGGTGTGCAGGAATGTGAGATCGTGAGCCGGGGCAAGTGTTCTACTGAGTGGCAGCTGAAGCTGAGGTGTGCAGGAATGTGAGATCGTGAGCCGGGGCGAGTGTTCTACTGAGTGGTAGCTGAAGCTGAGGTGTGCAGGAATGAGAGATCGTGTGCCTGGGCGAGTGTTCTACTGAGTGGCAGCTGAAGCAGAGGTGTGCAGGAATGTGAGATCGTGAGCATGGGCGAGTGTTCTACTGAGTGGCAGCTGGGGCGAGTGTTCTATTGAGTGGCAGCTGAAGCTGAGGTGTGCAGGAATGTGAGATCGTTAGCCGGGGCGAGTGTTCTACTGAATGGCAGCTGAAGCTGAGGTGTGCAGGAATGTGAGATCGTGAGCCAGGGCGAGTGTTCTACTGAGTGCAGCTGAAGCTGAGGTGTGCAGGAATGTGCGATCGTTAGCCTGGGCGAGTGTTCTACTGAGTGGCAGCGGAAGCTGAGGTGTGCAGGAATGTGAGATCGTAAGCCTGGGCGAGTTTTCTACTGAGTGGCAGCTGAAGCTGAGGTGTGTAGGAATGTGAGATCGTGAGCCTGGGGGAGTGTTCTACTGAGTGGCAGCTGAAGCTGATGTGTGCAGGAATGTGAGATCGTGAGCCTGGGCGAGTGCTCTACTGAGTGGCAGCTGAAGCTGAGGTTTGCAGGAATGTGCCCTCGTGAGCCAGGGCGAGTGTTCTACTGAGTGGCAGCTGAAGCTGAGGTGTGCAGGAATGTGAGATCGTGAGCCTGGGCGGGTGTTCTACTGAGTGGCAGCTGAAGCTGAGGTGTGCAGGAATGTGAGCTCCTGAGCCTGGGCGGGTGTTCTACTGAGTGGCAGCTGAAGCTGAGGTGTGCAGGAATGTGAGATCGTGAGCCGGGGCAAGTGTTCTACTGAGTGGCAGCTGAAGCAGAGGTGTGCAGGAGTGTGAGATCGTGAGCCTGGGGGAGTGTTCTACTGAGTGGCAGCTGAAGGTGAGGTGTGCAGGAATGTGAGATCGTGAGCCTGGGCGAGTGTTCTACTGAGTGGCAGCTGAAGCTAAGGCCTACAGGAATGTGAGATCGTGAGCCTGGGCGAGTGTTCTACTGAGTGGCAGCTGAAGCTGAGTTGTGGAGGAATGTGAGATCGTGAGCCTGGGCGAGTGTTCTACTGAGCGGCAGCTGAAGCTGAGGTGTGCAGGAATGTGAGATCGTGAGCATGGGCGAGTGTTCTACTGAGTGGCAGTTGAAGCTGAGGTGTGCAGAAATGTGAGATAGTGAGCCGGGGCGAGTGTTCTACTGAGTGGCAGCTGAAGCTGAGGTGTGCAGGAATGTGAGATCGTGAGCCGGTGCGAGTGTTCTACTGAGTGGCAGCTTCAGAAGCTGAGTTGTGCAGGAATGTGAGATCGTGAGCCGGGGCGCGTGTTCTACTGAGTGGCAGCTGAAGCTGAGATGTGCAGGAATGTGAGATCGTGAGCCGGGGCGAGTGTTCTACTGAATGGCAGCTGAAGCTGAGGTGAGCAGGAATGTGAGATCGTGAGCATGGGCGAGTGTTCTACTGAGTGGCAGCTGAAGCTGAGGTGTGCAGGAATGTGAGATCGTGAGCCAGGGCGAGTGTTCTACTGAGTGCAGCTGAAGCTGAGGTGTGCAGGAATGTGCGATCGTTAGCCTGGGTGAGTGTTCTACTGAGTGGCAGCTGAAGCTGAGGTGTGTATGAATGTGAGATCGTGAGCATGGGCGAGTGTTCTACTGAGTGGCAGCTGAAGCTGAGGTGTGCAGGAATGTGAGATCGTGAGCCGGGGCGCGTGTTCTACTGAGTGGCAGCTGAAGCTGAGGTGTGCAGGAATGTGAGATCGTGAGCCGGGGCGAGTGTTCTACTGAATGGCAGCTGAAGCTGAGGTGTGCAGGAATGTGAGATCGTGAGCCAGGGCGAGTGTTCTACTGAGTGCAGCTGAAGCTGAGGTGTGCAGGAATGTGAGATCGTGAGCCTTGGCGAGTGTTCTACTGAGTGGCAGCTGAAGCTGAGGTGTGCAGGAATGTGAGATCGTGAGCCGGGGCGAGTGTTCTACTGAGTGGCAGCTGAAGCTGAGGTGTGCAGGAATGTGAGATCGTGAGCCGGGGCGCGTGTTCTACTGAGTGGCAGCTGAAGCTGAGGTGTGCAGGAATTTGAGATCGTGAGCCGGGGCGAGTGTTCTACTGAATGGCAGCTGAAGCTGAGGTGTGCAGGAATGTGAGATCGTGAGCCTGGGCAAGTGTTCTACTGAGTGGCAGCTGAAGCTGAGGTGTGCAGGAATGTGAGATCGTGAGCCGGGGCGAGTGTACTACTGAGTGGCAGCTGAAGCTGAGGTGTGCAGGAATGTGAGATCGTGAGCCGGGGCGAGTGTTCTACTGAGTGGCAGCTGAAGCTGAGGTGTGCAGGAATGTGAGATTGTGAGCCGGAGCGAGTCTTCTACTGACTGGCAGCTGAAGCTGAGGTGTGCAGGAATGTGAGATCGTGAGCCTGGGGGAGTGTTCTACTGAGTGGCAGCTGAAGTTGAGGTGTGCAGGAATGTGAGATCGTGAGCATGGGCGAGTGTTCTACTGAGTGGCAGCCGGGACGAGTGTTCTACTGAGTGGTGCTGAAGCTGAGGTGTGCAGGAATGTGAGATCGTGAGCCGGAGCGAGTTTTCTACTGAGTGGCAGCTGAAGCTGAGGTGTGTAGGAATGTGAGATCATGAGCCTGGGGGAGTGTTCTACTGAGTGGCAGCTGAAGTTGAGGTGTGCAGGAATGTGAGATCGTGAGCATGGGCGAGTGTTCTACTGAGTGGCAGCTGGGGCGAGTGTTCTACTGAGTGGCAGCTGAAGCTGAGGTGTGCAGGAATGTGAGATCCTTAGCCGGGGTGAGTGTTCTACTGAATGGCAGCTGAAGCTGAGGTGTGCAGGAATGTGAGATCGTGAGCCAGGGCGAGTGTTCTACTGAGTGCAGCTGAAGCTGAGGTGTGCAGGAATGTGCGATCGTTAGCCTGGGCGAGTGTTCTACTGAGTGGCAGCTGAAGCTGAGGTGTGCAGGAATGTGAGATCGTAAGCCTGGGCGAGTGTTCTACTGAGTGGCAGCTGAAGCTGAGGTGTGCAGGAATGTGAGATCCTTAGCCGGGGCGAGTGTTCTACTGAATGGCAGCTGAAGCTGAGGTGTGCAGGAATGTGAGATCCTGAGCCGGGGCGAGTGTTCTACTGAGTGGCAGCTGAAGCTGAGGTGTGCAGGAATGTGAGATCGTGAGCATGGGCGAGTGTTCTACTGAGTGGCAGCTGAAGCTGAGGTGTGCAGAAATGTGAGATCGTGAGCCGGGGCAAGTGTACTACTGAGTGGCAGCTGAAGCTGAGGTGTGCAGGAATGTGAGATCGTGAGCATGGGCGAGTGTTCTACTGAGTGGCAGCTGAAGCTGAGGTGTGCAGAAATGTGAGATCGTGAGCCTGGGCGAGTGTTCTACTGAGTGGCAGCTGAAGCTGAGGTGTGCAGGAATGTGAGATCATGAGCCGGGGCGAGTGTTCTACTGAGTGGCAGCTGAAGCTGAGTTGTTTAGGAATGTGAGATCGTGAGCCGGGGCGCGTGTTCTACTGAGTGGCAGCTGAAGCTGAGGCGTGCAGGAATGTGAGATCGTGAGCCGGGGCGAGTGTTCTACTGAATGGCAGCTGAAGCTGAGGTGAGCAGGAATGTGAGATCGTGAGCCTGGGCGAGTGTTCTACTGACTGGCAGCTGAAGCTGAGGTGTGCAGGAATGTGAGATTGTGAGCCTGGGGGAGTGTTCTACTGAGTGGCAGCTGAAGTTGAGGTGTGCAGGAATGTGAGATTGTGAGCATGGGCGAGTGTTCTACTGAGTGGCAGCTGGGGCGAGTGTTCTACTGAGTGGCAGCTGAAGCTGAGGTGTGCAGGAATGTGAGATCGTTAGCCGGGGCGAGTGTTCTACTGAATGGCAGCTGAAGCTGAGGTGTGCAGGAATGTGAGATCGTGAGCCAGGGCGAGTGTTCTACTGAGTGCAGCTGAAGCTGAGGTGTGCAGGAATGTGCGATCGTTAGCCTGGGTGAGTGTTCTACTGAGTGGCAGCTGAAGCTGAGGTGTGTATGAATGTGAGATCGTGAGCATGGGCGAGTGTTCTACTGAGTGGCAGCTGAAGCTGAGGTGTGCAGGAATGTGAGATCGTGAGCCGGGGCGCGTGTTCTACTGAGTGGCAGCTGAAGCTGAGGTGTGCAGGAATGTGAGATCGTGAACCTGGGCGAGTGTTCTACTGAGTGGCAGCTGAAGCTGATCTGTGCAGGAATGTGAGATCGTGATCCGAGGCTAGTGTTCTACTGAGTGGCAGCTGAAGCTCAGGTGTGCAGGAATGTGAGATCCTGAGCCGGGGCGAGTGTTCTACTGAGTGGCAGCTGAAGCTGAGGTGTGCAGGAATGTGAGATCGTGAGCATGGGCGAGTGTTCTACTGAGTGGCAGCTGAAGCTGAGGTGTGCAGAAATGTGAGATCGTGAGCCGGGGCAAGTGTACTACTGAGTGGCAGCTGAAGCTGAGGTGTGCAGGAATGTGAGATCGTGAGCATGGGCGAGTGTTCTACTGAGTGGCAGCTGAAGCTGAGGTGTGCAGAAATGTGAGATCGTGAGCCTGGGCGAGTGTTCTACTGAGTGGCAGCTGAAGCTGAGGTGTGCAGGAATGTGAGATCATGAGCCGTGGCGAGTGTTCTACTGAGTGGCAGCTGAAGCTGAGTTGTTTAGGAATGTGAGATCGTGAGCCGGGGCGCGTGTTCTACTGAGTGGCAGCTGAAGCTGAGGCATGCAGGAATGTGAGATCGTGAGCCGGGGCGAGTGTTCTACTGAATGGCAGCTGAAGCTGAGGTGAGCAGGAATGTGAGATCGTGAGCCTGGGCGAGTGTTCTACTGACTGGCAGCTGAAGCTGAGGTGTGCAGGAATGTGAGATCGTGAGCCTGGGGGAGTGTTCTACTGAGTGGCAGCTGAAGTTGAGGTGTGCAGGAATGTGAGATTGTGAGCATGGGCGAGTGTTCTACTGAGTGGCAGCTGGGGCGAGTGTTCTACTGAGTGGCAGCTGAAGCTGAGGTGTGCAGGAATGTGAGATCGTTAGCCGGGGCGAGTGTTCTACTGAATGGCAGCTGAAGCTGAGGTGTGCAGGAATGTGAGATCGTGAGCCAGGGCGAGTGTTCTACTGAGTGCAGCTGAAGCTGAGGTGTGCAGGAATGTGCGATCGTTAGCCTGGGTGAGTGTTCCACTGAGTGGCAGCTGAAGCTGAGGTGTGTATGAATGTGAGATCGTGAGCATGGGCGAGTGTTCTACTGAGTGGCAGCTGAAGCTGAGGTGTGCAGGAATGTGAGATCGTGAGCCGGGGCGCGTGTTCTACTGAGTGGCAGCTGAAGCTGAGGTGTGCAGGAATGTGAGATCGTGAGCCGGGGCGAGTGTTCTACTGAATGGCAGCTGAAGCTGAGGTGTGCAGGAATGTGAGATCGTGAGCCAGGGCGAGTGTTCTACTGAGTGCAGCTGAAGCTGAGGTGTGCAGGAATGTGAGATCGTGAGCCTTGGCGAGTGTTCTACTGAGTGGCAGCTGAAGCTGAGGTGTGCAGGAATGTGAGATCGTGAGCCGGGGCGAGTGTTCTACTGAGTGGCAGCTGAAGCTGAGGTGTGCAGAAATGTGAGATCGTGAGCCGGGGCGCGTGTTCTACTGAGTGGCAGCTGAAGCTGAGGTGTGCAGGAATTTGAGATCGTGAGCCGGGGCGAGTGTTCTACTGAATGGCAGCTGAAGCTGAGGTGAGCAGGAATGTGAGATCGTGAGCCTGGGCAAGTGTTCTACTGAGTGGCAGCTGAAGCTGAGGTGTGCAGGAATGTGAGATCGTGAGCCGGGGCGAGTGTACTACTGAGTGGCAGCTGAAGCTGAGGTGTGCAGGAATGTGAGATTGTGAGCCGGAGCGAGTGTTCTACTGACTGGCAGCTGAAGCTGAGGTGTGCAGGAATGTGAGATTGTGAGCCGGAGCGAGTGTTCTACTGACTGGCAGCTGAAGCTGAGGTGTGCAGAAATGTGAGATCGTGAGCCGGGGCGCGTGTTCTACTGAGTGGCAGCTGAAGCTGAGGTGTGCAGGAATTTGAGATCGTGAGCCGGGGCGAGTGTTCTACTGAATGGCAGCTGAAGCTGAGGTGAGCAGGAATGTGAGATCGTGAGCCTGGGCAAGTGTTCTACTGAGTGGCAGCTGAAGCTGAGGTGTGCAGGAATGTGAGATCGTGAGCCGGGGCGAGTGTTCTACTGAGTGGCAGCTGAAGCTGAGGTGTGCAGGAATGTGAGATTGTGAGCCGGAGCGAGTGTTCTACTGACTGGCAGCTGAAGCTGAGGTGTGCAGGAATGTGAGATCGTGAGCCTGGGGGAGTGTTCTACTGAGTGGCAGCTGAAGTTGAGGTGTGCAGGAATGTGAGATCGTGAGCATGGGCGAGTGTTCTACTGAGTGGCAGCCGGGACGAGTGTTCTACTGAGTGGTGCTGAAGCTGAGGTGTGCAGGAATGTGAGATCGTGAGCCGGAGCGAGTTTTCTACTGAGTGGCAGCTGAAGCTGAGGTGTGTAGGAATGTGAGATCATGAGCCTGGGGGAGTGTTCTACTGAGTGGCAGCTGAAGTTGAGGTGTGCAGGAATGTGAGATCGTGAGCCTGGGCGAGTGTTCTACTGAGTGGCAGCTGAAGCTGAGTTGTGGAGGAATGTGAGATCGTGAGCCTGGGCGAGTGTTCTACTGAGCGGCAGCTGAAGCTGAGGTGTGCAGGAATGTGAGATCGTGAGCATGGGCGAGTGTTCTACTGAGTGGCAGTTGAAGCTGAGGTGTGCAGAAATGTGAGATAGTGAGCCGGGGCGAGTGTTCTACTGAGTGGCAGCTGAAGCTGAGGTGTGCAGGAATGTGAGATCGTGAGCCGGTGCGAGTGTTCTACTGAGTGGCAGCTTCAGAAGCTGAGTTGTGCAGGAATGTGAGATCGTGAGCCGGGGCGCGTGTTCTACTGAGTGGCAGCTGAAGCTGAGATGTGCAGGAATGTGAGATCGTGAGCCGGGGCGAGTGTTCTACTGAATGGCAGCTGAAGCTGAGGTGAGCAGGAATGTGAGATCGTGAGCATGGGCGAGTGTTCTACTGAGTGGCAGCTGAAGCTGAGGTGTGCAGGAATGTGAGATCGTGAGCCAGGGCGAGTGTTCTACTGAGTGCAGCTGAAGCTGAGGTGTGCAGGAATGTGCGATCGTTAGCCTGGGTGAGTGTTCTACTGAGTGGCAGCTGAAGCTGAGGTGTGTATGAATGTGAGATCGTGAGCATGGGCGAGTGTTCTACTGAGTGGCAGCTGAAGCTGAGGTGTGCAGGAATGTGAGATCGTGAGCCGGGGCGCGTGTTCTACTGAGTGGCAGCTGAAGCTGAGGTGTGCAGGAATGTGAGATCGTGAGCCGGGGCGAGTGTTCTACTGAATGGCAGCTGAAGCTGAGGTGTGCAGGAATGTGAGATCGTGAGCCAGGGCGAGTGTTCTACTGAGTGCAGCTGAAGCTGAGGTGTGCAGGAATGTGAGATCGTGAGCCTTGGCGAGTGTTCTACTGAGTGGCAGCTGAAGCTGAGGTGTGCAGGAATGTGAGATCGTGAGCCGGGGCGAGTGTTCTACTGAGTGGCAGCTGAAGCTGAGGTGTGCAGGAATGTGAGATCGTGAGCCGGGGCGCGTGTTCTACTGAGTGGCAGCTGAAGCTGAGGTGTGCAGGAATTTGAGATCGTGAGCCGGGGCGAGTGTTCTACTGAATGGCAGCTGAAGCTGAGGTGTGCAGGAATGTGAGATCGTGAGCCTGGGCAAGTGTTCTACTGAGTGGCAGCTGAAGCTGAGGTGTGCAGGAATGTGAGATCGTGAGCCGGGGCGAGTGTACTAGTGAGTGGCAGCTGAAGCTGAGGTGTGCAGGAATGTGAGATCGTGAGCCGGGGCGAGTGTTCTACTGAGTGGCAGCTGAAGCTGAGGTGTGCAGGAATGTGAGATTGTGAGCCGGAGCGAGTGTTCTACTGACTGGCAGCTGAAGCTGAGGTGTGCAGGAATGTGAGATCGTGAGCCTGGGGGAGTGTTCTACTGAGTGGCAGCTGAAGTTGAGGTGTGCAGGAATGTGAGATCGTGAGCATGGGCGAGTGTTCTACTGAGTGGCAGCCGGGACGAGTGTTCTACTGAGTGGTGCTGAAGCTGAGGTGTGCAGGAATGTGAGATCGTGAGCCGGAGCGAGTTTTCTACTGAGTGGCAGCTGAAGCTGAGGTGTGTAGGAATGTGAGATCATGAGCCTGGGGGAGTGTTCTACTGAGTGGCAGCTGAAGTTGAGGTGTGCAGGAATGTGAGATCGTGAGCATGGGCGAGTGTTCTACTGAGTGGCAGCTGGGGCGAGTGTTCTACTGAGTGGCAGCTGAAGCTGAGGTGTGCAGGAATGTGAGATCCTTAGCCGGGGTGAGTGTTCTACTGAATGGCAGCTGAAGCTGAGGTGTGCAGGAATGTGAGATCGTGAGCCAGGGCGAGTGTTCTACTGAGTGCAGCTGAAGCTGAGGTGTGCAGGAATGTGCGATCGTTAGCCTGGGCGAGTGTTCTACTGAGTGGCAGCTGAAGCTGAGGTGTGCAGGAATGTGAGATCGTAAGCCTGGGCGAGTGTTCTACTGAGTGGCAGCTGAAGCTGAGGTGTGCAGGAATGTGAGATCCTTAGCCGGGGCGAGTGTTCTACTGAATGGCAGCTGAAGCTGAGGTGTGCAGGAATGTGAGATCCTGAGCCGGGGCGAGTGTTCTACTGAGTGGCAGCTGAAGCTGAGGTGTGCAGGAATGTGAGATCGTGAGCATGGGCGAGTGTTCTACTGAGTGGCAGCTGAAGCTGAGGTGTGCAGAAATGTGAGATCGTGAGCCGGGGCAAGTGTACTACTGAGTGGCAGCTGAAGCTGAGGTGTGCAGGAATGTGAGATCGTGAGCATGGGCGAGTGTTCTACTGAGTGGCAGCTGAAGCTGAGGTGTGCAGAAATGTGAGATCGTGAGCCTGGGCGAGTGTTCTACTGAGTGGCAGCTGAAGCTGAGGTGTGCAGGAATGTGAGATCATGAGCCGGGGCGAGTGTTCTACTGAGTGGCAGCTGAAGCTGAGTTGTTTAGGAATGTGAGATCGTGAGCCGGGGCGCGTGTTCTACTGAGTGGCAGCTGAAGCTGAGGCGTGCAGGAATGTGAGATCGTGAGCCGGGGCGAGTGTTCTACTGAATGGCAGCTGAAGCTGAGGTGAGCAGGAATGTGAGATTGTGAGCCTGGGCGAGTGTTCTACTGACTGGCAGCTGAAGCTGAGGTGTGCAGGAATGTGAGATCGTGAGCCTGGGGGAGTGTTCTACTGAGTGGCAGCTGAAGTTGAGGTGTGCAGGAATGTGAGATTGTGAGCATGGGCGAGTGTTCTACTGAGTGGCAGCTGGGGCGAGTGTTCTACTGAGTGGCAGCTGAAGCTGAGGTGTGCAGGAATGTGAGATCGTTAGCCGGGGCGAGTGTTCTACTGAATGGCAGCTGAAGCTGAGGTGTGCAGGAATGTGAGATCGTGAGCCAGGGCGAGTGTTCTACTGAGTGCAGCTGAAGCTGAGGTGTGCAGGAATGTGCGATCGTTAGCCTGGGTGAGTGTTCTACTGAGTGGCAGCTGAAGCTGAGGTGTGTATGAATGTGAGATCGTGAGCATGGGCGAGTGTTCTACTGAGTGGCAGCTGAAGCTGAGGTGTGCAGGAATGTGAGATCGTGAGCCGGGGCGCGTGTTCTACTGAGTGGCAGCTGAAGCTGAGGTGTGCAGGAATGTGAGATCGTGAACCTGGGCGAGTGTTCTACTGAGTGGCAGCTGAAGCTGATCTGTGCAGGAATGTGAGATCGTGATCCGAGGCTAGTGTTCTACTGAGTGGCAGCTGAAGCTCAGGTGTGCAGGAATGTGAGATCCTGAGCCGGGGCGAGTGTTCTACTGAGTGGCAGCTGAAGCTGAGGTGTGCAGGAATGTGAGATCGTGAGCATGGGCGAGTGTTCTACTGAGTGGCAGCTGAAGCTGAGGTGTGCAGAAATGTGAGATCGTGAGCCGGGGCAAGTGTACTACTGAGTGGCAGCTGAAGCTGAGGTGTGCAGGAATGTGAGATCGTGAGCATGGGCGAGTGTTCTACTGAGTGGCAGCTGAAGCTGAGGTGTGCAGAAATGTGAGATCGTGAGCCTGGGCGAGTGTTCTACTGAGTGGCAGCTGAAGCTGAGGTGTGCAGGAATGTGAGATCATGAGCCGGGGCGAGTGTTCTACTGAGTGGCAGCTGAAGCTGAGTTGTTTAGGAATGTGAGATCGTGAGCCGGGGCGCGTGTTCTACTGAGTGGCAGCTGAAGCTGAGGCATGCAGGAATGTGAGATCGTGAGCCGGGGCGAGTGTTCTACTGAATGGCAGCTGAAGCTGAGGTGAGCAGGAATGTGAGATCGTGAGCCTGGGCGAGTGTTCTACTGACTGGCAGCTGAAGCTGAGGTGTGCAGGAATGTGAGATCGTGAGCCTGGGGGAGTGTTCTACTGAGTGGCAGCTGAAGTTGAGGTGTGCAGGAATGTGAGATTGTGAGCATGGGCGAGTGTTCTACTGAGTGGCAGCTGGGGCGAGTGTTCTACTGAGTGGCAGCTGAAGCTGAGGTGTGCAGGAATGTGAGATCGTTAGCCGGGGCGAGTGTTCTACTGAATGGCAGCTGAAGCTGAGGTGTGCAGGAATGTGAGATCGTGAGCCAGGGCGAGTGTTCTACTGAGTGCAGCTGAAGCTGAGGTGTGCAGGAATGTGCGATCGTTAGCCTGGGTGAGTGTTCTACTGAGTGGCAGCTGAAGCTGAGGTGTGTATGAATGTGAGATCGTGAGCATGGGCGAGTGTTCTACTGAGTGGCAGCTGAAGCTGAGGTGTGCAGGAATGTGAGATCGTGAGCCGGGGCGCGTGTTCTACTGAGTGGCAGCTGAAGCTGAGGTGTGCAGGAATGTGAGATCGTGAGCCGGGGCGAGTGTTCTACTGAATGGCAGCTGAAGCTGAGGTGTGCAGGAATGTGAGATCGTGAGCCAGGGCGAGTGTTCTACTGAGTGCAGCTGAAGCTGAGGTGTGCAGGAATGTGAGATCGTGAGCCTTGGCGAGTGTTCTACTGAGTGGCAGCTGAAGCTGAGGTGTGCAGGAATGTGAGATCGTGAGCCGGGGCGAGTGTTCTACTGAGTGGCAGCTGAAGCTGAGGTGTGCAGAAATGTGAGATCGTGAGCCGGGGCGCGTGTTCTACTGAGTGGCAGCTGAAGCTGAGGTGTGCAGGAATTTGAGATCGTGAGCCGGGGCGAGTGTTCTACTGAATGGCAGCTGAAGCTGAGGTGAGCAGGAATGTGAGATCGTGAGCCTGGGCAAGTGTTCTACTGAGTGGCAGCTGAAGCTGAGGTGTGCAGGAATGTGAGATCGTGAGCCGGGGTGAGTGTACTACTGAGTGGCAGCTGAAGCTGAGGTGTGCAGGAATGTGAGATCGTGAGCCGGGGCGAGTGTTCTACTGAGTGGCAGCTGAAGCTGAGGTGTGCAGGAATGTGAGATTGTGAGCCGGAGCGAGTGTTCTACTGACTGGCAGCTGAAGCTGAGGTGTGCAGGAATGTGAGATCGTGAGCCTGGGGGAGTGTTCTACTGAGTGGCAGCTGAAGTTGAGGTGTGCAGGAATGTGAGATCGTGAGCATGGGCGAGTGTTCTACTGAGTGGCAGCCGGGACGAGTGTTCTACTGAGTGGTGCTGAAGCTGAGGTGTGCAGGAATGTGAGATCGTGAGCCGGAGCGAGTTTTCTACTGAGTGGCAGCTGAAGCTGAGGTGTGTAGGAATGTGAGATCATGAGCCTGGGGGAGTGTTCTACTGAGTGGCAGCTGAAGTTGAGGTGTGCAGGAATGTGAGATCGTGAGCATGGGCGAGTGTTCTACTGAGTGGCAGCTGGGGCGAGTGTTCTACTGAGTGGCAGCTGAAGCTGAGGTGTGCAGGAATGTGAGATCCTTAGCCGGGGCGAGTGTTCTACTGAATGGCAGCTGAAGCTGAGGTGTGCAGGAATGTGAGATCGTGAGCCAGGGCGAGTGTTCTACTGAGTGCAGCTGAAGCTGAGGTGTGCAGGAATGTGCGATCGTTAGCCTGGGCGAGTGTTCTACTGAGTGGCAGCTGAAGCTGAGGTGTGCAGGAATGTGAGATCGTAAGCCTGGGCGAGTTTTCTACTGAGTGGCAGCTGAAGCTGAGGTGTGTAGGAATGTGAGATAGTGAGCCTGGGGGAGTCTTCTACTGAGTAGCAGCTGAAGGTGAGGTGTGCAGGAATGTGAGATCGTGAGCCTGGGCGAGTGCTCTATTGAGTGGCAGCTGAAGCTGAGGTTTGCAGGAATGTGCGTTCCTGAGCCTGGGCGAGTGTTCTACTGAGTGGCAGCTGAAGCTGAGGTGTGCAGGAATGTGAGATCGTGAGCCTGGGCGGGTGTTCTACTGAGTGGCAGCTGAAGCTGAGGTGTGCAGGATTGTGAGCTCGTGAGCCTGGGCGGGTGTTCTACTTAGTGGCAGCTGAAGCTGAGGTGCGCAGGAATGTGAGATTGTGAGCCGGGGCGAGTGTTCTACTGAGTGGCAGCTAAAGCTGAGGTGTGCAGGAATGTGAGATCGTGAGCCTGGGCGAGTGTTCTACTGAGTGGCAGCTGAAGCAGAGGTGTGCAGGAGTGTGAGATCGTGAGCCTGAGGGAGTGTTCTACTGAGTGGCAGCTGAAGGTGAGGTGTGCAGGAATGTGAGATCGTGAGCCTGGGCGAGTGTTCTACTGAGTGGCAGCTGAAGCTAAGGTCTACAGGAATGTGAGATCATGAGCCTGGGCGAGTGTTCTACTGAGTGGCAACTGAAGCTGAGGTGTGGAGGAATGTGAGATCGTGAGCCTGGGCGAGTGTTCTACTGAGTGGCAGCTGAAGCTGAGGTGTGCAGAAATGTGAGATCGTGAGCCGGGGCGAGTGTACTACTGAGTGGCAGCTGAAGCTGAGGTGTGCACGAATGTGAGATCGTGAGCCGGGGCGAGTGTTCTACTGAGTGGCAGCTGAAGCTGAGGTGTGCAGGAATGTGAGATCGTGAGCCGGGGCGAGTGTTCTACTGACTGGCAGCTGAAGCTGAGGTGTGTAGGAATGTGAGATCGTGAGCCTCGGGGAGTGTTCTACTGAGTGGCAGCTGACGTTGAGGTGTGCAGGAATGTGAGATCGTGAGCATGGGCGAGTGTTCTACTGAGTGGCAGCTGGGGCGAGTGTTCTACTGAGTGGCAGCTGAAGCTGAGGTGTGCAGGAATGTGAGATCGTTAGCCGGGGCGAGTGTTCTACTGAATGGCAGCTGAAGCTGAGGTGTGCAGGAATGTGAGATCGTTAGCCTGGGCGAGTGTTCTACTGAGTGGCAGCTGAAGCTGAGGTGTGCAGGAATGTGAGATCGTAAGCCTGGGCGAGTTTTCTACTGAGCGGCAGCTGAAGCTGAGGTGTGTAGGAATGTGAGATTGTGAGCCTGGGGGAGTGTTCTACTGAGTAGCAGCTGAAGGTGAGTTGTGCAGGAATATGAGATCGTGAGCACGGGCGAGTGTTCTACTGAGTGGCAGCTGAAGCTAAGGTGTGCAGGAATGTGAGATCGTGAGCCTGGGCGAGTGTTCTACTGAGTGGCAGCTGAAGCTGAGGTGTGCAGGAATGTGAGATCGTGAGCCTGGGCGAGTGCTCTACTGAGTGGCAGCTGAAGCTGAGGTTTGCAGGAATGTGCCCTCGTGAGCCTGAGCGAGTGTTCTACTGAGTGGCAGCTGAAGCTGAGGTGTGCAGGAATGTGAGATCGTGAGCCTGGGCGGGTGTTCTACTGAGTGGCAGCTGAAGCTGAGGTGTGCAGGAATGTGAGCTCCTGAGCCTGGGCGGGTGTTCTACTGAGTGGCAGCTGAAGCTGAGGTGTGCAGGAATGTGAGATCGTGAGCCGGGGCAAGTGTTCTACTGAGTGGCAGCTGAAGCTGAGGTGTGCAGGAATGTGAGATCGTGAGCCGGGGCGAGTGTTCTACTGAGTGGTAGCTGAAGCTGAGGTGTGCAGGAATGAGAGATCGTGAGCCTGGGCGAGTGTTCTACTGAGTGGCAGCTGAAGCAGAGGTGTGCAGGAATGTGAGATCGTGAGCATGGGCGAGTGTTCTACTGAGTGGCAGCTGGGGCGAGTGTTCTACTGAGTGGCAGCTGAAGCTGAGGTGTGCAGGAATGTGAGATCGTTAGCCGGGGCGAGTGTTCTACTGAATGGCAGCTGAAGCTGAGGTGTGCAGGAATGTGAGATCGTGAGCCAGGGCGAGTGTTCTACTGAGTGCAGCTGAAGCTGAGGTGTGCAGGAATGTGCGATCGTTAGCCTGGGCGAGTGTTCTACTGAGTGGCAGCGGAAGCTGAGGTGTGCAGGAATGTGAGATCGTAAGCCTGGGCGAGTTTTCTACTGAGTGGCAGCTGAAGCTGAGGTGTGTAGGAATGTGAGATCGTGAGCCTGGGGGAGTGTTCTACTGAGTAGCAGCTGAAGGTGAGTTGTGCAGGAATATGAGATCGTGAGCATGGGCGAGTGTTCTACTGAGTGGCAGCTGAAGCTAAGGTGTGCAGGAATGTGAGATCGTGAGCCTGGGCGAGTGTTCTACTGAGTGGCAGCTGAAGCTGAGGTGTGCAGGAATGTGAGATCGTGAGCCTGGGCGAGTGCTCTACTGAGTGGCAGCTGAAGCTGAGGTTTGCAGGAATGTGCCCTCGTGAGCCAGGGCGAGTGTTCTACTGAGTGGCAGCTGAAGCTGAGGTGTGCAGGAATGTGAGATCGTGAGCCTGGGCGGGTGTTCTACTGAGTGGCAGCTGAAGCTGAGGTGTGCAGGAATGTGAGCTCCTGAGCCTGGGCGGGTGTTCTACTGAGTGGCAGCTGAAGCTGAGGTGTGCAAGAATGTGAGATCGTGAGCCGGGGCAAGTGTTCTATTGAGTGGCAGCTGAAGCTGAGGTGTGCAGGAATGTGAGATCGTGAGCCGGGACGAGTGTTCTACTGAGTGGCAGCTGAAGCTGAGGTGTGCAGGAATGAGAGATTGTGAGCCTGGGCGAGTGTTCTACTGAGTGGCAGCTGAAGCAGAGGTGTGCAGGAGTGTGAGATCGTGAGCCTGGGGGAGTGTTCTACTGAGTGGCAGCTGAAGGTGAGGTGTGCAGGAATGTGAGATTGTGAGCCTGGGCGAGTGTTCTACTGAGTGGCAGCTGAAGCTAAGGCCTACAGGAATGTGAGATCGTGAGCCTGGGCGAGTGTTCTACTGAGTGGCAGCTGAAGCTGAGTTGTGGAGGAATGTGAGATCGTGAGCCTGGGCGAGTGTTCTATTGAGTGTCTGCTGAAGCTGAGGTGTACAGGAAGGTGAGATCGTGAGCCTGGGCGATTGTTCTACTGAGTGGCAGCTGAAGCTGAGGTGTGCAGGAATGTGAGATCATGAGCCTGGGCGAGTGTTCTACTGAGTGGCAGCTGAAGCTGAGGTGTGCAGGAATGTGAGATCGGGAGACTGGGCGAGTGTTCTACTGAGTGGCAGCTGAAGCTGAGGTGTGCAGGAATGTGAGATCGTGAGCCAGGGGGAGTGTTCTACTGTGTGGCAGCTGAAGCTGAGGTGTGCAGGAATGTGAGATCGTGAGCCGGGGCTAGTGTTCTACTGAGTGGCAGCTGAAGCTGAGGTGTGCAGGAATGTGAGATCGTGAGCATGGGTGAGTGTTCTACTGAGAGGCAGCTGAAGCTGAGGTGTGCAGGAATGTGAGATCATGAACCTGGGCGAGTGTTCTACTGAGTGGCAGCTGAAGCTCAGCTGTGCAGGAATGTGAGATCGTGAGCCGGGGCTAGTGTTCTACTGAGTGGCAGCTGAAGCTCAGGTGTGCAGGAATGTGAGATCGTGAGCTGGGGCGAGTGTTCTACTGAGCGGCAGCTGAAGCTGAGGTGTGCAGGAATGTGAGATCGTGAGCATGGGCGAGTGTTCTACTGAGTGGCAGTTGAAGCTGAGGTGTGCAGAAATGTGAGATCGTGAGCCGGGGCGAGTGTTCTAATGAGTGGCAGCTGAAGCTGAGGTGTGCAGGAATGTGAGATCGTGAGCCGGGGCGAGTGTTCTACTGAGTGGCAGATTCAGAAGCTGAGTTGTGCAGGAATGTGAGATCGTGAGCCGGGGCGCGTGTTCTACTGAGTGGCAGCTGAAGCTGAGGTGTGCAGGAATGTGAGATCGTGAGCCGGGGCGAGTGTTCTACTGAATGGCAGCTGAAGCTGAGTTGAGCAGGAATGTGAGATCGTGAGCATGGGCGAGTGTTCTACTGAGTGGCAGCTGAAGCTGAGGTGTGCAGGAATGTGAGATCGTGAGCCGGGGCGAGTGTTCTACTGACTGGCAACTGAAGCTGAGGTGTGCAGGAATGTGAGATCGTGAGCCTGGGCGAGTGTTCTACTGAGTGGCAGCTGAAGCTGAGGTGTGTAGGAATGTGAGATCGTGAGCCTGGGGGAGTGTTCTACTGATTGGCAGCTGAAGTTGAGGTGTGCAGGAATGTGAGATCGTGAGCATGGGCGAGTGTTCTACTGAGTGGCAGCTGGGGCGAGTGTTCTACTGAGTGGCAGCTGAAGCTGAGGTGTGCAGGAATGTGAGATCGTTAGCCGGGGCGAGTGTTCAACTGAATGGCAGCTGAAGCTGAGGTGTGCAGGAATGTGAGATCGTGAGCCAGGGCGAGTGTTCTACTGAGTGCAGCTGAAGCTGAGGTGTGCAGGAATGTGCGATCGTTAGCCTGGGCGAGTGTTCTACTGAGTGGCAGCTGAAGCTGAGGTGTGCAGGAATGTGAGATCGTGAGCATGGGCGAGTGTTCTACTGAGTGGCAGCTGAAGCTGAGGTGTGCAGGAATGTGAGATCGTGAGATCGTGAGCCGGGGCGCGTGTTCTACTGAGTAGCAGCTGAAGCTGAGGTGTGCAGGAATGTGAGATCGTGAGCATGGGCGAGTGTTCTACTGAGTGGCAGCTGAAGCTGAGGTGTGCAGGAATGTCAGATCGTGAGATCGTGAGCCGGGGCGCGTGTTCTACTGAGTGGTAGCTGAAGCTGAGGTGTGTTCTACTGAGTGGCAGCTGAAGCTGAGGTGTGCAGGAAGGCGAGATCGTGAGCCGGGGCGAGTGTTCTACTGAATGGCAGCTGAAGCTGAGGTGTGCAGGAATGTGAGGTCGTGAGCCAGGGCGAGTGTTCTACTGAGTGCAGCTGAAGCTGAGGTGTGCAGGAATGTGAGATCGTGAGCATGGGCGAGTGTTCTACTGAGTGGCAGCTGAAGCTGAGGTGTGCAGGAATGTGAGATCGTGAGCCTGGGCGAGTGTTCTACTGAGTGGCAGCTGAAGCTGAGGTGTGCAGGAATGTGAGATCGTGATCCTGGGCGAGTGTTCTACTGAGTGGCAGCTGAAGCTGAGGTGTGCAGGAATGTGAGATCGTGAGCCTGGACGAGTGTTCTACTGAGTGGCAGCTGAAGCTGAGGTGTGCATAAATGTGAGATCGTGAGCCGGGGCGAGTGTTCTACTGAGTGGCAGCTGAAGCTGAGGTGTGCAGGAATGTGAGATCGTGAGCCGGGGCGAGTGTTCTACTGAGTGGCAGCTGAAGCTGAGTTGTGCAGGAATGTGAGATCGTGAGCCGGGGCGCGTGTTCTACTGAGTGGCAGCTGAAGCTGAGGTGTGCAGGAATGTGAGATCCTGAGCCGGGGCGAGTGTTCTACTGAGTGGCAGCTGAAGCTGAGTTGTGCAGGAATGTGAGATCGAGAGCCGGGGCGCGTGTTCTACTGAGTGGCATCTGAAGCTGAAGTGTGCAGGAATGTGAGATCGTGAGCCGGGGCGAGTGTTCTACTGAATGGCAGCTGAAGCTGAGGTGAGCAGGAATGTGAGATTGTGAGCCTGGGCGAGTGTTCTACTGACTGGCAGCTGAAGCTGAGGTGTGCAGGAATGTGAGATCGTGAGCCTGGGGGAGTGTTCTACTGAGTGGCAGCTGAAGTTGAGGTGTGCAGGAATGTGAGATTGTGAGCATGGGCGAGTGTTCTACTGAGTGGCAGCTGGGGCGAGTGTTCTACTGGGTGGCAGCTGAAGCTGAGGTGTGCAGGAATGTGAGATCGTTAGCCGGGGCGAGTGTTCTACTGAATGGCAGCTGAGGTGTGCAGGAATGTGAGATCGTGAGCCAGGGCGAGTGTTCTACTGAGTGCAGCTTAAGCTGAGGTGTGCAGGAATGTGCGATCGTTAGCCTGGGCGAGTATTCTACTGAGTGGCAGCTGAAGCTGAGGTGTGCAGGAATGTGAGATCGTGAGCAAGGGCGAGTGTTCTACTGAGTGGCAGCTGAAGCTGAGGTGTGCAGGAATGTGAGATCGTGAGATCGTGAGCCGGGGCGCGTGTTCTACTGAGTGGCAGCTGAAGCTGAGGTGTGCAGGAATGTGAGATCGTGAGCCGGGGCGAGTGTTCTACTGAATGGCAGCTGAAGCTTAGGTGTGCAGGAATGTGAGATCGTGAGCCAGGGCGAATGTTCTACTGAGTGCAGCTGAAGCTGAGGTGTGCAGGAATGTGAGATTGTGAGCCTGGGCGAGTGTTCTACTGAGTGGCAGCTGAAGCTGAGGTGTGCAGGAATGTGAGATCGTGATCCTGGGCGACTGTTCGACTGAGTGGCAGCTGAAGCTGAGGTGTGCAGGAATGTGAGATCGTGAGCCTGGACGAGTGTTCTACTGAGTGGCAGCTGAAGCTGAGGTGTGCAGAAATGTGAGATCGTGAGCCGGGGCGAGTGTTCTACTGAGTGGCAGCTGAAGCTGAGGTGTGCAGGAATGTGAGATCGTGTCATGTCTCGCTGGCGCCGCGGCTCCCTTTGGCGGCGCTGGAGAATGCGGACTTTGTCCTTGTTTCATTCTCCCAGCATGGCTCCTGTTACTACGGGTAGCGTTGCAGTGTTCCCGTCTTCAGTCAGACGTCCTCTGACGTCACCGCGCTGTTCCAAGGATACCGGATATGGTGCAGCAGAACCACAGCTCAGCGCGTCGCTTCTCTCCTCAGACGCTCCGTAAGTTCGCAGCTAGGGTGCATGTTACCTACATCCTTGTCCTTAAGCTTACCTTTTCTCTTTACCTACCTATCTACATATCTACAGACTTGTGTCCGTATCCAGCCTCCCTCTCCCGACCTCCGAGACTCCTCGAGACTCCTCCTCCATCCAACTCGCTCGGTACTGCTCTTTTCTCACTTCTGTCTGTCTTCTCCATGATTATATCCCAGCTCATACCCTGTTTTGTTTAAATTAGAATACAGAAGCAGACAGAGTCCTGCAAATAGAATCCTTCCCACGTTGAAGATCGACGTACCGAGGACGATTGGATCCATCTCCGTTCCGGCAGGGTTTTCTCCCCTAGGAGGGTTTCCCTGGGATCCCTTACACCACCACTTGTTTCCTATTCAGGAGAGGGGAGGTGTCAGGGTCCCTAGGGGGCTCCCCAACTGCCTCGTTGATTGCTGCACCATAAGGTTAGTGTTTGAAAACCTTACAGCAAGCGACGCCCGTAAAAGAGAAATCTAATTATGACAACGCTGCAAGCAGCGTTAGACCAGGTGCAGCAGTTAACGACTGTGGTACAAGGTTTGTCCCATGAGGTACAAGCCTTGAAACATGAAAACGCTTATCTGAAACAGCAAATGTTAGTGAGGCCTCCCACAAGTTCGGAAATCCCTCCGGGTCCATTACCAGGAGGGAAATATGACGGGAATCCTCAATCACTAAGGGAATTTCTGGACGCATGCACAGTGCAATTTGCATTCAAAACATCTTTTTTCCCCTCAGATAGAGATAGAGTAGGATATATGATTACCCATCTAACAGGACCTGCTCTAGCCTGGGCCACCCCTATTGTAACTTCTAATAACGCCATTCTTGATTCAGTGCCCGCTTTTACTGCCAGCCTGAAGGCTATGTTTTCAAGAAAAGAGTATCATGTCTCCACTCAGGAGAAACTGCTAGACATCAAGCAAGGATCCTTAGGTATTCTAGAATACATCACTCGATTCAAACAAATGGCGGCCGGCACCTCGTGGGCTGATGACGCTCTGATAACTTTGTTCAGAAGGGGGCTTCATGAAGAGTTAAAAGACGAACTCGCGCGGGTTTCTAGACCCAGTACTCTTGCGGAATTGGTCTCCCTCACCATGCAGTTAGACTATCGGCTACAAGAACGACAAGCGGAAAGGAAGAAAGGGAGAAGTCACCGCTTTGGGCCAGACATAGTTTCAGTTCCCAAAACCACTAATTCAGATGAACCTATGCAAGTGGGGATTACTCGGGGACCTCTTACTCCAGAGGAACGGGCTCGCAGGAAAAGCCAAGGGCTATGTATGTACTGCGGCTCTTCCTCTCATACAGTACAAGATTGCCCTATTGCTCCTCTTAGACGGCAATCACGTTCGGGAAACGCCAGACCCCAACCGCAAAGGGAACAACGGTCGGGGCAACGGGTGCTGATTCCCACTCTCCAACCCTGATTCCTCCATCATTGGACATGGTAGTTTTACGGGTCTCTCTTTCCTTACCAGATAGAACCGTAGTAACGGTACCCGCCTTGATAGATTGCGGTGCAGCGGGATTGTTCATAGACGATATGTGGGCTAAATCACAGAATTTACCTCGCTCTCCCAAAGCCTTTGCCATACCAGTTGAAGGGGTGGATGGCACGCCTCTAGTTTCAGGACCTATACGGGAACAAACGTTCGCCTTAAAGATGTCTATCGGTTCCCACAGAGAAGAGATCATATTCGACATTATTAAGGCCGCCCACTATCCCATTATTTTGGGGTTACCCTGGTTAAAGCTACACAATCCCTTCATAAATTGGTCAGCTGGTTCTATTTTCTTGGGGTCAGAACACTGTGTTCAACACTGTCTTGCAGTCGGCTCTATAGGGTTCTCTACTCCTCCTTCACCTCCTGACAGATCCCATAAAATAGTGGACCAGATCAGTCTTCTCCCTCCCGAATATGAGGAGTTCCAAGACATTTTTTCTTCTCCTCAGTTCTCGGACCTTCCGCCTCATAGAAGAGACGATTGTTCGATTCGACTTGTATCGTCACAACCCATACCCTTCGGTAAAATGTACATCCTTTCGGAGAAAGAAAAATCGGTCTTAAGACAGTATCTGGATACCAACCTCAAGAACGGTCTGATAACGGAATCAATCTCTCCTGCAGGGGCATCATTGTTTTTCATAGCGAAGAAGGACACAGACGAATTAAGGCCCTGCATAGATTATCGGGGTCTTAACAAAATCACCATTCCGGATCGTTATCCTATGCCGCTCATCCCTGATATTCTGGAGGCCGTAAAGGGAGCCACCATCTACACTAAACTAGATCTTAGAGGAGCCTATCACCTCATCAGGATTAGGGAAGGGGATGAGTGGAAAACAGCCTTTCGCACCCCTTTTGGTCATTTCGAGTACCGGGTGATGCCCTTTGGTTTATCAAATGCTCCTGCTGTTTTCCAGAGATTTATCGACCATATATTTTCTGATCTCCTTCTCCACACAACGGTTATATATCTCGATGACATCCTGGTGTACTCCAAGGACCCAAAGGAACATCACCAACATGTGAGTCAAGTTTTACACAGATTACGGAATAACCACCTATTCTGTAAACTAGAAAAGTGCAAATTTCATCAGACTACAGTTACTTATCTAGGGTTCGTCCTATCCTCCTCTGGGATATCAATGGATCCCAGCAAAGTAACAGCAATTCTGGAGTGGTCTCCACCTCGTACCGTCAGAGAACTCCAAAGTTTTCTGGGATTCTCAAACTTTTACAGGAAGTTTATTGCAGGGTTTTCTTCTGTTGTTCTACCACTAACTAGGCTGCTTAAGAAGGGGAAGACTTTCGAATGGACAATAGAAGCTCAGTCCGCCTTTGACACTTTGAAAACCCTTTTTACGTCAGCCCCAATATTACGAACTCCAGACCAGAGCCTACCCTTTATTGTAGAAACAGACGCCTCTCACTTCGCCTTGGGAGCCGTGTTGAAACAGACTCAGGCACTTGGGTTAGAATATCCTGTGGCCTATCTTTCTAAAACCTTCTCTCCCTCGGAAATCAACTACACAGTATTAGAGAAGGAACTATTAGCCATAAAACGAGCATTTCAGGAATGGAGACATCTCCTATTGGGTTCCCAACATCCTATTGAAGTACGCACAGACCATCAAAATCTTAAAAGCCTCCAGTACGCAGAAACACGTAACAGTCGGCAAGCTAGATGGGCACATTTCTTTTCTCCCTACAACATAACATTCACAATCATTCCGGGGAACACCAATCTACAAGCCGATGCATTATCACGCAGAGATCCATCATGCAAACCTGGTTTTCAGACCGAAAAATTGTTTCCTCGAGCTACGTTTATTACTGTAGTCCAAGATTTCCTTCACTCGATTGCATCCCAAACCTGTCTCATCAAGGATTCTATCAGTCTTCAAATGGGAAAGTGGGGTCTCTCCTTTGAAGACGGATGCTATTATCAGAACCATCGAGTCTATATCCCTACTCTCCAACTCCGTACTGAAGTGCTGCATATGTGTCATGATTCTGTCATGGCCGGACATCGCGGTATAGCCAGTACCCGGGAGCTTGTTTTAAGGCATTTTTGGTGGGAAACCCTGGGTAAGGACGTGAAAAACTATGTTTCATCGTGCGTGGTTTGCCTCCAAGCCAAAACCCCTCGCAGCAAACCTTTTGGGAAATTGGCAATGGTACAAATACCTACTCGTCCCTGGCAACTGATTTCTACGGACTTCATTGTCGACTTGCCTCCGTCTACAGGTTGTACCACCATTATGGTAACGGTCGATTATTTTACCAAATTGGCCCATTTTCTGGCTTTACCCTCCATACCAACTGCCTCACAAATGGCCAGACGCTTCATCAATACCATATTTTCTCAGCATGGTCTTCCAGACAGTATAGTGTCCGATCGAGGTTCGCAGTATATCTCCCGATACTGGAAGCAGGTCTGTTCCGCTTTGGGGATTAAAAGAGCTTTAAGTTCAGGCTACCATCCTCAAACTAACGGACAGACCGAACGTTTGAATCAAACCCTGGAAACCTACCTGCGTTGCTTTGTGTCTGCGGCTCAAGATAACTGGAGGGAACTGTTACCCATGGCAGAGTTTGCCTATAACAATGCTCCTCATGCATCCATTAAGACAAGTCCATTCCACTGTACCTATGGATACCATCCCTCCTGTTCTCCTTCCTCTCTTCTCCAATCTTCGGCATTTCCAGATGCCGACGCCCTTATGGGGGACATCCAACAGGGACATCTTTTGGCCAGGACTGCTTTGCAAGAAGCTCAGGAAAGCTCCAAACGCTTTGCGGATTTGCATCGTTCACCATCACCCAAGATTACTCCGGGGGATTTGGTTTGGCTCTCGGCAAGATTCCTTCCTAGACACTTGATTCCATCTAAATTGTCCCCTAAATTCTTTGGGCCTTTCACTGTTTTAAGGTCGAAGGGCTCTCTAGCCTTTGAATTGCAACTTCCTCCATCTTGGTCTCGAATTCACCCAGTATTTCATGTGTCCCAACTCAAGCTCCATGTCCCAGATCGATTCGGTCGTTCTAAGGACTGTCCCCCACCTGTGTCAACCGAAGATGGTCCCGAATTCGAAGTCTCCGGTGTTTGTGATTCTCGTTATCATCATGGTCGACTTCAATATCTGATCCACTGGAAGGGGTATACTATAGCGGACCGTTCGTGGGAACCAGCCTCTGCTGTCCACGCACCTTTGCTTGTTCGCCGCTTTCATAGGTTGCACCCCGACAAACCCGGTGGGGGGACCCTTGGAGGGGGGCATACTGTCATGTCTCGCTGGCGCCGCGGCTCCCTTTGGCGGCGCTGGAGAATGCGGACTTTGTCCTTGTTTCATTCTCCCAGCATGGCTCCTGTTACTACGGGTAGCGTTGCAGTGTTCCCGTCTTCAGTCAGACGTCCTCTGACGTCACCGCGCTGTTCCAAGGATACCGGATATGGTGCAGCAGAACCACAGCTCAGCGCGTCGCTTCTCTCCTCAGACGCTCCGTAAGTTCGCAGCTAGGGTGCATGTTACCTACATCCTTGTCCTTAAGCTTACCTTTTCTCTTTACCTACCTATCTACATATCTACAGACTTGTGTCCGTATCCAGCCTCCCTCTCCCGACCTCCGAGACTCCTCGAGACTCCTCCTCCATCCAACTCGCTCGGTACTGCTCTTTTCTCACTTCTGTCTGTCTTCTCCATGATTATATCCCAGCTCATACCCTGTTTTGTTTAAATTAGAATACAGAAGCAGACAGAGTCCTGCAAATAGAATCCTTCCCACGTTGAAGATCGACGTACCGAGGACGATTGGATCCATCTCCGTTCCGGCAGGGTTTTCTCCCCCAGGAGGGTTTCCCTGGGATCCCTTACACCACCACTTGTTTCCTATTCAGGAGAGGGGAGGTGTCAGGGTCCCTAGGGGGCTCCCCAACTGCCTCGTTGATTGCTGCACCATAAGGTTAGTGTTTGAAAACCTTACAGATCGTGAGCCGGGGCGAGTGTTCTACTGAGTGGCAGCTGAAGCTGAGGTGAGCAGGAATGTGAGATCGTGAGCATGGGCGAGTGTTCTACTGAGTGGCAGCTGAAGCTGAGGTGTGCAGGAATGTGAGATCGTGAGCCGGGGCGAGTGTTCTACTGACTGGCAACTGAAGCTGAGGTGTGCAGGAATGTGAGATCGTGAGCCTGGGCGAGTGTTCTACTGAGTGGCAGCTGAAGCTGAGGTGTGTAGGAATGTGAGATCGTGAGCCTGGGGGAGTGTTCTACTGATTGGCAGCTGAAGTTGAGGTGTGCAGGAATGTGAGATCGTGAGCATGGGCGAGTGTTCTACTGAGTGGCAGCTGGGGCGAGTGTTCTACTGAGTGGCAGCTGAAGCTGAGGTGTGCAGGAATGTGAGATCGTTAGCCGGGGCGAGTGTTCAACTGAATGGCAGCTGAAGCTGAGGTGTGCAGGAATGTGAGATCGTGAGCCAGGGCGAGTGTTCTACTGAGTGCAGCTGAAGCTGAGGTGTGCAGGAATGTGCGATCGTTAGCCTGGGCGAGTGTTCTACTGAGTGGCAGCTGAAGCTGAGGTGTGCAGGAATGTGAGATCGTGAGCATGGGCGAGTGTTCTACTGAGTGGCAGCTGAAGCTGAGGTGTGCAGGAATGTGAGATCGTGAGATCGTGAGCCGGGGCGCGTGTTCTACTGAGTAGCAGCTGAAGCTGAGGTGTGCAGGAATGTGAGATCGTGAGCATGGGCGAGTGTTCTACTGAGTGGCAGCTGAAGCTGAGGTGTGCAGGAATGTCAGATCGTGAGATCGTGAGCCGGGGCGCGTGTTCTACTGAGTGGTAGCTGAAGCTGAGGTGTGTTCTACTGAGTGGCAGCTGAAGCTGAGGTGTGCAGGAAGGCGAGATCGTGAGCCGGGGCGAGTGTTCTACTGAATGGCAGCTGAAGCTGAGGTGTGCAGGAATGTGAGGTCGTGAGCCAGGGCGAGTGTTCTACTGAGTGCAGCTGAAGCTGAGGTGTGCAGGAATGTGAGATCGTGAGCATGGGCGAGTGTTCTACTGAGTGGCAGCTGAAGCTGAGGTGTGCAGGAATGTGAGATCGTGAGCCTGGGCGAGTGTTCTACTGAGTGGCAGCTGAAGCTGAGGTGTGCAGGAATGTGAGATCGTGATCCTGGGCGAGTGTTCTACTGAGTGGCAGCTGAAGCTGAGGTGTGCAGGAATGTGAGATCGTGAGCCTGGACGAGTGTTCTACTGAGTGGCAGCTGAAGCTGAGGTGTGCATAAATGTGAGATCGTGAGCCGGGGCGAGTGTTCTACTGAGTGGCAGCTGAAGCTGAGGTGTGCAGGAATGTGAGATCGTGAGCCGGGGCGAGTGTTCTACTGAGTGGCAGCTGAAGCTGAGTTGTGCAGGAATGTGAGATCGTGAGCCGGGGCGCGTGTTCTACTGAGTGGCAGCTGAAGCTGAGGTGTGCAGGAATGTGAGATCCTGAGCCGGGGCGAGTGTTCTACTGAGTGGCAGCTGAAGCTGAGTTGTGCAGGAATGTGAGATCGAGAGCCGGGGCGCGTGTTCTACTGAGTGGCATCTGAAGCTGAGGTGTGCAGGAATGTGAGATCGTGAGCCGGGGCGAGTGTTCTACTGAATGGCAGCTGAAGCTGAGGTGAGCAGGAATGTGAGATTGTGAGCCTGGGCGAGTGTTCTACTGACTGGCAGCTGAAGCTGAGGTGTGCAGGAATGTGAGATCGTGAGCCTGGGGGAGTGTTCTACTGAGTGGCAGCTGAAGTTGAGGTGTGCAGGAATGTGAGATTGTGAGCATGGGCGAGTGTTCTACTGAGTGGCAGCTGGGGCGAGTGTTCTACTGGGTGGCAGCTGAAGCTGAGGTGTGCAGGAATGTGAGATCGTTAGCCGGGGCGAGTGTTCTACTGAATGGCAGCTGAGGTGTGCAGGAATGTGAGATCGTGAGCCAGGGCGAGTGTTCTACTGAGTGCAGCTTAAGCTGAGGTGTGCAGGAATGTGCGATCGTTAGCCTGGGCGAGTATTCTACTGAGTGGCAGCTGAAGCTGAGGTGTGCAGGAATGTGAGATCGTGAGCAAGGGCGAGTGTTCTACTGAGTGGCAGCTGAAGCTGAGGTGTGCAGGAATGTGAGATCGTGAGATCGTGAGCCGGGGCGCGTGTTCTACTGAGTGGCAGCTGAAGCTGAGGTGTGCAGGAATGTGAGATCGTGAGCCGGGGCGAGTGTTCTACTGAATGGCAGCTGAAGCTTAGGTGTGCAGGAATGTGAGATCGTGAGCCAGGGCGAATGTTCTACTGAGTGCAGCTGAAGCTGAGGTGTGCAGGAATGTGAGATTGTGAGCCTGGGCGAGTGTTCTACTGAGTGGCAGCTGAAGCTGAGGTGTGCAGGAATGTGAGATCGTGATCCTGGGCGACTGTTCGACTGAGTGGCAGCTGAAGCTGAGGTGTGCAGGAATGTGAGATCGTGAGCCTGGACGAGTGTTCTACTGAGTGGCAGCTGAAGCTGAGGTGTGCAGAAATGTGAGATCGTGAGCCGGGGCGAGTGTTCTACTGAGTGGCAGCTGAAGCTGAGGTGTGCAGGAATGTGAGATCGTGAGCCGGGGCGAGTGTTCTACTGAGTGGCAGCTGAAGCTGAGTTGTGCAGGAATGTGAGATCGTGAGCCGGGGCGAGTGTTCTACTGAGTGGCAGCTGAAGCTGAGGTGTGCAGGAATGTGAGATCGTGAGCATGGGCGAGTGTTCTACTGAGTGGCAGCTGAAGCTGAGGTGTGCAGAAATGTGAGATCGTGAGCCGGGGCGAGTGTACTACTGAGTGGCAGCTGAAGCTGAGGTGTGCAGGAATGTGAGATCGTGAGCCGGGGCGAGTGTTCTACTGAGTGGCAGCTGAAGCTGAGGTGTGCAGGAATGTGAGATCGTGAGCCTGGGCGAGTGTTCTACTGAGTGGCAGCTGAAGCTGAGGTGTGTAGGAATGTGAGATCGTGAGCCTGGGGGAGTGTTCTACTGAGTGGCAGCTGGGGCGAGTGTTCTACTGAGTGGCAGCTGAAGCTGAGGTGTGCAGGAATGTGAGATCCTTAGCCGGGGCGAGTGTTCTACTGAATGGCAGCTGAAGCTGAGGTGTGCAGGAATGTGTGATCGTGAGCCAGGGCGAGTGTTCTACTGAGTGCAGCTGAAGCTGAGGTGTGCAGGAATGTGCGATCGTTAGCCTGGGCGAGTGTTCTACTGAGTGGCAGCTGAAGCTGAGGTGTGCAGGAATGTGAGATCGTAAGCCTGGGCGAGTTTTCTACTGAGTGGCAGCTGAAGCTGAGGTGTGTAGGAATGTGAGATCGTGATCCTGGGCGAGTGTTCTACTGAGTGGCAGCTGAAGCTGAGGTGTGCAGGAATGTGAGATCGTGAGCCTGGACGAGTGTTCTACTGAGTGGCAGCTGAAGCTGAGGTGTGCATAAATGTGAGATCGTGAGCCGGGGCGAGTGTTCTACTGAGTGGCAGCTGAAGCTGAGGTGTGCAGGAATGTGAGATCGTGAGCCGGGGCGAGTGTTCTACTGAGTGGCAGCTGAAGCTGAGTTGTGCAGGAATGTGAGATCGTGAGCCGGGGCGCGTGTTCTACTGAGTGGCAGCTGAAGCTGAGGTGTGCAGGAATGTGAGATCCTGAGCCGGGGCGAGTGTTCTACTGAGTGGCAGCTGAAGCTGAGTTGTGCAGGAATGTGAGATCGAGAGCCGGGGCGCGTGTTCTACTGAGTGGCATCTGAAGCTGAGGTGTGCAGGAATGTGAGATCGTGAGCCGGGGCGAGTGTTCTACTGAATGGCAGCTGAAGCTGAGGTGAGCAGGAATGTGAGATTGTGAGCCTGGGCGAGTGTTCTACTGACTGGCAGCTGAAGCTGAGGTGTGCAGGAATGTGAGATCGTGAGCCTGGGGGAGTGTTCTACTGAGTGGCAGCTGAAGTTGAGGTGTGCAGGAATGTGAGATTGTGAGCATGGGCGAGTGTTCTACTGAGTGGCAGCTGGGGCGAGTGTTCTACTGGGTGGCAGCTGAAGCTGAGGTGTGCAGGAATGTGAGATCGTTAGCCGGGGCGAGTGTTCTACTGAATGGCAGCTGAGGTGTGCAGGAATGTGAGATCGTGAGCCAGGGCGAGTGTTCTACTGAGTGCAGCTTAAGCTGAGGTGTGCAGGAATGTGCGATCGTTAGCCTGGGCGAGTATTCTACTGAGTGGCAGCTGAAGCTGAGGTGTGCAGGAATGTGAGATCGTGAGCAAGGGCGAGTGTTCTACTGAGTGGCAGCTGAAGCTGAGGTGTGCAGGAATGTGAGATCGTGAGATCGTGAGCCGGGGCGCGTGTTCTACTGAGTGGCAGCTGAAGCTGAGGTGTGCAGGAATGTGAGATCGTGAGCCGGGGCGAGTGTTCTACTGAATGGCAGCTGAAGCTTAGGTGTGCAGGAATGTGAGATCGTGAGCCAGGGCGAATGTTCTACTGAGTGCAGCTGAAGCTGAGGTGTGCAGGAATGTGAGATTGTGAGCCTGGGCGAGTGTTCTACTGAGTGGCAGCTGAAGCTGAGGTGTGCAGGAATGTGAGATCGTGATCCTGGGCGACTGTTCGACTGAGTGGCAGCTGAAGCTGAGGTGTGCAGGAATGTGAGATCGTGAGCCTGGACGAGTGTTCTACTGAGTGGCAGCTGAAGCTGAGTTGTGCAGGAATGTGAGATCGTGAGCCGGGGCGCGTGTTCCACTGAGTGGCAGCTGAAGCTGAGGTGTGCAGGAATGTGAGATCGTGAGCCGGGGCGAGTGTTCTACTGAGTGGCAGCTGAAGCTGAGTTGTGCAGGAATGTGAGATCGTGAGCCGGGGCGAGTGTTCTACTGAGTGGCAGCTGAAGCTGAGGTGTGCAGGAATGTGAGATCGTGAGCATGGGCGAGTGTTCTACTGAGTGGCAGCTGAAGCTGAGGTGTGCAGAAATGTGAGATCGTGAGCCGGGGCGAGTGTACTACTGAGTGGCAGCTGAAGCTGAGGTGTGCAGGAATGTGAGATCGTGAGCCGGGGCGAGTGTTCTACTGAGTGGCAGCTGAAGCTGAGGTGTGCAGGAATGTGAGATCGTGAGCCTGGGCGAGTGTTCTACTGAGTGGCAGCTGAAGCTGAGGTGTGTAGGAATGTGAGATCGTGAGCCTGGGGGAGTGTTCTACTGAGTGGCAGCTGGGGCGAGTGTTCTACTGAGTGGCAGCTGAAGCTGAGGTGTGCAGGAATGTGAGATCCTTAGCCGGGGCGAGTGTTCTACTGAATGGCAGCTGAAGCTGAGGTGTGCAGGAATGTGTGATCGTGAGCCAGGGCGAGTGTTCTACTGAGTGCAGCTGAAGCTGAGGTGTGCAGGAATGTGCGATCGTTAGCCTGGGCGAGTGTTCTACTGAGTGGCAGCTGAAGCTGAGGTGTGCAGGAATGTGAGATCGTAAGCCTGGGCGAGTTTTCTACTGAGTGGCAGCTGAAGCTGAGGTGTGAAGGAATGTGAGATCGTGAGCCTGGGGGAGTGTTCTACTGAGTAGCAGCTGAAGGTGAGGTGTGCAGGAATATGAGATCGTGAGCATGGGCGAGTGTTCTACTGAGTGGCAGCTGAAGCTGAGGTGTGCAGGAATGTGAGATCGTGAGCCTGGGCGAGTGCTCTATTGAGTGGCAGCTGAAGCTGAGGTTTGCAGGAATGTGCACTAGTGAGCCTGGGCGAGTGTTCTACTGAGTGGCAGCTGAAGCTGAGGTGTGCAGGAATGTGAGATCGTGAGCCTGGGCGGGTGTTCTACTGAGTGGCAGCTGAAGCTGAGGTGTGCAGGAATGTGAGCTCGTGAGCCTGGGGGGGTGTTCTACTGAGTGACAGCTGAAGCTGAGGTGTGCAGGAATGTGAGATCGTGAGCCGGGGCGAGTGTTCTACTGAGTGGCAGCTGAAGCTGAGGTGTGCAGGAGTGTGAGATCGTGAGCCTGGGCGAGTGTTCTACTGAGTGGCATCTGAAGCAGAGGTGTGCAGGAGTGTGAGATCGTGAGCCTGGGGGAGTGTTCTACTGAGTGGCAGCTGAAGGTGAGGTGTGCAGGAATGTGAGATCGTGAGCATGGGCGAGTGTTCTACTGAGTGGCAGCTGAAGCTAAGGTCTACAGGAATGTGAGATCGTGAGCCTGGGCGAGTGTTCTACTGAGTGGCAGCTGAAGCTGAGGTGTGGAGGAATGTGAGATCGTGAGCCTGGGTGAGTGTTCTATTGAGTGGCTGCTGAAGCTGAGGTGTGCAGGAAGGTGAGATCGTGAGCCTGGGCGATTGTTCTACTGAGTGGCAGCTGAAGCTGAGGTGTGCAGGAAGGTGAGATCATGAGCCTGGGCGAGTGTTCTACTGAGTGGCAGCTGAAGCTGAGGTGTGCAGGAATGTGAGATCGGGAGCCTGGGCGAGTGTTCTACTTAGTGGCAGCTGAAGCTGAGGTGTGCAGGAATGTGAGATCGTGAGCCAGGGGGAGTGTTCTATTGTGTGGCAGCTGAAGCTGAGGTGTGCAGGAATGTGAGATCGTGAGCCGGGGCTAGTGTTCTACTGAGTGGCAGCTGAAGCTGAGGTGTGCAGGAATGTGATATCGTGAGCATGGGTGAGTGTTCTACTGAGAGGCCGCTGAAGCTGAGGTGTGCAGGAATGTGAGATCGTGAACCTGGGCGAGTGTTCTACTGAGTGGCAGCTGAAGCTGATCTGTGCAGGAATGTGAGATCGTGATCCGAGGCTAGTGTTCTACTGAGTGGCAGCTGAAGCTCAGGTGTGCAGGAATGTGAGATCCTGAGCCGTGGCGAGTGTTCTACTGAGTGGCAGCTGAAGCTGAGGTGTGCAGGAATGTGAGATCGTGAGCATGGGCGAGTGTTCTACTGAGTGGCAGCTGAAGCTGAGGTGTGCAGAAATGTGAGATCGTGAGCCGGGGCGAGTGTACTACTGAGTGGCAGCTGAAGCTGAGGTGTGCAGGAATGTGAGATCGTGAGCATGGGCGAGTGTTCTACTGAGTGGCAGCTGAAGCTGAGGTGTGCAGAAATGTGAGATCGTGAGCCTGGGCGAGTGTTCTACTGAGTGGCAGCTGAAGCTGAGGTGTGCAGGAATGTGAGATCGTGAGCCGGGGCGAGTGTTCTACTGAGTGGCAGCTGAAGGTGAGTTGTTTAGGAATGTGAGATCGTGAGCCGGGGCGCGTGTTCTACTGAGTGGCAGCTGAAGCTGAGGCGTGCAGGAATGTGAGATCGTGAGCCGGGGCGAGTGTTCTACTGAATGGCAGCTGAAGCTGAGGTGAGCAGGAATGTGAGATCGTGAGCATGGGCGAGTGTTCTACTGAGTGGCAGCTGAAGCTGAGGTGTGCAGGAATGTGAGATTGTGAGCCGGGGCGAGTGTTCTACTGAATGGCAACTGAAGCTGAGGTGTGCAGGAATGTGAGATCGTGAGCCTGGGCGAGTGTTCTACTGAGTGGCAGCTGAAGCTGAGGTGTGCAGGAATGTGAGATCGTGAGCCTGGGGGAGTGTTCTACTGAGTGGCAGCTGAAGTTGAGGTGTGCAGGAATGTGAGATCGTGAGCATGGGCGAGTGTTCTACTGAGTGTAGCTGGGGCGAGTGTTCTACTGAGTGGCAGCTGAAGCTGAGGTGTGCAGGAATGTGAGATCGTTAGCCGGGGCGAGTGTTCTAATGAATGGCAGCTGAAGCTGAGGTGTGCAGGAATGTGAGATTGTGAGCCAGGGTGAGTGTTCTACTGAGTGCAGCTGAAGCTGAGGTGTGCAGGAATGTGCGATCGTTAGCCTGGGCGAGTGTTCTACTGAGTGGCAGCTGAAGCTGAGGTGTGCAGGAATGTGAGATCGTGAGCATGGGCGAGTGTTCTACTGAGTGGCAGCTGAAGCTGAGGTGTGCAGGAATGTGAGATCGTGAGATCGTGAGCCGGGGCGCATGTTCTACTGAGTGGCAGCTGAAGCTGAGGTGTGCAGGAATGTGAGATCGTGAGCCGGGGCGAGTGTTCTACTGAGTGCAGCTGAAGCTGAGGTGTGCAGGAATGTGAGATCGTGAGCATGGGTGAGTGTTCTGAGTGGCAGCTGAAGCTGAGGTGTGCAGGAATGTGAGATCGTGAGCCTGAGCGAGTGTTCTACTGAGTGGCAGCTGAAGCTGAGGTGTGCAGGAATGTGAGATCGTGAGCCTGGGCGAGTGTTCTACTGACTGGCAGTTGAAGCTGAGGTGTGCAGGAATGTGAGATAGTGAGCCTGGGGGAGTGTTCTACTGAGTGGCAGCTGAAGTTGAGGTGTGCAGGAATGTGAGATCGTGAGCATGGGCGAGTGTTCTACTGAGTGGCAGCTGGGGCGAGTGTTCTACTGAGTGGCAGCTGAAGCTGAGGTGTGCAGGAATGTGAGATCGTTAGCCGGGGCGAGTGTTCTACTGAATGGCAGCTGAAGCTGAGGTGTGTAGGAATGTGAGATCGTGACCCAGGGCGAGTGTTCTACTGAGTGCAGCTGAAGCTGAGGTGTGCAGGAATGTGCGATCGTTAGCCTGGGCGAGTGTTCTACTGAGTGGCAGCTGAAGCTGAGGTGTGCAGGAATGTGAGATCGTGAGCATGGGCGAGTGTTCTACTGAGTGGCAGCTGAAGCTGAGGTGTGCAGGAATGTGAGATCGTGAGATCGTGAGCCGGGGCGCGTGTTCTACTGAGTGGCAGCTGAAGCTGAGGTGTGCAGGAATGTGAGATCGGGAGCCAGGGGGAGTGTTCTACTGAATGGCAGCTGAAGCTGAGGTGTGCAGGAATGTGAGATCGTGAACCAGGCCAAGTGTTCTACTGAGTGCAGCTGAAGCTGAGGTGTGCAGGAATGTGAGATCGTGAGCATGGGCGAGTGTTCTACTGAGTGGCAGCTGAAGCTGAGGTGTACAGGAATGCGAGATCGTGAGCCTGAGCGAGTGTTCTACTGAGTGGCAGCTGAAGCTGAGGTGTGCAGGAATGTGAGATCGTGAGCCTGGGCGAGTGTTCTACTGAGTGGCAGCTGAAGCTGAGGTGTGCAGGAATGTGAGATCGTGAGCCTGGACGAGTGTTCTACTGAGTGGCAGCTGAAGCTGAGGTGTGCAGAAATGTGAGATCGTGAGCCGGGGCGAGTGTTCTACTGAGTGGCAGCTGAAGCTGAGGTGTGCAGGAATGTGAGATCGTGAGCCGGGGCGAGTGTTCTACTGAGTGGCAGCTGAAGCTGAGTTGTGCAGGAATGTGAGATCGTGAGCCGGGGCGCGTGTTCTACTGAGTGGCAGCTGAAGCTGAGGTGTGCAGGAATGTGAGATCGTGAGCCGGGGCGAGTGTTCTACTGAATGGCAGCCGAAGCTGAGGTGTGTGGAATGTGAGATCGTGAGCCAGGGCGAGTGTTCTACTGAGTGCAGCTGAAGCTGAGGTGTTCAGGAATGTGCGATCGTGAGCCAGGGCGAGTGTTCTACTGAGTGCCAACTGAAGCTGAGGTGTGTAGGAATGTGAGATCGTGAGCCTGGGGGAGTGTTCTACTGAGTGGCAGCTGAAGCTGAGGTGTGCAGGAAGGTGGGATCGTGAGCCTGGGCGGGTGTTCTACTGAGTGGCAGCTGAAGCTGAGGTGTGCAGGAAGGTGAGATCGTGAGCCTTGGCGATTGTTCTACTGAGTGGCAGCTGAAGCTGAGGTGTGCAGGAATGTGAGATCATGAGCCTGGGCGAGTGTTCTACTGAGTGGCAGCTGAAGCTGAGGTGTGCAGGAATGTGAGATCGGGAGCCAGGGGGAGTGTTCTACTGAATGGCAGCTGAAGCTGAGGTGTGCAGGAATGTGAGATCGTGAGCCGGGGCTAGTGTTCTACTGAGTGGCAGCTGAAGCTGAGGTGTTTGGAATATGAGATCGTGAGCCTGGGCGAGTGTTCTACTGAGTGGCAGCTGAAGCTGAGGTGTGCAGGAATGTGAGATCTTGAGCCGGGGCTAGTGTTCTACTCAGTGGCAGCAGAAGCTGAGGTGTTTGGAATGTGAGATCGGGAGCCTGGGCGCGTGTTCTACTGAGTGGCAGCTGAAGCTGAGGTGTGCAGGAATGTGAGATCGTGATCCTGGGCGAGTGTTCTACTGAGTGGCAGCTGAAGCTGAGGTGTGCAGGAATGTGAGATCGTGAGCCTGGACGAGTGTTCTACTGAGTGGCAGCTGAAGCTGAGGTGTGCAGAAATGTGAGATCGTGAGCCGGGGCGCGTGTTCTACTGAGTGGCAGCTGAAGCTGAGGTGTGCAGGAATGTGAGATCGTGAGCCGGGGCGAGTGTTCTACTGAATGGCAGCCGAAGCTGAGGTGTGTGGAATGTGAGATCGTGAGCCAGGGCGAGTGTTCTACTGAGTGCAGCTGAAGCTGAGGTCTGCAGGAATGTGCGATCGTGAGCCAGGGCGAGTGTTCTACTGAGTGCCAACTGAAGCTGAGGTGTGTAGGAATGTGAGATCGTGAGCCTGGGGGAGTGTTCTACTGAGTGGCAGCTGAAGCTGAGGTGTGCAGGAAGGTGAGATCGTGAGCCTGGGCGGGTGTTCTACTGAGTGGCAGCTGAAGCTGAGGTGTGCAGGAAGGTGATATCGTGATCCTTGGCGATTGTTCTACTGAGTGGCAGCTGAAGCTGAGGTGTGCAGGAATGTGAGATCATGAGCCTGGGCGAGTGTTCTACTGAGTGGCAGCTGAAGCTGAGGTGTGCAGGAATGTGAGATCGGGAGCCTGGGCGAGTGTTCTACTGAGTGGCAGCTGAAGCTGAGGTGTGCAGGAATGTGAGATCGTGAGCCAGGGGGAGTGTTCTACTGAGTGGCAGCTGAAGCTGAGGTGTGCAGGAATGTGAGATCGTGAGCCGGGGCTAGTGTTCTACTGAGTGGCAGCTGAAGCTGAGGTGTTTGAAATGTGAGATTGTGAGCCTGGGCGAGTGTTCTACTGAGTGGCAGCTGAAGCTGAGGTGTGCAGGAATGTGAGATCATGAGCCTGGGCAAGTGTTCTACTGAGTGGCAGCTGAAGCTGAGGTGTGCAGGAATGTGAGATCTTGAGCCGGGGCTAGTGTTCTACTAAGTTGCAGCAGAAGCTGAGGTGTTAACGAATGTGAGATCATGAGCCGGGGCTAGTGTTCTACTGAGTGGATTCTGAAGCTGAGGTGTGCAGGAATGTGAGATCGTGAGCTGGGGCGAGCGTTCTACTGAGTGGCAGCTGAAGCTGAGGTGTGCAGGAATGTGAGATTGTGAGCCGGGGTGAGTGTTCTACTTAGTGGCAGCTGAAGCTGAGGTGTGCAGGAATGTGAGATCGTGAGTCAGGGCGAGTGTTCTACTGAGTGGCAGCTGAAGCTGCGTTAGGCAGGAATGTGAGATTGTGAGCCTGGGCGAGTGTTCTACTGAGTGGCAACTGAAGCTGAGGTGTGCAGGAATGTGAGATCGTGAGCCTGGGGGAGTGTTCTACTGAGTGGCAGCTGAAGCTGAGGTGTGCAGGAATGTGAGCTCGTGAGCCTGGGCGGGTGTTCTACTGAGTGGCAGCTGAAGCTGAGGTCTGCAGGAATGTGAGATCGTGAGCATGGGCTAGTGTTCTACTGAGTGGCAGCTGAAGCTGAGGTGTGCAGGAATGTGAGATCGTGAGCCTGGGCGAATGTTCTACTGAGTGGCAGCTGAAGCTGAGGTGTGTAGGAATGTGAGATCGTGAGCATGGGCGAGTGTTCTACTGAGTGGCAGCTGAAGCTGAGGTGTGCAGGAAGGTGAGATCGTGAGCCTGGGCGAGTGTTCTACTGAGTGGCAGCTGAAGCTGAGGTGTGCACGAATGTCAGATCATGAGCCAGGGCTAGTGTTCTACTGAGTGGCAGCTGAAGCTGAGGTGTGCAGGAATGTCAGATCATGAGCCGGGGCTAGTGTACTACTGAGTGGCAGCTGAAGCTGAGGTGTGCAGGAATGTGAGATTGTGAGCCGGGCGAGTGTTCTTCTGAGTGGCAGCTGAAGCTGAGGTCTGCAGGAATGTGAGATCGTGAGCCGGGCGAGTGTTCTACTGAGTGGCAGCTGAAGCTGAGGTCTGCAGCAATGTGAGATCGTGAGCCGGGGCGAGTGTTCTACTGAGTGGCAGCTGAAGCTGAGGTGTGCAGCAATGTGAGATCGTGAGCCTGGCGAGTGTTCTACTGAGTGGCAGCTGAAGCTGAGGTGTTCAGGAATGTGAGATCGTGAGCCGGGGCGAGTGTTCTACTGAATGGCAGCTGAAGCCGAGGTGAGCAGGAATGTGAGATCGTGAGCATGGGCGAGTGTTCTACTGAGTGGCAGCTGAAGCTGAGGTGTGCAGGAATGTGAGATCGTGAGCCGGGGCGAGTGTTCTACTGACTGGCAGCTGAAGCTGAGGTGTGCAGGAATGTGAGATCGTGAGCCTGGGCGAGTGTTCTACTGACTGGCAGCTGAAGCTGAGGTGAGCAGGAATGTGAGATCGTGAGCCTGGGCGAGTGTTCTACTGAGTGGCAGCTGAAGCTGAGGTGTGTAGGAATGTGAGATCGTGAGCCTGGGGGAGTGTTCTACTGAGTGGCAGCTGAAGTTGAGGTGTGCAGGAATGTGAGATCGTGAGCATGGGCGAGTGTTCTACTGAGTGGCAGCTGGGGCGAGTGTTCTACTGAGTGGCAGCTGAAGCTGAGGTGTGCAGGAATGTGAGATCGTTAGCCGGGGCGAGTGTTCTACTGAATGGCAGCTGAAGCTGAGGTGTGCAGGAATGTGAGATCGTGAGCCAGGGCGAGTGTTCTACTGAGTGCAGCTGAAGCTGAGGTGTGCAGGAATGTGCGATCGTTAGCCTGGGCGAGTGTTCTACTGAGTGGCAGCTGAAGCTGAGGTGTGTTGGAATGTGAGATCGTGAGCCTGGGCGAGTTTTCTACTGATTGGCAGCTGAAGGTGAGGTGTGCAGGAATATGAGATCGTGAGCATGGGCGAGTGTTCTACTGAGTGGCAGCTGAAGCTAAGGTGTGCAGGAATGTGAGATCGTGAGTCTGGGCGAGTGTTCTACTGAGTGGCAGCTGAAGCTGAGGTGTGCAGGAATGTGAGATCGTGAGCCTGGGCGAGTGCTCTATTGAGTGGCAGCTGAAGCTGAGGTTTGCAGGAATGTGCGCTCGTGAGCCTGGGCGAGTGTTCTACTGAGTGGCAGCTGAAGCTGAGGTGTGCAGGAATGTGAGATCGTGAGCCTGGGCGGGTGTTCTACTGAGTGGCAGCTGAAGCTGAGGTGTGCACAAATGTGAGCTCGTGAGCCTGGGCGGGTGTTCTACTGAGTGGCAGCTGAAGCTGAGTTGTGCAGGAATGTGAGATCGAGAGCCGGGGCGCGTGTTCTACTGAGTGGCATCTGAAGCTGAGGTGTGCAGGAATGTGAGATCGTGAGCCGGGGCGAGTGTTCTACTGAATGGCAGCTGAAGCTGAGGTGAGCAGGAATGTGAGATTGTGAGCCTGGGCGAGTGTTCTACTGACTGGCAGCTGAAGCTGAGGTGTGCAGGAATGTGAGATCGTGAGCCTGGGGGAGTGTTCTACTGAGTGGCAGCTGAAGTTGAGGTGTGCAGGAATGTGAGATTGTGAGCATGGGCGAGTGTTCTACTGAGTGGCAGCTGGGGCGAGTGTTCTACTGGGTGGCAGCTGAAGCTGAGGTGTGCAGGAATGTGAGATCGTTAGCCGGGGCGAGTGTTCTACTGAATGGCAGCTGAGGTGTGCAGGAATGTGAGATCGTGAGCCAGGGCGAGTGTTCTACTGAGTGCAGCTTAAGCTGAGGTGTGCAGGAATGTGCGATCGTTAGCCTGGGCGAGTATTCTACTGAGTGGCAGCTGAAGCTGAGGTGTGCAGGAATGTGAGATCGTGAGCAAGGGCGAGTGTTCTACTGAGTGGCAGCTGAAGCTGAGGTGTGCAGGAATGTGAGATCGTGAGATCGTGAGCCGGGGCGCGTGTTCTACTGAGTGGCAGCTGAAGCTGAGGTGTGCAGGAATGTGAGATCGTGAGCCGGGGCGAGTGTTCTACTGAATGGCAGCTGAAGCTTAGGTGTGCAGGAATGTGAGATCGTGAGCCAGGGCGAATGTTCTACTGAGTGCAGCTGAAGCTGAGGTGTGCAGGAATGTGAGATTGTGAGCCTGGGCGAGTGTTCTACTGAGTGGCAGCTGAAGCTGAGGTGTGCAGGAATGTGAGATCGTGATCCTGGGCGACTGTTCGACTGAGTGGCAGCTGAAGCTGAGGTGTGCAGGAATGTGAGATCGTGAGCCTGGACGAGTGTTCTACTGAGTGGCAGCTGAAGCTGAGGTGTGCAGAAATGTGAGATCGTGAGCCGGGGCGAGTGTTCTACTGAGTGGCAGCTGAAGCTGAGGTGTGCAGGAATGTGAGATCGTGAGCCGGGGCGAGTGTTCTACTGAGTGGCAGCTGAAGCTGAGTTGTGCAGGAATGTGAGATCGTGAGCCGGGGCGAGTGTTCTACTGAGTGGCAGCTGAAGCTGAGGTGTGCAGGAATGTGAGATCGTGAGCATGGGCGAGTGTTCTACTGAGTGGCAGCTGAAGCTGAGGTGTGCAGAAATGTGAGATCGTGAGCCAGGGCGAGTGTACTACTGAGTGGCAGCTGAAGCTGAGGTGTGCAGGAATGTGAGATCGTGAGCCGGGGCGAGTGTTCTACTGAGTGGCAGCTGAAGCTGAGGTGTGCAGAAATGTGAGATCGTGAGCCGGGGCGAGTGTTCTACTGAGTGGCAGCTGAAGCTGAGGTGTGTAGGAATGTGAGATCGTGAGCCTGGGGGAGTGTTCTACTGAGTGGCAGCTGGGGCGAGTGTTCTACTGAGTGGCAGCTGAAGCTGAGGTGTGCAGGAATGTGAGATCCTTAGCCGGGGCGAGTGTTCTACTGAATGGCAGCTGAAGCTGAGGTGTGCAGGAATGTGTGATCGTGAGCCAGGGCGAGTGTTCTACTGAGTGCAGCTGAAGCTGAGGTGTGCAGGAATGTGCGATCGTTAGCCTGGGCGAGTGTTCTACTGAGTGGCAGCTGAAGCTGAGGTGTGCAGGAATGTGAGATCGTAAGCCTGGGCGAGTTTTCTACTGAGTGGCAGCTGAAGCTGAGGTGTGTAGGAATGTGAGATCGTGAGCCTGGGGGAGTGTTCTACTGAGTAGCAGCTGAAGGTGAGGTGTGCAGGAATATGAGATCGTGAGCATGGGCGAGTGTTCTACTGAGTGGCAGCTGAAGCTGAGGTGTGCAGGAATGTGAGATCGTGAGCCTGGGCGAGTGCTCTATTGAGTGGCAGCTGAAGCTGAGGTTTGCAGGAATGTGCACTAGTGAGCCTGGGCGAGTGTTCTACTGAGTGGCAGCTGAAGCTGAGGTGTGCAGGAATGTGAGATCGTGAGCCTGGGCGGGTGTTCTACTGAGTGGCAGCTGAAGCTGAGGTGTGCAGGAATGTGAGCTCGTGAGCCTGGGGGGGTGTTCTACTGAGTGACAGCTGAAGCTGAGGTGTGCAGGAATGTGAGATCGTGAGCCGGGGCGAGTGTTCTACTGAGTGGCAGCTGAAGCTGAGGTGTGCAGGAATGTGAGATCGTGAGCCTGGGCGAGTGTTCTACTGAGTGGCATCTGAAGCAGAGGTGTGCAGGAGTGTGAGATCGTGAACCTGGGGGAGTGTTCTACTGAGTGGCAGCTGAAGGTGAGGTGTGCAGGAATGTGAGATCGTGAGCATGGGCGAGTGTTCTACTGAGTGGCAGCTGAAGCTAAGGTCTACAGGAATGTGAGATCGTGAGCCTGGGCGAGTGTTCTACTGAGTGGCAGCTGAAGCTGAGGTGTGGAGGAATGTGAGATCGTGAGCCTGGGTGAGTGTTCTATTGAGTGGCTGCTGAAGCTGAGGTGTGCAGGAAGGTGAGATCGTGAGCCTGGGCGATTGTTCTACTGAGTGGCAGCTGAAGCTGAGGTGTGCAGGAAGGTGAGATCATGAGCCTGGGCGAGTGTTCTACTGAGTGGCAGCTGAAGCTGAGGTGTGCAGGAATGTGAGATCGGGAGCCTGGGCGAGTGTTCTATTCCGCTAAAGTCTTCCACATGCACTCTCATGCTTGCATTGTAACCACAGCATAGCATAACCTCTAAGCTCAATGTTTATTACCAATGTGAAATGTACTCGGTAACTCGGTTTACATCTGTAAACACATTCCTATGCTTGTGTTCATGACTAAGTCTGCTGTAACAGCGCCACGATGCCCCAGGGCAGTTCTGTGCGCTTTATAAATGCAAATAAATAAATAAATTAGTGGCAGCTGAAGCTGAGGTGTGCAGGAATGTGAGATCGTGAGCCAGGGGGAGTGTTCTATTGTGTGGCAGCTGAAGCTGAGGTGTGCAGGAATGTGAGATCGTGAGCCGGGGCTAGTGTTCTACTGAGTGGCAGCTGAAGCTGAGGTGTGCAGGAATGTGAGATCGTGAGCATGGGTGAGTGTTCTACTGAGAGGCCGCTGAAGCTGAGGTGTGCAGGAATGTGAGATCGTGAACCTGGGCGAGTGTTCTACTGAGTGGCAGCTGAAGCTGATCTGTGCAGGAATGTGAGATCGTGATCCGAGGCTAGTGTTCTACTGAGTGGCAGCTGAAGCTCAGGTGTGCAGGAATGTGAGATCCTGAGCCGTGGCGAGTGTTCTACTGAGTGGCAGCTGAAGCTGAGGTGTGCAGGAATGTGAGATCGTGAGCATGGGCGAGTGTTCTACTGAGTGGCAGCTGAAGCTGAGGTGTGCAGAAATGTGAGATCGTGAGCCGGGGCGAGTGTACTACTGAGTGGCAGCTGAAGCTGAGGTGTGCAGGAATGTGAGATCGTGAGCATGGGCGAGTGTTCTACTGAGTGGCAGCTGAAGCTGAGGTGTGCAGAAATGTGAGATCGTGAGCCTGGGCGAGTGTTCTACTGAGTGGCAGCTGAAGCTGAGGTGTGCAGGAATGTGAGATCGTGAGCCGGGGCGAGTGTTCTACTGAGTGGCAGCTGAAGGTGAGTTGTTTAGGAATGTGAGATCGTGAGCCGGGGCGCGTGTTCTACTGAGTGGCAGCTGAAGCTGAGGCATGCAGGAATGTGAGATCGTGAGCCGGGGCGAGTGTTCTACTGAATGGCAGCTGAAGCTGAGGTGAGCAGGAATGTGAGATCGTGAGCATGGGCGAGTGTTCTACTGAGTGGCAGCTGAAGCTGAGGTGTGCAGGAATGTGAGATTGTGAGCCGGGGCGAGTGTTCTACTGAATGGCAACTGAAGCTGAGGTGTGCAGGAATGTGAGATCGTGAGCCTGGGCGAGTGTTCTACTGAGTGGCAGCTGAAGCTGAGGTGTGCAGGAATGTGAGATCGTGAGCCTGGGGGAGTGTTCTACTGAGTGGCAGCTGAAGTTGAGGTGTGCAGGAATGTGAGATCGTGAGCATGGGCGAGTGTTCTACTGAGTGTAGCTGGGGCGAGTGTTCTACTGAGTGGCAGCTGAAGCTGAGGTGTGCAGGAATGTGAGATCGTTAGCCGGGGCGAGTGTTCTACTGAATGGCAGCTGAAGCTGAGGTGTGCAGGAATGTGAGATTGTGAGCCAGGGTGAGTGTTCTACTGAGTGCAGCTGAAGCTGAGGTGTGCAGGAATGTGCGATCGTTAGCCTGGGCGAGTGTTCTACTGAGTGGCAGCTGAAGCTGAGGTGTGCAGGAATGTGAGATCGTGAGCATGGGCGAGTGTTCTACTGAGTGGCAGCTGAAGCTGAGGTGTGCAGGAATGTGAGATCGTGAGATCGTGAGCCGGGGCGCATGTTCTACTGCGTGGCAGCTGAAGCTGAGGTGTGCAGGAATGTGAGATCGTGAGCCGGGGCGAGTGTTCTACTGAGTGCAGCTGAAGCTGAGGTGTGCAGGAATGTGAGATCGTGAGCATGGGCGAGTGTTCTGAGTGGCAGCTGAAGCTGAGGTGTGCAGGAATGTGAGATCGTGAGCCTGAGCGAGTGTTCTACTGAGTGGCAGCTGAAGCTGAGGTGTGCAGGAATGTGAGATCGTGAGCTTGGGCGAGTGTTCTACTGACTGGCAGCTGAAGCTGAGGTGTGCAGGAATGTGAGATTGTGAGCCTGGGGGAGTGTTCTACTGAGTGGCAGCTGAAGTTTAGGTGTGCAGGAATGTGAGATCGTGAGCATGGGCGAGTGTTCTACTGAGTGGCAGCTGGGGCGAGTGTTCTACTGAGTGGCAGCTGAAGCTGAGGTGTGCAGGAATGTGAGATCGTTAGCCGGGGCGAGTGTTCTACTGAATGGCAGCTGAAGCTGAGGTGTGTAGGAATGTGAGATCGTGACCCAGGGCGAGTGTTCTACTGAGTGCAGCTGAAGCTGAGGTGTGCAGGAATGTGCGATCGTTAGCCTGGGCGAGTGTTCTACTGAGTGGCAGCTGAAGCTGAGGTGTGCAGGAATGTGAGATCGTGAGCATGGGCGAGTGTTCTACTGAGTGGCAGCTGAAGCTGAGGTGTGCAGGAATGTGAGATCGTGAGATCGTGAGCCGGGGCGCGTGTTCTACTGAGTGGCATCTGAAGCTGAGGTGTGCAGGAATGTGAGATCGTGAGCCGGGGCGAGTGTTCTACTGAATGGCAGCTGAAGCTGAGGTGTGCAGGAATGTGAGATCGTGAACCAGGCCAAGTGTTCTACTGAGTGCAGCTGAAGCTGAGGTGTGCAGGAATGTGAGATCGTGAGCATGGGCGAGTGTTCTACTGAGTGGCAGCTGAAGCTGAGGTGTGCAGGAATGCGAGATCATGAGCCTGAGCGAGTGTTCTACTGAGTGGCAGCTGAAGCTGAGGTGTGCAGGAATGTGAGATCGTGAGCCTGGGCGAGTGTTCTACTGAGTGGCAGCTGAAACTGAGGTGTGCAGGAATGTGAGATCGTGAGCCTGGACGAGTGTTCTACTGAGTGGCAGCTGAAGCTGAGGTGTGCAGAAATGTGAGATCGTGAGCCGGGGCGAGTGTTCTACTGAGTGGCAGCTGAAGCTGAGGTGTGCAGGAATGTGAGATCGTGAGCCGGGGCGAGTGTTCTACTGAGTGGCAGCTGAAGCTGAGTTGTGCAGGAATGTGAGATCGTGAGCCGGGGCGCGTGTTCTACTGAGTGGCAGCTGAAGCTGAGGTGTGCAGGAATGTGAGATCGTGAGCCGGGGCGAGTGTTCTACTGAATGGCAGCCGAAGCTGAGGTGTGTGGAATGTGAGATCGTGAGCCAGGGCGAGTGTTCTACTGAGTGCAGCTGAAGCTGAGGTGTTCAGGAATGTGCGATCGTGAGCCAGGGCGAGTGTTCTACTGAGTGCCAACTGAAGCTGAGGTGTGTAGGAATGTGAGATCGTGAGCCTGGGGGAGTGTTCTACTGAGTGGCAGCTGAAGCTGAGGTGTGCAGGAAGGTGGGATCGTGAGCCTGGGCGGGTGTTCTACTGAGTGGCAGCTGAAGCTGAGGTGTGCAGGAAGGTGAGATCGTGAGCCTTGGCGATTGTTCTACTGAGTGGCAGCTGAAGCTGAGGTGTGCAGGAATGTGAGATCATGAGCCTGGGCGAGTGTTCTACTGAGTGGCAGCTGAAGCTGAGGTGTGCAGGAATGTGAGATCGGGAGCCAGGGGGAGTGTTCTACTGAATGGCAGCTGAAGCTGAGGTGTGCAGGAATGTGAGATCGTGAGCCGGGGCTAGTGTTCTACTGAGTGGCAGCTGAAGCTGAGGTGTTTGGAATGTGAGATCGTGAGCCTGGGCGAGTGTTCTACTGAGTGGCAGCTGAAGCTGAGGTGTGCAGGAATGTGAGATCTTGAGCCGGGGCTAGTGTTCTACTCAGTGGCAGCAGAAGCTGAGGTGTTTGGAATGTGAGATTGGGAGCCTGGGCGCGTGTTCTACTGAGTGGCAGCTGAAGCTGAGGTGTGCAGGAATGTGAGATCGTGATCCTGGGCGAGTGTTCTACTGAGTGGCAGCTGAAGCTGAGGTGTGCAGGAATGTGAGATCGTGAGCCTGGACGAGTGTTCTACTGAGTGGCAGCTGAAGCTGAGGTGTGCAGAAATGTGAGATCGTGAGCCGGGGCGCGTGTTCTACTGAGTGGCAGCTGAAGCTGAGGTGTGCAGGAATGTGAGATCGTGAGCCGGGGCGAGTGTTCTACTGAATGGCAGCCGAAGCTGAGGTGTGTGGAATGTGAGATCGTGAGCCAGGGCGAGTGTTCTACTGAGTGCCAACTGAAGCTGAGGTGTGTAGGAATGTGAGATCGTGAGCCTGGGGGAGTGTTCTACTGAGTGGCAGCTGAAGCTGAGGTGTGCAGGAAGGTGAGATCGTGAGCCTGGGCGGGTGTTCTACTGAGTGGCAGCTGAAGCTGAGGTGTGCAGGAAGGTGATATCGTGATCCTTGGCGATTGTTCTACTGAGTGGCAGCTGAAGCTGAGGTGTGCAGGAATGTGAGATCATGAGCCTGGGCGAGTGTTCTACTGAGTGGCAGCTGAAGCTGAGGTGTGCAGGAATGTGAGATCGGGAGCCTGGGCGAGTGTTCTACTGAGTGGCAGCTGAAGCTGAGGTGTGCAGGAATGTGAGATCGTGAGCCAGGGGGAGTGTTCTACTGAGTGGCAGCTGAAGCTGAGGTGTGCAGGAATGTGAGATCGTGAGCCGGGGCTAGTGTTCTACTGAGTGGCAGCTGAAGCTGAGGTGTTTGAAATGTGAGATTGTGAGCCTGGGCGAGTGTTCTACTGAGTGGCAGCTGAAGCTGAGGTGTGCAGGAATGTGAGATCATGAGCCTGGGCGAGTGTTCTACTGAGTGGCAGCTGAAGCTGAGGTGTGCAGGAATGTGAGATCTTGAGCCGGGGCTAGTGTTCTACTAAGTTGCAGCAGAAGCTGAGGTGTTAACGAATGTGAGATCGTGAGCCGGGGCTAGTGTTCTACTGAGTGGATTCTGAAGCTGAGGTGTGCAGGAATGTGAGATCGTGAGCTGGGGCGAGCGTTCTACTGAGTGGCAGCTGAAGCTGAGGTGTGCAGGAATGTGAGATTGTGAGCCTGGGTGAGTGTTCTACTTAGTGGCAGCTGAAGCTGAGGTGTGCAGGAATGTGAGATCGTGAGTCAGGGCGAGTGTTCTACTGAGTGGCAGCTGAAGCTGCGTTAGGCAGGAATGTGAGATTGTGAGCCTGGGCGAGTGTTCTACTGAGTGGCAACTGAAGCTGAGGTGTGCAGGAATGTGAGATCGTGAGCCTGGGGGAGTGTTCTACTGAGTGGCAGCTGAAGCTGAGGTGTGCAGGAATGTGAGCTCGTGAGCCTGGGCGGGTGTTCTACTGAGTGGCAGCTGAAGCTGAGGTCTGCAGGAATGTGAGATCGTGAGCATGGGCTAGTGTTCTACTGAGTGGCAGCTGAAGCTGAGGTGTGCAGGAATGTGAGATCGTGAGCCTGGGCGAATGTTCTACTGAGTGGCAGCTGAAGCTGAGGTGTGCAGGAATGTGAGATCGTGAGCATGGGCGAGTGTTCTACTGAGTGGCAGCTGAAGCTGAGGTGTGCAGGAAGGTGAGATCGTGAGCCTGGGCGAGTGTTCTACTGAGTGGCAGCTGAAGCTGAGGTGTGCACGAATGTCAGATCATGAGCCAGGGCTAGTGTTCTACTGAGTGGCAGCTGAAGCTGAGGTGTGCAGGAATGTCAGATCATGAGCCGGGGCTAGTGTACTACTGAGTGGCAGCTGAAGCTGAGGTGTGCAGGAATGTGAGATTGTGAGCCGGGCGAGTGTTCTTCTGAGTGGCAGCTGAAGCTGAGGTCTGCAGGAATGTGAGATCGTGAGCCGGGCGAGTGTTCTACTGAGTGGCAGCTGAAGCTGAGGTCTGCAGCAATGTGAGATCGTGAGCCGGGGCGAGTGTTCTACTGAGTGGCAGCTGAAGCTGAGGTGTGCAGCAATGTGAGATCGTGAGCCTGGCGAGTGTTCTACTGAGTGGCAGCTGAAGCTGAGGTGTTCAGGAATGTGAGATCGTGAGCCGGGGCGAGTGTTCTACTGAATGGCAGCTGAAGCCGAGGTGAGCAGGAATGTGAGATCGTGAGCATGGGCGAGTGTTCTACTCAGTGGCAGCTGAAGCTGAGGTGTGCAGGAATGTGAGATCGTGAGCCGGGGCGAGTGTTCTACTGACTGGCAGCTGAAGCTGAGGTGTGCAGGAATGTGAGATCGTGAGCCTGGGCGAGTGTTCTACTGACTGGCAGCTGAGGTGAGCAGGAATGTGAGATCGTGAGCCTGGGCGAGTGTTCTACTGAGTGGCAGCTGAAGCTGAGGTGTGTAGGAATGTGAGATCGTGAGCCTGGGGGAGTGTTCTACTGAGTGGCAGCTGAAGTTGAGGTGTGCAGGAATGTGAGATCGTGAGCATGGGCGAGTGTTCTACTGAGTGGCAGCTGGGGCGAGTGTTCTACTGAGTGGCAGCTGAAGCTGAGGTGTGCAGGAATGTGAGATCGTTAGCCGGGGCGAGTGTTCTACTGAATGGCAGCTGAAGCTGAGGTGTGCAGGAATGTGAGATCGTGAGCCAGGGCGAGTGTTCTACTGAGTGCAGCTGAAGCTGAGGTGTGCAGGAATGTGCGATCGTTAGCCTGGGCGAGTGTTCTACTGAGTGGCAGCTGAAGCTGAGGTGTGTTGGAATGTGAGATCGTGAGCCTGGGCGAGTTTTCTACTGATTGGCAGCTGAAGGTGAGGTGTGCAGGAATATGAGATCGTGAGCATGGGCGAGTGTTCTACTGAGTGGCAGCTGAAGCTAAGGTGTGCAGGAATGTGAGATCGTGAGTCTGGGCGAGTGTTCTACTGAGTGGCAGCTGAAGCTGAGGTGTGCAGGAATGTGAGATCGTGAGCCTGGGCGAGTGCTCTATTGAGTGGCAGCTGAAGCTGAGGTTTGCAGGAATGTGCGCTCGTGAGCCTGGGCGAGTGTTCTACTGAGTGGCAGCTGAAGCTGAGGTGTGCAGGAATGTGAGATCGTGAGCCTGGGCGGGTGTTCTACTGAGTGGCAGCTGAAGCTGAGGTGTGCACAAATGTGAGCTCGTGAGCCTGGGCGGGTGTTCTACTGAGTGGCAGCTGAAGCTGAGGTGTGTAGGAATGTGAGATCATGAGCCCGGGCGAGTGTTCTACTGAGTGGCAGCTGAAGCTGAGGTGTGCAGGAATGTGAGATCGTGAGCCGGGGCGAGTGTTCTACTGAGTGGCAGCTGAAGCTGAGGTGTGCAGGAATGTGAGATCGTGAGCCTGGACGAGTGTTCTACTGAGTGGCAGCTGAAGCTGAGGTGTGCAGAAATGTGAGATCGTGAGCCGGGGCGAGTGTTCTACTGAGTGGCAGCTGAAGCTGAGGTGTGCAGGAATGTGAGATCATGAGCCGGGGCGAGTGTTCTACTGAGTGGCAGCTGAAGCTGAGTTGTGCAGGAATGTGAGATCGTGAGCCGGGGCGAGTGTTCTACTGAGTGGCAGCTGAAGCTGAGGTGTGCAGGAATGTGAGATCGTGAGCCTGGGCGAGTGCTCTATTGAGTGGCAGCTGAAGCTGAGGTGTGCAGGAATGTGCGCTCGTGAGCCTGGGCGAGTGTTCTACTGAGTGGCAGCTGAAGCTGAGGTGTGCAGGAATGTGAGATCGTGAGCCTGGGCGGGTGTTCTACTGAGTGGCAGCTGAAGCTGAGGTGTGCAGGAATGTGAGCTCGTGAGCCTGGGCGGGTGTTCTACTGAGTGGCAGCTGAAGCTGAGGTGTGCAGGATTATGAGATCGTGAGCCGGGGCGAGTGTTCTACTGAATGGCAGATGAATCTGAGGTGTGCAGGAATGTGAGATCGTGAGCCGGGGCGAGTGTTCTACTGAGTGAGCGCTGAAGCTGAGGTGTGTAGGAATGTGAGATCGTGAGCCTGGACGAGTGTTCTACTGAGTGGCAGCTGAAGCTGAGGTGTGCAGAAATGTGAGATCGTGAGCCGGGGCGAGTGTTCTACTGAGTGGCAGCTGAAGCTGAGGTGTGCAGAAATGTGAGATCGTGAGCCTGGGCGAGTGTACTACTGAGTGGCAGCTGAAGCTGAGGTGTGCAGGAATGTGAGATCGTGAGCCGGGGCGAGTGTTCTACTGAGTGGCAGCTGAAGCTGAGGTGTGCAGGAATGTGAGATCGTGAGCCGGGGCGAGTGTTCTACTGACTGGCAGCTGAAGCTGAATTGTGCAGGAATGTGAGATTGTGAGCCTGGGCGAGTGTTCTACTGAGTGGCAGCTGAATCTGAGGTGTGTAGGAATGTGAGATCGTGAGCCAGGGCGAGTGTTCTACTGAGTGGGCGCTGAAGCTGAGGTGTGTAGGAATGTGAGATCGTGAGCCTGGACGAGTGTTCTACTGAGTGGCAGCTGAAGCTGAGGTGTGCAGAAATGTGAGATCGTGAGCCGGGGCGAGTGTTCTACTGAGTGGCAGCTGAAGCTGAGGTGTGCAGAAATGTGAGATCGTGAGCCTGGGCGAGTGTACTACTGAGTGGCAGCTGAAGCTGAGGTGTGCAGGAATGTGAGATCGTGAGCCGGGGCGAGTGTTCTACTGAGTGGCAGCTGAAGCTGAGGTGTGCAGGAATGTGAGATCGTGAGCATGGGCGAGTGTTCTACTGAGTGGCAGCTGAAGCTGAGGTGTGCAGAAATGTGAGATCGTGAGCCTGGGCGAGTGTACTACTGAGTGGCAGCTGAAGCTGAGGTGTGCAGGAATGTGAGATCGTGAGCCGGGGCGAGTGTTCTACTGAGTGGGCGCTGAAGCTGAGGTGTGCAGGAATGTGAGATCGTGAGCCGGGGCGAGTGTTCTACTGACTGGCAGCTGAAGCTGAATTGTGCAGGAATGTGAGATTGTGAGCCTGGGCGAGTGTTCTACTGAGTGGCAGCTGAAGCTGAGGTGTGTAGGAATGTGAGATCGTGAGCCGGGCGAGTGTTCTACTGAGTGGCTGCTGAAGCTGAGTTGTACAGGAATGTGAGATCGTGTGCCTGGGCGAGTGTTCTACTGAGTGGCAGCTGAAGCTGAGGTGTGCAGGAATGTGAGATCGTGAGCCTGGGCGAGTGCTCTATTGAGTGGCAGCTGAAGCTGAGGTTTGCAGGAATGTGCGCTCGTGAGCCTGGGCGAGTGTTCTACTGAGTGGCAGCTGAAGCTGAGGTGTGCAGGAATGTGAGATCGTGAGCCGGGGCGAGTGTTCTACTGAGTGGCAGCTGAAGCTGAGGTGTGCAGGAATGTGAGATCGTGAGCCGGGGCGAGTGTTCTACTGACTGGCAGCTGAAGCTGAATTGTGCAGGAATGTGAGATTGTGAGCCTGGGCGAGTGTTCTACTGAGTGGCAGCTGAAGCTGAGGTGTGTAGGAATGTGAGATCGTGAGCCTGGGGGAGTGTTCTACTGAGTGGCAGCTGAAGTTGAGGTGTGCAGGAATGTGAGATCGTGAGCATGGGCGAGTGTCCTACTCAGTGGAAGCTGGGGCGAGTGTTCTACTGAGTGGCAGCTGAAGCTGAGGTGTGCCGGAATGTGAGATCGTTAGCTGGGGCGAGTGTTCTACTGAATGGCAGCTGAAGCTGAGGTGTGCAGGAATGTGAGATCGTGAGCCAGGGCGAGTGTTCCACTGAGTGCAGCTGAAGCTGAGGTGTGCAGGAATGTGCGATCGTTAGCCTGGGCGAGGGTTCTACTGAGTGGCAGCTGAAGCTGAGGTGTGCAGGAATGTGAGATCGTAAGCCTGGGCGAGTTTTCTACTGAGTGGCAGCTGAAGCTGAGGTGTGTAGGAATGTGAGATTGTGAGCCTGGGGGAGTGTTCTACTGAGTAGCAGCTGAAGGTGAGGTGTGCAGGAATGTGAGATCGTGAGCCGGGGCGAGTGTTCTACTGACTGGCAGCTGAAGCTGAGGTGTGCAGAAATGTGAGATCGTGAGCCGGGGCGAGTGTTCTACTGAGTGGCAGCTGAAGCTGAGGTGTGCAGAAATGTGAGATCGTGAGCCTGGGCGAGTGTACTACTGAGTGGCAGCTGAAGCTGAGGTGTGCAGGAATGTGAGATCGTGAGCCGGGGCGAGTGTTCTACTGAGTGGCAGCTGAAGCTGAGGTGTGCAGGAATGTGAGATCGTGAGCCGGGGCGAGTGTTCTACTGACTGGCAGCTGAAGCTGAATTGTGCAGGAATGTGAGATTGTGAGCCTGGGCGAGTGTTCTACTGAGTGGCAGCTGAAGCTGAGGTGTGTAGGAATGTGAGATCGTGAGCCGGGGCGAGTGTTCTACTGAGTGGGCGCTGAAGCTGAGGTGTGTAGGAATGTGAGATCGTGAGCCTGGACGAGTGTTCTACTGAGTGGCAGCTGAAGCTGAGGTGTGCAGAAATGTGAGATCGTGAGCCGGGGCGAGTGTTCTACTGAGTGGCAGCTGAAGCTGAGGTGTGCAGAAATGTGAGATCGTGAGCCTGGGCAAGTGTACTACTGAGTGGCAGCTGAAGCTGAGGTGTGCAGGAATGTGAGATCGTGAGCCGGGGCGAGTGTTCTACTGAGTGGCAGCTGAAGCTGAGGTGTGCAGGAATGTGAGATCGTGAGCATGGGCGAGTGTTCTACTGAGTGGCAGCTGAAGCTGAGGTGTGCAGAAATGTGAGATCGTGAGCCTGGGCGAGTGTACTACTGAGTGGCAGCTGAAGCTGAGGTGTGCAGGAATGTGAGATCGTGAGCCGGGGCGAGTGTTCTACTGAGTGGGCGCTGAAGCTGAGGTGTGCAGGAATGTGAGATCGTGAGCCGGGGCGAGTGTTCTACTGACTGGCAGCTGAAGCTGAATTGTGCAGGAATGTGAGATTGTGAGCCTGGGCGAGTGTTCTACTGAGTGGCAGCTGAAGCTGAGGTGTGTAGGAATGTGAGATCGTGAGCCGGGCGAGTGTTCTACTGAGTGGCTGCTGAAGCTGAGTTGTACAGGAATGTGAGATCGTGTGCCTGGGCGAGTGTTCTACTGAGTGGCAGCTGAAGCTGAGGTGTGCAGGAATGTGAGATCGTGAGCCTGGGCGAGTGCTCTATTGAGTGGCAGCTGAAGCTGAGGTTTGCAGGAACGTGCGCTCGTGAGCCTGGGCGAGTGTTCTACTGAGTGGCAGCTGAAGCTGAGGTGTGCAGGAATGTGAGATCGTGAGCCGGGGCGAGTGTTCTACTGAGTGGCAGCTGAAGCTGAGGTGTGCAGGAATGTGAGATCGTGAGCCGGGGCGAGTGTTCTACTGACTGGCAGCTGAAGCTGAATTGTGCAGGAATGTGAGATTGTGAGCCTGGGCGAGTGTTCTACTGAGTGGCAGCTGAAGCTGAGGTGTGTAGGAATGTGAGATCGTGAGCCTGGGGGAGTGTTCTACTGAGTGGCAGCTGAAGTTGAGGTGTGCAGGAATGTGAGATCGTGAGCATGGGCGAGTGTCCTACTCAGTGGAAGCTGGGGCGAGTGTTCTACTGAGTGGCAGCTGAAGCTGAGGTGTGCCGGAATGTGAGATCGTTAGCCGGGGCGAGTGTTCTACTGAATGGCAGCTGAAGCTGAGGTGTGCAGGAATGTGAGATCGTGAGCCAGGGCGAGTGTTCCACTGAGTGCAGCTGAAGCTGAGGTGTGCAGGAATGTGCGATCGTTAGCCTGGGCGAGGGTTCTACTGAGTGGCAGCTGAAGCTGAGGTGTGCAGGAATGTGAGATCGTAAGCCTGGGCGAGTTTTCTACTGAGTGGCAGCTGAAGCTGAGGTGTGTAGGAATGTGAGATTGTGAGCCTGGGGGAGTGTTCTACTGAGTAGCAGCTGAAGGTGAGGTGTGCAGGAATGTGAGATCGTGAGCCGGGGCGAGTGTTCTACTGACTGGCAGCTGAAGCTAAGGTGTGCAGGAATGTGAGATCGTGTGCCTGGGCGAGTGTTCTACTGAGTGGCAGCTGAAGCTGAGGTGTGCAGGAATGTGAGATCATGAGCCTGGGCGAGTGCTCTATTGAGTGGCAGCTGAAGCTGAGGTTTGCAGGAATGTGCGCTCGTGAGCCTGGGCGAGTGTTCTACTGAGTGGCAGCTGAAGCTGAGGTGTGCAGGAATGTGAGATCGTGAGCCTGGGTGGGTGTTCTACTGAGTGGCAGCTGAAGCTGAGGTGTGCAGGAATGTGAGCTTGTGAGCCTGGGCGGGTGTTCTACTGAGTGGCAGCTGAAGCTGAGGTGTGCAGGAATGTGAGATCGTGAGCCGGGGCGAGTGTTCTACTGAGTGGCAGCTGAAGCTGAGGTGTGCAGGAATGTGAGATCGTGAGCCGGGGCGAGTGTTCTACTGAGTGGCAGCTGAAGCTGAGGTGTGCAGGAGTGTGAGATCGTGAGCCTGGGCGAGTGTTCTACTGAGTGGCAGCTGAAGCAGAGGTGTGCAGGAGTGTGAGATCGTGAGCCTGGGAGAGTGTTCTAATGAGTGGCAGCTGAAGGTGAGGTGTGCAGGAATGTGAGATCGTGAGCCTGGGCGAGTGTTCTACTGAGTGGCAGCTGAAGCTAAGGTCTACAGGAATGTGAGATCGTGAGCCTGGCGAGTGTTCTACTGAGTGGCAGCTGAAGCTGAGGTGTGCAGGAATGTGAGATCGTGAGCCGGGGCGAGTGTTCTACTGACTGGCAGCTGAAGCTGAATTGTGCAGGAATGTGAGATTGTGAGCCTGGGCGAGTGTTCTACTGAGTGGCAGCTGAAGCTGAGGTGTGTAGGAATGTGAGATCGTGAGCCGGGGCGAGTGTTCTACTGAGTGGGCGCTGAAGCTGAGGTGTGTAGGAATGTGAGATCGTGAGCCTGGACGAGTGTTCTACTGAGTGGCAGCTGAAGCTGAGGTGTGCAGAAATGTGAGATCGTGAGCCGGGGCGAGTGTTCTACTGAGTGGCAGCTGAAGCTGAGGTGTGCAGGAATGTGAGATCGTGAGCCGGGCGAGTGTTCTACTGAGTGGCTGCTGAAGCTGAGTTGTACAGGAATGTGAGATCGTGAGCCGGGGCGAGTGTTCTACTGAGTGGCAGCTGAAGCTGAGTTGTGCAGGAATGTGAGATCGTGAGCATGGGCGAGTGTTCTACTGAGTGGCAGCTGAAGCTGAGGTGTGCAGAAATGTGAGATCGTGAGCCTGGGCGAGTGTACTACTGAGTGGCAGCTGAAGCTGAGGTGTGCAGGAATGTGAGATCGTGAGCCGGGGCGAGTGTTCTACTGAGTGGCAGCTGAAGCTGAGGTGTGCAGGAATGTGAGATCGTGAGCTGGGGCGAGTGTTCTACTGACTGGCAGCTGAAGCTGAATTGTGCAGGAATGTGAGATTGTGAGCCTGGGCGAGTGTTCTACTGAGTGGCAGCTGAAGCTGAGGTGTGTAGGAATGTGAGATCGTGAGCCTGGGGGAGTGTTCTACTGAGTGGCAGCTGAAGTTGAGGTGTGCAGGAATGTGAGATCGTGAGCATGGGCGAGTGTCCTACTCAGTGGAAGCTGGGGCGAGTGTTCTACTGAGTGGCAGCTGAAGCTGAGGTGTGCCGGAATGTGAGATCGTTAGCCGGGGCGAGTGTTCTACTGAATGGCAGCTGAAGCTGAGGTGTGCAGGAATGTGCGATCGTTAGCCTGGGCGAGTGTTCTACTGAGTGGCAGCTGAAGCTGAGGTGTGCAGGAATGTGAGATCGTAAGCCTGGGCGAGTTTTCTACTGAGTGGCAGCTGAAGCTGAGGTGTGTAGGAATGTGAGATTGTGAGCCTGGGGGAGCGTTCTACTGAGTAGCAGCTGAAGGTGAGGTGTGCAGGAATATGAGATCGTGAGCATGGGCGAGTGTTCTACTGAGTGGCAGCTGAAGCTAAGGTGTGCAGGAATGTGAGATCGTGTGCCTGGGCGAGTGTTCTACTGAGTGGCAGCTGAAGCTGAGGTGTGCAGGAATGTGAGATCGTGAGCCTGGGCGAGTGCTCTATTGAGTGGCAGCTGAAGCTGAGGTTTGCAGGAATGTGCGCTCGTGAGCCTGGGCGAGTGTTCTACTGAGTGGCAGCTGAAGCTGAGGTGTGCAGGAATGTGAGATCGTGAGCCTGGGTGGGTGTTCTACTGAGTGGCAGCTGAAGCTGAGGTGTGCAGGAATGTGAGCTTGTGAGCCTGGGCGGGTGTTCTACTGAGTGGCAGCTGAAGCTGAGGTGTGCAGGAATGTGAGATCGTGAGCCGGGGCGAGTGTTCTACTGAGTGGCAGCTGAAGCTGAGGTGTGCAGGAATGTGAGATCGTGAGCCGGGGCGAGTGTTCTACTGAGTGGCAGCTGAAGCTGAGGTGTGCAGGAGTGTGAGATCGTGAGCCTGGGCGAGTGTTCTACTGAGTGGCAGCTGAAGCAGAGGTGTGCAGGAGTGTGAGATCGTGAGCCTGGGAGAGTGTTCTAATGAGTGGCAGCTGAAGGTGAGGTGTGCAGGAATGTGAGATCGTGAGCCTGGGCGAGTGTTCTACTGAGTGGCAGCTGAAGCTAAGGTCTACAGGAATGTGAGATCGTGAGCCTGGCGAGTGTTCTACTGAGTGGCAGCTGAAGCTGAGGTGTGGAGGAATGTGAGATCGTGAGCCTTGGCGAGTGTTCTATTGAGTGGCTGCTGAAGCAGAGGTGTGCAGGAAGGTGAGATCGTGAGCCTGGGCGATTGTTCTACTGAGTGGCAGCTGAAGCTGAGGTGTGCAGGAATGTGAGATCATGAGCCTGGGCGAGTGTTCTACTGAGTGGCAGCTGAAGCTGAGGTGTGCAGGAATGTGAGATCGGGAGCCTGGGCGAGTGTTCTACTGAGTGGCAGCTGAAGCTGAGGTGTGCAGGAATGTGAGATCGTGAGCCAGGGGGAGTGTTCTACTGTGTGGCAGCTGAAGCTGAGGTGTGCAGGAATGTGAGATCGTGAGCATGGGTGAGTGTTCTACTGAGAGGCAGCTGAAGCTGAGGTGTGCAGGAATGTGAGATCGTGAACCTGGGCGAGTGTTCTACTGAGTGGCAGCTGAAGCTGAGCTGTGCAGGAATGTGAGATCGTGAGCCAGGGCTAGTGTTCTACTGAGTGGCAGCTGAAGCTCAGGTGTGCAGGAATGTGAGATCGTGAGCCGGGGCGAGTGTTCTACTGAGTGGCAGCTGAAGCTGAGGTGTGCAGGAATGTGAGATCGTGAGCATGGGCGAGTGTTCTACTGAGTGGCAGCTGAAGCTGAGGTCTGCAGAAATGTGAGATCGTGATCCGGGGCGAGTATACTACTGAGTGGCAGCTGAAGCTGAGTTGTGCAGGAATGTGAGATCGTGAGCATGGGTGAGTGTTCTACTGAGTGGCAGCTGAAGCTGAGGTGTGCAGAAATGTGAGATTGTGAGCCGGGGCGAGTGTTCTACTGAGTGGCAGCTGAAGCTGAGGTGTGCAGGAATGTGAGATCGTGAGCCGGGGCGAGTGTTCTACTGAGTGGCAGCTGAAGCTGAGTTGTGCAGGAATGTGAGATCGTGAGCCGGGGCGCGTGTTCTACTGAGTGGCAGCTGAAGCTGAGGTGTACAGGAATGTGAGATCGTGAGCCTGGGGGAGTGTTCTACTGAGTGGCAGCTGAAGTTGAGGTGTGCAGGAATGTGAGATTGTGAGCATGGGCGAGTGTTCTACTGAGTGGCAGCTGGGGCGAGTGTTCTACTGAGTGGCAGCTGAAGCTGAGGTGTTCAGGAATGTGAGATCGTTAGCCGGGGCGAGTGTTCTACTGAATGGCAGCTGAAGCTGAGGTGTGCAGGAATGTGAGATTGTGAGCCAGGGTGAGTGTTCTACTGAGTGCAGCTGAAGCTGAGGTGTGCAGGAATGTGCGATCGTTAGCCTGGGCGAGTGTTCTACAGAGTGGCAGCTGAAGCTGAGGTGTGCAGGAATGTGAGATCGTGAGCATGGGCGAGTGTTCTACTGAGTGGCAGCTGAAGCTGAGGTGTGCAGGAATGTGAGATCGTGAGATCGTGAGCCGGGGTGCGTGTTCTACTGAGTGGCGGCTAAAGCTGAGGTGTGCAGGAATGTGAGATTGTGAGCCGGGGCGAGTGTTCTACTGAATGGCAGCTGAAGCTGAGGTGTGCAGGAATGTGAGGTCGTGAGCCAGGGCGAGTGTTCTACTGAGTGCAGCTGAAGCTGAGGTGTGCAGGAATGTGAGATCGTGAGTATGGGCGAGTGTTCTACTGAGTGGCAGCTGAAGCTGAGGTGTGCAGGAATGTGAGATCGTGAGCGTGAGCGAGTGTTCTACTGAGTGGCAGCTGAAGCTGAGGTGTGCAGGAATGTGAGATCGTGAGCCTGGGCGAGTGTTCTACTGAGTGGCAGCTGAAGCTGAGATGTGCAGGAATGTGAGATCGTGATCCTGGGCGAGTGTTCTACTGAGTGGCAGCTGAAGCTGAGGTGTGCAGGAATGTGAGATCGTGAGCCTGGACGAGTGTTCTACTGAGTGGCAGCTGAAGCTGAGGTGTGCAGAAATTTTAGATCGTGAGCCGGGGCTAGTGTTCTACTGAGTGGCAGCTGAAGCGGAGGTGTGCAGGAATGTGAGATCGTGAGCCGGGGCGAGTGTTCTACTGAGTGGCAGCTGAAGCTGAGTTGTGCAGGAATGTGAGATCGTGAGCAGGGGCGCGTGTTCTACTGAGTGGCAGCTGAAGTTGAGGTGTGTAGGAATGTGAGATCGTGAGCCTGGGGGAGTGTTCTACTGAGTGGCAGCTGAAGTTGAGGTGTGCAGGAATGTGAGATCGTGAGCATGGGCGAGTGTTCTACTGAGTGGCAGCTGGGGCGAGTGTTCTACTGAGTGGCAGCTGAAGCTGAGGTGTGCAGGAATGTGAGATCGTTAGCCGGGGCGAGTGTTCTACTGAATGGCAGCTGAAGCTGAGGTGTGCAGGAATGTGAGATTGTGAGCCAGGGCGAGTGTTCTACTGAGTGCAGCTGAAGCTGAGGTGTGCAGGAATGTGCGATCGTTAGCCTGGGCGAGTGTTCTACTGAGTGGCAGCTGAAGCTGAGGTGTGCAGGAATGTGAGATCGTGAGCATGGGCGAGTGTTCTACTGAGTGGCAGCTGAAGCTGAGGTGTGCAGGAATGTGAGATCGTGAGATCGTGAGCTGGGGCGCGTGTTCTACTGAGTGGCAGCTGAAGCTGAGGTGTGCAGGAATGTGAGATCGTGAGCCGGGGCGAGTGTTCTACTGAATGGCAGCTGAAGCTGAGGTGTGCAGGAATGTGAGGTCGTGAGCCAGGGCGAGTGTTCTACTGAGTGCAGCTGAAGCTGAGGTGTGCAGGAATGTGAGATCGTGAGCATGGGCGAGTGTTCTACTGAGTGGCAGCTGAAGCTGAGGTGTGCAGGAATGTGAGATCGTGAGCCTGAGCGAGTGTTCTACTGAGTGGCAGCTGAAGCTGAGGTGTGCAGGAATGTGAGATCGTGAGCCTGGGCGAGTGTTCTACTGAGTGGCAGCTGAAGCTGAGGTGTGCAGGAATGTGAGTTCGTGATCCTTGTCGAGTGTTCTACTGAGTGGCAGCTGAAGCTGAGGTGTGCAGGAATGTGAGATCGTGAGCCTGGGCGAGTGTTCTACTGAGTGGCAGCTGAAGCTGAGGTGTGCAGGAATGTGAGTTCGCGATCCTTGTCGAGTGTTCTACTGAGTGGCAGCTGAAGCTGAGGTGTGCAGAAATGTGAGATCATGAGCCGGGGCTAGTGTTCTACTGAGTGGCAGCTGAAGCGGAGGTGTGCAGGAATGTGAGATCGTGAGCCGGGGCGAGTGTTCTACTGAGTGGCAGCTGAAGCTGAGATGTGCAGGAATGTGAGATTGTGAGCCGGGGCGCGTGTTCTACTGAGTGGCAGCTGAAGCTGAGGGTGCAGGAATGTGAGATCGTGAGCCGGGGCGAGTGTTCTACTGAGTGACAGCTGAAGCTGAGTTGTGCAGGAATGTGAGATCGTGAGCCGGGGCGCGTGTTCTACTGAGCGGCAGCTGAAGCTGAGGTGTGCAGGAATGTGAGATTTTGAGCCGGGGCGAGTGTTCTACTGAATGGCAGCTGAAGCTGAGGTGAGCAGGAATGTGAGATCGTGAGCCTGGGCGAGTGTTCTACTGACTGGCAGCTGAAGCGGAGGTGTGCAGGAATGTGAGATCGTGAGCCTGGGGGAGTGTTCTACTGAGTGGCAGCTGAAGTTGAGGTGTGCAGGAATGTGAGATCGTGAGCATGGGCGAGTGTTCTACTGAGTGGCAGCTGGGGCGAGTGTTCTACTGAGTGGCAGCTGAAGCTGAGGTGTGCAGGAATGTGAGATTGTTAGCCGGGGCGAGTGTTCTACTGAATGGCAGCTGAAGCTGAGGTGTGCAGGAATGTGAGATCGTGAGCCAGGGCGAGTGTTCTACTGAGTGCAGCTGAAGCTGAGGTGTGCAGGAATGTGCGATCGTTAGCCTGGGCGAGTGTTCTACTGAGTGGCAGCTGAAGCTGAGGTGTGCAGGAATGTGAGATCGTGAGCATGGGCGAGTGTTCTACTGAGTGGCAGCTGAAGCTGAGGTGTGCAGGAATGTGAGATCGTGAGCATGGGCGAGTGTTCTACTGAGTGGCAGCTGAAGCTGAGGTGTGCAGGAATGTGAGATCGTGAGATCGTGAGCTGGGGCGCGTGTTCTACTGAGTGGCAGCTGAAGCTGAGGTGTGCAGGAATGTGAGATCGTGAGCCGGGGCGAGTGTTCTACTGAATGGCAGCTGAAGCTGAGGTGTGCAGGAATGTGAGGTCGTGAGCCAGGGCGAGTGTTCTACTGAGTGCAGCTGAAGCTGAGGTGTGCAGGAATGTGAGATCGTGAGCATGGGCGAGTGTTCTACTGAGTGGCAGCTGAAGCTGAGGTGTGCAGGAATGTGAGATCGTGAGCCTGAGCGAGTGTTCTACTGAGTGGCAGCTGAAGCTGAGGTGTGCAGGAATGTGAGATCGTGAGCCTGGGCGAGTGTTCTACTGAGTGGCAGCTGAAGCTGAGGTGTGCAGGAATGTGAGTTCGTGATCCTTGTCGAGTGTTCTACTGAGTGGCAGCTGAAGCTGAGGTGTGCAGGAATGTGAGATCGTGATCCTGGACGAGTGTTCTACTGAGTGGCAGCTGAAGCTGAGGTGTGCAGAAATGTGAGATCATGAGCCGGGGCTAGTGTTCTACTGAGTGGCAGCTGAAGCGGAGGTGTGCAGGAATGTGAGATCGTGAGCCGGGGCGAGTGTTCTACTGAGTGGCAGCTGAAGCTGAGATGTGCAGGAATGTGAGATTGTGAGCCGGGGCGCGTGTTCTACTGAGTGGCAGCTGAAGCTGAGGGTGCAGGAATGTGAGATCGTGAGCCGGGGCGAGTGTTCTACTGAGTGACAGCTGAAGCTGAGTTGTGCAGGAATGTGAGATCGTGAGCCGGGGCGCGTGTTCTACTGAGCGGCAGCTGAAGCTGAGGTGTGCAGGAATGTGAGATTTTGAGCCGGGGCGAGTGTTCTACTGAATGGCAGCTGAAGCTGAGGTGAGCAGGAATGTGAGATCGTGAGCCTGGGCGAGTGTTCTACTGACTGGCAGCTGAAGCGGAGGTGTGCAGGAATGTGAGATCGTGAGCCTGGGGGAGTGTTCTACTGAGTGGCAGCTGAAGTTGAGGTGTGCAGGAATGTGAGATCGTGAGCATGGGCGAGTGTTCTACTGAGTGGCAGCTGGGGCGAGTGTTCTACTGAGTGGCAGCTGAAGCTGAGGTGTGCAGGAATGTGAGATTGTTAGCCGGGGCGAGTGTTCTACTGAATGGCAGCTGAAGCTGAGGTGTGCAGGAATGTGAGATCGTGAGCCAGGGCGAGTGTTCTACTGAGTGCAGCTGAAGCTGAGGTGTGCAGGAATGTGCGATCGTTAGCCTGGGCGAGTGTTCTACTGAGTGGCAGCTGAAGCTGAGGTGTGCAGGAATGTGAGATCGTGAGCATGGGCGAGTGTTCTACTGAGTGGCAGCTGAAGCTGAGGTGTGCAGGAATGTGAGATCGTGAGATCGTGAGCCGGGGCGCGTGTTCTACTGAGTGGCAGCTGAAGCTGAGGTGTGCAGGAATGTGAGATCGTGAGCCGGGGCAAGTGTTCTACTGAATGGCAGCTGAAGCTGAGGTGTGCAGGAATGTGAGATCGTGAGCCAGGGCGAGTGTTCTACTGAGTGCAGCTGAAGCTGAGGTGTGCAGAAATGTGAGATCGTGAGCATGGGCGAGTGTTCTACTGAGTGGCAGCTGAAGCTGAGGTGTGCAGGAATGTGAGATCGTGAGCCTGGGCGAGTGTTCTACTGAGTGGCAGCTGAAGCTGAGGTGTGTAGGAATGTGAGATCGTGAGCCTGGGCGAGTGTTCTACTGAGTGGCAGCTGAAGCTGAGGTGTGCAGGAATGTGAGATCGTGATCCTGGGCGAGTGTTCTACTGAGTGGCAGCTGAAGCTGAGGTGTGCAGGAATGTGAGATCGTGAGCCTGGACGAGTGTTCTACTGAGTGGCAGCTGAAGCTGAGGTGTGCAGAAATGTGAGATCGTGAGCCGGGCGAGTGTTCTACTGAGTGGCAGCTGAAGCTGAGGTGTGCAGGAATGTGAGATCGTGAGCCGGTGCGAGTGTTCTACTGAGTGGCAGCTGAAGCTGAGTTGTGCAGGAATGTGAGATCGTGAGCCGGGGTGAGTGTTCTACTGAGTGGCAGCTGAAGCTGAGGTGTGCAGGAATGTGAGATCGTGAGCATGGGCGAGTGTTCTACTGAGTGGCAGCTGAGCTGAGGTGTGCAGAAATGTGAGATCGTGAGCCGGGGCGAGTGTACTACTGAGTGGCAGCTGAAGCTGAGGTGTGCAGGAATGTGAGATCGTGAGCCGGGGCGAGTGTTCTACTGAGTGGCAGCTGAAGCTGAGGTGTGCAGGAATGTGAGATCGTGAGCCGGGGCGAGTGTTCTACTGACTGGCAGCTGAAGCTGAGGTGTGCAGGAATGTGAGATCGTGAGCTTGGGCGAGTGTTCTACTGAGTGGCAGCTGAAGCTGAGGTGTGCAGGAATGTGAGATCGTGATCATGGGCGAGTGTCCTACTGAGTGGCAGCTGGGGCGAGTGTTCTACTGAGTGGCAGCTGAAGCTGAGGTTCTAGGAATGTGAGATCGTAAGCCTGGGCGAGTTTTCTACTGAGTGGCAGCTGAAGCTGAGGTGTGTAGGAATGTGAGATCTTGAGCCTGGGGGAGTGTTCTACTGAGTAGCAGCTGAAGGTGAGGTGTGCAGGAATATGAGATCGTGAGCATGGGCGAGTGTTCTACTGAGTGGCAGCTGAAGCTAAGGTGTCCAGGAATGTGAGATCGTGAACCTGGCCGAGTGTTCTACTGAGTGGCAACTGAAGCTGAGGTGTGCAGGAATGTGAGATCGTGAGCCTGGGCGAGTGCTCTATTGAGTGGCAGCTGAAGCTGAGGTTTGCAGGAATGTGCGCTCGTGAGCCTGGGCGAGTGTTCTACTGAGTGGCAGCAGAAGCTGAGGTGTGCAGGAATGTGAGATCGTGAGCCTGGGCGGGTGTTCTACTGAGTGGCAGCTGAAGCTGAGGTGTGCAGGAATGTGAGCTCGTGAGCCTGGGCGGGTGTTCTACTGAGTGGCAGCTGAAGCTGAGGTGTGCAGGAATATGAGATCATGAGCCGGGGCGAGTGTTCGACTGAGTGGCAGCTGAAGCTGAGGTGTGCAGGAATGTGAGATCGTGAGCCGTGGCGAGTGGTCTACTGAGTGGCAGCTGAAGTTGAGGTGTTCAGGAATGTGAGATCGTGAGCCTGGGCGAGTGTTCTACTGAGTGGCAGCTGAAGCAGAGGTGTGCAGGAGTGTGAGATCGTGAGCCTGGGGGAGTGTTCTACTGAGTGGCAGCTGAAGGTGAGATGTGCAGGAATGTGAGATCGTGAGACTGGGCGAGTGTTCTACTGAGTGGCAGCTGAAGCTAAGGTCTACAGGAATGTGAGATCGTGAGACTGGGCGAGTGTTCTACTGAGTGGCAGCTGAAACTGATGTGTGGAGGAATGTGAGATCGTGAGCCTGGGCGAGTGTTCTATTGAGTGGCTGCTGAAGCTGAGGTGTACAGGAAGGTGAGATCGTGAGCCTGGGCGATTGTTCTACTGAGTGGCAGCTGAAGCTGAGGTGTGCAGGAATGTGAGATCATGAGCCTGGGCGAGTGTTCTACTGAGTGGCAGCTGAAGCTGAGGTGTGCAGGAATGTGAGATCGGGAGCCTGGGCGAGTGTTCCACTTAGTGGCAGCTGAAGCTGAGGTGTGCAGGAATGTGAGATCGTGAGCAAGGGGGAGTGTTCTACTGTGTGGCAGCTGAAGCTGAGGTGTGCAGGAATGTGAGATCGTGAGCCGGGGCTAGTGTTCTACTGAGTGGCAGCTGAAGCTGAGGTGTGCAGGAATGTGAGATCGTGAGCCTGGGCGAGTGCTCTATTGAGTGGCAGCTGAAGCTGAGGTTTGAAGGAATGTGCACTCGTGAGCCTGGGCGAGTGTTCTACTGAGTGGCAGCTGAAGCTGAGGTGTGCAGGAATGTGAGATCGTGAGCCTGGGCGAGTGTTCTACTGAGTGGCAGCTGAAGCAGAGGTGTGCAGGAGTGTGAGATCGTGAGCCTGGGGGAGTGTTCTACTGAGTGGCAGCTGAAGGTGAGGTGTGCAGGAATGTGAGATCGTGAGACTGGGCGAGTGTTCTACTGAGTGGCAGCTGAAGCTAAGGTCTACAGGAATGTGAGATCGTGAGACTGGGCGAGTGTTCTACTGAGTGGCAGCTGAAGCTGAGATGTGGAGGAATGTGAGATCGTGAGCCTGGGCGAGTGTTCTATTGAGTGGCTGCTGAAGCTGAGGTGTACAGGAAGGTGAGATCGTGAGCCTGGGCGATTGTTCTACTGAGTGGCAGCTGAAGCTGAGGTGTGCAGGAATGTGAGATCATGAGCCTGGGCGAGTGTTCTTCTGAGTGGCTGCTGAAGCTGAGGTGTGCAGGAATGTGAGATCGGGAGCCTGGGCGAGTGTTCTACTTAGTGGCAGCTGAAGCTGAGGTGTGCAGGAATGTGAGATTGTGAGCAAGGGGGAGTGTTCTACTGTGTGGCAGCTGAAGCTGAGGTGTGCAGGAATGTGAGATCGTGAGCCGGGGATAGTGTTCTACTGAGTGGCAGCTGAAGCTGAGGTGTGCAGGAATGTGAGATCGTGAGCATGGGTGAGTGTTCTACAGAGAGGCAGCTGAAGCTGAGGTGTGCAGGAATGTGAGATCGTGAACCTGGGCGAGTGTTCTACTGAGTGGCAGCTGAAGCTGAGCTGTGCAGGAATGTGAGATCGTGAGCCGGGGCTAGCGTTCTACTGAGTGGCAGCTGAAGCTCAGGTGTGCAGGAATGTTAGATCGTGAGCCGGGGCGAGTGATCTACTGAGTGGCAGCTGAAGCTGAGGTGTGCAGGAATGTGAGATCGTGAGCATGGGCGAGTGTTCTACTGAGTGGCAGCTGAAGCTGAGGTGTGCAGAAATGTGAGATCGTGAGCCGTGGCGAGTGTACTACTGAGTGGCAGCTGAAGCTGAGGTGTGCAGGAATGTGAGATCGTGAGCATGGGCGAGTGTTCTACTGAGTGGCAGCTGAAGCTGAGGTGTGCAGAAATGTGAGATCGTGAGCCGGGGCGAGTGTTCTACTGAGTGGCAGCTGAAGCTGAGGTGTGCAGGAATGTGAGATCGTGAGCCGGGGCGAGTGTTCTACTGAGTGGCAGCTGAAGCTGAGTTGTGCAGGAATGTGAGATCGTGAGCCGGGGCGCGTGTTCTACTGAGTGGCAGCTGAAGCTGAGGTGTGCAGGAATGTGAGATCGTGAGCCGGGGCGAGTGTTCTACTGAATGGCAGCTGAAGCTGAGGTGAGCAGGAATGTGAGATCGTGAGCATGGGCGAGTGTTCTACTGAGTGTCAGCTGAAGCTGAGGAGTGCAGGAATGTGAGATCGTGAGCCGGGGCGAGTGTTCTACTGACTGGCAACTGAAGCTGAGGTGTGCAGGAATGTGAGATCGTGAGCCTGGGCGAGTGTTCTACTGAGTGGCAGCTGAAGCTGAGGTGTGTAGGAATGTGAGATCGTGAGCCTGGGGGAGTGTTCTACTGAGTGGCAGCTAAAGTTGAGGTGTGCAGGAATGTGAGAACGTGAGCATGGGCGAGTGTTCTACTGAGTGGCAGCTGGGGCGAGTGTTCTACTGAGTGGCAGCTGAAGCTGAGGTGTGCAGGAATGTGAGATCGTTAGCCGGGGCGAGTGTTCTACTGAATGGCAGCTGAAGCTGAGGTGTGCAGGAATGTGAGATCGTGAGCCAGGGCGAGTGTTCTACTAAGTGCAGCTGAAGCTGAGGTGTGCAGGAATGTGCGATCGTTAGCCTGGGCGAGTGTTCTACTGAGTGGCAGCTGAAGCTGAGGTGTGCAGGAATGTGAGCTCGTGAGCATGGGCGAGTGTTCTACTGAGTGGCAGCTGAAGCTGAGGTGTGCAGGAATGTGAGATTGTGAGATCGTGAGCCGGGGCGCGTGTTCTACTGAGTGGCAGCTGAAGCTGAGGTGTGCAGGAATGTGAGATCGTGAGCCGGGGCGAGTGTTCTACTGAATGGCAGCTGAAGCTGAGGTGTGCAGGAATGTGAGATCGTGAGCCAGGGTGAGTGTTCTACTGAATGCAGCTGAAGCTGAGGTGTGCAGAAATGTGAGATCGTGAGCATGGGCGAGTGTTCTACTGAGTGGCAGCTGAAGCTGAGGTGTGCAGGAATGTGAGATCTTGAGCCTGGGCGAGTGTTCTACTGAGTGGCAGCTGAAGCTGAGGTGTGCAGGAATGTGAGATCGGGAGCCTGGGCGAGTGTTCTACTGAGTGGCAGCTGAAGCTGAGGTGTGCAGGAATGTGAGATCGTGAGCAAGGGGGAGTGTTCTACTGTGTGGCAGCTGAAGCTGAGGTGTGCAGGAATGTGAGATCGTGAGCCGGGGCTAGTGTTCTACTGAGTGGCAGCTGAAGCTGAGGTGTGCAGGAATGTGAGATCGTGAGCATGGGTGAGTGTTCTACTGAGAGGCAGCTGAAGCTGAGGTGTGCAGGAATGTGAGATCGTGAACCTGGGCGAGTGTTCTACTGAGTGGCAGCTGAAGCTGAGCTGTGCAGGAATGTGAGATCGTGAGCCGGGTCTAGTGTTCTACTGAGTGGCAGCTGAAGCTCAGGTGTGCAGGAATGTTAGATCGTGAGACGGGGCGAGTGTTCTACTGAGTGGCAGCTGAAGCTGAGGTGTGCAGGAATGTGAGATCGTGAGCATGGGCGAGTGTTCTACTGAGTGGCAGCTGAAGCTGAGGTGTGCAGAAATGTGAGATCGTGAGCCGTGGCGAGTGTACTACTGAGTGGCAGCTGAAGCTGAGGTGTGCAGGAATGTCAGATCGTGAGCATGGGCGAGTGTTCTACTGAGTGGCAGCTGAAGCTGAGGTTTGCAGAAATGTGAGATCGTGAGCCGGGGCGAGTGTTCTACTGAGTGGCAGCTGAAGCTGAGGTGTGCAGGAATGTGAGATCGTGAGCCGGGGCGAGTGTTCTACTGAGTGGCAGCTGAAGCTGAGTTGTGCAGGAATGTGAGATCGTGAGCCGGGGCGCGTGTTCTACTGAGTGGCAGCTGAAGCTGAGGTGTGCAGGAATGTGAGATCGTGAGCCGGGGCGAGTGTTCTACTGAATGGCAGCTGAAGCTGAGGTGAGCAGGAATGTGAGATCGTGAGCATGGGCGAGTGTTCTACTGAGTGTCAGCTGAAGCTGAGGAGTGCAGGAATGTGAGATCGTGAGCTGGGGCAAGTGTTCTACTGACTGGCAACTGAAGCTGAGGTGTGCAGGAATGTGAGATCGTGAGCCTGGGCGAGTGTTCTACTGAGTGGCAGCTGAAGTTGAGGTGTGCAGGAATGTGAGAACGTGAGCATGGGCGAGTGTTCTACTGAGTGGCAGCTGGGGCGAGTGTTCTACTGAGTGCAGCTGAAGCTGAGGTGTGCAGGAATGTGAGATCGTGAGCATGGGCGAGTGTTCTACTGAGTGGCAGCTGAAGCTGAGGTGTGCAGGAACGTGAGATCATGAGCCTGGGCGAGTGTTCTACTGAGTGGCAGCTGAAGCTGAGGTGTGCAGGAATGTGAGATTGGGAGCCTGGGCGAGTGTTCTACTTAGTGGCAGCTGAAGCTGAGGTGTGCAGGAATGTGAGATCGTGAGCAAGGGGGAGTGTTCTACTGTGTGGCAGCTGAAGCTGAGGTGTGCAGGAATGTGAGATCATGAGCCGGGGCTAGTGTTCTACTGAGTGGCAGCTGAAGCTGAGGTGTGCAGGAATGTGAGATCGTGAGCATGGGTGAGTGTTCTACTGAGAGGCAGCTGAAGCTGAGGTGTGCAGGAATGTGAGATCGTGAACCTGGGCGAGTGTTATACTGAGTGGCAGCTGAAGCTGAGCTGTGCAGGAATGTGAGATCGTGAGCCGGGGCTAGTGTTCTACTGAGTGGCAGCTGATGCTCAGGTGTGCAGGAATGTTAGATCGTGAGCCGGGGCGAGTGTTCTACTGAGTGGCAGCTGAAGCTGAGGTGTGCAGGAATGTGATATCGTGAGCATGGGCGAGTGTTCTACTGAGTGGCAGCTGAAGCTGAGGTGTGCAGAAATGTGAGATCGTGAGCCGTGGCGAGTGTACTACTGAGTGGCAGCTGAAGCTGAGGTGTGCAGGAATGTGAGATCGTGAGCATGGGCGAGTGTTCTACTGAGTGGCAGCTGAAGCTGAGGTGTGCAGAAATGTGAGATCGTGAGCCGGGGCGAGTGTTCTACTGAGTGGCAGCTGAAGCTGAGGTGTGCAGGAATGTGAGATCGTGAGCCGGGGCGAGTGTTCTACTGAGTGGCAGCTGAAGCTGAGTTGTGCAGGAATGTGAGATCGTGAGCCGGGGCGCGTGTTCTACTGAGTGGCAGCTGAAGCTGAGGTGTGCAGGAATGTGAGATCGTGAGCCGGGGCGAGTGTTCTACTGAATGGCAGCTGAAGCTGAGGTGAGCAGGAATGTGAGATCGTGAGCATGGGCGAGTGTTCTACTGAGTGTCAGCTGAAGCTGAGGAGTGCAGGAATGTGAGATCGTGAGCCGGGGCGAGTGTTCTACTGACTGGCAACTGAAGCTGAGGTGTGCAGGAATGTGAGATCGTGAGCCTGGGCGAGTGTTCTACTGAGTGGCAGCTGAAGCTGAGGTGTGTAGGAATGTGAGATCGTGAGCCTGGGGGAGTGTTCTACTGAGTGGCAGCTGAAGTTGAGGTGTGCAGGAATGTGAGAACGTGAGCATGGGCGAGTGTTCTTCTGAGTGGCAGCTGGGGCGAGTGTTCTACTGAGTGGCAGCTGAAGCTGAGGTGTGCAGGAATGTGAGATCGTTAGCCGGGGCGAGTGTTCTACTGAATGGCCGCTGAAGCTGAGGTGTGCAGGAATGTGACATCGTGAGCCAGGGCGAGTGTTCTACTGAGTGCAGCTGAAGCTGAGGTGTGCAGGAATGTGCGATCGTTAGCCTGGGCGAGTGCTCTACTGAGTGGCAGCTGAAGCTGAGGTGTGCAGGAATGTGAGATCGTGAGCATGGGCGAGTGTTCTACTGAGTGGCAGCTGAAGCTGAGGTGTGCAGGAATGTGAGATCGTGAGATCGTGAGCCGGGGCGCGTGTTCTACTGAGTGGCAGCTGAAGCTGAGGTGTGCAGGAATGTGAGATCGTGAGCCGGGGCGAGTGTTCTACTGAATGGCAGCTGAAGCTGAGGTGTGCAGGAATGTGAGATCGTAATCCAGGGCGAGTGTTCTACTGAGTGCAGCTGAAGCTGAGGTGTGCAGGAATGTGAGATCGTGAGCATGGGCGAGTGTTCTACTGAGTGGCAGCTGAAGCTGAGGTGTACAGGAATGTGAGATCATGAGCCTGGGCGAGTGTTCTACTGAGTGGCAGCTGAAGCTGAGGTGTGCAGGAATGTGAGATCGGGAGCCTGGGAGAGTGTTCTACTTAGTGGCAGCTGAAGCTGAGGTGTGCAGGAATGTGAGATAATGAGCAAGGGGGAGTGTTCTACTGTGTGGCAGCTGAAGCTGAGGTGTGCAGGAATGTGAGATCGTGAGCCGGGGCTAGTGTTCTACTGAGTGGCAGCTTAAGCTGAGGTGTGCAGGAATGTGAGATCGTGAGCATGGGTGAGTGTTCTACTGAGAGGCAGCTGAAGCTGAGGTGTGCAGGAATGTGAGATCGTGAGCATGGGCGAGTGTTCTACTGAGTGGCAGCTGAAGCTGAGGTGTGCAGGAATGTGAGATCGTGAGCCGGGGCGAGTGTTCTACTGAGTGGCAGCTGAAGCTGAGGTGTGCAGGAATGTGAGATCGTGAGCCGGGGCGAGTGTTCTACTGAATGGCAGCTGAAGCTGAGGTGTGCAGGAATGTGAGATCGTGAGCCAGGGCGAGTGTTCTACTGAGTGCAGCAGAAGCTGAGGTGCGCAGGAATGTGAGATCGTGAGCATGGGCGAGTGTTCTACTGAGTGCAGCAGAAGCTGAGGTGCGCAGGAATGTGAGATCGTGAACCTGAGCGAGTGTTCTACTGAGTGGCAGCTGAAGCTGAGGTGTGCAGGAATGTGAGATCGTGAGCCTGGGGGAGTGTTCTACTGAGTGGCAGCTGAAGTTGAGGTGTGCAGGAATGTGAGATCGTGAGCATGGGCGAGTGTTCTACTGAGTGGCAGCTGGGGCGAGTGTTCTACTGAGTGGCAGCTGAAGCTGAGGTGTTCAGGAATGTGAGATCGTTAGCCGGGGTGAGTGTTCTACTGAATGGCAACTGAAGCTGAGGTGTGCAGGAATGTGAGATCGTGAGCCAGGGCGAGTGTTCTACTGAGTGCAGCTGAAACTGAGGTGTGCAGGAATGTGCGATCGTTAGCCTGGACGAGTGTTCTATTGAGTGGCAACTGAAGCTGATGTATGCAGGAATGTGAGATTGTGAGCATGGGCGAGTGTTCTACTGAGTGGCAGCTGAAGCTTAGGTGTGCAGGAATGTGAGATCGTGAGATCGTGAGCCGGGGCGCGTGTTCTACTGAGTGGCAGCTGAAGCTGAGGTGTGCAGGAATGTGAGATCGTGAGCCGGGGCGAGTGTTCTACTGAATGGCAGCTGAAGCTGAGGTGTGCAGGAATGTGAGATCGTGAGCCAGGGCGAGTGTTCTACTGAGTGCAGCTGAAGCTGAGGTGTGCAGGAATGTGAGATCGTGAGCCTGGGCGAGTGTTCTACTGAATGGCAGCTGAAGCTGAGGTGTGCAGGAATGTGAGATCGTGAGCCTGAGCGAGTGTTCTACTGAGTGGCAGCTGAAGCTGAGGTGTGCAGGAATGTGAGATCGTGAGCCTGGGCGAGTGTTCTACTGAGTGGCAGCTGAAGCTGAGGTGTGCAGGAATGTGAGATCGTGATCCTGGGCGAGTGTTCTACTGAGTGGCAGCTGAAGCTGAGGTGTGCAGGAATGTGAGATCGTGAGCCTGGACGAGTGTTCTACTGAGTGGCAGCTGAAGCTGAGGTGTGCAGAAATGTGAGATCGTGAGCCGGGGCGAGTGTTCTACTGAGTGGCAGCTGAAGCTGAGGTGTGCAGGAATGTGAAATCGTGAGCCGGGGCGAGTGTTCTACTGAATGGCAGCTGAAGCTGAGGTGTGCAGAAATGTGCGATCGTGAGCCAGGGCGAGTGTTCTACTGAGTGCCAACTGAAGCTGAGGTGTGTAGGAATGTGAGATCGTGAGCCTGGGGGAGTGTTCTACTGAGTGGCAGCTGAAGCTGAGGTGTTTGGAATGTGAGATCGTGAGCCTGGGCGAGTGTTCTACTGAGTGGCAGCTGAAGCTGAGGTGTTCGGAATGTGAGATCTTGAGCCGGGGCTAGTGTTCTACTCAGTGGCAGCAGAAGCTGAGGTGTTTGGAATGTGAGATCGGGAGCCTGGGCGAGTGTTCTACTGAGTGGCAGCTGAAGCTGAGGTGTTTGGAATGTGAGATCGTGAGCCTGGGCGAGTGTTCTACTGAGTGGCAGCTGAAGCTGAGGTGTGCAGGGATGTGAGATCGTGAGCCTGGGCGAGTGATCTACTGAGTGGGAGCTGAAGCTGAGGTGTTAAGGAATGTGAGATCGTGAGCCTGGGGGAGTGTTCTACTGAGTGGCAGCTGAAGCTGAGGTATGCAGGAATGTGAGATTGTGAGCCGGGGCGAGTGTTCTACTGAGTGGCAGCTGAAGCTGAGGTGTGCAGGAATGTGAGATCGTGAGCCTGGGCGAGTGTTCTACTGAGTGGCAGCTGAAGCTGAGGTGTGCAGGAATGTGAGATCGTGAGCCTGGGCAAGTGTTCTACTGAGTGGCAGCTGAAGCTGAGGTGTGCAGGAATGTGAGATCGTGAGCCTGGGCGAGTGTTCTACTGAGTGGCAGCTGAAGCTGAGGTGTGCAGGAATGTGAGATCGTGAGCCTGGGCGAGTGTTCTACTGAGTGGCAGCTGAAGCTGAGGTGTGCAGGAATGTGAGATCGTGAGCATGGGCGAGTGTTCTACTGAGTGGCAGCTGAAGCTGAGGTGTGCAGGAATGTGAGATCGTGAGCCGGGGCGAGTGTTCTACTGAGTGGCAGCTGAAGCTGAGGTGTGCAGGAATGTGAGATCGTGAGCCTGGGCGAGTGTTCTACTGAGTGGCAGCTGAAGCTGAGGTGTGCAGGAATGTGAGATCGTGAGCCTGGGCGAGTGTTCTACTGAGTGGCAGCTGAAGTTGAGTTGTGCAGGAATTTGAGTTCGTGAGCCTGGGCGCGTGTTCTACTGAGTGGCAGCTGAAGCTGAGTTGTGCAGGAATGTGAGATCGTGAGCCGGGGGGCGTGTTCTACTGAGTGGCAGCTGAAGCTGAGGTGTGCAGGAATGTGAGATCGTGAGCCGGGGCGAGTGTTCTACTGAATGGCAGCTGAAGCTGAGGTGTGCAGGAATGTGAGATCGTGAGCCAGGGGGAGTGTTCTACTGAGTGGCAGCTGAAGCTGAGGTGTGCAGGAATGTGAGATCGTGAGCCGGGGCGAGTGTTCTACTGAGTGGCAGCTGAAGCTGAGGTGTGCAGGAATGTGAGATTGTGAGCATGGGTGAGTGTTCTACTGAGAGGCAGCTGAGGCTGAGGTGTGCAGGAATGTGAGATCGTGAGCCTGGGCGAGTGTTCTACTGAGTGGCAGCTGAAGCTGAGGTGTGCAGGAATGTGAGATCTTGAGCCGGGGCGAGTGTTCTACTCAGTTGCAGCAGAAGCTGAGGTGTTAAGGAATGTGAGATCGTGAGCCGGGGCTAGTGTTCTACTGAGTGGATTCTGAAGCTGAGGTGTGCAGGAATGTGAGATCGTGAGCTGGGGCGAGTGTTCTACTGAGTGGCAGCTGAAGCTGAGGTGTGCAGGAATGTGAGATTGTGAGCCGGGGTGAGTGTTCTACTTAGTGGCAGCTGAAGCTGAGGTGTGCAGGAATGTGAGATCGTGAACCAGGGCGAGCGTTCTACTGAGTGGCAGCTGAAGCTGCGGTAGGCAGGAATGTGAGATTGTGAGCCTGGACGAGTGTTCTACTGAGTGGCAACTGAAGCTGAGGTGTGCAGGAATGTGAGATCGTGAGCCTGGGGGAGTGTTCTACTGAGTGGCAGCTGAAGCTGAGGTGTGCAGGAATGTGAGCTCGTGAGCCTGGGCGGGTGTTCTACTGAGTGGCAGCTGAAGCTGAGGTCTGCAGGAATGTGAGATCGTGAGCATGGGCTAGTGTTCTACTGAGTGGCAGCTGAAGCTGAGGTGTGCAGGAATGTGAGATCGTGAGCCTGGGCGAATGTTCTACTGAGTGGCAGCTGAAGCTGAGGTGTGCTGGAATGTGAGATCGTGAGCATGGGCGAGTGTTCTACTGAGTGGCAGCTGAAGCTGAGGTGTGCAGGAAGGTGAGATCGTGAGCCTGGGCGAGTGTTCTACTGAGTGGCAGCTGAAGCTGAGGTGTACAGGAATGTCAGATCATGAGCCGGGGCTAGTGTTCTACTGATTGGCAGCTGAAGCTGAGGTGTGCAGGAATGTGAGATCGTAAGCCTGGGCGAGTCTTCTACTGAGTGGCAGCTGAAGCTGAGGTGTGCAGGAATGTGAGATCTTGAGCCGGGGCTAGTGTTCTACTCAGTGGCAGCAGAAGCTGAGGTGTTAAGAAATGTGAGATCGTGAGCCAGGGCTAGTGTTCTACTGAGTGGATTCTGAAGCTGAGGTGTGCAGGAATGTGAGATCGAGAGCCTGTGCGAGTCTTCTACTGAGTGGCAGCTGAAGCTGAGGTGTGCAGGAATGTGAGATCGTGAGCCGGGGCTAGTGTTCTACTGAGTGGCAGCTGAAGCTGAGGTGTGCAGGAATGTGAGATCGTGAGCCGGGCGAGTGTTCTTCTGAGTGGCAGCTGAAGCTGAGGTCTGCAGGAATGTGAGATCGTGAGCCGGTGCGAGTGTTCTACTGAGTGGCAGCTGAAGCTGAGGTGTTCAGGAATGTGAGATTGTGAGCCGGGGCGAGTGTTTTACTGAGTGGCAGCTGAAGCTGAGGTGTGCAGGAATGTGAGATCGTGAACCGGGGCTAGTGTTTTACTGAGTGGCAGCTGAAGCTGAGGTGTGCAGGAATGTGAGATCGTGAACCGGGGCTAGTGTTCTACTGAGTGGCAGCTGAAGCTGAGGTCTGCAGGAATGTGAGATCGTGAGTCGGGGCTAGTGTTTTACTGAGTGGCAGCTGAAGCTGAGGTGTGCAGGAATGTGAGATCGTGAACCGGGGCTAGTGTTCTACTGAGTGGCAGCTGAAGCTGAGGTGTGCAGGAATGTGAGATCGTGAGCCGGGGCGAGTGTTCTACTGAGTGGCAGCTGAAGCTGAGGTGTGCAGGAATGTGAGATCGTGAGCCGGGGCGAGTGTTCTACTGAGTGGCAGCTGAAGCTGAGCTGTGCAGGAATGTGAGATCGTGAGCACGGGTGAGTGTTCTACTGAGTGGCAGCTGAAGCTGAGGTGTGCAGGAATGTGAGATTGTGAGCCGGGGCTAGTGTTCTACTGAGTGGCAGATGAAGCTGAGGTGTGCAGGAATGTGAGATCGTGAGCCTGGGCGAGTGCTCTATTGAGTGGCAGCTGAAGCTGAGGTTTGCAGGAATGTGCGCTCGTGAGCCTGGGCGAGTCTTCTACTCAGTGGCAGCTGAAGCTGAGGTGTGCAGGAATGTGAGATCGTGAGCCAGGGCGAGTGTTCTACTGAGTGCAGCTGAAGCTGAGGTTTGCAGGAATGTGAGATCGTGAGCCTGGGCGAGTGTTCTACTGAGTGGCAGCTGAAGATGAGGTGTGCAGGAATGTGAGATTGTGAGCCGGGGCTTGTGTTCTACTGAGTGGCAGATGAAGCTGAGGTGTGTAGGAATGTCAGATTGTGAGCCTGGGGGAGTGTTCTACTGAGTGGCAGCTGAAGCTGAGGTGTGCAGGAAGGTGAGATCGTGAGCCTGGGGGAGTGTTCTACTGAGTGGCAGCTGAAGCTGAGGTGTGCAGGAATGTGAGATCGTGAGCCTGGGCGAGTGTTCTACTGAGTGGCAGCTGAAGCTGAGGTGTGCAGGAATATGTGATCGTGAGCCTGGATGAGTGTTCTACTGAGTGGCAGCTGAAGCTGAGGTGTGCAGGAATGTGAGATCGTGAGCCAGGGCGAGTATTCTACTGAGTGGCAGCTGAAGCTGAGGTGTGCAGGAATGTGAGATCGTGAGCCAGGGCGAGTATTCTACTGAGTGGCAGCTGAAGCTGAGGTGTGCAGGAAGGTGAGATCGTGAGCCTGGGGGAGTGTTCTACTGAGTGGCAGCTGAAGCTGAGGTGTGCAGGAATGTGAGATCGTGAGCCTGGGCGAGTGTTCTACTGAGTGGCAGCTGAAGCTGAGGTGTGCAGGAATGTGAGATCGTGAGCCAGGGCGAGTATTCTACTGAGTGGCAGCTGAAGCTGAGGTGTGCAGGAATGTGTGATTGTGAGCCTGGATGAGTGTTCTACTGAGTGGCAGCTGAAGCTGAGGTGTGCAGGAATGTGAGATCGTGAGCCTGGGCGAGTGTTCTACTGAGTGGCAGCTGAAGCTGAGGTGTGCAGGAATGTCAGATCGTGAGCCTGGGCGAGTGTTCTACTGAGTGGCAGCTGAAGCTGAGGTGTGCAGGAATGTCAGATCGTGAGCCTGGGGGAGTGTTCTACTGAGTGGCAGCTGAAGCTGAGGTGTGCAGGAAGGTGTGATCGTGAGCCTGGATGAGTGTTCTTCTGAGTGGCAGCTGAAGCTGAGGTGTGCAGGAATGTGTGATCGTGAGCCTGGATGAGTGTTCTACTGAGTGGCAGCTGAAGCTGAGGTGTGCAGGAATCTGTGATCGTGAGCCTGGATGAGTGTTCTTCTGAGTGGCAGCTGAAGCTGAGGTGTGCAGGAATGTGAGATCGTGAGCCTGGGCGAGTGTTCTACTGAGTGGCAGCTGAAGCTGAGGTGTGCAGGAATGTGAGATCGTGAGCCTGGGCGAGTGTTCTACTGAGTGGCAGCTGAAGCTGAGGTGTGCAGGAATGTGAGATCGTGAGCCTGGGCGAGTGTTCTACTGAGTGGCAGCTGAAGCTGAGGTGTGTAGGAATGTCAGATTGTGAGCCTGGGGGAGTGTTCTACTGAGTGGCAGCTGAAGCTGAGGTGTGCAGGAAGGTGAGATCGTGAGCCTGGGGGAGTGTTCTACTGAGTGGCAGCTGAAGCTGAGGTGTGCAGGAATGTGAGATCGTGAGCCTGGGCGAGTGTTCTACTGAGTGGCAGCTGAAGCTGAGGTGTGCAGGAATGTGAGATCGTGAGCATGGGCTTGTGTTCTACTGAGTGGCAGCTGAAGCTGAGGTGTGCAGGAATGTGAGATCGTGAGCCAGGGCGAGTATTCTACTGAGTGGCAGCTGAAGCTGAGGTGTGCAGGAATGTGAGATCGTGAGCCAGGGCGAGTATTCTACTGAGTGGCAGCTGAAGCTGAGGTGTGCAGGAATGTGTGATCGTGAGCCTGGATGAGTGTTCTTCTGAGTGGCAGCTGAAGCTGAGGTGTGCAGGAATGTGAGATCGTGAGCCGGGGCGAGTGTTCTACTGAGTGGCAGCTGAAGCTGAGGTGTGCAGGAATGTGAGATCGTGAGCCTGGGCGAGTGTTCTACTGAGTGGCAGCTGAAGCTGAGGTGTGCAGGAATGTGAGATCGTGAGCCTGGGCGAGTGTTCTACTGAGTGGCAGCTGAAGCTGAGGTGTGCAGGAATGTGAGATCGTGAGCCTGGGCGAGTGTTCTACTGAGTGGCAGCTGAAGCTGAGGTGTGTAGGAATGTCAGATTGTGAGCCTGGGGGAGTGTTCTACTGAGTGGCAGCTGAAGCTGAGGTGTGCAGGAAGGTGAGATCGTGAGCCTGGGGGAGTGTTCTACTGAGTGGCAGCTGAAGCTGAGGTATGCAGGAATGTGAGATCGTGAGCCTGGGCGAGTGTTCTACTGAGTGGCAGCTGAAGCTGAGGTGTGCAGGAATGTGAGATCGTGAGCATGGGCTTGTGTTCTACTGAGTGGCAGCTGAAGCTGAGGTGTGCAGGAATGTGAGATCGTGAGCCAGGGCGAGTATTCTACTGAGTGGCAGCTGAAGCTGAGGTGTGCAGGAATGTGAGATCGTGAGCCAGGGCGAGTATTCTACTGAGTGGCAGCTGAAGCTGAGGTGTGCAGGAATGTGTGATCGTGAGCCTGGATGAGTGTTCTTCTGAGTGGCAGCTGAAGCTGAGGTGTGCAGGAATGTGAGATTGTGAGCCGGGGCGAGTGTTCTACTGAGTGGCAGCTGAAGCTGAGGTGTGCAGGAATGTGAGATCGTGAGCCTGGGCGAGTGTTCTACTGAGTGGCAGCTGAAGCTGAGGTGTGCAGGAATGTGAGCTCGTGAGCCTGGGCGAGTGTTCTACTGAGTGGCAGCTGAAGCTGAGGTGTGCAGGAATGTGAGATCGTGAGCCTGGGCGAGTGTTCTACTGAGTGGCAGCTGAAGCTGAGGTGTGCAGGAATGTGAGATCTTGAGCCGGGGCTAGTGTTCTACTCAGTGGCAGCAGAAGCTGAGGTGTTAAGAAATGTGAGATCGTGAGCCAGGGCTAGTGTTCTACTGAGTGGATTCTGAAGCTGAGGTGTGCAGGAATGTGAGATCGTGAGCCGGGGCTAGTGTTCTACTGAGTGGCAGCTGAAGCTGAGGTGTGCAGGAATGTGAGATCGTGAGCCGGGCGAGTGTTCTTCTGAGTGGCAGCTGAAGCTGAGGTCTGCAGGAATGTGAGATCGTGAGCCGGTGCGAGTGTTCTACTGAGTGGCAGCTGAAGCTGAGGTGTTCAGGAATGTGAGATCGTGAGCCGGGGCGAGTGTTCTACTGAGTGGCAGCTGAAGCTGAGGTCTGCAGGAATGTGAGATCGTGAGTCGGGGCTAGTGTTTTACTGAGTGGCAGCTGAAGCTGAGGTGTGCAGGAATGTGAGATCGTGAACCGGGGCTAGTGTTCTACTGAGTGGCAGCTGAAGCTGAGGTGTGCAGGAATGTGAGATCGTGAGCCGGGGCGAGTGTTCTACTGAGTGGCAGCTGAAGCTGAGGTGTGCAGGAATGTGAGATCGTGAGCCGGGGCGAGTGTTCTACTGAGTGGCAGCTGAAGCTGAGCTGTGCAGGAATGTGAGATCGTGAGCACGGGTGAGTGTTCTACTGAGTGGCAGCTGAAGCTGAGGTGTGCAGGAATGTGAGATTGTGAGCCGGGGCTAGTGTTCTACTGAGTGGCAGATGAAGCTGAGGTGTGCAGGAATGTGAGATTGTGAGTCTGGGCGAATGTTCTACTGAGTGGCAGCTGAAGCTGAGGTGTGCAGGAATGTGAGATCGTGAGCCTGGGCGAGTGCTCTATTGAGTGGCAGCTGAAGCTGAGGTTTGCAGGAATGTGCGCTCGTGAGCCTGGGCGAGTCTTCTACTGAGTGGCAGCTGAAGCTGAGGTGTGCAGGAATGTGAGATCGTGAGCCAGGGCGAGTGTTCTACTGAGTGCAGCTGAAGCTGAGGTTTGCAGGAATGTGAGATCGTGAGTCTGGGCGAGTGTTCTACTGAGTGGCAGCTGAAGATGAGGTGTGCAGGAATTTGAGATTGTGAGCCGGGGCTTGTGTTCTACTGAGTGGCAGATGAAGCTGAGGTGTGTAGGAATGTCAGATTGTGAGCCTGGGGGAGTGTTCTACTGAGTGGCAGCTGAAGCTGAGGTGTGCAGGAAGGTGAGATCGTGAGCCTGGGGGAGTGTTCTACTGAGTGGCAGCTGAAGCTGAGGTGTGCAGGAATGTGAGATTGTGAGCCTGGGCGAGTGTTCTACTGAGTGGCAGCTGAAGCTGAGGTGTGCAGGAATATGTGATCGTGAGCCTGGATGAGTGTTCTACTGAGTGGCAGCTGAAGCTGAGGTGTGCAGGAATGTGAGATCGTGAGCCAGGGCGAGTATTCTACTGAGTGGCAGCTGAAGCTGAGGTGTGCAGGAATGTGAGATCGTGAGCCAGGGCGAGTATTCTACTGAGTGGCAGCTGAAGCTGAGGTGTGCAGGAAGGTGAGATCGTGAGCCTGGGGGAGTGTTCTACTGAGTGGCAGCTGAAGCTGAGGTGTGCAGGAATGTGAGATCGTGAGCCTGGGCGAGTGTTCTACTGAGTGGCAGCTGAAGCTGAGGTGTGCAGGAATGTGAGATCGTGAGCCAGGGCGAGTGTTCTACTGAGTGGCAGCTGAAGCTGAGGTGTGCAGGAATGTGTGATCGTGAGCCTGGATGAGTGTTCTACTGAGTGGCAGCTGAAGCTGAGGTGTGCAGGAATGTGAGATCGTGAGCCTGGGCGAGTGTTCTACTGAGTGGCAGCTGAAGCTGAGGTGTGCAGGAATGTCAGATCGTGAGCCTGGGCGAGTGTTCTACTGAGTGGCAGCTGAAGCTGAGGTGTGCAGGAATGTCAGATCGTGAGCCTGGATGAGTGTTCTACTGAGTGGCAGCTGAAGCTGAGGTGTGCAGGAATGTGTGATCGTGAGCCTGGATGAGTGTTCTACTGAGTGGCAGCTGAAGCTGAGGTGTGCAGTAATGTGAGATCGTGAGCCTGGGCGAGTGTTCTACTGAGTGGCAGCTGAAGCTGAGGTGTGCAGGAATGTGAGATCGTGAGCCTGGGCGAGTGTTCTACTGAGTGGCAGCTGAAGCTGAGGTGTGCAGGAATGTGAGATCGTGAGCCTGGGCGAGTGTTCTACTGAGTGGCAGCTGAAGCTGAGGTGTGTAGGAATGTGAGATCGTGAGCCTGGGGGAGTGTTCTACTGAGTGGCAGCTGAAGCTGAGGTGTGCAGGAAGGTGAGATCGTGAGCCTGGGGGAGTGTTCTACTGAGTGGCAGCTGAAGCTGAGGTGTGCAGGAATGTGAGATCGTGAGCCTGGGCGAGTGTTCTACTGAGTGGCAGCTGAAGCTGAGGTGTGCAGGAATGTGAGATCGTGAGCATGGGCTTGTGTTCTACTGAGTGGCAGCTGAAGCTGAGGTGTGCAGGAATGTGAGATCGTGAGCCAGGGCGAGTATTCTACTGAGTGGCAGCTGAAGCTGAGGTGTGCAGGAATGTGAGATTGTGAGCCAGGGCAAGTATTCTACTGAGTGGCAGCTGAAGCTGAGGTGTGCAGGAATGTGTGATCGTGAGCCTGGATGAGTGTTCTTCTGAGTGGCAGCTGAAGCTGAGGTGTGCAGGAATGTGAGATCGTGAGCCGGGGCGAGTGTTCTACTGAGTGGCAGCTGAAGCTAAGGTGTGCAGGAATGTGAGATCGTGAGCCTGGGCGAGTGTTCTACTGAGTGGCAGCTGAAGCTGAGGTGTGCAGGAATGTCAGATCGTGAGCCTGGGCGAGTGTTCTACTGAGTGGCAGCTGAACCTGAGGTGTGTAGGAATGTCAGATTGTGAGCCTGGGGGAGTGTTCTACTGAGTGGCAGCTGAAGCTGAGGTGTGCAGGAAGGTGAGATCGTGACCCTGGGGGAGTGTTCTACTGAGTGGCAGCTGAAGCTGAGGTGTGCAGGAATGTGAGATCGTGAGCCTGGGCGAGTGTTCTACTGAGTGGCAGCTGAAGCTGAGCTGTGCAGGAATGTGAGATCGTGAGCATGGGCTTGTGTTCTACTGAGTGGCAGCTGAAGCTGAGGTGTGCAGGAATGTGAGATCGTGAGCCAGGGCGAGTATTCTACTGAGTGGCAGCTGAAGCTGAGGTGTGCAGGAATGTGAGATCGTGAGCCAGGGCGAGTATTCTACTGAGTGGCAGCTGAAGCTGAGGTGTGCAGGAATGTGTGATCGTGAGCCTGGATGAGTGTTCTACTGAGTGGCAGCTGAAGCTGAGGTGTGCAGGAATGTGAGATCGTGAGCATGGGCTTGTGTTCTACTGAGTGGCAGCTGATGCTCAGGTGTGCAGGAATGTTAGATCGTGAGCCGGGGCGAGTGTTCTACTGAGTGGCAGCTGAAGCTGAGGTGTGCAGGAATGTGATATCGTGAGCATGGGCGAGTGTTCTACTGAGTGGCAGCTGAAGCTGAGGTGTGCAGGAATGTGAGATTGTGAGCCGGGGCGAGTGTTCTACTGAATGGCAGCTGAAGCTGAGGTGAGCAGGAATGTGAGATCGTGAGCATGGGCGAGTGTTCTACTGAGTGTCAGCTGAAGCTGAGGAGTGCAGGAATGTGAGATCGTGAGCCGGGGCGAGTGTTCTACTGAATGGCAGCTGAAGCTGAGGTGAGCAGGAATGTGAGATCGTGAGCATGGGCGAGTGTTCTACTGAGTGGCAGCTGAAGCTGAGGTGTGTAGGAATGTGAGATCGTGAGCCTGGGGGAGTGTTCTACTGAGTGGCAGCTAAAGTTGAGGTGTGCAGGAATGTGAGAACGTGAGCATGGGCGAGTGTTCTACTGAGTGGCAGCTGGGGCGAGTGTTCTACTGAGTGGCAGCTGAAGCTGAGGTGTGCAGGAATGTGAGATCGTTAGCCGGGGCGAGTGTTCTACTGAATGGCAGCTGAAGCTGAGGTGTGCAGGAATGTGAGATCGTGAGCCAGGGCGAGTGTTCTACTAAGTGCAGCTGAAGCTGAGGTGTGCAGGAATGTGCGATCGTTAGCCTGGGCGAGTGTTCTACTGAGTGGCAGCTGAAGCTGAGGTGTGCAGGAATGTGAGCTCGTGAGCATGGGCGAGTGTTCTACTGAGTGGCAGCTGAAGCTGAGGTGTGCAGGAATGTGAGATTGTGAGATCGTGAGCCGGGGCGCGTGTTCTACTGAGTGGCAGCTGAAGCTGAGGTGTGCAGGAATGTGAGATCGTGAGCCGGGGCGAGTGTTCTACTGAATGGCAGCTGAAGCTGAGGTGTGCAGGAATGTGAGATCGTGAGCCAGGGTGAGTGTTCTACTGAATGCAGCTGAAGCTGAGGTGTGCAGAAATGTGAGATCGTGAGCATGGGCGAGTGTTCTACTGAGTGGCAGCTGAAGCTGAGGTGTGCAGGAATGTGAGATCTTGAGCCTGGGCGAGTGTTCTACTGAGTGGCAGCTGAAGCTGAGGTGTGCAGGAATGTGAGATCGGGAGCCTGGGCGAGTGTTCTACTTAGTGGCAGCTGAAGCTGAGGTGTGCAGGAATGTGAGATCGTGAGCAAGGGGGAGTGTTCTACTGTGTGGCAGCTGAAGCTGAGGTGTGCAGGAATGTGAGATCGTGAGCCGGGGCTAGTGTTCTACTGAGTGGCAGCTGAAGCTGAGGTGTGCAGGAATGTGAGATCGTGAGCATGGGTGAGTGTTCTACTGAGAGGCAGCTGAAGCTGAGGTGTGCAGGAATGTGAGATCGTGAACCTGGGCGAGTGTTCTACTGAGTGGCAGCTGAAGCTGAGCTGTGCAGGAATGTGAGATCGTGAGCCGGGTCTAGTGTTCTACTGAGTGGCAGCTGAAGCTCAGGTGTGCAGGAATGTTAGATCGTGAGACGGGGCGAGTTTTCTACTGAGTGGCAGCTGAAGCTGAGGTGTGCAGGAATGTGAGATCGTGAGCATGGGCGAGTGTTCTACTGAGTGGCAGCTGAAGCTGAGGTGTGCAGAAATGTGAGATCGTGAGCCGTGGCGAGTGTACTACTGAGTGGCAGCTGAAGCTGAGGTGTGCAGGAATGTCAGATCGTGAGCATGGGCGAGTGTTCTACTGAGTGGCAGCTGAAGCTGAGGTTTGCAGAAATGTGAGATCGTGAGCCGGGGCGAGTGTTCTACTGAGTGGCAGCTGAAGCTGAGGTGTGCAGGAATGTGAGATCGTGAGCCGGGGCGAGTGTTCTACTGAGTGGCAGCTGAAGCTGAGTTGTGCAGGAATGTGAGATCGTGAGCCGGGGCGCGTGTTCTACTGAGTGGCAGCTGAAGCTGAGGTGTGCAGGAATGTGAGATCGTGAGCCGGGGCGAGTGTTCTACTGAATGGCAGCTGAAGCTGAGGTGAGCAGGAATGTGAGATCGTGAGCATGGGCGAGTGTTCTACTGAGTGTCAGCTGAAGCTGAGGAGTGCAGGAATGTGAGATCGTGAGCTGGGGCAAGTGTTCTACTGACTGGCAACTGAAGCTGAGGTGTGCAGGAATGTGAGATCGTGAGCCTGGGCGAGTGTTCTACTGAGTGGCAGCTGAAGTTGAGGTGTGCAGGAATGTGAGAACGTGAGCATGGGCGAGTGTTCTACTGAGTGGCAGCTGGGGCGAGTGTTCTACTGAGTGCAGCTGAAGCTGAGGTGTGCAGGAATGTGAGATCGTGAGCATGGGCGAGTGTTCTACTGAGTGGCAGCTGAAGCTGAGGTGTGCAGGAACGTGAGATCATGAGCCTGGGCGAGTGTTCTACTGAGTGGCAGCTGAAGCTGAGGTGTGCAGGAATGTGAGATTGGGAGCCTGGGCGAGTGTTCTACTTAGTGGCAGCTGAAGCTGAGGTGTGCAGGAATGTGAGATCGTGAGCAAGGGGGAGTGTTCTACTGTGTGGCAGCTGAAGCTGAGGTGTGCAGGAATGTGAGATCATGAGCCGGGGCTAGTGTTCTACTGAGTGGCAGCTGAAGCTGAGGTGTGCAGGAATGTGAGATCGTGAGCATGGGTGAGTGTTCTACTGAGAGGCAGCTGAAGCTGAGGTGTGCAGGAATGTGAGATCGTGAACCTGGGCGAGTGTTATACTGAGTGGCAGCTGAAGCTGAGCTGTGCAGGAATGTGAGATCGTGAGCCGGGGCTAGTGTTCTACTGAGTGGCAGCTGATGCTCAGGTGTGCAGGAATGTTAGATCGTGAGCCGGGGCGAGTGTTCTACTGAGTGGCAGCTGAAGCTGAGGTGTGCAGGAATGTGATATCGTGAGCATGGGCGAGTGTTCTACTGAGTGGCAGCTGAAGCTGAGGTGTGCAGAAATGTGAGATCGTGAGCCGTGGCGAGTGTACTACTGAGTGGCAGCTGAAGCTGAGGTGTGCAGGAATGTGAGATCGTGAGCCGGGGCGAGTGTTCTACTGAGTGGCAGCTGAAGCTGAGCTGTGCAGGAATGTGAGATCGTGAGCCGGGGCTAGTGTTCTACTGAGTGGCAGCTGATGCTCAGGTGTGCAGGAATGTTAGATCGTGAGCCGGGGCGAGTGTTCTACTGAGTGGCAGCTGAAGCTGAGGTGTGCAGGAATGTGATATCGTGAGCATGGGCGAGTGTTCTACTGAGTGGCAGCTGAAGCTGAGGTGTGCAGAAATGTGAGATCGTGAGCCGTGGCGAGTGTACTACTGAGTGGCAGCTGAAGCTGAGGTGTGCAGGAATGTGAGATCGTGAGCATGGGCGAGTGTTCTACTGAGTGGCAGCTGAAGCTGAGGTGTGCAGAAATGTGAGATCGTGAGCCGGGGCGAGTGTTCTACTGAGTGGCAGCTGAAGCTGAGGTGTGCAGGAATGTGAGATCGTGAGCCGGGGCGAGTGTTCTACTGAGTGGCAGCTGAAGCTGAGTTGTGCAGGAATGTGAGATCGTGAGCCGGGGCGCGTGTTCTACTGAGTGGCAGCTGAAGCTGAGGTGTGCAGGAATGTGAGATCGTGAGCCGGGGCGAGTGTTCTACTGAATGGCAGCTGAAGCTGAGGTGAGCAGGAATGTGAGATCGTGAGCATGGGCGAGTGTTCTACTGAGTGTCAGCTGAAGCTGAGGAGTGCAGGAATGTGAGATCGTGAGCCGGGGCGAGTGTTCTACTGACTGGCAACTGAAGCTGAGGTGTGCAGGAATGTGAGATCGTGAGCCTGGGCGAGTGTTCTACTGAGTGGCAGCTGAAGCTGAGGTGTGTAGGAATGTGAGATCGTGAGCCTGGGGGAGTGTTCTACTGAGTGGCAGCTGAAGTTGAGGTGTGCAGGAATGTGAGAACGTGAGCATGGGCGAGTGTTCTTCTGAGTGGCAGCTGGGGCGAGTGTTCTACTGAGTGGCAGCTGAAGCTGAGGTGTGCAGGAATGTGAGATCGTTAGCCGGGGCGAGTGTTCTACTGAATGGCCGCTGAAGCTGAGGTGTGCAGGAATGTGACATCGTGAGCCAGGGCGAGTGTTCTACTGAGTGCAGCTGAAGCTGAGGTGTGCAGGAATGTGCGATCGTTAGCCTGGGCGAGTGCTCTACTGAGTGGCAGCTGAAGCTGAGGTGTGCAGGAATGTGAGATCGTGAGCATGGGCGAGTGTTCTACTGAGTGGCAGCTGAAGCTGAGGTGTGCAGGAATGTGAGATCGTGAGATCGTGAGCCGGGGCGCGTGTTCTACTGAGTGGCAGCTGAAGCTGAGGTGTGCAGGAATGTGAGATCGTGAGCCGGGGCGAGTGTTCTACTGAATGGCAGCTGAAGCTGAGGTGTGCAGGAATGTGAGATCGTAATCCAGGGCGAGTGTTCTACTGAGTGCAGCTGAAGCTGAGGTGTGCAGGAATGTGAGATCGTGAGCATGGGCGAGTGTTCTACTGAGTGGCAGCTGAAGCTGAGGTGTACAGGAATGTGAGATCATGAGCCTGGGCGAGTGTTCTACTGAGTGGCAGCTGAAGCTGAGGTGTGCAGGAATGTGAGATCGGGAGCCTGGGAGAGTGTTCTACTTAGTGGCAGCTGAAGCTGAGGTGTGCAGGAATGTGAGATAATGAGCAAGGGGGAGTGTTCTACTGTGTGGCAGCTGAAGCTGAGGTGTGCAGGAATGTGAGATCGTGAGCCGGGGCTAGTGTTCTACTGAGTGGCAGCTTAAGCTGAGGTGTGCAGGAATGTGAGATCGTGAGCATGGGTGAGTGTTCTACTGAGAGGCAGCTGAAGCTGAGGTGTGCAGGAATGTGAGATCGTGAGCATGGGCGAGTGTTCTACTGAGTGGCAGCTGAAGCTGAGGTGTGCAGGAATGTGAGATCGTGAGCCGGGGCGAGTGTTCTACTGAGTGGCAGCTGAAGCTGAGGTGTGCAGGAATGTGAGATCGTGAGCCGGGGCGAGTGTTCTACTGAATGGCAGCTGAAGCTGAGGTGTGCAGGAATGTGAGATCGTGAGCCAGGGCGAGTGTTCTACTGAGTGCAGCAGAAGCTGAGGTGCGCAGGAATGTGAGATCGTGAGCATGGGCGAGTGTTCTACTGAGTGCAGCAGAAGCTGAGGTGCGCAGGAATGTGAGATCGTGAACCTGAGCGAGTGTTCTACTGAGTGGCAGCTGAAGCTGAGGTGTGCAGGAATGTGAGATCGTGAGCCTGGGGGAGTGTTCTACTGAGTGGCAGCTGAAGTTGAGGTGTGCAGGAATGTGAGATCGTGAGCATGGGCGAGTGTTCTACTGAGTGGCAGCTGGGGCGAGTGTTCTACTGAGTGGCAGCTGAAGCTGAGGTGTTCAGGAATGTGAGATCGTTAGCCGGGGTGAGTGTTCTACTGAATGGCAACTGAAGCTGAGGTGTGCAGGAATGTGAGATCGTGAGCCAGGGCGAGTGTTCTACTGAGTGCAGCTGAAACTGAGGTGTGCAGGAATGTGCGATCGTTAGCCTGGACGAGTGTTCTATTGAGTGGCAACTGAAGCTGATGTATGCAGGAATGTGAGATTGTGAGCATGGGCGAGTGTTCTACTGAGTGGCAGCTGAAGCTTAGGTGTGCAGGAATGTGAGATCGTGAGATCGTGAGCCGGGGCGCGTGTTCTACTGAGTGGCAGCTGAAGCTGAGGTGTGCAGGAATGTGAGATCGTGAGCCGGGGCGAGTGTTCTACTGAATGGCACTGAAGCTGAGGTGTGCAGGAATGTGAGATCGTGAGCCAGGGCGAGTGTTCTACTGAGTGCAGCTGAAGCTGAGGTGTGCAGGAATGTGAGATCGTGAGCCTGGGCGAGTGTTCTACTGAATGGCAGCTGAAGCTGAGGTGTGCAGGAATGTGAGATCGTGAGCCTGAGCGAGTGTTCTACTGAGTGGCAGCTGAAGCTGAGGTGTGCAGGAATGTGAGATCGTGAGCCTGGGCGAGTGTTCTACTGAGTGGCAGCTGAAGCTGAGGTGTGCAGGAATGTGAGATCGTGATCCTGGGCGAGTGTTCTACTGAGTGGCAGCTGAAGCTGAGGTGTGCAGGAATGTGAGATCGTGAGCCTGGACGAGTGTTCTACTGAGTGGCAGCTGAAGCTGAGGTGTGCAGAAATGTGAGATCGTGAGCCGGGGCGAGTGTTCTACTGAGTGGCAGCTGAAGCTGAGGTGTGCAGGAATGTGAAATCGTGAGCCGGGGCGAGTGTTCTACTGAATGGCAGCTGAAGCTGAGGTGTGCAGAAATGTGCGATCGTGAGCCAGGGCGAGTGTTCTACTGAGTGCCAACTGAAGCTGAGGTGTGTAGGAATGTGAGATCGTGAGCCTGGGGGAGTGTTCTACTGAGTGGCAGCTGAAGCTGAGGTGTTTGGAATGTGAGATCGTGAGCCTGGGCGAGTGTTCTACTGAGTGGCAGCTGAAGCTGAGGTGTTCGGAATGTGAGATCTTGAGCCGGGGCTAGTGTTCTACTCAGTGGCAGCAGAAGCTGAGGTGTTTGGAATGTGAGATCGGGAGCCTGGGCGAGTGTTCTACTGAGTGGCAGCTGAAGCTGAGGTGTTTGGAATGTGAGATCGTGAGCCTGGGCGAGTGTTCTACTGAGTGGCAGCTGAAGCTGAGGTGTGCAGGGATGTGAGATCGTGAGCCTGGGCGAGTGATCTACTGAGTGGGAGCTGAAGCTGAGGTGTTAAGGAATGTGAGATCGTGAGCCTGGGGGAGTGTTCTACTGAGTGGCAGCTGAAGCTGAGGTATGCAGGAATGTGAGATTGTGAGCCGGGGCGAGTGTTCTACTGAGTGGCAGCTGAAGCTGAGGTGTGCAGGAATGTGAGATCGTGAGCCTGGGCGAGTGTTCTACTGAGTGGCAGCTGAAGCTGAGGTGTGCAGGAATGTGAGATCGTGAGCCTGGGCAAGTGTTCTACTGAGTGGCAGCTGAAGCTGAGGTGTGCAGGAATGTGAGATCGTGAGCCTGGGCGAGTGTTCTACTGAGTGGCAGCTGAAGCTGAGGTGTGCAGGAATGTGAGATCGTGAGCCTGGGCGAGTGTTCTACTGAGTGGCAGCTGAAGCTGAGGTGTGCAGGAATGTGAGATCGTGAGCATGGGCGAGTGTTCTACTGAGTGGCAGCTGAAGCTGAGGTGTGCAGGAATGTGAGATCGTGAGCCGGGGCGAGTGTTCTACTGAGTGGCAGCTGAAGCTGAGGTGTGCAGGAATGTGAGATCGTGAGCCTGGGCGAGTGTTCTACTGAGTGGCAGCTGAAGCTGAGGTGTGCAGGAATGTGAGATCGTGAGCCTGGGCGAGTGTTCTACTGAGTGGCAGCTGAAGTTGAGTTGTGCAGGAATTTGAGTTCGTGAGCCTGGGCGCGTGTTCTACTGAGTGGCAGCTGAAGCTGAGTTGTGCAGGAATGTGAGATCGTGAGCCGGGGGGCGTGTTCTACTGAGTGGCAGCTGAAGCTGAGGTGTGCAGGAATGTGAGATCGTGAGCCGGGGCGAGTGTTCTACTGAATGGCAGCTGAAGCTGAGGTGTGCAGGAATGTGAGATCGTGAGCCAGGGGGAGTGTTCTACTGAGTGGCAGCTGAAGCTGAGGTGTGCAGGAATGTGAGATCGTGAGCCGGGGCGAGTGTTCTACTGAGTGGCAGCTGAAGCTGAGGTGTGCAGGAATGTGAGATTGTGAGCATGGGTGAGTGTTCTACTGAGAGGCAGCTGAGGCTGAGGTGTGCAGGAATGTGAGATCGTGAGCCTGGGCGAGTGTTCTACTGAGTGGCAGCTGAAGCTGAGGTGTGCAGGAATGTGAGATCTTGAGCCGGGGCGAGTGTTCTACTCAGTTGCAGCAGAAGCTGAGGTGTTAAGGAATGTGAGATCGTGAGCCGGGGCTAGTGTTCTACTGAGTGGATTCTGAAGCTGAGGTGTGCAGGAATGTGAGATCGTGAGCTGGGGCGAGTGTTCTACTGAGTGGCAGCTGAAGCTGAGGTGTGCAGGAATGTGAGATTGTGAGCCGGGGTGAGTGTTCTACTTAGTGGCAGCTGAAGCTGAGGTGTGCAGGAATGTGAGATCGTGAACCAGGGCGAGCGTTCTACTGAGTGGCAGCTGAAGCTGCGGTAGGCAGGAATGTGAGATTGTGAGCCTGGACGAGTGTTCTACTGAGTGGCAACTGAAGCTGAGGTGTGCAGGAATGTGAGATCGTGAGCCTGGGGGAGTGTTCTACTGAGTGGCAGCTGAAGCTGAGGTGTGCAGGAATGTGAGCTCGTGAGCCTGGGCGGGTGTTCTACTGAGTGGCAGCTGAAGCTGAGGTCTGCAGGAATGTGAGATCGTGAGCATGGGCTAGTGTTCTACTGAGTGGCAGCTGAAGCTGAGGTGTGCAGGAATGTGAGATCGTGAGCCTGGGCGAATGTTCTACTGAGTGGCAGCTGAAGCTGAGGTGTGCTGGAATGTGAGATCGTGAGCATGGGCGAGTGTTCTACTGAGTGGCAGCTGAAGCTGAGGTGTGCAGGAAGGTGAGATCGTGAGCCTGGGCGAGTGTTCTACTGAGTGGCAGCTGAAGCTGAGGTGTACAGGAATGTCAGATCATGAGCCGGGGCTAGTGTTCTACTGATTGGCAGCTGAAGCTGAGGTGTGCAGGAATGTGAGATCGTAAGCCTGGGCGAGTCTTCTACTGAGTGGCAGCTGAAGCTGAGGTGTGCAGGAATGTGAGATCTTGAGCCGGGGCTAGTGTTCTACTCAGTGGCAGCAGAAGCTGAGGTGTTAAGAAATGTGAGATCGTGAGCCAGGGCTAGTGTTCTACTGAGTGGATTCTGAAGCTGAGGTGTGCAGGAATGTGAGATCGAGAGCCTGTGCGAGTCTTCTACTGAGTGGCAGCTGAAGCTGAGGTGTGCAGGAATGTGAGATCGTGAGCCGGGGCTAGTGTTCTACTGAGTGGCAGCTGAAGCTGAGGTGTGCAGGAATGTGAGATCGTGAGCCGGGCGAGTGTTCTTCTGAGTGGCAGCTGAAGCTGAGGTCTGCAGGAATGTGAGATCGTGAGCCGGTGCGAGTGTTCTACTGAGTGGCAGCTGAAGCTGAGGTGTTCAGGAATGTGAGATTGTGAGCCGGGGCGAGTGTTTTACTGAGTGGCAGCTGAAGCTGAGGTGTGCAGGAATGTGAGATCGTGAACCGGGGCTAGTGTTTTACTGAGTGGCAGCTGAAGCTGAGGTGTGCAGGAATGTGAGATCGTGAACCGGGGCTAGTGTTCTACTGAGTGGCAGCTGAAGCTGAGGTCTGCAGGAATGTGAGATCGTGAGTCGGGGCTAGTGTTTTACTGAGTGGCAGCTGAAGCTGAGGTGTGCAGGAATGTGAGATCGTGAACCGGGGCTAGTGTTCTACTGAGTGGCAGCTGAAGCTGAGGTGTGCAGGAATGTGAGATCGTGAGCCGGGGCGAGTGTTCTACTGAGTGGCAGCTGAAGCTGAGGTGTGCAGGAATGTGAGATCGTGAGCCGGGGCGAGTGTTCTACTGAGTGGCAGCTGAAGCTGAGCTGTGCAGGAATGTGAGATCGTGAGCACGGGTGAGTGTTCTACTGAGTGGCAGCTGAAGCTGAGGTGTGCAGGAATGTGAGATTGTGAGCCGGGGCTAGTGTTCTACTGAGTGGCAGATGAAGCTGAGGTGTGCAGGAATGTGAGATCGTGAGCCTGGGCGAGTGCTCTATTGAGTGGCAGCTGAAGCTGAGGTTTGCAGGAATGTGCGCTCGTGAGCCTGGGCGAGTCTTCTACTCAGTGGCAGCTGAAGCTGAGGTGTGCAGGAATGTGAGATCGTGAGCCAGGGCGAGTGTTCTACTGAGTGCAGCTGAAGCTGAGGTTTGCAGGAATGTGAGATCGTGAGCCTGGGCGAGTGTTCTACTGAGTGGCAGCTGAAGATGAGGTGTGCAGGAATGTGAGATTGTGAGCCGGGGCTTGTGTTCTACTGAGTGGCAGATGAAGCTGAGGTGTGTAGGAATGTCAGATTGTGAGCCTGGGGGAGTGTTCTACTGAGTGGCAGCTGAAGCTGAGGTGTGCAGGAAGGTGAGATCGTGAGCCTGGGGGAGTGTTCTACTGAGTGGCAGCTGAAGCTGAGGTGTGCAGGAATGTGAGATCGTGAGCCTGGGCGAGTGTTCTACTGAGTGGCAGCTGAAGCTGAGGTGTGCAGGAATATGTGATCGTGAGCCTGGATGAGTGTTCTACTGAGTGGCAGCTGAAGCTGAGGTGTGCAGGAATGTGAGATCGTGAGCCAGGGCGAGTATTCTACTGAGTGGCAGCTGAAGCTGAGGTGTGCAGGAATGTGAGATCGTGAGCCAGGGCGAGTATTCTACTGAGTGGCAGCTGAAGCTGAGGTGTGCAGGAAGGTGAGATCGTGAGCCTGGGGGAGTGTTCTACTGAGTGGCAGCTGAAGCTGAGGTGTGCAGGAATGTGAGATCGTGAGCCTGGGCGAGTGTTCTACTGAGTGGCAGCTGAAGCTGAGGTGTGCAGGAATGTGAGATCGTGAGCCAGGGCGAGTATTCTACTGAGTGGCAGCTGAAGCTGAGGTGTGCAGGAATGTGTGATTGTGAGCCTGGATGAGTGTTCTACTGAGTGGCAGCTGAAGCTGAGGTGTGCAGGAATGTGAGATCGTGAGCCTGGGCGAGTGTTCTACTGAGTGGCAGCTGAAGCTGAGGTGTGCAGGAATGTCAGATCGTGAGCCTGGGCGAGTGTTCTACTGAGTGGCAGCTGAAGCTGAGGTGTGCAGGAATGTCAGATCGTGAGCCTGGGGGAGTGTTCTACTGAGTGGCAGCTGAAGCTGAGGTGTGCAGGAAGGTGTGATCGTGAGCCTGGATGAGTGTTCTTCTGAGTGGCAGCTGAAGCTGAGGTGTGCAGGAATGTGTGATCGTGAGCCTGGATGAGTGTTCTACTGAGTGGCAGCTGAAGCTGAGGTGTGCAGGAATCTGTGATCGTGAGCCTGGATGAGTGTTCTTCTGAGTGGCAGCTGAAGCTGAGGTGTGCAGGAATGTGAGATCGTGAGCCTGGGCGAGTGTTCTACTGAGTGGCAGCTGAAGCTGAGGTGTGCAGGAATGTGAGATCGTGAGCCTGGGCGAGTGTTCTACTGAGTGGCAGCTGAAGCTGAGGTGTGCAGGAATGTGAGATCGTGAGCCTGGGCGAGTGTTCTACTGAGTGGCAGCTGAAGCTGAGTTGTGTAGGAATGTCAGATTGTGAGCCTGGGGGAGTGTTCTACTGAGTGGCAGCTGAAGCTGAGGTGTGCAGGAAGGTGAGATCGTGAGCCTGGGGGAGTGTTCTACTGAGTGGCAGCTGAAGCTGAGGTGTGCAGGAATGTGAGATCGTGAGCCTGGGCGAGTGTTCTACTGAGTGGCAGCTGAAGCTGAGGTGTGCAGGAATGTGAGATCGTGAGCATGGGCTTGTGTTCTACTGAGTGGCAGCTGAAGCTGAGGTGTGCAGGAATGTGAGATCGTGAGCCAGGGCGAGTATTCTACTGAGTGGCAGCTGAAGCTGAGGTGTGCAGGAATGTGAGATCGTGAGCCAGGGCGAGTATTCTACTGAGTGGCAGCTGAAGCTGAGGTGTGCAGGAATGTGTGATCGTGAGCCTGGATGAGTGTTCTTCTGAGTGGCAGCTGAAGCTGAGGTGTGCAGGAATGTGAGATCGTGAGCCGGGGCGAGTGTTCTACTGAGTGGCAGCTGAAGCTGAGGTGTGCAGGAATGTGAGATCGTGAGCCTGGGCGAGTGTTCTACTGAGTGGCAGCTGAAGCTGAGGTGTGCAGGAATGTGAGATCGTGAGCCTGGGCGAGTGTTCTACTGAGTGGCAGCTGAAGCTGAGGTGTGCAGGAATGTGAGATCGTGAGCCTGGGCGAGTGTTCTACTGAGTGGCAGCTGAAGCTGAGGTGTGTAGGAATGTCAGATTGTGAGCCTGGGGGAGTGTTCTACTGAGTGGCAGCTGAAGCTGAGGTGTGCAGGAAGGTGAGATCGTGAGCCTGGGGGAGTGTTCTACTGAGTGGCAGCTGAAGCTGAGGTATGCAGGAATGTGAGATCGTGAGCCTGGGCGAGTGTTCTACTGAGTGGCAGCTGAAGCTGAGGTGTGCAGGAATGTGAGATCGTGAGCATGGGCTTGTGTTCTACTGAGTGGCAGCTGAAGCTGAGGTGTGCAGGAATGTGAGATCGTGAGCCAGGGCGAGTATTCTACTGAGTGGCAGCTGAAGCTGAGGTGTGCAGGAATGTGAGATCGTGAGCCAGGGCGAGTATTCTACTGAGTGGCAGCTGAAGCTGAGGTGTGCAGGAATGTGTGATCGTGAGCCTGGATGAGTGTTCTTCTGAGTGGCAGCTGAAGCTGAGGTGTGCAGGAATGTGAGATTGTGAGCCGGGGCGAGTGTTCTACTGAGTGGCAGCTGAAGCTGAGGTGTGCAGGAATGTGAGATCGTGAGCCTGGGCGAGTGTTCTACTGAGTGGCAGCTGAAGCTGAGGTGTGCAGGAATGTGAGCTCGTGAGCCTGGGCGAGTGTTCTACTGAGTGGCAGCTGAAGCTGAGGTGTGCAGGAATGTGAGATCGTGAGCCTGGGCGAGTGTTCTACTGAGTGGCAGCTGAAGCTGAGGTGTGCAGGAATGTGAGATCTTGAGCCGGGGCTAGTGTTCTACTCAGTGGCAGCAGAAGCTGAGGTGTTAAGAAATGTGAGATCGTGAGCCAGGGCTAGTGTTCTACTGAGTGGATTCTGAAGCTGAGGTGTGCAGGAATGTGAGATCGTGAGCCGGGGCTAGTGTTCTACTGAGTGGCAGCTGAAGCTGAGGTGTGCAGGAATGTGAGATCGTGAGCCGGGCGAGTGTTCTTCTGAGTGGCAGCTGAAGCTGAGGTCTGCAGGAATGTGAGATCGTGAGCCGGTGCGAGTGTTCTACTGAGTGGCAGCTGAAGCTGAGGTGTTCAGGAATGTGAGATCGTGAGCCGGGGCGAGTGTTCTACTGAGTGGCAGCTGAAGCTGAGGTCTGCAGGAATGTGAGATCGTGAGTCGGGGCTAGTGTTTTACTGAGTGGCAGCTGAAGCTGAGGTGTGCAGGAATGTGAGATCGTGAACCGGGGCTAGTGTTCTACTGAGTGGCAGCTGAAGCTGAGGTGTGCAGGAATGTGAGATCGTGAGCCGGGGCGAGTGTTCTACTGAGTGGCAGCTGAAGCTGAGGTGTGCAGGAATGTGAGATCGTGAGCCGGGGCGAGTGTTCTACTGAGTGGCAGCTGAAGCTGAGCTGTGCAGGAATGTGAGATCGTGAGCACGGGTGAGTGTTCTACTGAGTGGCAGCTGAAGCTGAGGTGTGCAGGAATGTGAGATTGTGAGCCGGGGCTAGTGTTCTACTGAGTGGCAGATGAAGCTGAGGTGTGCAGGAATGTGAGATTGTGAGTCTGGGCGAATGTTCTACTGAGTGGCAGCTGAAGCTGAGGTGTGCAGGAATGTGAGATCGTGAGCCTGGGCGAGTGCTCTATTGAGTGGCAGCTGAAGCTGAGGTTTGCAGGAATGTGCGCTCGTGAGCCTGGGCGAGTCTTCTACTGAGTGGCAGCTGAAGCTGAGGTGTGCAGGAATGTGAGATCGTGAGCCAGGGCGAGTGTTCTACTGAGTGCAGCTGAAGCTGAGGTTTGCAGGAATGTGAGATCGTGAGTCTGGGCGAGTGTTCTACTGAGTGGCAGCTGAAGATGAGGTGTGCAGGAATTTGAGATTGTGAGCCGGGGCTTGTGTTCTACTGAGTGGCAGATGAAGCTGAGGTGTGTAGGAATGTCAGATTGTGAGCCTGGGGGAGTGTTCTACTGAGTGGCAGCTGAAGCTGAGGTGTGCAGGAAGGTGAGATCGTGAGCCTGGGGGAGTGTTCTACTGAGTGGCAGCTGAAGCTGAGGTGTGCAGGAATGTGAGATCGTGAGCCTGGGCGAGTGTTCTACTGAGTGGCAGCTGAAGCTGAGGTGTGCAGGAATATGTGATCGTGAGCCTGGATGAGTGTTCTACTGAGTGGCAGCTGAAGCTGAGGTGTGCAGGAATGTGAGATCGTGAGCCAGGGCGAGTATTCTACTGAGTGGCAGCTGAAGCTGAGGTGTGCAGGAATGTGAGATCGTGAGCCAGGGCGAGTATTCTACTGAGTGGCAGCTGAAGCTGAGGTGTGCAGGAAGGTGAGATCGTGAGCCTGGGGGAGTGTTCTACTGAGTGGCAGCTGAAGCTGAGGTGTGCAGGAATGTGAGATCGTGAGCCTGGGCGAGTGTTCTACTGAGTGGCAGCTGAAGCTGAGGTGTGCAGGAATGTGAGATCGTGAGCCAGGGCGAGTGTTCTACTGAGTGGCAGCTGAAGCTGAGGTGTGCAGGAATGTGTGATCGTGAGCCTGGATGAGTGTTCTACTGAGTGGCAGCTGAAGCTGAGGTGTGCAGGAATGTGAGATCGTGAGCCTGGGCGAGTGTTCTACTGAGTGGCAGCTGAAGCTGAGGTGTGCAGGAATGTCAGATCGTGAGCCTGGGCGAGTGTTCTACTGAGTGGCAGCTGAAGCTGAGGTGTGCAGGAATGTCAGATCGTGAGCCTGGATGAGTGTTCTACTGAGTGGCAGCTGAAGCTGAGGTGTGCAGGAATGTGTGATCGTGAGCCTGGATGAGTGTTCTACTGAGTGGCAGCTGAAGCTGAGGTGTGCAGTAATGTGAGATCGTGAGCCTGGGCGAGTGTTCTACTGAGTGGCAGCTGAAGCTGAGGTGTGCAGGAATGTGAGATCGTGAGCCTGGGCGAGTGTTCTACTGAGTGGCAGCTGAAGCTGAGGTGTGCAGGAATGTGAGATCGTGAGCCTGGGCGAGTGTTCTACTGAGTGGCAGCTGAAGCTGAGGTGTGTAGGAATGTGAGATCGTGAGCCTGGGGGAGTGTTCTACTGAGTGGCAGCTGAAGCTGAGGTGTGCAGGAAGGTGAGATCGTGAGCCTGGGGGAGTGTTCTACTGAGTGGCAGCTGAAGCTGAGGTGTGCAGGAATGTGAGATCGTGAGCCTGGGCGAGTGTTCTACTGAGTGGCAGCTGAAGCTGAGGTGTGCAGGAATGTGAGATCGTGAGCATGGGCTTGTGTTCTACTGAGTGGCAGCTGAAGCTGAGGTGTGCAGGAATGTGAGATCGTGAGCCAGGGCGAGTATTCTACTGAGTGGCAGCTGAAGCTGAGGTGTGCAGGAATGTGAGATTGTGAGCCAGGGCAAGTATTCTACTGAGTGGCAGCTGAAGCTGAGGTGTGCAGGAATGTGTGATCGTGAGCCTGGATGAGTGTTCTTCTGAGTGGCAGCTGAAGCTGAGGTGTGCAGGAATGTGAGATCGTGAGCCGGGGCGAGTGTTCTACTGAGTGGCAGCTGAAGCTAAGGTGTGCAGGAATGTGAGATCGTGAGCCTGGGCGAGTGTTCTACTGAGTGGCAGCTGAAGCTGAGGTGTGCAGGAATGTCAGATCGTGAGCCTGGGCGAGTGTTCTACTGAGTGGCAGCTGAAGCTGAGGTGTGTAGGAATGTCAGATTGTGAGCCTGGGGGAGTGTTCTACTGAGTGGCAGCTGAAGCTGAGGTGTGCAGGAAGGTGAGATCGTGACCCTGGGGGAGTGTTCTACTGAGTGGCAGCTGAAGCTGAGGTGTGCAGGAATGTGAGATCGTGAGCCTGGGCGAGTGTTCTACTGAGTGGCAGCTGAAGCTGAGCTGTGCAGGAATGTGAGATCGTGAGCATGGGCTTGTGTTCTACTGAGTGGCAGCTGAAGCTGAGGTGTGCAGGAATGTGAGATCGTGAGCCAGGGCGAGTATTCTACTGAGTGGCAGCTGAAGCTGAGGTGTGCAGGAATGTGAGATCGTGAGCCAGGGCGAGTATTCTACTGAGTGGCAGCTGAAGCTGAGGTGTGCAGGAATGTGTGATCGTGAGCCTGGATGAGTGTTCTACTGAGTGGCAGCTGAAGCTGAGGTGTGCAGGAATGTGAGATCGTGAGCATGGGCTTGTGTTCTACTGAGTGGCAGCTGAAGCTGAGGTGTGCAGGAATGTGAGATCGTGAGCCAGGGCGAGTATTCTACTGAGTGGCAGCTGAAGCTGAGGTGTGCAGGAATGTGTGATCGTGAGCCTGGATGAGTGTTCTTCTGAGTGGCAGCTGAAGCTGAGGTGTGCAGGAATGTGTGATCGTGAGCCTGGATGAGTGTTCTACTGAGTGGCAGCTGAAGCTGAGGTGTGCAGGAATGTGTGATCATGAGCCTGGATGAGTGTTCTTCTGAGTGGCAGCTGAAGCTGAGGTGTGCAGGAATGTGAGATCGTGAGCCTGGGCGAGTGTTCTACTGAGTGGCAGCTGAAGCTGAGGTGTGCAGGAATGTGAGATTGTGAGCCTGGATGAGTGTTCTACTGAGTGGCAGCTGAAGCTGAGGTGTGCAGGAATGTGTGATCGTGAGCCTGGATGAGTGTTCTACTGAGTGGCAGCTGAAGCTGAGGTGTGCAGGAATGTGAGATCGTGAGCCTGGGCGAGTGTTCTACTGAGTGGCAGCTGAAGCTGAGGTGTGCAGGAATGTGAGATCGTGAGCCTGGGCGAGTGTTCTACTGAGTGGCAGCTGAAGCTGAGGTGTGCAGGAATGTGAGATCGTGAGCCTGGGGTGTGCAGGAATGTGAGATCGTGAGCCTGGGCGAGTGTTCTACTGAGTGGCAGCTGAAGCTGAGGTGTGCAGGAATGTGAGATCGTGAGCCTGGGTGAGTGTTCTACTGAGTGGCAGCTGAAGCTGAGGTGTGTAGGAATGTCAGATCGTGAGCCTGGGGGAGTGTTCTACTGAGTGGCAGCTGAAGCTGAGGTGTGCAGGAAGGTGAGATCGTGAGCCTGGGGGAGTGTTCTACTGAGTGGCAGCTGAAGCTGAGGTGTGCAGGAATGTGAGATCGTGAGCCTGGGCGAGTGTTCTACTGAGTGGCAGCTGAAGCTGAGGTGTGCAGGAATGTGAGATCGTGAGCATGGGCTTGTGTTCTACTGAATGGCAGCTGAAGCTGAGGTGTGCAGGAATGTGAGATCGTGAGCCAGGGCGAGTATTCTACTGAGTGGCAGCTGAAGCTGAGGTGTGCAGGAATGTGAGATCGTGAGCCAGGGCGAGTAGCCGGGGCGAGTGTTCTACTGAGTGGCAGCTGAAGCTGAGGTGTGCAGGAATGTGAGATCGTGAGCCTGGGCGAGTGTTCTACTGAGTGGCAGCTGAAGCTGAGCTGTGCAGGAATGTGAGATCGTGAGCCTGGGCGAGTGTTCTACTGAGTGGCAGCTGAAGCTGAGGTGTGCAGGAATGTGTGATCGTGAGCCTGGATGAGTGTTCTTCTGAGTGGCAGCTGAAGCTGAGGTGTGCAGGAATGTGAGATCGTGAGCCGGGGCGAGTGTTCTACTGAGTGGCAGCTGAAGCTGAGGTGTGCAGGAATGTGAGATCGTGAGCCTGGGCGAGTGTTCTACTGAGTGGCAGCTGAAGCTGAGGTGTGCAGGAATGTGAGATCGTGAGCCTGGGCGAGTGTTCTACTGAGTGGCAGCTGAAGCTGAGGTGTGCAGGAATGTGAGATCGTGAGCCTGGGCGAGTGTTCTACTGAGTGGCAGCTGAAGCTGAGGTGTGTAGGAATGTCAGATTGTGAGCCTGGGGGAGTGTTCTACTGAGTGGCAGCTGAAGCTGAGGTGTGCAGGAAGGTGAGATCGTGAGCCTGGGGGAGTGTTCTACTGAGTGGCAGCTGAAGCTGAGGTGTGCAGGAATGTGAGATCGTGAGCCTGGGCGAGTGTTCTACTGAGTGGCAGCTGAAGCTGAGGTGTGCAGGAATGTGAGATCGTGAGCATGGGCTTGTGTTCTACTGAGTGGCAGCTGAAGCTGAGGTGTGCAGGAATGTGAGATCGTGAGCCAGGGCGAGTATTCTACTGAGTGGCAGCTGAAGCTGAGGTGTGCAGGAATGTGAGATCTTGAGCCAGGGCGAGTATTCTACTGAGTGGCAGCTGAAGCTGAGGTGTGCAGGAATGTGTGATCGTGAGCCTGGATGAGTGTTCTACTGAGTGGCAGCTGAAGCTGAGGTGTGCAGGAATGTGAGATCGTGAGCATGGACTTGTGTTCTACTGAGTGGCAGCTGAAGCTGAGGTGTGCAGGAATGTGAGATCGTGAGCCAGGGCGAGTATTCTACTGAGTGGCAGCTGAAGCTGAGGTGTGCAGGAATGTGAGATCGTGAGCCAGGGCGAGTATTCTACTGAGTGGCAGCTGAAGCTGAGGTGTGCAGGAATGTGTGATCGTGAGCCTGGATGAGTGTTCTTCTGAGTGGCAGCTGAAGCTGAGGTGTGCAGGAATGTGTGATCGTGAGCCTGGATGAGTGTTCTACTGAGTGGCAGCTGAAGCTGAGGTGTGCAGGAATCTGTGATCGTGAGCCTGGATGAGTGTTCTTCTGAGTGGCAGCTGAAGCTGAGGTGTGCAGGAATGTGAGATCGTGAGCCTGGGCGAGTGTTCTACTGAGTGGCAGCTGAAGCTGAGGTGTGCAGGAATGTGAGATCGTGAGCCTGGGCGAGTGTTCTACTGAGTGGCAGCTGAAGCTGAGGTGTGCAGGAATGTGAGATCGTGAGCCTGGGCGTGTGTTCTACTGAGTGGCAGCTGAAGCTGAGGTGTGCAGGAATGTGAGATCGTGAGCCTGGGCGAGTGTTCTACTGAGTGGCAGCTGAAGCTGAGGTGTGTAGGAATGTCAGATTGTGAGCCTGGGGGAGTGTTCTACTGAGTGGCAGCTGAAGCTGAGGTGTGCAGGAAGGTGAGATCGTGAGCCTGGGGGAGTGTTCTACTGAGTGGCAGCTGAAGCTGAGGTGTGCAGGAATGTGAGATCGTGAGCCTGGGCGAGTGTTCTACTGAGTGGCAGCTGAAGCTGAGGTGTGCAGGAATGTGAGATCGTGAGCATGGGCTTGTGTTCTACTGAGTGGCAGCTGAAGCTGAGGTGTGCAGGAATGTGAGATCGTGAGCCAGGGCGAGTATTCTACTGAGTGGCAGCTGAAGCTGAGGTGTGCAGGAATGTGAGATTGTGAGCCAGGGCGAGTATTCTACTGAGTGGCAGCTGAAGCTGAGGTGTGCAGGAATGTGTGATCGTGAGCCTGGATGAGTGTTCTTCTGAGTGGCAGCTGAAGCTGAGGTGTGCAGGAATGTGAGATCGTGAGCCGGGGCGAGTGTTCTACTGAGTGGCAGCTGAAGCTGAGGTGTGCAGGAATGTGAGATCGTGAGCCTGGGCGAGTGTTCTACTGAGTGGCAGCTGAAGCTGAGGTGTGCAGGAATGTGAGATCGTGAGCCTGGGCGAGTGTTCTACTGAGTGGCAGCTGAAGCTGAGGTGTGCAGGAATGTCAGATCGTGAGCCTGGGCGAGTGTTCTACTGAGTGGCAGCTGAAGCTGAGGTGTGTAGGAATGTCAGATTGTGAGCCTGGGGGAGTGTTCTACTGAGTGGCAGCTGAAGCTGAGGTGTGCAGGAAGGTGAGATCGTGAGCCTGGGGGAGTGTTCTACTGAGTGGCAGCTGAAGCTGAGGTGTGCAGGAATGTGAGATCGTGAGCCTGGGCGAGTGTTCTACTGAGTGGCAGCTGAAGCTGAGGTGTGCAGGAATGTGAGATCGTGAGCATGGGCTTGTGTTCTACTGAGTGGCAGCTGAAGCTGAGGTGTGCAGGAATGTGAGATCGTGAGCCAGGGCGAGTATTCTACTGAGTGGCAGCTGAAGCTGAGGTGTGCAGGAATGTGAGATCGTGAGCCAGGGCGAGTATTCTACTGAGTGGCAGCTGAAGCTGAGGTGTGCAGGAATGTTTGATCGTGAGCCTGGATGAGTGTTCTACTGAGTGGCAGCTGAAGCTGAGGTGTGCAGGAATGTGAGATCGTGAGCATGGGCTTGTGTTCTACTGAGTGGCAGCTGAAGCTGAGGTGTGCAGGAATGTGAGATCGTGAGCCTGGGCGAGTGTTCTACTCAGTGGCAGCTGAAGCTGAGGTGTGCAGGAATGTGAGATCGTGAGCCTGGGCGAGTGTTCTACTGAGTGGCAGCTGAAGCTGAGGTGTGCAGGAATGTCAGATCGTGAGCCTGGGCGAGTGTTCTACTGAGTGGCAGCTGAAGCTGAGGTGTGTAGGAATGTCAGATTGTGAGCCTGGGGGAGTGTTCTACAGAGTGGCAGCTGAAGCTGAGGTGTGCAGGAAGGTGAGATCGTGAGCCTGGGGGAGTGTTCTACTGAGTGGCAGCTGAAGCTAAGGTGTGCAGGAATGTGAGATCGTGAGCCTGGGCGAGTGTTCTACTGAGTGGCAGCTGAAGCTGAGGTGTGCAGGAATGTGAGATCGTGAGCATGGGCTTGTGTTCTACTGAGTGGCAGCTGAAGCTGAGGTGTGCAGGAATGTGAGATCGTGAGCCAGGGCGAGTATTCTACTGAGTGGCAGCTGAAGCTGAGGTGTGCAGGAATGTGAGATCGTGAACCAGGGCGAGTATTCTACTGAGTGGCAGCTGAAGCTGAGGTGTGCAGGAATGTTTGATCGTGAGCCTGGATGAGTGTTCTACTGAGTGGCAGCTGAAGCTGAGGTGTGCAGGAATGTGAGATCGTGAGCATGGGCTTGTGTTCTACTGAGTGGCAGCTGAAGCTGAGGTGTGCAGGAATGTGAGATCGTGAGCCAGGGCGAGTATTCTACTGAGTGGCAGCTGAAGCTGAGGTGTGCAGGAATGTGAGATCGTGAGCCAGGGCGAGTATTCTACTGAGTGGCAGCTGAAGCTGAGGTGTGCAGGAATGTGTGATCGTGAGCCTGGATGAGTGTTCTTCTGAGTGGCAGCTGAAGCTGAGGTGTGCAGGAATGTGTGATCGTGAGCCTGGATGAGTGTTCTACTGAGTGGCAGCTGAAGCTGAGGTGTGCAGGAATGTGTGATCGTGAGCCTGGATGAGTGTTCTTCTGAGTGGCAGCTGAAGCTGAGGTGTGCAGGAATGTGTGATCGTGAGCCTGGATGAGTGTTCTTCTGAGTGGCAGCTGAAGCTGAGGTGTGCAGGAATGTGTGATCGTGAGCCTGGATGAGTGTTCTACTGAGTGGCAGCTGAAGCTGAGGTGTGCAGGAATGTGTGATCGTGAGCCTGGATGAGTGTTCTTCTGAGTGGCAGCTGAAGCTGAGGTGTGCAGGAATGTGTGATCGTGAGCCTGGATGAGTGTTCTACTGAGTGGCAGCTGAAGCTGAGGTGTGCAGGAATGTGTGATCGTGAGCCTGGATGAGTGTTCTTCTGAGTGGCAGCTGAAGCTGAGGTGTGCAGGAATGTGAGATCGTGAGCCTGGGTGAGTGTTCTTCTGAGTGGCAGCTGAAGCTGAGGTGTGCAGGAATGTGAGATCGTGAGCCGGGGCGAGTGTTCTACTGAGTGGCAGCTGAAGCTGAGGTGTGCAGGAATGTGAGATCGTGAGCCTGGATGAGTGTTCTTCTGAGTGGCAGCTGAAGCTGAGGTGTGCAGGAATGTGAGATCGTGAGCCTGGGTGAGTGTTCTTCTGAGTGGCAGCTGAAGCTGAGGTGTTCAGGAATGTGAGATCGTGAGCCGGGGCGAGTGTTCTACTGAGTGGCAGCTGAAGCTGAGGTGTGCAGGAATGTGAGATCGTGAGCCTGGATGAGTGTTCTTCTGAGTGGCAGCTGAAGCTGAGGTGTGCAGGAATGTGAGATCGTGAGCCGGGGCGAGTGTTCTACTGAGTGGCAGCTGAAGCTGAGGTGTGCAGGAATGTGAGATCGTGAGCCGGGGCGAGTGTTCTACTGAGTGCAGCTGAAGCTGAGGTGTGCAGGAATGTGAGATCGTGAGCCTGGATGAGTGTTCTTCTGAGTGGCAGCTGAAGCTGAGGTGTGCAGGAATGTGAGATCGTGAGCATGGGCTTGTGTTCTACTGAGTGGCAGCTGAAGCTGAGGTGTGCAGGAATGTGAGATCGTGAGCCAGGGCGAGTATTCTACTGAGTGGCAGCTGAAGCTGAGGTGTGCAGGAATGTGAGATCGTGAGCCAGGGCGAGTATTCTACTGAGTGGCAGCTGAAGCTGAGGTGTGCAGGAATGTTTGATCGTGAGCCTGGATGAGTGTTCTACTGAGTGGCAGCTGAAGCTGAGGTGTGCAGGAATGTGAGATCGTGAGCATGGGCTTGTGTTCTACTGAGTGGCAGCTGAAGCTGAGGTGTGCAGGAATGTGAGATCGTGAGCCTGGGCGAGTGTTCTACTCAGTGGCAGCTGAAGCTGAGGTGTGCAGGAATGTGAGATCGTGAGCCTGGGCGAGTGTTCTACTGAGTGGCAGCTGAAGCTGAGGTGTGCAGGAATGTCAGATCGTGAGCCTGGGCGAGTGTTCTACTGAGTGGCAGCTGAAGCTGAGGTGTGTAGGAATGTCAGATTGTGAGCCTGGGGGAGTGTTCTACAGAGTGGCAGCTGAAGCTGAGGTGTGCAGGAAGGTGAGATCGTGAGCCTGGGGGAGTGTTCTACTGAGTGGCAGCTGAAGCTAAGGTGTGCAGGAATGTGAGATCGTGAGCCTGGGCGAGTGTTCTACTGAGTGGCAGCTGAAGCTGAGGTGTGCAGGAATGTGAGATCGTGAGCATGGGCTTGTGTTCTACTGAGTGGCAGCTGAAGCTGAGGTGTGCAGGAATGTGAGATCGTGAGCCAGGGCGAGTATTCTACTGAGTGGCAGCTGAAGCTGAGGTGTGCAGGAATGTGAGATCGTGAGCCAGGGCGAGTATTCTACTGAGTGGCAGCTGAAGCTGAGGTGTGCAGGAATGTTTGATCGTGAGCCTGGATGAGTGTTCTACTGAGTGGCAGCTGAAGCTGAGGTGTGCAGGAATGTGAGATCGTGAGCATGGGCTTGTGTTCTACTGAGTGGCAGCTGAAGCTGAGGTGTGCAGGAATGTGAGATCGTGAGCCAGGGCGAGTATTCTAGTGAGTGGCAGCTGAACCTGAGGTGTGCAGGAATGTGAGATCGTGAGCCAGGGCGAGTATTCTACTGAGTGGCAGCTGAAGCTGAGGTGTGCAGGAATGTGTGATCGTGAGCCTGGATGAGTGTTCTTCTGAGTGGCAGCTGAAGCTGAGGTGTGCAGGAATGTGTGATCGTGAGCCTGGATGAGTGTTCTACTGAGTGGCAGCTGAAGCTGAGGTGTGCAGGAATGTGTGATCGTGAGCCTGGATGAGTGTTCTTCTGAGTGGCAGCTGAAGCTGAGGTGTGCAGGAATGTGTGATCGTGAGCCTGGATGAGTGTTCTTCTGAGTGGCAGCTGAAGCTGAGGTGTGCAGGAATGTGTGATCGTGAGCCTGGATGAGTGTTCTACTGAGTGGCAGCTGAAGCTGAGGTGTGCAGGAATGTGTGATCGTGAGCCTGGATGAGTGTTCTTCTGAGTGGCAGCTGAAGCTGAGGTGTGCAGGAATGTGTGATCGTGAGCCTGGATGAGTGTTCTACTGAGTGGCAGCTGAAGCTGAGGTGTGCAGGAATGTGTGATCGTGAGCCTGGATGAGTGTTCTTCTGAGTGGCAGCTGAAGCTGAGGTGTGCAGGAATGTGAGATCGTGAGCCTGGGTGAGTGTTCTTCTGAGTGGCAGCTGAAGCTGAGGTGTGCAGGAATGTGAGATCGTGAGCCGGGGCGAGTGTTCTACTGAGTGGCAGCTGAAGCTGAGGTGTGCAGGAATGTGAGATCGTGAGCCTGGATGAGTGTTCTTCTGAGTGGCAGCTGAAGCTGAGGTGTGTAGGAATGTGAGATCGTGAGCCTGGGTGAGTGTTCTTCTGAGTGGCAGCTGAAGCTGAGGTGTGCAGGAATGTCAGATTGTGAGCCGGGGCGAGTGTTCTACTGAGTGGCAGCTGAAGCTGAGGTGTGCAGGAATGTGAGATCGTGAGCCTGGATGAGTGTTCTTCTGAGTGGCAGCTGAAGCTGAGGTGTGCAGGAATGTGAGATCGTGAGCCGGGGCGAGTGTTCTACTGAGTGGCAGCTGAAGCTGAGGTGTGCAGGAATGTGAGATCGTGAGCCGGGGCGAGTGTTCTACTGAGTGCAGCTGAAGCTGAGGTGTGCAGGAATGTGAGATCGTGAGCCTGGATGAGTGTTCTTCTGAGTGGCAGCTGAAGCTGAGGTGTGCAGGAATGTGAGATCGTGAGCCTGGGTGAGTGTTCTTCTGAGTGGCAGCTGAAGCTGAGGTGTGCAGGAATGTGAGATCGTGAGCCGGGGCGAGTGTTCTACTGAGTGGCAGCTGAAGCTGAGGTGTGCAGGAATGTGAGATCGTGAGCCTGGATGAGTGTTCTTCTGAGTGGCAGCTGAAGCTGAGGTGTGCAGGAATGTGAGATCGTGAGCCGGGGCGAGTGTTCTACTGAGTGGCAGCTGAAGCTGAGGTGTGCAGGAATGTGAGATCATGAGCCAGGGCGAGTGTTCTACTGAGTGGCAGCTGAAGCTGAGGTGGCTGTGGTGCTGGATGCCCTGGTCGTACCTGTCTAGTTTGCTATCTTGTACCTGCCTGGTCCCGGTGTGGTGCTTGGCAGAGGGCAATGACCCTACTACAGAGAGCTATTTATATTTTCTCATTTTTCTCATACAGCTACTTACTTGGAGAGAGAAAATAAGAAGATCCTAAGAGTGATGAAGGCCGCCGAGAAGAACAAAGAGGTGCACGATGAGATTCTGTTTCTATTGAAAGGTGAGCACCATTTCTTCTCACACTTGAGCACGGGACTCAGGGTGCAATGGTGAAATGTGTGATTATCTTAAAGATCAAAGGAGCACTAAGGAAAGGAAAGACTTGATGACACTCTGTGTGAATTGTAATAATGAATCTGATACCTCCATTTAGGTGAACAGTTCAACATCCAAAAGTGAACAGTCATCTTCTAGGGAGTTCATACTTCTCCGATAGGAACCAGAGGAAACACAATGCTGGTGTTGGCCCGCGGTGCCACGTCCATGCCAAGTAAACCTATGTAGATACACTTAAGCCTTCACTGTATTGGATAAAGTAATATATAAGGTCATACCATAAAGCATTAGGAGACCCACTTCTGCCGCAGAATACAGCATACATTCCACGGCTGAACTACATTAAAATAACAAATAGCTAGACTAGGGGGTATCAGGTAATAATATCGCCATATATATGGTTGCATAAATAATATCGCCGGTAAAATGTTGTGGCGATATTATTTGGATGACCATATATATTGGGACAGGGGCAAAAAAAAAAAAAAATTTAAAAAAAGTTCGGGGGTTTCAGGGGTTTCGGGGTTGTCCCCCGCATGTTCCATGCAATAATGTCACCACTAAAAACGGCCATTTTTGCGCAATATTTTTGCATGGCGAGATTTTTGTGGCGACATTATTATATGGAAGCGACTAGGGCTGATTATCCTTTGGAATAATCCATGTATATGATATGATATGGCAATTATAACGCGTCATTATAATACACAAGTTTTTCAAGGCGCGACGAGGCAAGGGAGGGGAACAAAGGGAGGACAGACAACGATCCTACTAGGCCAGGTGTCATTCAGATCGCGAAAGTGCATGGGAAGAGGGCATGGACAGTGCAGTACATGGGAAAGATAATAGCAATAAGTAAGTAATGGCCAGCAAGTGGCAAGTGCAAGAGTAAGGGCAGACATCGGGTGTCAAGGGCTGGAAGGGGACTGTAGGGATACAGAAACATTCCCCAAGTGCAGAGGTTGCCCGGTGGGCAGTGCAGGTGCGTGACGCTGGCAGGGGAGGGATCTGGGCCCGAGATCAGAGGGTGTCCAGGTAGACAGTGCCGTTCCGGTTACAGCCAGGAGGTCAGCAGAGGAGAGGAGGAGAAAAAGCAGAGGCAAAGAGAAAGGTGTTGAGGTGTTTCCGGAACCGGAGGTGGTTCTCCTCAAGTTTAAGGGAGGCAGGGAGGCTGTTCCAGAGGGAGGCACTGGCCGAAGAAAGAAATCTACCACCAACTCGTTGCTTGGAGAAGTGACTGACCCTGAGGGAGTTGGAGGTGGATGAACGAAGAGCTCGAGAAGGAAGATATTTAAGAAGAGAGAGTTGAAGGTATTGAGGCCCCAAAAGGCCTTGTGGATGATGCAGAAGGTTTTTATCTTACTCCTCGCAGCCAATTGGAGCCAGTGCAGAGATTTCAGTCCTGGAGAGATACGATCCCTGGGCTTGAGGCCAAGGACAAGTCTCGCAGTCCTGTTCTGGATAAGTTGCAGAGTGCAGAGAGAAGAAGCAGGCAGATTTAGAACGAGGCTGTTGCAAATGTCCAGCCTAGAGAGAACAAGAGCTCTGGAGACAATGAGCTTCTGGGGGAAGGAGAGGTGAGGAAGAATACCTCTGAGGAGGTGCAGCTGGTAGTGTGACTTCTTAGAGACGTCAGATATGTGAGGAGAGAAGGAGAGTGTGGAGTCGAAGATGACCCCTAGGTTTTTAGCCTTGCAGGTGGGAGCAGGAAGAGGGCCAAGAGAGGCCGGCCAGAGAGCTACAGGAAAGGAGGGAGCGGGAGTGCTGATGAGGAGAATCTCAGTCTTACTGGTATTAAGGCAGAGGTCATTGGCGGCACACCACTCCTGGATAGCAGACAGACGGCCAGATATGAGAGACGGAGAAGAGGTGGCCGAAGGTAGCCTGAAAACGATCTGAGTGTCATCTGCATAGCAGTGAAAGTTGGGCCAGAGAGCGGCAATACAGTGGGCAAGAAGTGCCAGGTAAGGGTGAACTGCCAGGGAGAGAGGTAAGACCCCTGGGGAACACCACAGGTAGACAAATAGAGGAGAGGAAGGACCCAAGTTAGACCTGGGAGGGTCAATCAGAGAGGAAAGAAGTCAGCCACGCCAGGGCCTGACCTGTGATGCCCAGGTTATCACAGAGACGGTTGAGCAGGATGGCATGGTTGACAGTGTCAAAGGCAGAAGACAGATCAAGCAAGATGAGAACAAACGGAGTGTTAGAGTCAAGGTTGGAGAGCAGGTCTTCACGGATGTTCAGGAGAGCAGTTTCCGTGCTTCTGGCAGCTCTGAAGCCAGACTGATGGTCATAGAGACAACCAACAGATTCAGTGTGGAGATTAAGCTGGGAGATGGCCAGTTTCTCCAGGAGCTTGCCCAGGAAGGAAGTGATGGAGATTGGGCGATAGTTGGACGGGCAGGAGGGGTCGGCAGAGGGTTTCTTAAGAAGGGGGTGTACAAGGGAGTGCTTTAGGGGGGATGGGAAGACTCCAGTGGCAAAGGAGTGATTGGAGAAATTAGCCAGGGCAGGAGCCAGGGAGTCGATGTGGTCCTTGATAGTTTGGAGGAACAGGGGTGAACCTGTTTCGACAAGACTTTCATAGATCGGACTTGTCTAGAAACCTTGTTTGAAGAGAACAGGGGAAAGGCAGAGAAGGAGGGAGGAGAGAGGGCTGCAGAATGGCCACAGGAAGAGCAGGGAGTAGGGGGAGAGAGAGGATAGGAGGAGAGAGAGAACAGAATGTCCTGAGTTTTAGAGATGAAGTGAGAAGCCAGTGCTGTACAGAGGGCCTGGGAAGTGACAGGAGAGGTAGAGACTGCGGTAGGATTGGTCAGTTCATTTGCAGAAAGAGTTCAGCCGAGTTGTTAGATGCTGCAGAGACGCAGGCTTGGATGTGAGCTCTCTTCTTGGTGCAGACAGAGAGACGGTATTGCCTTTGCAGCAGGCGGCAGGCCAGTTTTTCAGAGGATGTACATGAAGCACGCCATTTCCTCTCAGCCACCCTGAACTTGCGTTTGAGGGTGACGAGGTCTGAGTCGTACCAGGAGTTGCACTTGGCTTTGGGCTTCAGACGGATTCTCATGACAGGGGTAAGGATATTGAGAGTATCAGACATAGCAGAGTGGAACGTGGAGAGGGCTGTGTCAGGATGAGAGTCAGCCAAAGGGGGAGGTGGGGATAGGTGGGGGTGAGAAGGTGGAGGCAAAAGCCTAAACTGACACAAGCCTCATGGGTCGGATGACCGAGAAGGTGGGTGGCAATGATGGAAGTGGCTTGGCTTGAGGGGGTAGGGAGGGTGAGGTGGGAGGAGAGGAGAACGTGATCACTCCAGGAGAGTATGTATGGTGTGTACAGTAACACTGTGGTCCGTAGTGCTTATTAGACATTGTACTTGAAGGAGCTATGCAATTCCGTGTCTGCAGAATACCTAAGTATCAAAATGACTTTAGGTTTGGAGACCAACCTTGATTTGCCATTTTAGAGAAATGCAAAAACCTTCACTGGGATTAGGCATCCTACTTTTGTGCACCTTTACAACTGAGCAGGCCAAGGAACCTGGTAATGACCGGAGTGTGGGCAATCAGAGGAAGACACAATCTTCCATCCGTATGGCCATGCCAACTGAGTTGGCAAGGAACCTGGTAATGGCCCCCAGTGTGAGCAAAGTGAGGAAGACACGGTCTGCCCTCTGTGTGGCCATGCCAACTGAGTGGGTCAAGGAACCTGGTAATGGACCCCAGGGTGAGCAATGTGAGGAAGACACGGTCTGCCCGCTGTGTGGCCATGCCAACATAGCGCATCAAGAACCTGGTAATGGCCCCTAGTGTGGGCAATGTGAGCAGAACACAATCTGACCTCCAGGTGGCCATGCCAACTGAGCGGGTCAAGGAACCTGGTAATGGCCCCTAGTGTGGGCAATGGGAGGAAGACACGGTCTGCCCTCTGTGTGGCCATGCTAACTGAGCGGGTCAAGGACCCTGGTAATGGCCCCTAGTGTGGGCAATGGGAGGAAGACATGGTCTGCCCTCTGCGTGGCCATGCTGAGCGGGTCAAGGAACCTGGTAATGGCCCCTAGTGTGGGCAATGGGAGGAAGTCATGGTCTGTCCTCTACGTGGCCATGATAACTGAGCGGGTCAAGGAACCTGGTAATGGCCCCTAGTATGGGCAATGGGAGGAAGACACGGTCTGCCCTACGCGTGGCCATGCTACCTGAGCGGGTCAAGGAACCTGGTAATGGCCCCTAGTGTGGGCAATGGGAGGAAGACACGGTCTGCCCTCCGCGTGGCCATGCTAACTGAGCGGGTCAAGGAACCTGGTAATGGCCCCTAGTGTGGGCAATGGGAGGAAGACACGGTCTGCCCTCCGTGTGGCCATGCTAACTGAGCGGGTCAAAGAACCTGGTAATGGCCCTCAATGTGGGCAATGGGAGGAAGACACGGTCTGCCCTCGGTGTGGCCATGCTAACTGAGCGGGGCAAGGAACCTGGTAATGGCCCCTAGTATGGGCATTGGGAGGAAGACATGGTCTGCCTTCTGCGTGGCCATGCCACCTGAGCGGGTCAAGGAACCTGGTAATGGCCCTCAGTGTGGGCAATGGGAGGAAGACACGGTCTGCCCTCGGTGTGGCCATGCTAACTGAGCGGGGCAAGGAACCTGGTAATGGCCCATAGTATGGGCAATGGGAGGAAGACATGGTCTGCCTTCTGCGTGGCCATGCCAACTGAGTTGGTCAAGGAACCTGGTAATGGCCCCTAGTGTGGGCAATTGGAGGAAGACACGGTCTGCCCTCTGTGTGGCCATGCTAACTGAGCGGGTCAAGGAACCTGGTAATGGCCCCTAGTGTGGGCAAAGGGAGGAAGACACGGTTTGCCCTCCGCGTGGCCATGTGAGAAGGCACCATCTCAGGGCATTATTGAGTAGGTGTAATATTCCGAGCACTATTCATGCTTTGCACCTTGTAGCAGCCATAGTGGATCCGGCCGGCCTAGGATCCACTCGGGAAGACTTGGTATATTCCACAGCAGTCTGTAACTGACATTAATGCTCATTGATTTCACTATCCCGGGTAATGTAAAATGGAGAGACAATTGGGAATCCTGATATCAGCATTTTTTGCTTCCCAGATTACTTTGATGTTGATGTACTTCATTTATAGGATATGTGTACAGATTTGTTTATCTGCGCTTTTAATTGGCTATTAGCAATCTGGCAATGGATTGTTTCCTCTGTACGTTTTAACTGTGCTTCTTTCATGGCCTGGATGAATGGAACACCAGATCGCATACGGTGTACCGGTTCAAATAGGGCACGCTTAGAGATGTCATGGATCCTCATGTAATGTCAATGGTTGTATGTGAGGTCATCACGCTTAGAGATGTCCTACATCCTCATCTAATGTCAATGGTTATATTTGAGGTCATCAGTGAGGTCATCGTTAATGTGCTTAATGATATCATCAAGTCATATTCAAATGTTACACCTGAAATTTCTTTTGTTTAGAAGATGTGAGCTCTACAGTAAATGCCATTTGTTTTTCGCAGATGTTCCACCACACGATCTACTTAGGAAGATCCTGAACTCCATTAAGGTGCCGTACAAGGTTCGCGATATGGAGAAAATGACCAAAGGTAAATGCTCTCCTTACCTCAGGCCCATCAACGTCCCTTTTTCAGAACCGCTATAACTTGTGCTTTCTTATGGCTTACATCACCCGCTGGGAGGGCGGACATGGCTGGTAACAGCCCACCAGCACGAGCACCAGTAGGCCTGAGTGAAGAGAGGGCCTTGGCTTCGGCTGTTGGGCCATTACCGGCCTTTTCCACCCTCCTACTGGAGCATGAAAACCATTTGCAAACCAGTGTACATCTGGGGAGTGAATGGCTTTCTTTTTTTTTCCGCTGGAGATTGGCGCCACAAGTGATGCCAATCTATGAAGGAGAAAAAGAAACAAAGATGGCCACAGCCATAGGGAAAAGAGACAAAGTCTCTTTTCCATTTCTATAGCGATGACTGAAGGGGCAGGTGAGGCGGACCAGAGCTCAAAGCTAGGGGTTGGGGAGGGGTTGGTTGGGGGTATGGGGATTTAGAGACAACAGGGAGAGGCTCCCTGTTGCCGCCCACATAAAAAAAAGAAAATGGCGCCACCTGGGAAGGGCTTCGGGTGGCTGGAAGAGCAGGCAGAGAATGTATGTTCACGGCCGCTGTACCAGCCACCTGATTGTTCAATGGCTCCTCCCCTGGTGGGAAAGATAGTTCTTTGGTTGTCACTGTCTGATTCTCCTTTCTATCCAGCCTTCTGGGTGATGTGCAGAATAGAGGAAGAGTAGGCTCCTTTGTGAAAGCGAGCAGCGTAGGAGTGGGAAAGGAATGCTCAGAGCCGTTGCGGTGTTCAACCATCTGAAGGCACACCGCTAAACACTCAAACCAGAAAAGGCTCAAGAAACTCTTGCAAGGATAACAAGTTTTATTTATACAAAAATAGGTGCATCAGCAAAGAACTCTGCTGCCATGGAACATTCTGGCAAAAAGGGTGCAAGCAGAAGCTTAAAAAGTAACAAAGCGTCATAGAGTTCGTCATTACATGTAGTGAAAACCCACGTGGCTGGCTGGTGCAACCCTATACATGGTCGGCCCGCTCCATAGGGGATGCCAGGCCATTGGTCCCCACCCAGTCCGTTTGTGTTTCATCACATGGGTCTGGTGGGCTCACCGTCTCTAGGGAACCAAGACCAAAAGAGCAATTAGTTACATTTGTAAATAGTGCTACTCTATCATTATACAGTGCACCTGGCATGTTCACAGACTGGACATGGGGATTCTCGAGGTCACACTAACCCACATACACTTCAGTCATCCCGATTGTGTCTCTCGGCTTCCAAGGCTTCCACCCTCACTTTTGAACTATAATTTATCCCTCCCTGTACCTCGCATTACAAATCATGTCATCATGAAATAGAGGTGGGACTGTTAGGCGGAAACCTGTGCAGTTCCCTCTGGGACCACTGCAAAAGATTTAGGACTACAGGTGTTTGGCAGTAAACCCACTTGGTAGCAGTCTGTACCACACAGATTCACTTGGTAGCTGTTGCTGAGCAGTCAGACTTCCCTCAAGAAGAGTTAGGCAGTATGTGGAGTATACAAAATAGGGCAATTTACACAGTAGAACAAGCAAACACAGAACAGAGCTTCGGTGTAAAGATATATAGTTATTTATTTATAAAAACACATCTATGGAAAACACACTGGCACTAATACGGCAAACAACTTCAATCACAATTACTATAAGTAAATCAATCCCCCTAACAATAGTTCGACAAGTCTAGGTTCAACGGCACCACTTATTTGCAGACAGAGGTGAATGCTTTAACCTAGATGGCACTCTAGTATTCGTTAGGACGGGAGAGAAAAGGCAGGGTATGAAATCAACTCGGTACCAACACTTTTACGAACAAATGCAAGGCAAGTGAGGCAGGGTCTACTGTAGATCGCAAAGTTCAGAGGCCAGGCCCACTCGGAGAGAGGCAAGGCGATATGTCCCAAAAAGTATCACAGTGGAAATGCACTTCGAGTCTTTGTCGCAAATTGTTATAGAAAGATTGGACCAGTTCAGAACAGAAAGTTAAGAAGGCTTGGAGGCGACCCAATGGAGAGGCGAGGATTAAGACACCTCACGCTAACCACACAAGGGAAGCCAGGCGGACACGGTACCTTGTATGTGGAGAGACAGCTCCGGCGGGGGCGGTCGTTCCTGGTGGTGGATGCAAGTCGAGGCTTTGCCAAGAGAAGAGATGCTCTCGTCGTCGAAGGAAAGTTTAAGATCGTTGCACCACCAGGGAAGAGACCAGCCGCTGAGTGCTCCGTCACAAGGCACCACCTTTTGGTCGCAGTACGGGTTAGTGGCTATCCGGTTGCCAGGGTGCACAGCACGGACAATTCGACCACTACGCCCTGGAAGCGAAGAAAAAGCAAAGGGGACTGGTTGTTCCCACTAGTCAGGGGAAGAAGACTCTCCAGCCGGGAGATCTCCTCTGTCGTTGGGAAGTGGTGAGTCGGTTCAGCAGGGCTCCACCGGAGGTGTCGTCGTTGCAGGTCGGCTCAGCTTTACCCTTGTCGGATTCTTAGGTCCTGTTGCGACTTCTGAAGATCCAGTCCCAGAAGCCCTGCTTTTATGCAGAAAACCCCTACTTATTCAGCCTAGCTGTCAATCAAAACACGCTAAGTGGTGAGCGGGGTGGCTCACCACTTGGGCCAATCACACCAGAGTGCGACTTGAGTTGGCAAGGCAACTCAGTCCAGGGTGCCTGAACCCCCTCCCACACCCCCTGTGGTACCCAGACAGAATGGCACCACTTTGGAGGGCCTCTGTGCAGAAGCCCGCCAAAAGTGGAACAAAGGGCTCAACCTTTGGTTTAGGAGTCACAGAGACGAACACAGACGCCATTTCAAAAACCGAGTTCTGGCAGAATATACCAACCGATAGATTTATTTAAGATAACTAAACCGGTGGTATGTTAGAGATTAACGAGAAAAAGTATTAACCTCCAACAATGGGAAGAATCCCATAGGGTTATATTCGGGGTCGAATATAACGAGTAGTTTCCACTGCCACCAGCCAAAACTCGACGAGGGGGGACGGGACAGTGCCCCCTCGAATAACAGACCCAGGGTTAATCGAATGACCCCTACTAGCACGTCCACAATAGGATGGTTTGTACTAGTTCTGTTAGTAAATTTAGGTCTAGTAAAGCCAATGGTGACTTTACATGCCCTGGGAGACAGTAGTCAGTCCCAGGGTATGGAGTCTATGGTGGGGTTCCTCTAGGACACCCCAGTGTTATGGCACGGAGGGTGCAGTGTAACACACATTGCAAAACATATGAGACCCTATGGAGTAAAAGACCCCATAGCCCATAGAACACATTGGCCCTCATTACGACCCTGGCGGAAATCGAAAAACGATGGCGGAAATGCAACACCGCCATCGAATAGCGCTCGGTGCGATTATGGCCCGTCACCGTAAAGTACGATGTCATTAGCGACACCGTGGTGAATGCCAACGCTAACTGCACCAAGTACGCGCACGCGCGCCATGCAAAACCGTAATTACCACCATGGTGCAACGGTACGCGAATTCTGACCCTAGCGGACATTTACCTAACGCCATCAAGCATGGCGGAAAGTACCATTCCGCCATGGTGAGAAGTACGGCATCGCGAACCAACCGTAAATGGCCCTACTGAGTGCCTGTACACCACTCCCTGGCCACATTGCACAACTCCTCGTAGGTGCAATGAAGTCACACAATGCAACCAGTGAAATGTACAAGTCACCCATGCATGCCAACGAACAAATGAATGTAGGGGCTCCAAGTGCCTTGTGAGTGGCCATCCATATTTGCCATGTCACCATTGCCGTACTGATGCAGCACAGGCATGTGAAGGTTCAAGTACAGCAACATGAACTGAAATATGAGACAAAACAACAACAGGCCCCCCATCGCTTGACACCAGTGCAAGGCAACATTCAAAGCAGTATCCTGAGGGAGACTGCACCAGCCCTGTACTCTTGCCAGTTAACAAACCAACCATCAGCATAAGCATGTACCACACAAGTCGGCAGAGTGACTCATCTCAAGAGGGGCCAATGGGAGCTGCAGGGCACAGATGTCACGAATACAGAAGCTATTCCAATGGACATGACCTCAGTCTCCCTCCAAGAAACGCACGCAAACACAGGCACCTGTGACCAGCCATATTCTGATAATCACATCATTCCACCAATCCACCTGGCTGACCGGCACCTGTTACACAAAAGCTAATCCCCCGCCCCTGAGCATGACATCATTAAAACAGTCATAATGGCAGCCCCTATCCCTGACCTCACTGGGCTTCGTAGGCAAACGCGCCCAGTACAGTACCACGCAACTATACTCAGAAGCCGGAACCCAATGCAGATCTTCTCACAATACATCGCTCCACAAATAGGAATATGCTACATTACTTGCAAAGAATAATGCTACACGGTTAATATCAGAATAGAAATTTAATGCACAACAAAATCACCAAGCCCATACAGCTATTAGGTCATGAACTCCAAAATATATTTCATTATTGTGGGCTGCATCCACAATAAATGACCAGCTTCTTCTTGTGTGACGCCCTGTACCTTCATGGTACACAGGGGCTACATTCACGTTCAAAAAGGCAACATGGAAGCGCCTAGAACCGCAGGGCCGTCCCATTAGGTAGGCACTAGTCCAGCTGAAAGGTCGATATGTTGCTCCTAGCCACTAGTACTGCGTAAGGGCATGTGGCCCATTGGCGATCGTCCCATAAGATCGTAATGGTGCTCCACTGATTAACACGAAGCAGCAGGTGTCGGGAGTAAAAGCCATCTGCAGGAGTGGCATACAGATGGCAGCGGCAAAAGGGGAGGAGATACCTGTCACCCAAATGAAATGAAAAAGCATAGTATGGGCATCAGAACTTCATTTGAATTACTCACTTCAATGATCACACTAAATCTACAGCCATATGCATGCTAGCCCACTCAAAAGGATTATTCCCACCCAAAAATCACTTGTGAATCATAACTATATAAATCGAGGTGAAAACACTATTACAAACGAGTGTTTGTGTGCATGCGTCTGTTAAAACAGAATCCATTAGATGGGATTAGTAACGTGCATAGACACAAGTGTTTGAAGGCGCGTCGAGACAGGGAGGGTTCAACAAGGGCAGATAGACGATGGTCCCACTATGGCAGCCCTGCATCACATAGCGCAGGGGAAGTGGATAGATTCCAAAAAGCCATGTACATGGCAAACTCTCTATTAAATCATCTGTCCATGCATCCATACATCATTCCCTCATCCCGGTATGAAAACGCCTGATTATTTACTCACATAACATGTGAAATTTCCATTGAGTCTGTGCGTAATGCAGTCTGCAAAATCTGCTGTGCTCCAGCCCGGAATTCCAGTGTTGTGAAGTAACATGTATTTGGGAACGTCCGGCCTTATCGTCCACTACGCTATTGCGCATCCCATACTATTCATATCAATCATTGCATTCTCGCCATGGCCCCTGTCCGAAGGACATTAAACAATAGAACTTAATATCTGCAGTCAGACCTGTGGGTGTCTCCTCGCCGCTAGCTGAAAACCGAAAGCGCTGTCCTTCGAATTCTTCATTTGCAACATCACGTCGAAAAGGCATCTGTGACCGCTCGAAATCACAAATTCATCCATGTAGTGCGGCAGTGTGTGAAAATGACAACTGGCTTCACTCACAAATGGGACGCCCCGCCCGTCGGTGAACCTCGGTACAGTGCTGCATGAGGGTCCACCGTTAATCGAGTACTACATTCCACTGACCCTTCACAAGTTTGTTCGCGACTGTAAAGATAGTATGTGAAACAATGGGACCATAGCAGAATGAACATATGAACCAATATTTCACTGCCATCGGGATTAAATACATGATTGTAACAGCAAGATGCCATGCGTCAAATTGCAGCGTTGTGTGCGGGACGTGCTCGCCCAAAGGGGATTGCAGCTTGCATAGGTGGAATGAATCACCACAGGTGGAGGCTATACTGCCTGAAAACACATAAATTGCACACCCAACCCCCTCCCACAACCACACCCACTCCAAAATGCTACCGGCAGGACTAGCGATGTTGGCCCTGGGGGACCTGATAGCACTGCAAGTACTCCAACTTCAAGAAGAAGACGAACACCAACTACTACAACAACCGGCCGCACAGAGGAGACGCAGGAGGAGGAGGAGGGCAAGGCAGGGCCAGCAAGGCCCACCAGCACAGCCACTACCACCACGCAGGCAGCCCGCAATCCCACGCCTCCGAGCTCATCCGTTCAACCTCACTGATGAGCAGATCCACACCCTCTACCGTTTGGACCGGGACACCATAACCGCCATTGTGGACATGACACACGCTGACCTTGTCAGCATGATAGATAGCCCAACCGCCATCCCACCCCTACTGAAGGTGGTGTCTGTACTACACTTCCTGGCCACAGGCACCTACCAGCACACAGTCGGACAGTTGCATGGCATTTCACAGCCACTGTTGTCACGGACACTATTGCAAGTGCTCGATGCCCTCCTGAAGCACGCAGACGACTACATCTCTCTACCACGCTCGGAGCAGGAAATTACGAACACAAAAGTGGGATTCCATGCACTTGCCGGCATACCGGGTTGCATTGGTGCCATCGACTGCACCCATGTGGAATTGGTTGTCCCACATGCCATGGAGGTCCAGTACCGCAACCGAAAACAATATCATTCTCTTAATGTACAAATGGTGTGTGACTCCAACAGGATCATTACACATTGTTGTGCCCGATTTCCTGGATCAACCCATGATTCTATGGTCTTGAGGAACTCTACAATACCACGCTACATGGAGCGACACGCAGGGAACAGATCCTGGTTACTCGGTGAGTCTCATTTCATGCATGATAATGTGGGGTATGTGATGCGGCAATGACCTGGCAGGAAGGGGGGGGGTGCGTACGTAGCAATGTCATTCCACAAACATCCTTTATTGTCCACATACAGGTGATGCCGGGTATCCACTGAAGAGATGGCTCCTTACACCACTCCGGAACCCACAGAACCAGCATGAGGAGGACTACAACCATGCCCACTCACGTACCCGTGTAGTCATAGAACAGGCATTCGGCCTACTGAAGGGTCGTTTCCGCTGCCTCAGCAGGTCTGGCGGGGCACTCCTGTACCGCCATGAGAAGGTTGCAAAGATGGTCATGGCATGTGTCATGCTACACAACATGTGCGTACGTAGAAATGTGCCCATGCCCCCTGACGCAGAACTGCAAGCACCTGAAGATGGTCATGATGAGGGTGGGGATGTGGCAGCACCTCAAGGAGTCCGCGAGGCACAGGAGGGCCGTGAAATTCGTCAGATTATCATAGATTCATGCTTCTAGCACTCACGCCTGGTGGCTGATACATGGACACGGGACTTGTGGCACTGTGTGTGTCTGGAACATGCACAATATGGACTGTACGCCTATGATGGCCTCGTACACAGAGATCAATGTCCACACATCTCATTGGATGATTGTGAAATGTTTATAGCATATGTGAAATTGTGTTACACACCCCATCGACCCGCCACCCAAGTAAGCCCAACACACCCCCTCCACCCTCCTACTTCCCCCCCGAACACCAGTGTCCAAGGATGCTCATTGTCAGTGGGCAGACGCTATTGCAAGCCCCCTCTCTGGGTATCAGGGGCACCCCTGCCTGTGGAGCGCAGGTTCCTCCCAGATCTACGTTGGGGGCTGCCCTGGACGGAACTTGCAACGGATGATGTCTCTGCCTGCTCACGTCCATGCATGTCCCTAAGGGTTTGTGAGAGCTCAGTGAGCACACGGCGCACAGCGGCAAGTTCAGCACATACGTCTTTGGACGTCGCATGCAGTTCCCCCCTCAGGCTCTCGGTGCTTCTCTCCATTTGTACCCTCAGGCTCTCGGTGCTTCTCTCCATTTGTACCCTCAGGCTCTCGGTGCTTCTCTCCATTTGTGCCCTTAGTGTCTCTGTACTTTTCTCCATTTCTGCCCTAAGTGTCTCAGTAGATGTTTCTATGGCTGCCTTAGTACCCCCACATTCATCAGCATGCTCCTTGAGGAGCGTGGCCAGTTGCTGCTGTTGCACGATCACCTGGTCGAGGGACTGTTGCCTCTGCTGGGCCATGCCCATTTGCGGTGGTGTCACAGAGGGGATGATCACCTCATGTTGCCTTGCCACAGGGCTTGTGGGGGATGGCCAGTCGTCGTCTTGTGGGTGCCCCTGCGTGGTATCCTCATGGTGTACGGGATGGAACAAACAGGGGGATTGAGACAGGTCATGGATGGATCCTACATCGACAGCACCGTTTTCTGTGTCGGAGCATGCTGCCATTAATGCAGTGTCACCTATGGTGCTGCTGCCACCAGAAGCAGTGCCTTCTGTGGCATCCATTGGGGGGACCTGTGGTGCTGCTGTTGTGGGCATGCTGGCTGCTGGGGTGCCTGTTGAAGTCCCCTCCTGTGTGCTGCCACTTGATTTGTGCTGCTGCCGTGTCTTGATCCGTGCAGCTGAGGTGGAGGGTCTTTGGCCGTTGGTCTTGGCCCTCTTTGCAGTTGTGCTGGTAGGGGTGTCCTGGAGCTCGTCGTTTGAATCGGACCCTGTGGTGGAGTAAAGGAGGGCGAGCGTTATTAATGGGTCTGTGGAAATTGGAATGGCAATGTATCACATGCATTGGGGTGGTACCTGAGGGTGATTTGGGTCAGGGCCTTGGAGGTGGTTTCATTTTTGTGTGGATTGAGGATGCAGTTGTTTTGCAGCCTGCAGTTAGGGTGTGCATGCTGCACGTGTAGAGGGTGTTTTTAGGATTTTTAATTATTTATGTATTTATTGTGACTTTTAAAGTGCGCTATCAGGCCAATGTATGTGGACGTTCTCCTGAACATGTGTTTCTGTTGCACTATGTGGACACATGGTACTTCACATGATTGGACATTGTGGATTTAGCATTGTTTTATTTGTCCCACCTACCTGATTCTTCGGATGTCTGCACTCCTTTCTCCATCCCTCCGACTCCCTCTATACTCTCCATTCCAATGGTGGAGGCACAGATTTCTTCCCAGGGGGTCAACTTGATGGGTGATTCCGATCCTCCCCCGGTAGCTGTGGCAATGTTACGGTTGGCTGATAGTATGCTCCGTACGCGTATCTGCAAGTCGTCCCATCGCTTTCTGCATTGCTGTGGGTTGCGGGGTGCGGTCCCCACCGCACTTACCCGCTGTGCCACCAGGGCCCATATGGCCTTCTTGTTCGCAAGTGCCGTCCTGGTCATTTGCGTCGAGAAGACGACGGCAGCATTCTCCTGGAGGGTCTCTGTGAGCACGGTGAGTTCCTCATGGGAGAAGTGGACCTGCCGCTTGGGGTTGCACGCTTTTTTCGCTACTTTTCCCATTTTTATTGTTTTCACTAGGGTGGATAACGGGTTGGGATGTGTCTCAGGGTAGGAATTTTAATGGTTGTGTTGGGATTCTGATTTTATAGGTGTACGGCGTGCTGTTTCCCGTTCCGGGACCATGTTTTTACTTCCGTTTCCGTATATTTACGGTCACCGTATTTTGCGATTGCCGCTCTTTACGGTGACCGCTATGATGGGTGGCGGAATTGCACCTAGGGCGCCGTACGACGGCGGTGAGGGGCGTTTTGGGGACATTTCCGCCATCGCGGACTTTGCACTTCGCCATGGCGTAGTGCTCGTGCCCGATGGGTCAGAATTAGCCGCACTTTACTCCGTCGTGCAATGGCGGAAACGCTATTTCGCTATGGCGGTCAGGTCAGTTACTTTCCGCCAGGGTCGTAATGAGGGCCATTGACATTCAAAGGAATTACACACATGCATGTCCAAGAGTGGGAGAAAAAGAGTCTCACTCTTGGCAGGATGGAAATAAACAAACTGCAGAAATCCAGCAAAGCTGCTGGGGGACTCACTAGGTTAGGAAATTCAGCCTAAACAGAGAATTCTCCCTAACAGGGACGACCATGCTCTTAGATATTTTTTGGTGGATTGGATTATGGTCGGTGGTCGAGGGTCAACTGGTATCTCGGAACTGAGGGGGTCTTAGGACAGGGGCAGTTGCAGGGGCTATAACACGTAGTTGGCTGGGTGGGGGTCGGAGACCTGCTCTGGCCTGTTTGTGATAACACGTGTACCAAGGTGCCCAGCACTGTCGTGTGGCCTTGCAGGGCACATTCTTTTTTAGAACAAACATATTGGCAACAATTGTAGAACATAGACGGATTTCTGTGGAAGTTAGCAGCGTGGCCCTTTCTCATCATCGCTGAGGCCTGTTCAGATTTCCCCTTCAGGCTTGCGTCCTGTGCCTAACGCGTTAAATACTGCATGGCCATGCAGGCGCCATGCTTCAGCTATGGCTATTTAATATCTGCACAATGGTGCCTACTTGTATACGCGCACTCTATTTAAACGTCTAAATTGCATATATTATTATTCTTTATTTCTTTATTCTACCCGTCGGCGAACTGCTGAGCGTGGGAGCATACACTGCGCATGCATGATCTCTGTGCAGTTTCAATTGGTCTGTTTTGACGTGGTCGGAGCTGCGCTCCATTAACTGTGTCCTTGCCGGGACATGACATCTCCCCCTATCAGGCAAACAAAAAATGGTCACTCACAGTTCAGCTTTCACATCCCCTCGATCCGGCGTATAGGATATGTCGGATAGATCTCGCTGGTCTCACCAGACACTCTATGGGCACTTCTGTAGCTTCTTCTTTTGGACTCTCCTCCCTAGGCAGTGGTACACTCACCTCTGTATCAATGTCTTGCTCTTTTTCCTTGTATATCTTGAAATGAGAAATGTTTCAAACAATTACTCTGCGTGCAGAACAGGACGTCATCATTGAGTCGTCTACATGAGTCACGATCACATGAGTGGGATCAATGCTGCAGTCTGCTTTCTTTTCTTGTCTTTAGCGTAACATGACCTTGTCTCCCTATGTCAGAACTCTTGGCATGCCTTCTGGTGCCAGCGTAATCCTTCATGTCCTTTTTCTCTGAATTCTTCCACTTCCTTATTGCTGGTGTTCATGGTGTAGGGCAGTCTCGTTTTTGTTCTCCTTCTGAAAAGTAATTCTGATGGACTTCTTCCTGTGGTCCCGTGTGGAGAGTTTCTGTGGTGTGTTTGATGGCCATGGATCTCAATTCACTTTGCTCAGGTACTTTTTTAAGGCTTCCCATGCATCTTGCCTCCTTGCCATTGGTCTGAGGCCACAGTGGGGTGATCTTCCTGTGTTGTTTGCCCATGTATTGTATGAAGCAAGCAAATCCGATGCTGCTGAACGGCAGACCATTGTCTGACTTTAGGAATGCCCCACACAGAGGAAATGGTATCTAGTTCGGGTATCACTGTGCCAGCTGCGGTTGAAGATGTGAGTTGGACAAGGAGAAACTGTGAGCATTCGTCCATTATGACCATCCAGTTTTTACTGTCTCCCAAAGGCCCAAATATGTCAATTGCTAGGTGGGTCCATGGGAGTTCTGGCATGTCAAACATTCGAAGAGGTTGTGGGTTGTTTGTGTAACGCTCACCTGACTCCCACGGAGGCGCTGGTCTAGTCTTGGTTGCTGTGGCCTCTTCGAGCGTGATGCGCAGAACTCGGAACACCAACTGAACAGGACCCTCAAATCTTGCTTGTCTGGCCCGTAGGAATATCCTTATGCAGATGGGAAAGGGGATTAACAGTCTGCAGAATAGAGTGCTTGCTCCCCCCTTCCCCCTTTCGTTCTTCTCTAACTTCCTCCGAAATCCCCGGTTGAAGCTCACCGTATGGTTTGAAAGGATGAACTCTCCATCCTGCTTCTGGTGCAGGGGCGTGTGTTAGTCCAGTTACTTAACTGGTTTTCAGAATGGCGCTGGCAAAATCCACTTGACTTTTCCGAGCGGAACGCCGTAAGTATGAAGATTACAAAAGTTCAAGTGTTGAGCCTCCTTTTCTGTTGCCTTCCTAACCTGTGATCTGTCCTTTATTTCATGTGCAGAATGAAGGCGATGCGTTGAGGGATTGAATTGCCGATGGTAAACTCAGGTGAGCTAGCGATGGAGGGGATCTCTCTTAATGTCTTTATATTCCTTCAGTAATGTCTTTTGTCCTTTCCCCATAGGGGCCGGGGTGCGGTACCTGCCAACGAAGCGGCGCCAACCCGAAATGAGGAATGGTCCACCAACAGAAGACCGGTAAGTGTTATGGCGGAAAATTAGGCTTTCCTCATATGTTCCTTCTGCTCACCTTTTGTCTCTTCTTCTCGCCCCTAGGCGCAGAGATGTGGCGACCGGTGCAGACAGTCGTGGTGGAGCCAGAAGAACTCCCGAGGACAGGTGAGTGAAGCGCGGTGCTGCAGCCAGCAACGTGGTGCTTTTAAATGAAAGTCTTTTCTCAGGAACGCTGGCGTGAATGTTCCGGATGCAGGTAAGAAGTTTGATAAAATTCTTGGTTTTCACCTTTCTCTTCTCTTCTTTCCTTACAGGTGTTCCAGAATCGAGGCGGGCGTGGCTGGAGACCAGATGCAGGAGCAGACACGGTGAGCGTTCAGCTGCTTGGATGCAGAACAACGCGAAGCGTGAGCTACTGTCTGGGTGTGGCTTAAATAGCCCCCAAAGTAGTTCCAGGTAAGTATCCTTCCCTGGCCATGCCCGAGTTGAAAAATAGTCCAAATGAAAAAATAGTCCCTTTCAGGTCTCAGGGAGGCCTGAATCTTGCAGCATGGTCTGCATCAGGTAAGTGCACAAAACACCTTCCTTTATGAGCCTGGCGCCTATGGCGCCAGGACTGATGTCCAACATGAGCCTGGCGCCAGCGGCGCCAGGACAGAGTCCAAAGAGCCCCTATAAGGGGCCGCTGGGCTTTTACCCGGGGGCATGATGCCTGCTCCCTAGGGTGCTGGGCCTGGCCTGGTGCTCCGGGGGGTAGGCATCATGACAGCACTCCCCCCCAAGGCCCCTCCCAAGGTCGTTCCCTCTGGAGGTTTCGGTTTGTTTGGGAAATTCCGATGGAACCTTTTTACCATCCGAGGTGCATGTACGTGGTCGCTGGGTTCCCAAGACCTTTCCTGAGGCCCGTACCCTTTCCAATCAATTAGATAGAAAAGTTTTGATTTTGAGATCTTAGAATCCAAAATGTTCTTCACCTCGAGTTCAGGCTCCCCATCTATCTGGATTGGTTCTGGTGGCTTTATTAATCTGGTTCCTGGTTACACTGGTTTCAAAAGTGACACATGAAAAACGGGGTGAATCCGCATGTTAGCTGGTAGATCGAACTTGACTGCCACTGGGTTAATTATAGCTTTGATCGAGTAAGGGCCCAAATACCTTGGATTAAAAGTTCGGGGTCCCTTGAGCAATAAGTGTTTGGTAGCCAACCATACTTGATCCCCTATTTGGTATGGAGGCGCCTCACTCCGATGCAGATCCGCATTCTTTCTGTATTTCCCTTTCGCTTGTTGCAAATCTGCAGTTGCATCCTTGAAGGCTTGAGTTATCGTGGAATGCAAATGGTCCACTGCGGGCATTTCAAAGCTCTGAGGTGATTCCAGGTCTGAAGTACGAGGGTGATGTCCATATAGGGTATAAAAGGGGCTTTGTCCAGTTCCAGAGTGTACCGAGTTATTGTATGCATATTCGGCCACCCATAAAATATCCTTCCAATTACCCTCCGATTGGTGCAACATACATCGTAGGTATTGTTCATGGGTCTGGTTCGTTCGCTCCGTCTGACCATCGGTCTGTGGGTGGTGGCTGGTTGAGAGTCTTACGTCGATTTGTGCCAGTTGACAACACTTTCTCCAAAAATGAAAAATAAACTGGCTTCCCCGGTCAGAGACTAGTATGGACGGGAATCCATGCAAACGGATGATATTTTCGAGGAATTCCTTGGCTAGGACAGAAGCTGAAGGTAATCCTTTCAACGGAATAAAATGGGCCATCTTGGAAAATAAATCCACCACAACCAGAATAGTATTGTATCCATTACAAGGGGGCAGGTCCGTGATAAAATCTAGTGACTAGGTGTGCCAAGGTGCTGGTGGAATGTCTAAAGGCTGAAGAAGACCGGCGGGTTTTGTCTTTTGGCCTTTGTTTTGGGCGCAAACTCCACAGGACATCACAAAAGATTTAATATCCTTTCGCCAGGAAGGCCACCAGAATTGTCGTTTAATTTTTTCCTCAGTTTTGGCAATGCCAGGATGTCCTTCCATCAGGGTATCATGATGACGGGAAATAACCAGTTCTTGCAACTCCTTTTCTGGCAGAAATAAGCGTCCTTGGAAGTAAGGTAGGCCATCGTTGACCGAAAAGTAAGACCCCCTTTGGATCCAATCCTGCAAGGCTGTAGAGTCCAGGAGTTGTTTTACCCGTGCTTGAATGTCTTCAAGGGTTTGTAAAGAGGTTATCCCCAAAATTCTTTGTTCGGGAATTATCGGCAAAGGTTCTGAGTTTGTGTCTATTTCTCCCATTCCTATTCGAGATAGCGCGTCCGCTTTGCCATTCTTACAGCCGGGGCGGTAAGTGATTACAAAATCGAACTCAGCAAAGAACAAAGGCCATCGGAGCTGACGTGACGATTGAGCCTTGGCAGTTTTTAAATATTGTAAATTTCGGTGATCAGTGATCACGGTGATGGTATGCCTGGCGCCAAGAAGATAATGCCGCCAAGCCTTAAAGTCGGACTTAATGGCTAATAATTCCTTGTCGGTGATTGCATAATTTATCTCCGGCGGCGAGAACTTTCTGGACCAAAATGTTACGGGGTGCAGTTGGTTGGTTTCAGGGTCTCTCTGAGACAGGACAGCTCCCATGGCTAAGCTGGACGCGTCGGTTTCGACTATATATGGGAGATTGGGACGCGGGTGCTTCAAAATAGGTGCGGACATGAATTTAGCTTTCAAATCCTGAAAGGCCTGTTTGGCTTCCTCGGTCCATTCGAAGCGTTTATTTTTTCGCAAGAGTGCAGTGATGGGTTGTACCACACGTGAAAATTCCGGGATAAATCTGCGATAAAAATTAGCAAAACCAAGCATGCTTTGGACACCTTTCACCGAACTGGGTGATGGCCATTTGAAGATGGCATCCACTTTTCGTGAGTCCATGCGGACCCCTTTAGGTGTCAGGATGAATCCAAGAAACTCAACCTCGGTGGTATGGAAAACGCACTTTTCCAGCTTTGCAAACAGTTTGTGCTGGCGCAATTTCTCAAGGACGGCCCTGACATGCCTTCTGTGATCAGATTCAGAAGAGGAGTACACAAGAATGTCATCGATATATACGACAACACAAACATCGATGAGTTCCCGAAGGACATCGTTCATGAAGAATTGGAAGGCAGCAGGCGCGTTGCACAACCCGAAAGGCATCACCTGGTATTCGAATAATCCATATTTTGTACGGAAGGCCGTTTTCCATTAGTCGCCTGCTTTTACTCGCACCAGATGATAAGCCCCCCGGAGATCTAACTTGGTGTATACGCAGGCGTCCTTCACCTGGTCAAGGAGTTCAGGGATCAGAGGCAGAGGGTAACGGTTTTTAACAGTTATGTGGTTCAATGCGCGGTAGTCGATACAAGTTCTAAGGTCGCCTTATTTTTTGGGCACGAAGAACAAAGCCGAGGATGCCGGAGACTTTGACGGGCGAATGAAACCATTGGCTAGGTATTGATCTAAATATTGTCTCAAATGCAGATTCTCAGGTTCAGTAAGGGCATAAATCCTGCTACAAGGGGGTTGTGCACCGGGCACCAGATCGATTTGGCAATCGTACGATCTGTGGGGAGGTAACGTGTTGGCCTGTTCCTTTTGGAAGACGCCCTGAAAGTCTTGGTATTCCGGAGGTAGTTGCATGGAGACAGAGGTTACAGACGCTAGACTAATCTTCAGATTTTCTGGGTAGCAGGTTTGTGCACAATCCGGGAAGGTTATTCTCTTCGCTCGCCAATCAATTCGAGGATTATGTGTCTCTAACCAAGGGATTCCGAGAATAACCTGAAACTGTGGAGCCTTGATTACATCAAACACAACTGCCTCCCGATGGCCGTCCGGACCTATAAGTGTCACCTCAGCAGTGGAATGTGTTACCGGTCCAGAGGCAATTTCGGTTCCATCGACTGTGGTGATGACATCTTTGCTGGTTTTAGGACGCAGAGGGAGGTTAATCCTAGAGACCAATTCACGATCCACATAATTTCCTATAGCCCCACTATCGATGTATGCCTTTATTGCATGCAACCGCCTAGGCTTTTCCAGATCTACGAGGACCATTGGCACAATGAAATGCGAGGTCTGAGAGTTAGTTTTCAAGCTCGGCAAGCGGACCCCTACGCTTGTCGGGCGTGGTCGTTTCCCGAAACAGAGTCTTCATGTTTTTTATCAGCGGCTCCTACCACCTTCTTGGGTGGTTTTGCCGGGCATTCTCGTAGAAAGTGTCCAGAGGACCCACAATAAAGACATAATTGCATCTGCCGTCTTCTTTCACGTTCTTTTTGAGTTAAAGGTCCTTTAACCCCTCCGATTTGCATAGGCTCAGAGACATCAGCACCCTTGGGGTTAGCGTGGGTCTTAACCAACACCCGGGTCTCAAACTTGGACCAATCTGCTTTTCTGTTTTGAAGTCTGTGAACCAATTGGACCACTAAGTCTATATATTCTGTGGATTCTTGGGGCGGATTTACAACTTGGGCCAGGACATCTTTAAATTCTCAGTGTAGACCTCGATAAAATAACGTGATTCTTTTATCCTCTGGCCACCCAGTTTCCACAATTAGTCTATTAAAGGTTGCAATGTAGGATAGGAGGTCCTGATTGCCCTGTCGCAGGGATAGGAGTTCGTCATCCAGAGCCTGACCCTGAGAGTGTCGAGCAAATAACCTTTCCATGCTTGCTTGAAATCCTTGAAAATCACGGAGAATTGGGTCATCTTGAGTAACCAGTGGAACTGACCAATCGGCAGCACAGCCGCTGAGATATGACAATACAAAGGCTACCTTGGTCTGGTCATTAGGGAAGGCCCCAGGTCTGCATAGGAAGTGCAAACGATACTGATTCATGAATACGGCGAATCGTTTGGGGTCCCCAGCAAAGCGTTCGGGTGGGGCCAGCGGCATGTTTCTAGGTAGATTAATCTGCACAGGGTTACTGGGAACCACAGGAGCGGGGTTCCCCCCAGAACCGGTAGAGGAGTGTGTCCAGCTTGACCTTGCAAAAACTGTCTAGCCAGGTCATCAGTTCTTTCCTTTGATACAATCACTTCCCTCGTGAGAGCATTAGTCTCTTGAGGAGCGGCGTGTACTTCGGCCCGTAATTCCCCCAGTAGTTGGGCCAACTGATCAGTCTCAGAAGTTTCCATAGCACCTGGGTGGGAATTTGTAGGAAGGCTTCGCGTTCTGTAACGCTCACCTGACTCCCACGGAGGCGCTGGTCTAGTCTGGGTTGCTGTGGCCTCTTCGAGCGTGATGCGCAGAACTCGGAACACCAACTGAACAGGACCCTCAAATCTTTCTTGTCTGGCCCATAGGAATATCCTTCTGCAGATGGGAAAGGGGATTAACAGTCTGCAGAATAGAATGCTTGCTCTCCCCTTCCCCCTTTCGTTCTTCTCTAACTTCCTCCGAAATCCCCGGTTGAAGCTCACCTTATGGTTTGAAAGGATGAATTCTCCATCCTGCTTCGGGTGCAGGGGCGTGTGTTAGTCCAGTTACTTCACTGGTTTTCAGAATGGCGCTGGCAAAATCCACTTGACTTTTCCGAGCGGAACGCCGTAAGTATGAAGATTACAAAAGTTCAAGTGTTGAGCCTCCTTTTCTGTTGCCTTCCTAACCTGTGATCTGTCCTTTATTTCATGTGCAGAATGAAGGCGATGCGTTGAGGGATTGAATTGCCGATGGTAAACTCAGGTGAGTTAGCGATGGAGGCGATCCCTCTTAATGTCTTTATATTCCTTCAGTAATGTCTTTTGTCCTTTCCCCATAGGGGCCGGGGTGCGGTACCTGCCAACGAAGCGGCGCCGACCCGAAATGAGGAATGGTCCACCAACAGAAGACCGGTAAGTGTTATGGCGGAAAATTAGGCTTTCCTCATATGTTCCTTCTGCTCACCTTTTGTCTCTTCTTCTCGCCCCTAGGCGCAGAGATGTGGCGACCGGTGCAGACAGTCGTGGTGGAGCCAGAAGAACTCCCGAGGACAGGTGAGTGAAGCGCGGTGCTGCAGCCAGCAACGTGGTGCTTTTAAATGAAAGTCTTTTCTCAGGAACGCTGGCGTGAAGGTTCCGGATGCAGGTAAGAAGTTTGATAAAATTCTTGGTTTTCACCTTTCTCTTCTCTTCTTTCCTTACAGGTGTTCCAGGATTGAGGCGGGCGTGGCTGGAGACCAGATGCAGGAGCAGACACGGTGAGCGTTCAGCTGCTTGGATGCAGAACAACGCGAAGCGTGAGCTACTGTCTGGGCGTGGCTTAAATAGCCCCCAAAGTAGTTCCAGGTAAGTATCCTTCCCTGGCCACGCCCGAGTGGAAAAATAGTCCCAATGAAAAAATAGTCCCTTTCAGGTCTCAGGGAGGCCTGAATCTTGCAGCATGGTCTGCATCAGGTAAGTGCACAAAACACCTTCCTCTATGAGCCTGGCGCCTATAGCGCCAGGACTGATGTCCAACATGAGCCTGGCGCCAACGGCGCCAGGACAGAGTCCAAAGAGCCCCTATAAGGGGCTACTGGGCTTTTACCCGGGGGCATCATGCCTGCTTCCGGGTGTGCTGGGCCTGGCCTGGTGCTCCGGGGGTAGGCATCATGACAGTTTGTTCTTCATGTGCTTTGACACAAGTGACACGCGCTGACCATGCGCTCTACCATAGCGTCTATCCCTGGGAACCACATGGTGTCCCTGATCTTGCATTCCGTGGCAACCATGCCCTGATGTCCTTTGTGTGCTAGATCCATGATGGATTGCCACAGTTTTGCTGGGATTACTATTCTGCTGCCGCGGATGACAAGACTGTCTGCTGAGACTGATACTTCCTCCCTTACATGCTTGAATGGCCTTAGCTCTGCTACTTCCTCCGCATGTTTCGGGCACTCTCATTATTTATCTCTCTCCATCGTCTAGATTTGATTAATTCCCAAATTCTGCTTAGTGTGGCATCTTGCTGGGTGTGTTCACGCATCATTTTTGTTGTAATTACCTTTGGTGTTTCCGATTTGGGTGAGAACGTTTACATCTTCTTCTGCTATGGGACTTCTGTGGAGCAGATGATGTAAATCATCTGGGTTGTGTTCTTTCTCTCGTTTGTGATCTATTGTGAAATCAACTTCTTTCAATCTGAGACTCCGCTTCTCTATCCGTGGAGGCATCTTGCAGTGAGGATTGCCATGGATAGTCACCAGCGCTTGATGGTGTGTCCAGGAGAAACATTTGAAAATGTTTGCATGCCCAAATGACTGCAAGCCCTTCCTTTTTTGGTTTAGAGCATCTTTTCATCACTTCTGACAGACTCTTGCTTGCGCAATCACTAAACTTAGGGTTTCTCGTCCTGGGCGGTCCTGCGAAATATAGCTCTTAGACCCATGGGGCTGGCATCCACCATCAGATCGGTGCACATGTCTGGGTTGAAATAGGCCATGTGCTCGGCAGATGCTATGTCATTGTTGGTGTGTGTCACTCATGTAACCACTGAGCTATCCAGCCTTGTCTGGTGAGCTCCCTGAGTGCAGTACTAATGCTAGCGAAGTCACAGAGGTATGTACTGCAGTAACTCGCCATTCCCAAAAATGACTGGACTTCTCTGACATCCGTCAGAGGTGAGATTTATGAAATGGCAGCCACTTTCCCTGGGTCAGGACTCATCCATTCGTGTGAGAAGAATTTGAGGTGTGATTTGTGAAAGGCACATTTTTGGAGATTCAGAGTCAGCCCTGCTTCTGTTGCCGCAGCGCACACTTGCTGCAATGCAGCATCATGTGGATCAGGAGTGGCACCAAATATCAGAATGTCGTCACTGTAATTGAAGCAGTTTTTTATGTGACAAAATGACCTTTCTAAATGCATTCTTGAAATATTTTAGCCTATGAAGAAATGGCAAAGCTTAGTCTCTTACTCTGAAAAGTCCAATGTGCGTGGCAAAAGTGGTACTATATCTTGATTGATCGTCTAGCTTGATCTGGTGGTAGCGTTTGTTTAGATCCAACTTCGAGAATACATTGACCTTGTATAACAGACTGATCATGTCATCCAGGTGCATTCCTGGGTGTCTCTTGTGCCCAATGGCTTTGTTCCCCTGCCTCATCCCCACACATATCTCAGGCGGATAGCTCAGGCGCAACACGCTCGTCTTGGAAGCAAGATGAGGCAGAGCAACACAATTCGACCCCTGGGTCCCTGGTTAGAAACCTCTGGGTATTAAGCACGTTACAGCCCATTAAATTGCAATATGGTTATCTTGCCAGGTGTACCCTTTTTGGGGCACGGCACTATGTGAGATACCCATGGAGTAGGGCCACTGGCCGGTTCAATGATGTCCTCCTCAAGTAGGCATTGTGTCTCTCTACTTGCGGTTGAAGATGAAGGGGTAGTCTCCTCGGGCATGAGCTACAAATATGACAGACTCATCAGGGGGAAAGTTATCAGATCTCCTTTAAGACATCTGGGGCTAGTGAATAGTGCTGGGAAGGTTTGTGTAATAGGTGTGTTATGTTGCATCGTGTATGTCACTGCCGTGATCTCCATCTCAAGGGCAGTTGGGTGGCCTAGTAGATTGATTCTGGAAATGTCTCCATGCAGAAGGTGTCATTGAGCACACACATCGTTTCCTCTGTATCTGAGTGTCGTGGAGAACTTCCCATAGTTGCGTACTGGGCCTTTAGCCATTCACTGGAAGACATTTCAGTCTGATGAGGTCAGCTGCAGAGGACCCATAATTATGGGGTATTCAGATATGAACATGATGTTCAGAGTAGCCCCGGTGTCAATTACAAAGTTAACCTGGTGTTCCCCTACCAGTAGGTTGACATTGCATTCAGCCGATGCCGTCACCTCATTCATCATATACGGGTAGTCATTCTGAGCTCTTTCTCTAAGCGAAGGTGGTAAATGAGATCATACCGTGACTTTCGCCACGTGTCTTACAAGGTCACATCATGCATGTGCGTTTTGTCTTGCAACGGGACTACGTACGCTATAATCTTGCTTGGCGGGCATGAAATTGTGTCCTTGTGGGCGATTTGGTGGAGAGATGCATTTATTTGCCATGTGATGTTCTCTGCCGCAATTAGCACAATTTGTCTAAAATTAAGCCACCTCAAGCCTTCTTCATGAGGAAATGGGAGCCCCAGGGATAACATCTTCCTGTTGAAGCACACCCTTTTGCCCGGTATTATATTTGCTTCTTCCCCCTTGCATTACGTGATATATCTTTTCCTTTCTTGGTCTTTTTTTAGTTTCAATTTCATCTTCGATACGGTCCACTTTGACATCCTTATTTCCAGACTGTCTACAGTGGATCTGACGACTACCTGAAATAGTTTACTAACTGATCGATCCCAGCAAGTTATGATGGGTCTGCACTTGTCTAACTTTCCCAGCCAGGTGTGGTGTACCCCCAGGGTTCTTCTTTGTCTCCACTATTATCTAATCTGTACATACCTTCATTGCTGAGTATTTTCTCTCACTTTCATTTGCAATACCATTGCAATGCTGACGACAAACAAATCTGCATCCAGCTAAACCCTCCAGTGGACCCAAATGACTGAGTGTTATCTTGTACAGGTGATCCTCAGTCGGATTGCCTCTTCGTTTGTGAATTTGTGAAATTCACAGTGCGCCACTAACTTGCGAAGGTGGGTCACAAACACATCCACGGACTCGCGTGTTATCTGACACGCAGTATTGAAGGTGTGTCGTTCATGGTCAATGTTTCATTGGGGATCAAAATACATGCATAAAGCCTCTTTACGACTGGCGTAGGCCTTGGTCTCCTCGGCCGGGAAAGTGGGAATGAGGTCTTCCACTTCATCTCCCACTAGCTTTATCAGCAGTATTCTCGCAAATGTGTCGAGGGCGCTCTCGTAGTGGGCCGAGGAGTAATTTTCAAACCGACAAATCTATCTCTCCCATCTTGATCCTAGTGCTTTTTGGTCACTCATGTCAAATGGCACAGGTCAGGGAACGGCAGCGGCGGCGCTGGGTATCTGCTCTTCATTGGGATCACAATGATCGTCTTCTGACATCCTGCTGGGTGATGTTGAGAACGTTGTTGCCGTGAGAATATCTGCTCTTCTCTCCCACTGAGTTTCTGTTGCGTATGCAGGGGCTTAAGAGACAAATCCCACCTCTGTCACCATTGTCTGATTCACCTTTCCATCCCGCCCTCTGGATGACGTGCAGGATAGAGGAGGAAGAACATGGTTCCTTGTGAAGGCGAGTAGTCTAGGAGTGGGAAAGCAATGCTCGGAGCCGTAGCAGTGTTCAACCTTCTTTATGCCACCCGCAGGCCAATTGTCGAGCGCCGGAACATACACTTTGCATGTGTGAGCGCTGCACAGTTTCTATTGGCTGTCTGTCTTGATGACGGTCAGAGACCGCTCCATTAACAGTCACAAAGGCAATATATTCAGGCTTGTGAACAGTGTTCTAAATGATATTACCATTACAAGCCTTGCCCATTGGGCGAGACACTATCCAGAAGGCTATGTCCCGTATGGGCAATGGAGGCATTTGACAATCGTTTGTTTTTCTTATTGCCGCACCACCCTCACCCTGATTGCCCAAAGTCAAGATGGCGCTCGGTGTATCTTGTAACACTGAATTGACAACTCCAAGATGAGGGACTGCCCTGCCCTGGTCACATGACCGAATCACGTACTGAATATTAGTTATGAGGGTGCACGTTTTTTATCTGTTTGGTGGGCTTATGTTGTAGAGTATTTAAGGGGCAAGGCACACAATTCTTTGGCATAGATATACGCACCACACGTCACCTTATTTTCACAGCTTGTAGGTGACCACCATTAGTAAAGTTTACATTAGACCAGAAACAGATTGCCCATCGTCCAGGAGGCATGAAATCCGACTACTTGTTGCATGAAATCCAACTACTTGTTCTTAATTTCACAGCTTTGGTGCTCAGACTACTATTTACGCTGATGTTAAATCCAAAACTGACCATTTTGCTTCTGTTCAAATTAAACAAGAATTTAATTGGCAGATGTTTGTCAGTAAAAAGTTCAAGAGCAGTGTATATTTTTGGTTCTGCGCACATCATGTGTTGGGTAAAAAAAGCAAATAAATACTTGCTAGCACTTGATAAAATATCAAACACTGCTTAACACACTGATTCGCTTGCAACATAAAGATTTAAATGTTGCCTATAATTCATATAGAGGTATTAATTACTTCTTGAGGTGCTGAATAATTAAAAAAATATGTACATTGCACTGATTATTCAGAAAACACCCAGAGAGGCTCCCGATTGGCTGCTGAACATAAACGCTGGATGCTGCTGAGACTTGGTCCCGCACCATGGTGAATTTGCTACCCACTGGATAGTTACAAACATAAGCACCCACATGGTGCTCTCACTCCCCAAACCTCCAGGATCCCTCCAAACCCTCCATCCTCCTGGATACTCTCCACCATGCTCATCAGACCTACTCCAGAAACTCCAGGATCCCCCTCCTGCTTCCCAAACCCTCCATCCTCCTGGATACTCTCCACCATAATCATCAGACCTACTCCAAAAACTCCAGGATCCCTCTCCTTCTTCCCAAACCCTCCATCCTCCTGGATACTCTCCACCATGCTCATCAGACCTACTCCAGAAACTCCAGGATCCCTCTCCTGCTTCCCAAACCCTCCATCCTCCTGGATACTCTCCACCATAATCATCAGACCTACTCCAAAAACTCCAGGATCCCTCTCCTTCTTCCCAAACCCTCCATCCTCCTGGATACTCTCCACCATGCTCATCAGACCTACTCCAGAAACTCCAGGATCCCTCTCCTGCTTCCCAAACCCTCCATCCTCCTGGATACACTCCACCATGCTCAGCAGACCTACTCCAGAAACTCCAGGATCCCTCTCCTGCTTCCCAAACCCTCCATCCTCCTGGATACTCTCCACCATGTTCATCAGACCTACTCCAGAAACTCCAGGATCCCTCTTCTGCTTCCCAAATTCTCCATCCTCCTGGATACTCTCCACCATGCTCATCAGACCTACTCCAGAAACACCAGGATCCCTCTCCTGCTTCCCAAACTTTCCATCCCCCCGGATACTCTCCACCATGCTCACCAGCCTTACTCCAGAAACTCCAGGATCCCTCTCCTGCTTCCCAAACTTTCCATCCCCCCGGACACTCTCCACCATGCTCACCAGCCCTACTCCAGAAACTCCAGGATCCCTCTCCTGCTTCTGAAACACTCCATCCTCCTGGACACTCCCCACTATGCTCATCAGACCTACTTCAGAAATTCCAGGATCCCTCTCCTGCTTCCCAAACTCTCCATCCTCCTGGATACTCTCCACCATGCTCATCAGACCTACTCCAGAATCTTCAAGTTGGATGAATGACTCCCCTCAAACCTACGTCTTCCACCAAACTAAATCAATGCCTCTCTGAATGCAATGCCTATGCTGGCTTACCAGTCATCATTAAATGTGTGTTTGGTGAAAGCAGGATCAGTCTCTTGGAATGGCCTGTATGACACTGTCCTCGATCACAGTATGGATGTGCTCTTCCATGTGGAGTCATGGTTCACTGAACCCTGCCCCCCTTTTGCCTTCCACCCATTCACTTGGACTTTCTATGACAGACCAGAACAGAACATCAGGCAGGGTTATCTGTCTAGTCATTATCTATAAGTATGACTGTCGGAATGGTGAGGGAGATCAACGATTTGGCAATCTGTAAGCTATACATGACAGTGCAGCCTGGTACTTTCATAGGCCCCGCAGCGTTCCATCTGCACGTGCCCCTTCTCATGCGCCCTCATTACATTGCAGACTGCAGGTCCACATCATTTCGCAGTCTCGACTAGTCATGGTACCTTGGTGGTGCCCCGGCATTCACCCTGCAATGGTCCAATGTGGATCTTAGACTGGATCCATGGAGTGAATCAATCCTCACTCCAGGGCTGTGAGCAGAGAATATGTCTGAGTGGGGGCTGCCAACGATCCCGTCCTGCAGGGCACAATTCCACTGGCATGTTACACTGACCAAGAAACTGCAGAGCTCACAGTCCTTGCTGAACCCTGACTGGAACAAGGAGATCCCATGTGGAAGTATCAGACATGGTCCTGTTCCTCGACCTCACGACCCACCTTCACCGTCAGCCGGGCTCATGTCCAACCAACACCATCAGCCGGGTTCACGTCGTGCCTTCACGTCACACCTTCACGTCACACCTTCGCTGCCCGCACGGTTCATGTTCAATATTCACCGTCAACCAGGTTCATGTCCCACCTTGGCAAAACAAAAGAGGTGATGGCTTGACAGTTTCAAATTAATCTGGTCCTCTGGCATTGCTCTGGGCAACCCTCCAGAACATCGTTCTTTGCCTTTTATGACTGCATCAAGGCATATTTCCTGGAAATACATAATGAAGTAAGCATCATAAGTGTTGTTACATGGCTAGACTACATTTTGGTGCAGCTAGTCTAGCAATTTCTTACTGTGGCTTAACATTTTGTACTGGGCATCGCTGATGAAGCAATCATGAGAAGTGCAATTACTTGGCTAGACTAGTATTTGGGTACAGCCAGTCTAGCCTTTCATCACTGTGGAATGGTATATTTTTCTGGCCATCTATGATAAGCTAAGCATGATACATGTTATTACGTGGTTGGTTACTGTACATCATCAAGGCTACAGCAAACATGACAAGTGTTATTACGTGTCTAGCCTACATTGTGCAGCCAGTTTTGACATGTTTTCTTATTGTGCCATTGCATTTTTAATAGCAAAGTGATACGATAGCTCAGCAGGTTGAGTGCTTGCTGCTGCGATATGTGTGTGTTATCTGCAGATTGCAGGTTTGAATTCTGCCAAGGCCAACTCAGCCTTTCATTCTTCCGAGGTTGATAAATGAGTACCAACTTCGGTTGGAATGATAATGTAAATATGTGCTATGAATAGTGCTTTGGCGAAAGCGCTATGTAAATAACAGATCATTATCAGGAATCAAGGCATTAATGCTCCTGTGCACTGTTGGTGACTGGCATCTACTGGACTTTTAGATACTGTAATATCGATCACAGCATCTGGCACTGTGGGGGCTCCACTTATCATATCATGACAATACCTGCCGTGCAGCTGTAACTGGCATGATAAGGCAGTAACTGGCCATGCAATGCTGAAGTGGCATATCTAGGGCAGTGCCTCGGCCTATGTTGATTCTATTGGGTCTAACACTATCATATCATGACCCCACCCTTGGCATACGAGGGCAGCATGAGATTAGCTCTGCGCCCTTTCCGTTTAGGATTACCGGTTTCCCCCTGAAATTATTGTCCAACAGTATTTGCTAGAATAAATGACAACTGTTCAGAATCACCGTCCTCTGGCTTTATTTGCCAGCAACCGTGTGTGTTCAGACCATTTTACTGGGTTAGAAGCAAGGGATGAGTAACTGAGGTGCCTTATGCAGTGTTGATAAATAGCTGGACAGGAACAGATCATTGTATGGCATTAGAACATAAAACAATACATTATGAAAAATCATAAAACAATTATCTAGAAAATAGAAATCAATATTAATAATAGTGTCTATTCGTTTGCATTAAAAAGGCTAATCGAACACATGGAACGGAATAAGGTAGAATTAAATTTGCGTGAATCGAGCACAAGACGTTTGCATACATTTGGTATTTTAGGAACAATTTACAACTGGAATAATAAGCAATGTGGCAGTAACTGGAAAATAACTTAGTTAAAGAAGCAATTATGACCAGCAGGATTGGCCTGTAACTGGCCTGTAAATACAGTCTGCATCAGCAATTTAAGTTTGTCTCAGGGAGATAGCTCAGCGGCAAACGTGCTCGCCTTAGAAGCAAGATAACATAGAGCAACACAGGTTCGATCCCTGGGTCCGTGCTTAGAAACCTCTGGGTATTAAGCGAGTAATAAATAACCTATCATATCATAGGTGAATTAAGCCCATCCAAGCTTTAAAATCAGCTTGCTCATATATATATATATATATATATATATATATATATATATATATATTATAGGGTGGCGGTTGCCACCCTATATTTAAGGTGAGTTAGACTCCCACGGGAACCTCGAAATAATAAAGTACAATAACCATTGACTCATGCAACAGATTTGGTGGAAATTTTGAAGTCAATTAGGAATGTGCGGCCCCCACTAAAGACTGCAAACTTTGTTAAAGCTTTGTTTAAAAAAAGAAAATTCGTTGCTCCCTCCTTCATACGACTGCACAGCCCAAACTGCTGGACGGATTTGAACCAGGTCTGAAAAAAACTGGGTGCAAAGCGTTGCCTGGAGGCCTTTTTATGGTTTGGGGTTATTCCGTGCAGTAGTTTTTTAAATATTTGACAGAGAAGGGGGTGCCCCCTTCTCCAAAACAGATAGCTATATGTCGGGCTAATTTCCAAATCCGGGTTGTTTTTAGAAATGAAGCATCCGGCATATTTTTTTTTTGCTCGATGGGAGAAATAGCCACGGCTACAGCTGAGGGTATCAGAAGATGAAACGCTGGAGGAAAAGCCATTTGCAGGTCAAAAACATTCAAATGCCATTAGTCTAGAGGTAGGGATGGGGCGGACTACAACAAGTGAAATTTGAGAGTTGGAGGGAGTCTAGGGACTGAGTTTTCAAAGTCAAACCTTTTCTGCAGCATCGACTACGGACAGAAAAGCCACAAAAAGTCGACATTTGAAAGCAAACTGCATCATGGAAACAGAGTATGTTGTGAGGGGGAATGAGAGAGGGCAGGTGAGGTGAGGAAGCCATCAGGGGAGTAGGGGAGCAGGCAGAGAGAGGGGTACACTTGGTGAGGAACAGGGGGCAGGAAAGCATTTTCTTTCAGCGGTTTTTCCGATATTCACACCTATAATATGACTACAGATAGCCGAGGGTATCTGTAGTTCCGTACCTGCGGCACTGGAAAGAAATCGATATTTTTACAGCTACAGTGGCATCAGGGGTGAAAAATCACAGGCCAATAGGCATCCAGGTTTACCATCCATGCAGTAACTGGCACGACCCTGCTTAGCTTCAAAGCATGTATGGGGCCAGCCCCCTCTTGGCATAAATGAGCCCCAATTACAATACCAGTTAGAGCAACATGACCCGAGGAGGCTGATCCCCTTCTTCACTTTGAAGCTAAGGAGGGTCGCTCCCGGTTAATGCATAGATGGGAGACAGTCCACTGTCCGAGGTACTGTGTATTTTCTTTGCTTTAAATATCTCATAACACACTAAGAAAATACACGGCATCCACATTTTTTTTAAACCATGCTACTGTCAGTCCTTGAAAGTATTGCACTCAGAGACAATTTTGCCTTTTGCTGAATTACATTTAGTTTTTTTAGTCTCCCAGTCAAGATGGAGGAATAATGACACAATTGTATTTTGTTTGCCTAACATATAAGGATTTATATATTTGAATGACACTATGGTATGTGTACTTTTCAAGTTATCTTTATAAAGCAGAGTATTGCTGAAAGCTAGACATGGGGTTGAGGAGGGGAAATGATGAGAGGGCCAGTAAATCAAGAGTATTTCCCCACGATGAGGCAAGAGAGTTTGTAACACTGGAAACGGGTGCAGTTATTCTCCCCTGATTATGGCTGCTTTTCTGGGCACAAGTAAAGGACACGTGGGTGGACAGCGTAACTTTTTTTCAGAGGGCGGATGCAAACCCTTTGTTTTTTTTTTTAGGTTGACAAGCTGGCTCAAGTATTTTGGCACCAAGATTTTACTCAGGTTGTCATGTTCCCAGTGCAGACGCTTTCCCACAAGACCACAAGCACTTGTTTCGTATTGAGATTTTGTTTTGGAGAATATTTCCTAACAGATTGCTGGGTTTAAACGGTGAGGACCTTTTATACTTTGCGAGCATATTGATTGGAGCATTTCCTCTCTCAGGTTATTTTTTTAGTGTTCATTATCTTTTTTTAAAAGTCCAATACTATTTTGTCTTATGCACTTTCTTCTAAGGGGAATGTCAATTGAACTACATTTGTATATTTAACTTTAAGATATATGTTCACTCACTGTGCATATATTCATGGATGCCAGCTTTTGATTTTCTGTGTGGGTGCAAAAGTACCTGGGCATATATTAATCTTGCAGCCGGTCATTTTTTTCCCATTTCCGTGCGGCTTAAATGCGATTAGTTGGGGTTGTGCGATGTATCACAACAGTCACCAAGAGACTGGCCTTAAAACAAGGGGTTTGTAGCACGCTGCTAAACTAAAGTGTGGGAGCCTTAGCAAATAATTCTATCTCACTGCGCATTTCCGAAAAACATTGTGCATTCTGAAAGCCTGCAATCTTTTATACATAACAATGTATAAAATATTGTCAAAACAGGACAAAATCAGTGTGTGATTGATGAACGTCTTTGAGCGATGGGTTGCAAGTGTTTTAAAATGGCTTGTGGTGTGGCAGTGTTAAATATACAGTGGGCACTGCCATAGGCTGTAGACACTAGCCATCTGCAAAAAGAAATCTATGGAATAACAAAACCTTTGAAATTCAGCAAAAGTCACCTTAACTTGGAGCCCCTTGTTGCACAGTCTATGACCACAGCGATGGCATCACAAATGACATCACCGATATGTTAGGCAGAATCCTATGCAGTTCCCTTAGCGAGCACTACAGAAGATTAGGACTACAGGTATATGCAATAAATCCCCTTTGGTATCAGTCTGTATCACACAGATTTAGTTGGTAGCTGTGGCTGAGCAGTCAGACTTATCTCAAGAGGGAGATGAGCAGTATTCAGGGTTTACACAATAGGTAGTACAGTACTATGGAGCAAGGAAACACTGACCAAAGCTTTGTAACACAAAGAATATATATATATATATATATTTATTTTACACACTCTTAACTCTACACACAGATCACTATCACTAAGCAAGTTAAAACAGTCAAGAAAAGTATACACAACTCCCTATTTAAATTGTAGACACGTTTGAGCAAGAGTTAAAACTGAGCAAAGATGCACAGTGTAAACCAAGCAGAAATGTCACTCTAACAATTTCTTCAGAGGGAGGGAAAGGTCAAGTTATACAGGGTTAGACTCCTAAACACACCAGCAACACTTCCCAATAGGTTTGTGAACAAGTTAGGCAAGGCCGTACTTTAGCATAAGCAATACTTAGGTGAAAACCAAGCAAAATGGCACTTCAACAATATATAAAGGGGAAGGAAAGGGTGGTTATAAGAGTTTAGGTGCACCAACACATTTCTTGATGAAAAGCAATCTAGAGAAGGCAGTTGTAACAGAATTAGCCAGAGTCAATAGGCCTGTGCCAGAGTTAGTGGTACAAGGCAAAGTGCCCAGGATGAAACGGTTCTAGTAGCTGCAGTCAAGTCTTTGTTTAACGGTTGAAAAGGAGGGTGCAGAAGGTAAAATGACAATGTTAGACGATAGGGGCGGCCAGCCCAGAAGGTAAGTAAAGGATTTAAAACACCTTTAGCAGTACCCAATGAAACGGGAGGCCTGGCGGAACAATGTACCTTAAAAGTGGAAGAGGCTCCGGCGGTGGCAGTAGTTCCTGGCAGTTCCTGCAGTTCGGGAGATCCAACAGAGGAAGAGAGACTCTCATCGTGGAGGAAGGTTCGAGTTACTGCACTGCCCAGGGAAGAAGCCGGCTGCGGTGATGCCAAACCGAATAAAAGGTACGCTCCTTTAAATCGTGGTCGTGGTGGACGGGTGCCTGGCTATCCGGTGTCCTAATGCTTGGCACTGGCAATTCAACCAAGGCAAGTCCTGGAAGGCGATTGGCGAACTGGTTGACCCCACCAGCTCAAGGGAAGAAGGCTCTTGCAGGTGAAGATCTTCTCTGGTCGTTGGAGAAAAAGTGGTGAGAATCTGCAGCAGGGCTTCACCGGTGGTTCAGTGGTTGCAGATGTCTTCAGCTTCTCTCCTCTTCGGATTTCTTGGTTCCAGTGGCGACGTCTTGTCCTCCAGTCCTCAGATCCCTGCTTTTATGCAGAAAAACCCCCATTCACACTGCCTAGCTATCATTCACACAGCGGGGTGGTTATCCTGGCGAGATAACACCCCAGCCTATCAGGGAAGAGTGCAACTTGGGTTGCTTAGGCAACCCTGTCTAGGGTGCCTACTCCCCCTCCCACACATCCTGTCTACCCCACACTCACTGGTGCCTGAAGGAGGGCTTCTGTCCAGAAGCCCGCCCAAAAGGACGAACAAAGGGCCCGATCTCGGGTTGGATTACAGAGAGAGACACGAGAAAGAAATATTATCAAAGATCTGGCAAAAAAAACCACTGGAGTAAAGTTAATAAAAAGATAAACCAGCGGTATGTTAAAGGCTGTCATAAAAAGTCATAGCCACGAACAATGGGAAAATACCATAGGAAAATATTTGCGGTCGAATATTAATGGTAGTAACCACTGCCACCAGCCAGAAACTTTGGAAAGTGGGACTGGACAGTACCCTCACGAAAATGAACACCAGGGAAAAACTATTAACCCTTCCCAGTGCCTCCATAGAAAGATGGTGTGTACTGGTTTTGTTCATAACTATTGACTAGCACAGTCAATGGTAACTTTGCATGCCCTGGGAGACAGTAGTTAGTCCCAGGGTATGGAGTTTCTGTTTGGGGGTCACTATGTCACCCCTGTGTTACTGCACTGAGGGTGCTGTGTAACACACATGAATAAGATGATACCTATGGAGGTGAGAAAAACCCCATTGACCAGAAGCACAAAAATAGCCTCAAGCACACATCAAAAATATGCCTAAGAGTGGAAAAAAGAGTCTCACTCTTAGCAGGAGAAAAAAAATAAACCCTGGAAATACAGCAAAGCTGTGGGGGGACTCTATAGGTAAGGGAAATTAGCTTTTAAAGAGAATTCTCCCTAACACGATGACATCACTAATAACATCATCTATGACATCATTGATGCCATCACCGATGACATTGCTAATAACATCATCTATGACATCAATGATTATTTATCTACAGAAGTTCACTTTAGGTATTTTCCCATATTTAGACCACCCTTACATATGTGATATTATCATTTTATAATAGTTCATAACAATGAGTACTTTGTTTAAAACAGTAAGCAGCTGCATATGCATTAAATCACTGCTTGTGAAGTGCTTTGGTAAAAGATGATATTTGAATTATTATTTCTGGTGCATTGCTTACTCTGTGCCTGTCTGTGCCAATATATCTAAAACTGCAGGTGCTGACTGGTGCCCTCCTTCTGAAATGGTAGCAAATATCAAGCGGCTCATATGTCTTAGAGAAAAACAAGCCTGGGAGATAGTGTGGCGCGCTCAGCATCAGACACGGATGCAGGCGGTGTGAGGCGGAGGCCGTGGCAGGCCCTGGCAGATCACAGAGAGCGTGCACGTTAACAAGCCCGCTGTGGCCAATGCTAGCCTTGCGCTGTTAAGCGCGCTCTAGCTCCCCTCCTTACTCGATGGTTACTGTCCGCAGGAACAGCGGTTCAGCCCATGTGAATCGCATGTGAATTGCAGGTGACTGAAGGTGATTGCAGGTGACTGCAGGTGATGCGGGTCCCTGATGACCACCCTGGCCTCAATCTCTGCATCACCTGTCAACATGGTGGGATGATAACTGTGGGCCCAGCCGCTAGACTACGTAGCAGCGGAGGTCTCAGTGCCTCCCACGCTGTTCTCTAGCAACTGCGGTGCACCGCCACTGCCACAGATCCTCCTTAGCCCAGCTCTAATTCATTAAGGCCCACATTAAAGTGGGAGCACTCATCTCTCCAGCAGTGCGGCACCCGCAGCCTTGTTTTTGAGACAGTTATCCAGAGATGTATTTTAACTTCACAGTGGTATATGCTGTGTCAATGAACACGGTCCGTTCGGACTTTTTTTTTTAACGGATTAGAGGAGTGGTTCTGTCCATATTTCTTTAAAAATTCAGCTATTCTATGTGTTTGGGAGGTGGGGTGAGAACCCCTTCAGGGTGCGGCCATCTTCTCCAGCATTCCATGTCTCTCCATTTATCCAACGACTTTACGGTAAAGTTTACCTCAGGGCGATAGGTGCATTATACAAACCGAGCCCACCCTACCCTGCAAAACGTTAGTATTTCCAGAGTAAATCCATCATGCAGCTAGCATAGAAAACATAGTAATTTTAACATTTTTAGTGTAAGGCCTCTCCAAAATTGAAGTCTTTTTTCTATTTCTTGCGTGACTGGGTCGCATGCTAAACGTAGAAAGGGTATTGTGCATGCGGTCGCATGCATTTTTTTTTTGTCTTGCACATGAATAGTGCTAACAGAGGTGAAAAACGTATTCTCTTTCTAGCCCAGACTTGGAACTACTAATGCTTTCTATTTTCTCTAGGGAAGGGCACAAGTTCAGACCCCTTTACTAAAGAAATCAAACACATTGTTCCCAAGGCTTCCAGCACAAGTAAGTGCTCACAGACTCAAGCACAGACCGCATCTCGCAGTACTGCACTACTGTTAAAATACACCTACACAGTTGCTGGCTACCCATGCCATGTACATCGCCCGCTGTTCTAGAGCTGGGCCCGCGAATTAAACAAACACATAACACAAAATGGTGCAGCATGAGGGGTGCATTCCTGGGCACCGCCAGACACGCATGGACGCGCACGCTTCCAGTCCCACCACAAGAACCTGTTGGGTTTGGGACCACCCCAATGACTAGATTTTTGAAAGACACAAACCTGCAAATATTTATGAGTGACTTTTGTAAAGATTTGAACAGGTGCCCCAATAGCAGCAGTTTGCCTTCTCGTATGAAACACTGGCATCATGTGACATTCACATGTCATGATTTAGGGCCACTGGTTGTATTTCCCGTCAGTAGCCACGTCACCGTTGTTCCTGAATATATGGGCCTTTCTAGCTTCATCATGTTCTGTTCACTGAACACGAAAACATGGTATTAACATCCAAGTCCACGAGCGGGCTGCCTGGCCGTCAACAGCCTGCCAGGCATAGCCAAAGATGGAAGCGCAACATGGGCACCACCAACATAGAAAAGGGACTTTATCCCTTTCTCCTTCCATAGCATAAGGGGGCTGATGGGGTCGACCCGCAGGGGGCTTGGATGGATGAGGCTGTATGCGTGTCGACAAGGGGGCAGAGTACAGTAGGGTTTGGGGGCGGGAGCACTCTGGGGCAAGCAGGGGAAGGAAGGGACAAGGGCAGAGAGACCTCACCATGGCGGATGGGGAATGGGACAAGCAGCCTCTTATCTGGTGTGAATGCAGTGTCATGATCCTCAGAAGACCATAGGTCTTACTCCTGTGAACGTAAGGGTTTGCGCCACCTATAGATTGAGCAGAGCGCATTATGCTTTTCGTTGTACACCCCAGTTATGCAATCACAGGACCTGATGGTAGAGTCTCGCCCATCCTTCCTTTCTAGCACATCTGGCTTGACAGAGACCAAAGTCTTTTCCTTGCCCTGCTATTGTTCCCGCCATGAGGTGTGGATGCTCGATACGATATGAAAAGCCTCCTCGGAGAGGCTCTGTGGGTCCTGGATCCCGGGTGGTGACATTTGGGAAGATTTTCTGGAATCTCTAAGGCAAATACTGCAAAGGTTTGTCCAACTGGGTGCCCCCATCTTGACTCACCTGAATATTGGCTGGCCTTCTAAGGCTTCACGCTGTAATAATGACCAGGCTTAGTGTAAAACCATCAAAGTGTCTGCGTGCCACGACCAAGTAGCGTGCATTATCCCAAGTCTCTTCCATTGGTCCGGGCGAGGAAAAGTGGATTTTATTAGGACCGTGGAAGAACCGTGCTTCCTTTGGATCAAAAGCCAAACAAGTACTGTGTCTTTGGGAGGTTTGTGATGGAAACCTCTACGTCCCATTATGACATTCTAGGTGCAGCGCTGTTGTGGGACACTTGCCACCCTCTCTATTTACTGACCAGAATAAGATTTCTCACTTGGCTCAAGAGTGTCATGAATTGACCATAGACCCTATCTGGAAGTAGTGATGTTTCTAGACTTTGACGCTTTACCCTTTGTCCCTGAGTCATGATTAGAGGTGAGCATAATTACAGAAATTCGCTGTGCCGATAGATTGCTGATTTAATCTGATAAAATCCGGCTGCTTGTGCAATTTCGATAACGGAATGAAATTGGTCATTTTGGCCATTTTCCATTCTTTTTTGCAGACATTTTTGCCAGGAAATCCTAAATGTCAGGCAAACAAATGAAATGTAGGGAAAAAAACAACATTTGCCAAAAAATGTCCATTGTTGAAAAATGTACTCTCTGCCAGCGAAGCAAATGGGGGTGAATTTCGTCAATTTCTCTTCTCCTGTGCTGTGGCCTTCTCCTAGCCCTGACCTTGCTTGCTAGTCATCTCTTCTTTATCAGTGCACTATATTGTGGGGCTGTCTTGTGTCTGTGGCAACCGGTGATGCAGACACAGAATAATGTTGGGACCCATCAGTGGTGTTTGTGGTGTCGTGGTGCGGTGGCAACTCGGAAGCAAGCTGGCTTAGTGTGATTGCTACAGGTGTGCATGAGTGGGCAGCCAGTCTCCACAGGTTCCTCTAGATTCTGATGTCTGCAGAGGTTCCTCTAGATTCCGATTCTGATGTCTGTCAGTTCTGCTATAGGTATGCATGAGTGGGCAGCCAGTCTCCAGAGGTTCCTCTGGATTTTGATGTCTGCAGAGGTTCCTCTAGATTCTGATGTCTGTCAGTTCTGCTACAGATATGCATGAGTGGGCAGCCAGTCTCCAGAGGTTCCTCTGGATTCTGATGTCTGTCAGTTCTGCTACAGATATGCCTGAGTGGGCAGCCAGTCTCCAGCAGTTCCTCTAGATTCTGATGTCTGTCAGTTCTGCTTCAGATTTGCCTGAGTGGGCAGCCAGTCTCCAGAGGTTCCTCTGGATTCTGATGTCTGCAGAGGTTCCTCTAGATTCTGATGTCTGTCAGTTCTGCTACAGATATACCTGCGTGGGCAGCCAGTCTCCAGAGGTTCCTCTAGATTTTGATGTCTGTCAGTTCTGCTACAGATATGCATGAGTGGGCAGCCAGTCTCCATAGGTTCCTCTGGATTCTGATGTCTGTCAGTTCTGCTACAGGTATGCATGAGTGGGCAGCCAGTCTCCAGAGGTTCCTCTAGATTCTGATGTCTGTCAGTTCTGCTACAGATATGCCTTAGTGGGCAGCCAGTCTCCAGATGTTCCTGTCTCCAGATGTTCCTGTAGATTCTGATGTCTGTCAGTTCTGCTACAGATATGCCTGAGTGGGGAGCCAGTCTCCAGATGTTCCTGTAGATTCTGATGTCTGTCAGTTCTGCTACAGATATGCCTGAGTGGGCAGCCACTCTCCAGAGGTTCCTCTAGATTCTGATGTCTGTCAGTTCTGCTACAGATATGCCTTAGTGGGCAGCCAGTCTCCAGATGTTCCTGTCTCCAGATGTTCCTCTAGATTCTGATGTCTGTCAGTTCTGCTACAGATATGCCTGAGTGGGCAGCCAGTCTCCAGATGCTCCTGTAGATTCTGATGTCTGTTAGCTGTTGCACAACTGCACATTACAGAGGAGAGTCAATGAGTCAGGTGTCCTTATTACATACGAGAGCAGGGGTACCGTTCTAGGTTGTTAGTGTCTGGTTTGGGAGTTTCTGTTTCAAAGTGACGAGTGGCAGCCCACAGATATGACACAGCAGCTACTGATGCTCCATGCCCAAAACCACTAGAAAGCGAGGACTGGCTACTCGAACAGACAACATAGCAGACACTGCAGCTCCTTGCCCAAAGCCACTAGAAAGAGAGAATTAGCAATTCAAAGCGACAACACGGCAGACACTGCAGCTCCTTGCCCAAAGCCACTAGAAAGCGAGGATTGGCAACTCAAAGAGACAACACAGCAGACACTGCAGCTCCTTGCCCAAAGCCACTAGAAAGCGAGGTCTGGCTTCTCACAAAGCAGCAGCTAACCAGCGCTCCACGACACGCATCAGCACACCCATTCCAGGGAGGAGCATACCAGTCCAGGCACGCTGCCAAGGCACCAGCAACAGCTCCCCTACACAGCAACAGACCCATTGGTGTGACATTGGCCCACACCAAGAAACCCAGAGACTCAGCCACACGGCCCATACAGCGGCACGTGCACTGACGGAGTGAAAACGGCACTGACAAGGCAGACGAATCAAGCCAAGAATGTCACGAGCAGGAGCCGGAGCGGGGGATGGTGCTGCTCCACTCCCAGCAGTGGTAACACCCACAAATCCAGTGTCCTTTCTACGCTGCCCCAACCAATTCATGTTGGAGCCACAAGAAAATCAAGGTCAGAGATGGCAGGAATGGATGGACGAATTGGAAGAATTCATGAGGGGCGTTGGAAATAAAGATGCACCCAACAAACTGGACATCTTCACCAACCTGGTGGGAAAGGAAATCAAGAGTGTCATCAAAACCATTCCTCATCAAGTGTAAATGACTTACCGACTCCTAATCGCTGCAATCAATGGACGCCTAGGAGTACTACCAAATAGAGACTATGAGCGGTATACATTCAACCAGTGTACCCAGGCACCCAACGAGATGATAGGACAGTTCATTCTACGTCTCCAAAGAAAGATAACTTACTTCAACTTTGTGAACTTCAACAATGATGAAGCCATCGGTTTGCGAGTGATTGAAGGGGGTCTGTCTTCACAATTTAGGAAACACCTGCTAAAGAAACCTCTCCCACTACAGGAGATCAAAGAATTGGCAAGGGTCTACGAACGGGTCGACGTCCAAGCAGCCAATATTGAAAATCCGAGGAAACTGGACACAGTTGCCGCCATAACCAAATACCCACAAGAGCAGACCCGCCCCGTTGGCACATTGTCCCACCAGGATACCTGGAAAACCACCCGTCCGGCCCAAGCCGAGAGACAAAGCTACCTCTGTGGGTTTGAATTCCCTCACAAAGGACAGTGTCCCGCGATCGGCCAGATGTGATTGAGATGTGGCCAGGAAAAACATTTCCAGAGCATGTGTCGAGAAAGGACGCCACTACTACAGGCGTACAGACCACCAACCCAATCGACTATCGACAGGAGATACGAGCCAACAAGGCAACCCAATCCAAGGCCGTACACAGAGAGGGACAACCGTGACAGGAATATAGCGCACCCTGGATTCATTAGAGCTGTGGAGAACCTACAGGTCAAGGAGTCAAAGGGAGCGTACAACAGTCCAGAGCACCTGTACCATACATATCCCAACCATGAAGAAGACCCAAGACAGGAATTCTCCATCCGGTACCCATACGAAAACCCTCCCATCAAAGAAGAACCACCAGGGACGGAACAGTACCAGGAATATGACCGGTACAGCAGAGAATATGTCTCGCTCATATAGGACATATCTGACAACAGTGCCATACCCAGAGTGCCGGTGCACCTCAGAGGGCTCGACACACCGTTCCTCATCGATACAGGAGCCACTGTCAACGTAATGAATGAAAAGACATATGAAGCATTGACCAGGACATCCCCCCTACAACCATATCAAGCGCACATCTTCCAGTAGGGTGCGACCCTACCCCTGACATCCAAAGGCCAATTCCTGTGCGGTCTGGTGCACAGAGGACGACAAGTGCCGGTCACCATTCATGTCATTCATAGCCCAGTGACTGGGAGGTGCCTTTTGAGCTACAAAACAGCCACTGCCCTTCAACTAATTGACATCCAGTACTATCAGTCGGAAACAATTCAAGGCTTTCCACCACACGCCCACTCCGTACGCACCATGTCCCAGAAGACACTGGACCTGGATGCTCTAAGAGAAATGTTCTGCAACCTGTTCAAAGGTCTTGACATGCTGAAGGACACCGTCATCAGGCTTCACATCGACCCTTCAGTACGTCCTGTACCGCAACACCCCAGGAGGATAGGATTTCACCAATAGGCCAAGGTGACGCATGAGCTACAGTTATTACTTGACAATGACATCATCGAGAGAATGGAAGGGCCCACTCCCTGGGTGTCCCCGTTGGTGGTTGTCCCCAAACCTAATGAATGCCTTCGCCTCTGCGTCAAAATGAGGATCCCCAACACTGCGATCCAAAGGAAGAGGCACCCAGATCCAAAAATTGAGGACATGTGGGTAAGACTTAACCAGGCCACCCGATTCTCGAAACTGAACTTGAATCAAGGATATCACCAGCTAGTCATCGACCCTGACTCACGACCCATAACGACATTTATGATGCACAAAGGCATGTTCTGTTACAAACGGTTGAACTTCGGATATTGTCAGTGGCTGAAATCTTCCAAGAGACGATACACAGGCTAATAGCTCCAGTTCCAAATGCCTTCAATTACAGTGACGGCATCTTGGTATTCGGAGTCACCGAAGACCAGCACGATGAGGTTCTATGGCAGGTGTGTCTCACCTTCAGGAAGCGGGCCTCACCCTCAATGGCCTGAAGTGCAACATCAACAAGCACATCTTCGGGCACATCTTCTCTGACCAGGGCATCAGGGTGGACCTTGACAAAATCAGCGCCATTGTCAACTTGGCAGCCCTGAAGGATGTGTCTGAGCTGCAATCATTCCTCGGCATGGCTGGATACTGCGCAAGATATCTTCCCCATTACGCAATGCTCACCAGCCCGCTCAGACAGCTCCTCAAAAGGATCTCCCCGTTGCATAGGATTAACAGTGCCAGGACACCTTTTGCACGATCAAACAGGAACTGGCGAACAATAGACAGCTGGCGTACTTCAAGCCATAGTGGGACACGGAAATGACTGTGGATGCCAACCCCGTTGGGTTGGGCCCCATCTTAGCCCAGACAAACCTGCAACGTAACACAGAGACGCGTGTAGTCGCATACGCCAGCAGAGCACTCACCTCCATCGAACAGGCCTACTCCCAGGCAGAACGCGAGAGTCTAGCTGCAGTCTGGGCATGCGAGAAATCTCACAATTTCATCATTGGGAGGACATTTATACTTTTAATGGACCACCAGATGCTCCTAGCCCTGTTCGGGAACCCCAAAATGAAAATGCTGCCAGGCATCGAACGCTGGGGCATCCGCCTCCAGGAATATGACTATACTATCATCCAGAAGCCTGGGGGCAAGGCCAATCCAGCGGACACTTATTGAGACACCCTGACAATCCCCCAGACGCCGACATGCAGGGCGAGGCAGAGGCATACATCGCCTACCAATCCCTGAATGCCTTTCCCGCGGCTATCATGAATGAGCAGTTCTGGGAGCAGAGCTAAATAGACGCCACCATTAAGGCGCCCGTCCAACTCACAAACACCAACAGGTGGCGACACGTGACCATGGAACACTTTGACACGGGGGAGGTGGGAGAAGCGGATATGAGAGATTTGCAGAGAATGGCAAGGATAAAGAGCGAACTCGCTACAACGGAACAAGGAACAATCCTGAGAGGAAACCGGCTAGTGGCTCCCAAAAGCCTAAGGAAAACCCTGGTCATAATTGCACATGAAGGGCACAGAGGCATAGCCAACACCAAGAAGATACTACGTAACTAGGTCTGGGTCCTGCATATGGACACCATAGTCGAGGACACATTGAGGCATTGCATGCCCTGTCAAGTGACTGCAGCAAGCCCACCTCCATGCCTGCTACAAACAGTTCCCCTAGCCGATGGTCCATGGCAGAGAGTGGCACTAGACTTCTGTGGACCACTAGAAGAGGGAGGCCACCTCCTAGTGGCGATTGAGGAATACTCCAGATTTTCCCTAGTGAAACCAGTGACGTCCACGGCATTCCACCAGGTAGTGGGCGTAGTGGATGAGCTGTTCAGCAAATGGGGCATCTCCGATGTGGTAAAAACCGACAATGGCCCACCCTTCCATGGACATGGGTTTGGGAAGTTTGTTGCACACCTAGGGTTCCACCACCAAAGTATCAACCTGCTGTGGCTCCAGGCCAACGGCATGGTGGAACGCTTCATGGCCACCATAAAGAGGATACGCCAGAAAGCTGCGGCAGACCAGGCCTCCATGCCCCAAGTCATCTCCCAGATGCTGAGGAGCTACTCCAACACCCCTCATGAGACAACTGGCCGGACCCCAGTAGAACTCATGATAAAATACATGCCACAAACCAGACTACCACAGCTGGAAGACTACATCCCAACTGAGGATGCTGAAATCAGGAAACGAGAGGCCAAAAAGAGGAGAAAGGCAAAAGAATGGACTGACCAGAAATGGAAAGCTAAAGAGCCTCAGATCCCAGTAGGCAAGATCGTACTGATCCGGCAGACAAATAGTATCTCCAAAATTGAGATTTATTGGTGAATGCCCTTCGTGGTAACACGTGTTTCGGCAACACAAAAAAGTGCCTTTTTCAAACCAGGGCTGTTAACTTGATACAACGTGATGATAAATTGCCATCTGTTCTAGGTGAATTAATCGGGTTAAATCCCGTGCCGGTCGAGGTATCTGAGCCGTTTGACTCAGATACCTCAACTGGCACGGGATTTAATTTTGGAGATACTATTTGACTCAGTTTGGCGCATTCGTACGAAGGAGAGCTTCACCGTTACATTTTTTCATTATAGAGGTTGGAGTGTGTACCTCTGTCTCTCCTGCCAAATGCGACATTCCCATTAATGTATGCATGTATGTAAACTTATCATTGGGTCGCAGAATGTGAAGGTCGGCGTGAAACCACTCCATTTCGTGTGTTAAGATTCCCGATCCCTTGGTGGTCCCACAAGTAAACGGACCAATGATCACGGCTGTGGGAGACCAAGAAGAGGTAACAAGAAACACTTCCTTCTTCCGCATGATGTTCGAAGAAGAACATGAAGAGGACACACCCACTGAGGAAGAAGAAACAGATGCAGGAGAAATCCAGGCAGAACCCCCTGAGGATCCTCCGCCGAAGGCACCGGATGAGAAAGCGGACGATCCACACGGCCATGAGGAGCTAGCCCCTTTAAGAGAAAACTAAAGCAAAGGCTGGGGGGGAGGGAAGAGGGAAGGGTGGGCGAGGGGAGGGGAAGACACGAGGGTGGCAGGAAGGAGATGTTTAATAAAGAAGCAAGACGTATTCCAAAGTCTGCGTATTTGTGTATGACTGGGCCACGCCAGAACACAACAGTCATAGTCTCAACTTAATCTTCACCTCTGGAATTAATAGACAACAGTAAAACTCATTCTTTGATGATAAGCCAATAGGCAATGTCCTTTGCTAGCAGAATTCCTTCAGGTCAATTTGCGGTACCCGTCTAAGGACTATCACCCTCAAGTGATCTGTAAACTTGCTCTCTCTCCCACTCAGGCATCAGCAAAACCATGTGCCTTCACAGACACCGCCTTCCAAAATCCACATTCAGAAAATATCAGTGTATTAGAAAAGTTATCCACACTGGTATCTCAGACACCGATCTCTCTCTCTCTCTCTCTCTCTCTCTCTCTCTCTCTCTCTCTTTCTCTCTCTCTCTCTCTCTTCTCTTTCTCTTCTCTCTCTCTCTGTCACTCTCTCTCTGTATCTATCTTTCTCTTTGTCTCTCTCTGTCACACTGTATGTGTGTCTCTGTCTCACTCTGGGCAAGCGCTGCATTGTCAAGTGGGCATTTGCAAGAGCCACTTAAGCCATTGCTATTCGCTCAGGACCAGAGCAAGCACACAGTCATTTATGAGGAGTGGACTGCTTTTGCTAGAGCCACCCCAGCCATTGCTGAAAGAATAACAAACAGAGAAAACAAATATCTTGAAGGGGGCAGATCTGCTCATTTTATGTAGAGTTTGAATGAGATCAGCAGCTGGGGCAGAGGTGGGTGCAGACCAATGTTCCCTCTAATTATTGTTCTCTATGTGCGGAAATGGTTTGCTGTTGTGCGCACATTTTCCATGTGCGCAACTGATTAATGAGGTAAGCCACTTTGTGAGCATGCGTATTTAGTGAACTACCTTCACAGAAGAGAGTTTGGAAAGGAATTTCCTTTTCCCAGCCACTGCAATTCTTGACAAATCTTACAACACTTTATCAAACACATAGGCTAAAATCGAATATGCCATATGTGATCAAACAGAAAACTCATCAACCAGTCCAAGACTTCAACATCTGCCACAGTACCTTGCAAACATTTTATGCCACTGGAAAATCACTTGTATACTACAACATACAAATCCCTCTTGTCATAAACTGATGTGGCTGTCAAGAAATTCAGACATAATAAAACATTTTCTGATGGATTAATGGCAATTAAAAGCAATGTGTCAAAAAACATGCTGATATGAGTTCAAGTGCCACTTTTATTTATTTATTTAGTCATTTCTAGGGCCAGGAGAACATGCTTCTAATACCTTGTGTAAGGATGATAATTGCATCAGAATAACTGCACCTCAGAATATGATGATCAAATATTCCTGTGCCTCTTCTTATTATCCACATTACGTTGTCCTTTGGGTAGTGATAACGCCAGCCTTACAGCTGAGAGACATATACACCATCAATGTTTACTCCTTAAAAATGAAAATGTGCCCAACAAAAACAAGAAACAATTAACATTTTGTTGCTTCAACCCACAAAGCTCCACTGATATTGTTTTGAATTAGTGACCTGTACAGAGCAGTGGCATAGGAAGGAACTCTAATAATATTAATGCCTGATCTCAACAGGAATTCTAAGGGGAACAACATCTTTTAATAAGCGGAAAGTATCCCTATTGGCAATGCTAATTACTTTTTTACTCTCTGAAAAATCATTTGACTCCAAGTAGGGAGCAAAATCTGATTAGAGCCCTGCTTGTAACCCTGACATAGAAAGTGAAATGACAGGGAACATAATGTAGTCTATAGTTTTGCCCACCCTTCCACGCCAGAGCCTAGACAAATTAAGCAAGAGCTGTATTGATGTTTATTATGGATCCCTGTGTAAGAAAATCACATATATATGCCTTTTAAGTTAATGGCATAAGATCTCAAGTGATAAAACAGATTGAGTCCCTTCTTCTGTAACTATGGATCCCTCTTCTGTAATTCTTTTTTATGAGTTATGGAGATGCAAGAGACGATACAGAGCACATGGTTATATTGAAAAGCCCTCAGCAGCTGAGCATAGAAAGAAAAAGAAGGTGCTGTTGTCTAGACGGGTACTAGAATTTCCTATCCTTTAGCAAACAAGCAACACATTTCTTTCAATGTACTGCCGAAACGTCTGACTTGGTTTTTTAAATTTGCTGCGTTGTTAATCACCCACAAGGAGTGTTGACCTGTGCTCTTCCACGCAAACCCTTCACCAGCCCCTACGTTAGCCTTCAATACTAGTTGATAGAGCACTGTAAAAAGTGAGGGATTGTAGCAGTAAACGCTCAGTGATATTTGCAGACCCACAATATTTTGCGAGAAAGGCATATTTAATGCCTCAACATACTATAGGCATTTTAAGAATTTAAGTCATAAGGTCAAAGTGTGGTAGAATCAAATTTAGGAGTCATGGGTGGGGAGGGAACATTATTTGGTTAATATGTGCAGGTGTATCTTGGTTAGATTCTTCTGTTCATGGAGCCAGGTTTTCATATTAGTTTTTAACCTCTTGTGTGTATTTTGCTGTCAGGAAGTTCAGGTGTTTACGGTCACCCTTGCATAGTATTGTAATGCAAATTAGCAGAATATCAAGACTAATTGCTTATTTTAAGAAAAAGCAAATTTCAATTAATTGCTGTGGCTTGTTTATTATTAAATATGTTTGAATAGGTGAGAATTCTCTGTGTGCGCTGCTAAAAATCTGCTGAGCGGCACCCAGAAGGAAGCTGGGCAAGCGCACATGCGCACAGCTTAGAGGGAACACTGGTGCAGACCTGATATTTGGAGATATAGATTGTCATTGTGTGTCTCTTGTTGGTATGTCACCTTGTCCTTTGCTGCAAAGGAAAGTGAGACATGTTTAGGCTCTGCAGACAGTTTTGGGGTTCTCACAAACCTTGAAAGGGGCTAGAGGACAAAAGCACAAATACCGAAGCAAAGCCATCTTAGTTTCTGTAGCACACAGTAAAACCTTCTTTCAGTGCAAAAAGAAATAATGTTTTTGTTCGCAAGGAGAAAAGGCCCGCTCTCTGCTGCTCTTGAGAGGGTAATAGAACCAATTCATTACTGTGATTTTCTGTGCGATGTTTACCATACATACTAAGAAATATGTCTGGAACACACAAGAAAAGTTTACCTTTCGAGCTCCTGGGAAGGAAGAGTGAAGGTCGATGCAGTGCAGGGCAACACGACTAAAAACAGAATGGCGCCTCTGGCATTAAAAAGCTTGTGATGTCCATGTGTAAAGACTGGTAGGGGGTGTCTGTACTTCTGCTCTCTATATGGTAGAGGAGAGGCACAGAGGACCCCAGCCAAGATTCTCTATTATTGGTACGTGGTCGAGCAATCAAGGCCTAGCTTCTCAGGAGGTGATGCGGGCTGGTTCTTAAGTACAGTGTAGTCCCCAAGCACTCACAAAGGAATGCCCACACACTGTATTAGTGAAAACACAGTCTTTATATAATTAATATTCCTTGAAAAGGACCAGAGGGCAAAGCTCCTGATGAGTCTTAGGCCTCATGTCCCAATACCGAAGGACAGCCATCTTAGACTTGGTAGCACATGTGGCAAAAAGCCTGCATGGGTCTCCTGCAGGGGCTCTAGGGGGTCTAGAGGTGGGATGTGTGCACTGACCAACCATGTGGAGCGGGAGGACCCTTGGGGTACACTATCGGTGACAAATGTCCTGTATGGTAGGGGTTTGTCCCATTTTTCCTGAGAGGTTTCTTAGCTGAGAATTCAGGAGTATCCTGGATCATCTTTACTGGCCAATAGCTGTAGAGTGAATTCCTTGATGGCAAGCTAGGCTGACTCGGCGCTACACTGAGGCCTGAGGCATGATGGTCTATCATGGGCGAGACAGTCTCTTTCACTATGGTTTTGCAGCTGTGCAGTGAACGGCTCCTCTGTGATCTTGACTAGGAATGATGGGGCATGAGTCTGAGCAGTCTAGAGGGTCCGTCGCCTTTTTATTAGCGGCTTAGAATGTTGCCTGTTAAAGTGGTTCAGGAAATGTCTTTGTCTCCAGGATGTGCAGCAAGGTGATGGCGGGTGGAAGTATTCTCAATATTCCCTTTAATAATTGAGGCGTTGCAAGGGTTGTAGGAAGAGGTAGAAGCAGTCATCTTTCTCAGCTAGTTGACCATTTTGAGCTCATAAGTTGCTACACAGTACTTGAATTGGGTACTTTCTGGGTGCATAGTTAGTTGGAGGCTGGCCACGATAGGGTAAGGATTAATGGGGCCTCAGTACGACTTTGGAGGCAGCCATGCCCTTAACAAGGGCATGGCTGCCTCCTAAATCGTGTCCGGTCTGGGTTCCCTGAATGGGGAAATACCGGGCCATTCCGAGTATGAAGGGCCCGGTATTTCCTCCTTCAGGTAACCCGGGCCCGGTTCTTCCCCATTCCCATTCAAGCCCTCATAGGGCTCAATGGGAATGGGGAGGGAGCTAACAACGGGCCCATTACGAACGGGCCTGTTGTTAGCTCACTGGTCCCCTCGCGGGACCCGCTATGGATGTCTGGAAAAACCAGACGTCCAGAGCGGGTCCCGCGAGGGGACCTCGTAATTGTGCGGAATTACCGGCGCCGTTAAACCCATTCCGCACAAGTCATAATGAGGCCCATGGTCTACATTTCTGAATCTAATCACTATTTGTGGTGCCCTCTCTCTGGATTCCTGGGAATGAAGGGGCTTTTGAATCTCATGTGCCTTCTTGCCTTTTCATTGCTTCGTGTCTGGATCATGATCCTGCCCTCTGCCCCCTGTCTTTTTTAGTATCTTGTAGCCTGTGTGGTCACTGGGGATATCCCACTTACTCTCCGCTTGGTACCCCGGGAGTACCTAAGGGGCAATGGGTTTGTCTTGGAATCAAGATAACGCTGAGCAACACAGATTTGAATCCTGGTCTGTGCTTAGAAACTGGTTTCAGGCATTAAGCGAGTTAGAAAAGATTAATCAATAAAATTCCTTTACATTGTGGTGGATGCCAAGCTGAAGGATGGGTTCCCTTGCTTGGTCTGGGGTTTCTCCGTTTTGGTGGTCGCTTGGGCTAGGATGTCCAAGGTTCCTCCCGAGTGGGGCTATAGGCTGTGCAGCCTTTTGCTAGTAAGTCTTGACACGGTATTGAATTGGTGAAAGGAGGTTTCCCTGAAAGACTCTTTCATTGTTGCATCCATGGGAGGTCAGTGGTGTGTGGGGGAGGTCAGTGGTGTGTGGGGGTTTATGGCTACTCATTTGTTTACTGATATAATATTGTATTTTTATCGCACCCATGCACAAGTGTTTCACTGGAGGGTTCATAGTGGTGCATCTAGAACTGTTTGCTGTTACTGAGTCGTACAATATCAATGTCATCTTTTCTATTTGAGATAGATTTTTTTGTTTGAAGTTTGAATTTGAGTTTGGAATCTGCAAAGCACAGGCTGGGCAGCACTCATGGCATGGTGGCGAGGCAGCACCAATAAAAGGACCACATCAAAACATTCAGGAGGCAAGTAAACAAAACAAAACGTGTTTGGGACTTTTCGGAAAATGGTGTTGGAATTCAATCTTATGGATGGTAAGTGATAGTTGGTTCCAAAGCCGTGACCTAACAGCTGAAATTAGACCATCGGCCCTGGAAACTACTTCTTGGCTTAGCCACGTCCAAAAGAAAAAGATACTCCAAACTCAGTGCTTGTAAAGATTTGTAACACGTGGTCTTACCTTCAAGATACTTTGGTCTTAGGAATTATCTATGAATTTCAGATGAACATTTACCCCTTCATCTCAAAAGGGTTGATATTGTTTTCTGAATCACTTAACAAATGAAATATGTTCCAATCTGTACAGCAGTGAAGTGTCTTGATACCACTGGACTTGCAATTATTGACATGGCCAGTGTCAAGCAATGATGATAGTCTTGAAGACCCTAAGTGTCTCCTTAAAACCATTCATAGCAGTGAAATGATCCTCGGCAGAACTCCTTCATTTCAACATCTCGCGATTGTTCCGCAGATCCCATCTACAGGGTCACTCTGCACGAAGAGGCGGTATACGCTAAATGTCTACAAAAAAGGACCTGAATCTTGTAAACAAAGCTGGAACCATAAAAACGTACAGTAATTCACAAGTCAGGATGGATAGCTAGCAATGACTCAGAATGTGTTGCAATGAGGATAAGTCTTGGATGGACAGGTCTACAGGAGTAAAAGTCACTGGGGCACTTTCTGAGGATGTTGAGATATGGCCCTGGTGTCCCAGGGCACTCCAACTAAAACTGATGAGTCATTCCTGATGGAAATGTACAGATATGGCCCTCGTGTCCAGGGCAATCCAACCAAAACTGATGAGTCATTCCTGATGGAAATGTACAGATATGGCCCTCGTGTCCAGGGCAATCCAACTAAAACTGATGAGTCATTCCTGATGGAAATGTACAGATATGGCCCTCGTGTCCAGGGCAATCCAACCAAAACTGATGAGTCATTCCTGATGGAAATGTACAGATATGGCCCTCGTGTCCAGGGCAATCCAACCAAAACTGATGAGTCATTCCTGATGGAAATGTACAGATATGTCCCTGTTTCCCGGGGCAGTCCAACCAAAACTGATGAGTCATTCCTGATGAAAATGTACAGATATGGCCTTGGTGTCCCGGGGTACTCCAACCAAAACTGATGAGTCATTCCTGATGAAAATGTACAGATATGGCCCTGGTGTCCCGGGGCACTCCAACTAAAACTGATGAGTCATTCCTGATGAAAATGTCCAGATATGGCCTTCGTGTCCCAGGGCACTCCAACCAAAACTGATGAGTCATTCCTGATGAAAATGTACAGATATGGCCCTGGTGTCCCAGGGCACTCCAAACAAAACTGATGAGTCATTCCTGATGAAAATGTACAGATATGGCCCTGGTGTCCCAGGGCACTCCAACCAAAACTGATGATCCATTCCTGATGAAAATGTATTTATTAAATCTCTTCACTTTCAGAGAACACACAGAATGTTTCTCTCAAATTGTCCTTATTTAGTTTTTATTCAAATTAATTTCAATATTTGCTTAACGCTGGCCCTACCTAGAGGGCCTCGGAGAGCTTTGCATGGTTCAAAGTTTGAAAAGGTGTGAGTTGAGAAAAGAAGTTACAGAATGTTTTCAGGAAAGGCCAGGAAGACTAGGACAGACACTTGATAGCAGTAGCAGTAGTGGAGGGCAGGGTCATGTGTGGGGAAACAGGTCTGTTGTCAGGGTCTTTCTGAAGTGGTGTTGGCAGGTGCAGTCTGCATGTGAAGGGTTCCGGTGTTACATGCACTGGGTCCCCAGTGGGTACATGCTTGTTTTTGTGGGCATGTGAGTTTGCAGAGTGGAAAGTGTAGACAGTGTTGGCTTGCTTATCTGGTGTTTGTGTGGGTGATGAGTTTGAGTTTGTCATGAAGCTAGGATGCATTTCTGCGGTGGATGCAGAGTCCTTTGAAGACAATTCTCTGGGCCATGGGGAGCCAGTGGAGCTGGGGTGAGGGGTGCATGTTTGCGTGGTGAAGGTTGAGTCTGGCTCCTGCGTTTTGTGTGGCTGGCAAAGGGGCAAAGGTGCTGTTGGGAAGTCCAGTGAGAAGAGCCTTTCCATTGTCCTTCCATCCTTGCTGCACGCAGATTAATACCAATGATCTTATTCTTCTCTGAGCATCGAGCCAATGTTTAATTTTGCTTGCAGACCACTGATTGGCTAGTAGTGACGCTACACCTGTTTGTTTGTTTCAGTGTAAACAAACACGAACTATTAACAAAAAAGCATAAAGTAACAAATGCCGTATTCACAATGGAGTGAAAGGTTCCGTGGTCTATGGGTTTGCCCTTCCCTAGAAGCGGGCAATTCACAGGTGATGGAAGAGGACACCCCACCACAAGCTTTGGCCCCGTATAATCTCTGGTTTATTACAAGCCAATACAATGCAATTATAGACAGAATTCAACTTGGCGTTACGATACAATTCACAAATTGATATCTGGAGGGTTACTAACATAGTGAGTACAATGCATAGAAGAGCGCGGGATGCCTTGAATATGAGAGGAATAAATGCTACATGGACATCACAAGCTTTTTAATGCCAGAGGCGCCATTCTGTTTTTAGTCGTGTTGCCCTGCACTGCATCGACCCTCACTCTTCCTTCCCAGGAGCTGGAAAGGTAAACTTTTCTCGTGTGTTCGGGACATATTTCTTAGTATGTATGGTAAACATCGCACAGAAAATCACAGTAATTAATTGGTTCCATTACCCTCTCAAGAGCAGCAGAGAGCGGGCCCTTTCTCCTTGCAAACAAAAACATTATTTCTTTTTGCACTGAAAGAAGGTTTTACTGTGTGCTACAGAAACTAAGATGGCTTTGCTTCGGTATTTGTGCTTTTGTCCTCTAGCCCCTTTCAAGGTTTGTGAGAACCCCAAAACTGTCTGCAGAGCCTAAACATGTCTCACTTCCCTTTGCAGCTAAGGACAAGGTGACATAGCAACAAGAGACACACAATGACAATCGATATCTCCAAATATCAGGTCTGCACGCACCTCTGCCCCAGCTGCTGATCTCATTCTAACTCTACACAAGATGCAGCACATCTGCCCCCTTCATGATATCTGTGTTTTATTCTGTGTGTGCTTCTTTAAGCAACAGCTGGGGTGGCTCTAGCAAAAGCAGTCCACTCCTCCAAAATGGCTGTGTGCTTGCTCCGGTCATGAGCGAATAGCAATGGCTCCAGTGACTCTTGCAAATGCCCACTTGACAATGCAGAGCTTGCCCAGAGTGAGCCAGAGACACAAATACAGTGTGACAGAAAGAGCAGAGAAACAGAGATCGAGAGGAGGGAGAGTGAGAGAGAGCCAGAGAGATAAAGAGAAACAGAGAGAGAGAGAGAGACAGAGAGACAGAGACATAGAGAAAGACAGAGAGAGGGAGCGAAAGACACAGAGAGATAAAGAGAAAGAAAACGAGAGAGAAAGAAACAGAGAGGAAGCGACAAAGTGAGAAAAAGCGAGAAAGACAGAGTGAGAGAGAGAAAGGGGCAGAGATAAAGAGAAAGCGAGAGAGAGAAACAGGGAGAGATAGAAAGGGACAGAGAGATAGAGTGAGAAAGAGGTACACATACAGTGTGACAGAGAGAGACAGAGAGATAAAGAGAAACAGAGAGAGAGAGAGACAGAGACAGAGACATAGAGAAAGACAGAGAGAGGGAGCGAAAGACACAGAGAGATAAAGAGAAAGAAAACGAGAGAGAAAGAAACAGAGAGGAAGCGACAAAGTGAGAAAAAGCGAGACAGACAGAGTGAGAGTGAGAGAGAGAAAGGGGCAGAGATAAAGAGAAAGCGAGAGAGAAACAGGGAGAGAGAGAAAGGGACAGAGAGATAGAGTGAGGCAGAGGTACACATACAGTGTGACAGAGAGAGACAGAGAGATAAAGAGAAACAGAGAGAGAGAGAGAGAGAGAGAGAGAGAAAGAGAGAGGAACGGAGAGAGAAGAGAAAAAGAGAGTAAGAGAGAGAAACAGAGAGAGGGAAAGAGAGAGAGAGAGAAAGAGACAGAGAGATAGAGTGAGACAGAGAGAGAAAGAAGCAGAGCGAGAAAGAAACATAGACAGAGACAAAGAGAGGGAGAGAGCGGGAGAGATAGAAACAGAGAGAGGGAGAGAAAGACACACAGAGATAGGGAGACCGAGAGAGATAGAAACAAAGAGAGAGAAAGAAACAGAGAGAGAAAGCGAGAGAAAGAGAGAGAAACGGAGAGAGAAGAGAAAAAGAGAGTAAGAGAGAGAAACAGAGAGAGGGAAAGAGAGAGAGAGAGGAAGAGAGAGAGAGAAAGAGAAACAGAGAGAGCGATAGGGAGAGAGAGAGAGCGAGGGAGAGAGAAAGAGAGAGAAGCAGAGAGAGGGAGAGAGAGAGGGCGAGAGAGAAAGAGAAACAGAGAGGAGAGAGGGAGAGAGAGAGGGAGAGAGAAAGAGGGAGAGAAACAGAGAGAGGGAGAGAAAGACACACGGAGATAGGGAAACTGAGAGAGAAAGAAACAAAGAGAGAAAGCGAGAGAAAGAGAGAAACGGAGAGAAGAGAAAGAGAGAGATAGAAAGAGAGAGAAACGGAGAGAGAAGAGAGAGAGAAAGAGAGAGAAACGGAGAGAGAAGAGAGAGAGAGAGAGAAAGAGCAAGAGAAAGCGAGAGAAAGAGAGAAACGGAGAGAGAAGAGAAAGAGAGAGAGAAGCAGAGAGAGGGCGAGCGAGATAGAGAGATCAGTGCATGAGTTGCTGGGCTCAGCTACTGTGGATAACTTTTCTAATACACCGATATTTTCTGAATGGGGATTTTGCAAGGGGGTGTCTGTGAAGGCGCGTGGTTTTGCTGGTGCCTGGGTGGGAGAGCAAGTTTACGGATCACTTGTGGGGCGGGGGGGGTGGGAGGGTTCCTAGGGAGGTGCTGCAAAGTGATCTGAGGGAACTCTGCTAGCAAAGGGCATTTCTTGCACGAGCCTCGCCTATTGCCTCAGAGGCGTTGCTAGGGGAAGGCTGAGGGGGCTATAACCCTGGATCTTTTGGTTGTAGCCCTGGATAGAAGCTCAGGGACTACAACCAAAATGTTAGCTAGCCCCGGTCCGCCAGTCCTGACACCTGACATTAGCGTAGCCCCGGATCTTTTCCAGACCTAGCAACACCCCTGTATTGGCCCCTGTATCATGAAAGAATGCTGTGTCCAGTTGCCTCTTCCATTGCAGAGGCGAAGAGATGAGGCTGAGACCAGGACCCGCTTAGTGTGTTAGAGATAAACGGGGTTCAGGGCAACATGCGGATCTCACGCTGGTTGGAGCCTGTGCTCACGTAGCTGGAGGTTCAGCTCACCCACTGCTAAGATCTTCTGAAACTCCAGGGCCCGCCACTATCGGGTGCCCTTCGGTGCCACGCAGCAGATGCCATGTGCTGAGAATCACGTGCCAGGACACCTGTATCCTTTAGCGGTTCCACTGATGCACCCCCCTGCGTTCACCCCCAACACAGTGCCTACAGAGCTGTGCGTGTTCTCGCCATTCTGGAATGAGCTCATGCTTACATGCGGATTCCAACATATCAGTCACATGCCTCGGATTGTGTGTGAGCAGTGCCTTCACTCTCAAATGCCACCTGGCAAAGCTATTCCATTATGAAGCGATACTTTAAGCAGCGATGACATCCTAGCTCGCGGCTAACTACTTACATATGAAATTCCCACACATCCAGAATACAATGTTTACCAATAGCTGAGCAAATGCTCATCAAATGCCTTGAATTTGAGAATCCCTGTCACTTTCAGGGGACGTGTACGATGATATACTTCTAACAGAGTGGCTATAGGCCATCTTCTGGAATTTTCCAGACCGGCGCACTCTGATGATGTCACTGAAGGTGCTTTACTAATGAAATGAATGAGTGTGTGCCACAGTCTTTTACTACATTTACTACAAAAGAGCTTCTTTTCACTTTTCTTTACAGAAAAAGTGATGATTACTAAGAAGTGTGCAACTGCCTGCAAGCCCAGCACGGTGAGCCTGCGCTCCGTTTCCTGCTGCACCACTCAGCTGTGCAACAGGGCAGAGGAGAGCGGCACATAGCAGAGCTGGAAAGGTAAGGTGGGAATGCGGGGACCGGATGATCACATATCGATTATAACTTCCAATGCATTGAGTGCTACTTGTGTCTTCCCATGATCACGACCCTCGGCATTGCCCACAAGGCTTTCTGGGCCTGGGTCCTACTTACCTGCAATGCTGCCTACCTAAATACTGTCCCCCCCCGAGCCCTCCGCTCATCTACCTCCAACCTTCTGCGAGTGAGCCTTTTCTCCAAGCAGAGATCTGGAGGGAGATCCTTATCCTCAGCAGGTGCCTCCCTCTGGAATAGTCTCCCTGCTGTTCCGTAAGACCTTCCTCTTCTCCTCCTTCGCTCTCCCTCTACCCTGCTAACCTGCCTCTCTGCTCTTTCCCTCTCCCCCTCCTTTTCCTCACAGCTGGTTGACTGGCTGCCTGGTGAATCCAGATTCTCGCAGGTCACAGGCACCCCCGCCAGTCCTCTCTCGCACTTGCCTCAGAGCCCTGCACTCGCCCCACTCTCTCTGCACTTGAGAAATTACCCATGAGATTGGCTCTCTCTGCACTTACCCCTGACTCCTCCGACTGGGTGCACTTGGACCTCCCCCTCCCTGTACCCTTCTCTGCACTTGCACGATCCGAATGCACCGTGCCTGAAGATTGTCTGTTTCTCCCCTGTCCTCACCCCTTAATTGAACTTGGTAAAACTGCAGAATCGCTGTCGGGCCTATTTGCTGTGTCTCACCTGTTAATTATAATTTGCACTTACTCTGCCTGTGCAGACTATTATCATCTCAGAATTTCAAGAGCTCTGATACGAGGGCTGTTTTCCCATGTACCCACCCTCCTTGAGCGCTTTGAAACACTTGCCTTGTGTATAGGCGCTTTATAAATAAACATTACCATTACCATGTCTCGGCATAACTTTGTGGTTACTGTATCCGACGTACTGACCAGACAGGGCAGTTTGGCGGTGGGACGGCAGGTAACTGTAAAATCGGCTGGCCCTGTACGATAATCCTGACACCCAAGTCCAGATCTTTGGAATCCTTCTCGAGCTGTTTCCCCCAACACAGAACAACTCGGTCGGGAGGGGTAACTTCATTGCATCTTCTCCAACCTTCTCTACTCCATCACGATTTCCTTGTCTAATATCCTTCGCTGAGACTTCAACGTCCCTGAGTCTCAAACAGCAAAACACCTTTGTGACTGACGGCTCTCTCGGATCAACTCCAGGAACCTTGCGCGAATCGTACTTTCCCCACTCTCGTCAAAGGCCACATGCTGACCCCCATCTTTGCCTCCTCTCTGCCCACAGAAAATCACACCAGCCGCAAAGAGAAGAGCTGCAATCAGCCCTTCACATGCCGCACCGCAAACCTTTGGAGCCCGGTTCAGAGAACAACTACCATCCTCCAGTTCCGCAAAACACTAAACACGTGGCGGTTGCACCACTGCCTGATTCATGGAATTATTTGCGCCGAAAACGCAGATTTGCACGCCTTTCTGGAGGAAAATCCCTGTTTAAAGTATGGGGATTTTCGGGCAGAAAGGCTTCCGCCCATTGTAAAGCACGCTGCTGCTCTCAAACTAACCCATATATTCTGGAACCTGGTGGGGCAATACAGAACGCAGACATAAGCCTCCTGGTTACCCTTCATTATCAAGAACTCACTCCACAGATAAGACCATTCCTGGCAATAACTCATAACTGGTGACAGTGAAGTATCATTTCTGTGCATTCATACATTCCAACGTGTCCAGAAACCCCTCCCTACCCTGTGCGGAGTCTGAGACAGGGCCGGTCTCCAGCAAACACCCAGAAATTCATGCACATTCATTCATGCATCAGTGTCTCGCAATCCCTCGTGCAAACGCACAACACACACTTCTTATGCACTTGCGCACAGATCTTCCACGAGGCCCTCTGGCCCACACGCAGAAATAACAAGAACTAGGAACCAGAGAGAGCTTCCTGCTCCCTGAGGACTGGGCGTGTCCTGAATGCAGACCTGGAAGACTTAATTATGCACTGTGGTGCAGGAGTGTCACCTAGGCCCAATCAGGCCTGTGGTATCCCAGTCTGCATGCACAATGGGCCGATACCCCAGCCTGCATGCCCAATCAGGCCTGCGATACCCCAGCCTGCATGCCCAATGGGCCGATACCCCAGCCTGCATGCCCAATGGGCCGTGCAAGGTTGAGGAAGCAAAACGTCCCCTAGAAACACTTGTGTATAGGCGCGTTATAAATGACTTATCACATCAAATCATGCACGCCGTGGAACCTGACCCTTCATCGGGAAAACCACGTTTCCCTTTGACAGCTAAATTCAGCCCAGGGGCACTTGGGGGGCTTTCCATGGGCTGCCTTTGGCTCCCCCATGAGGGGCTATGGGTGTGTTGGCGCCCCCTCGTCTCTTATAGGGGAGCCACCCCTAAGGGGAGTATCATGTCAGAGTATAGTTGAGAAATTGTATGCCGACCGTCATTCAAAATTCATATTTTCTCTAAAAAGTAAAAAAAAATATGGTTATCACTTAAAAAGTGCTAAATATTCTTGTCTTATTTTTCACCAGCTGGTGAGGAGGGGATCAAGGCGTCACCCGTGCTGATCCCTGAAAGCCGATTGGCTGCTGTTGCTCTGTGACTGAATTGAGGGAGGAGGGGGCGCCAATTAACTCTCCCTCCGCCATTGCATGAAGATACATGAACCTGGATTCCCTGTTACTTGCTGTTTCTTTGCCTTGTCGATGAATAAACATGTTCTTCCATCTATGGTGGCCTTTCCTTTTTCAAGTCAGAAAATTGTTGCCGTGCGCTTGGGTTTCCCCGTAGAAGGGGTTAGTAAGGACCCCAAACCCACACAAGAACAGTCTTAGAAATATGGCCTTATGTTCAGGTCCTGGAGAAATGAATGCGAGACATCTCCAAGACGATTCCCTTAGACTTACATACAAGTCTCAAACACTGCATGTTCGTAATACAAAAATGAATAAAAAACAATATTATTTTGATGAAAACATTTCAATTTGGTTTTATCTGTGTTACCTGTCATGAGCTCTCGTATGCACCTCCAGTGTTGCCCGTGCACACCACTAGGTGTCACAATAGTAGTATTAGGGAATACCCTCGTCAAATGTTTTTTTTTTACAAGCGGCCACGCCCCTTTCCCCACACCTAATCCTGTCCCATTTTGATATCCATTGGATTGAACCCCAACATGTTTTATATCAATTTGATAAGACATTTTGTACAATTTGATAAGAACCCCAATGTTTTTTATATACATTTTATATTAATTGGATATACATTTGATGGACATTTCTGGAGCAGCCCCTGGTTGTAGAGGCCAGGCGAGCATCCGCGAGCGAACTGAGCTACTAAGACAAGGACTATAAATCTATGGTCATGCGGAGTGAAGGGGTTATGACACCAGAGAGTGACTCTGGCAAGCAATATTTATGGCTATAATGTTGGTATGAATTTAATATACATTTTATATTTATTTATTTCATTTGCTAAAGCGCCCAAACCCAGAGGCATTACAGCGTGTGTACATAGTAAGTGGTTACAGACAGGATGGTATGAAAAATAGTACAGTGCATGTTTAAACATATTTGTTATAAAGCCAGGTATTTAGGAGCTTTTTGAAGGCAAGCAAATATGGTATTTTAGATGTGTTTAGGAAGTGTATCCAACAAGGTGGGGACATTGACACAGAAGCTAGTGGCCCCTGTATGCTTACCGTTGAATCTGTGCGTAAGCAAGGCCAGGCTGCCGGAGGATCTCACTGCACGAATCACTGGTTTTGCACATATGCAAGAGATGACATAGGAGGGGGCGTTCTGGTGCAGACATCAGTGGGCGATGGCCAGTGTTTTAAATTCAATATGTGCTTTTATTGGTAAAATGCTAAGAATCCCAAGAATGTTCAATAAGGACTTTTTGTATATACATTCTATGGCAATCAGATTTAATTCTGATCTAAAGGGCTGTGTTAAGGCTATGATGGGGCTGGGGGAGGGACTAATAACCCAGATATATATCTTTTGTGGTAGGCCTGAAAAATGTACATGCTCCTCTGACCTTTCCGGTGGTGTTCAGGGTGGAGGAACCAGTGATTATGAACCGCTACAGTTGCGACGAAGGGTAAACAATCCCCTAAAGTTCTGATGATTTCTACGATAGTTATGCCCTTGACTGCATGATGGGATGGAAGATGATCAGGATTTGATGGCTGGTTACGAAGCCGAGGAGTTCTGGGATGAGGATGATGTGGTTCTAGAGCAGCCGCTGGTCATGATGCCAGGCCGACCATCAGCGGCAGCTGTGAACTCTGAAGGCAAGGACTATGAATATATTGTTTTGCAGGAAGATGTGGCTATGGCACCGGAGAGTGAGCCCGCCCCTCTGGGACTTTGGGGAAAACCGGGATCCATGTGAGGGAGCGAGGAGAGCCAATGTGCCACAGAGACTATAAATGTTTACTGCGTTTGCTGCTCAAATCAATTTGAAAACCAGGGGGATTGTGCTAACAGTCTATCTAAGGAATGCATTTTGCTAATAGAGACTGATAGCGTTAAAGACAATGGGCCTCTTTACGACGTTTGAAGTAAGGCAACAACGGCACTGGTAGTGTTACCGGCACCGTTGTTGCCATGCCGCAACATTACAAGTTTGCTCGGGGGTGCTGCTCTGTATGCCTGGTCACACCAGGCATGCAGAGCGGCACCCGCGAGCAGTCAGGATGGTAGCAACGGTACCGTTATGAATGGTACCGCTGCTACCATCCTCCCCATTCCCATTGAGCCCTATGGGGGCTCAATGGGAATGGGGACATAACGGCTCTGGGATCCGTGAAAGGGAAATTACCGGGCCCTCCAAGGTCGGAATGGCCCGGTAATTCCTATTTCGCGAGACCCGGAGCTGGACCCGAGTTTGGGAGTAGCCATGCCCTCATTAGGGGCATGGCTACCTCCAACCTCGTAATGAGGCCCAACGTCATTATTTATTGTGTTTGCTGATCAAACCAAAACGAAAACCTGGGGTAACGCGCTAACAGCCTGTGTAAGGAATGTGTCTCGCTGATGGAGACCAATACGGACACAGCAGCTCTCACCGTGCTGATATGCAGGCCATACAGGGTTTTACAGCCATAGTGGTGGCATCATGCTTAAAGTACTACTTTTGCAGATGGTGCTACGGACATAAAATTGACAATCCTTGGAAATAGCTAATGCTGATAATTCGCTACATAGAATATGTTAAGTGTTGATTCCTAAACGTCTTCTAAGATTGATGCGGCTGACACAGCTGCTGACACAGCTAAGGACTGGAAGCGGAGTGGAACGATGCATGTCTAACATTCTATGAGCTACACCATCACCAAAAAAAAACATCTGAAAATTAAGCAGTTTAGACGCCAATGGGTGTTAGAAAAATCATTTAGAAAACAGTTTGGGAGTGAGAAGGGATAAAGTATATCTAATTCAATATAGAGCAAATTGACCCATGCCCATGAAGATTCAGACTGTAGATATTTAACATGTATTTACGCTTACTTGGAGGATATAAAAAATGTTGACACGTTTACTTATCGACGGAGTGGAAGGATCTGTGTCTAAGAATTAATCACGCATACTACGGAATCTGTGGCCCGATTGATCTCCGTGCAGCGACTGATACCCCAAACTATTTAATGTGAAACCCACCATTGGCTGTGTACAACAATTATTGTTGGATTTACTCAAAGAGGATCTAGGGACTAAGACATCAAGGATGTTGTGTTTATTTATTTTTATTTTGACATTTATAGCAGCACACTAAGCCAGGGGGCATCGTGGCGCTAGTTACACAGGAAAGACAAAGGAAATGGTGCAGTGGTACATTTAGTTAAAAAGGAGGGTTTTCAGGCTCTTTCAGAAAGTCTGGTTCAGCCTGCAGGTGTAGGGGAAGATTCAGCCCAGACTCAGAAACTCACTCTTCCTCTCCTCCATCCTCTCCATCCTCTCCAACCTCTCCATCCTATCCATCCTCTCTATCCTCTCCAAACTCTCCATCCTCTCCTACCTCTCCATCCTCTCCATCCTCTCCATCCTCTCCATACTCTACATCCTCTCCATCCTCGCCATCCTCTCCATACTCTACATCCTCTCCATCCTCTCCATCCTCTCTATCCTCTCCAAACTCTCCATCCTCTCCTACCTCTCCATCCTCTCCATACTCTACATCCTCTCCATCCTCGCCATCCTATCCATCCTCTCTATCCTCTCAAAACTCTCCATCCTCTCCTATCTCTCCATCCTATCCATCCTATCCATCCTCTCCATCCTCTCCATCCTGTCCATCCTCTCCATCCTCTCTATCTTCTCCATCCTCTCTATCCTCTCTATCTTCTCCATCCTCTCTATCCTCTCTATACTCTACATTCTCTCCATCCTCTCTCTCCTATCCATCCTCTCCATCCTCTCCATCCTATCCATTCTCTCCATCCTCTTCATCCTGTCCATCCTCTCCATCCTCTATATCTTCTCCATCCTTTCCATCCTCTCTATCTTCTCCATCCTCTCTATCCTCTCCATCCTCTACATCCTCTCCATCCACTCTATTCTCTCCATACTCTACATTCTCTCCATCCTCTCTATCCTCACCTCCTCTGCATCCTCTCCATCCTCTCCATCCTCTGCATCCTCTCCATCCTCTCCATCCTCTCCATCCTCTCCATCTTCTTCATCCTCTCCATCCTCTCCATCCTCTGCTTCCTCTCCATCCTCTTCATACTCTCCATCCTCTCCATCCTCTCCATCCTCTGCATCCTCTCCATTCCCTCCATCTTCTTCATCCTCTCCATCCTCTCCATCCTCTGCTTCCTCTCCATCCTCTTCATACTCTCCATCCTCTCCATCCTCTCCATCCTCTGCATCCTCTCCATCCTTTCCATCCTCTGCTTCCTCTCCATCCTCTTCATACTCTACATACTCTCCATCCTCTCCATACTCTACATCCTATTCATACTCTACATCCTCAACATCCTCTCCATTTTCTCCATACTCTACATCCTATTCATACTCTACATCCTCTCCATCCTCTCCATCTTCTTCATACTCTCCATCCTCTCCATCCTCTCTATCTTCTCCATCCTCTCCATCCTCTCCATCCTCTCTATTCTCTCCATCCTCCCCATACTCTCCATCCCCTGCATCCTCTGCATCCTCTCCATCCTCTGCATCCTCTCCATCCTCTGCTTCCTCTCCATCCTCTCCATACTCTACATCCTCTTCATACTCTACATCCTCTCCATCCTCTCCATCCTCTCCATCTTCTCCATCCTCCCCATCCTCTCCATCCTCTCTATCTTCTCCATACTCTCCATCCTCTCCATCCTCTCTATCTTCTCCATCCTCTGCATCCTCTCCATCCTCTGCATCCTCTCCATCCTCTCCATCTTCTCCATCCTCTCCATCTTCTCCATCCTCCACATCCTCTCCATCCTCTCTATCTTCTCCATCCTCTCCATCCTCTCCATCCTCTCCATCCTCTCCATCCTCTCCATACATAACATCCTATTCATACTCTACATCCTCTCCATCCTCTCCATCTTCTCCATACTCTCCATCCTCTCCATCCTCTCTATCTTCTCCATACTCTCCATCCTCTCTATCTTCTCCATACTCTCCATCCTCTTCATCCTCTCCATCTTCTTCATCCTCTCCATCCTCTCCATCCTCTGCTTCCTCTCCATCCTCTTCATACTCTCCATCCTCTCCATCCTCTCCATCCTCTGCATCCTCTCCATTCTCTCCATCTTCTTCATCCTCTCCATCCTCTGCATCCTCTGCTTCCTCTCCATCCTCTTCATACTCTCCATCCTCTCCATCCTCTCCATCCTCTGCATCCTCTCCATCCTTTCCATCCTCTGCTTCCTCTCCATCCTCTTCATACTCTACATCCTCTCCATCCTCCCCATACTCTACATCCTATTCATACTCTACATCCTCAACATCCTCTCCATTTTCTCCATACTCTCCATCCTCTCCATCCTCTCCATCTTCTTCATCCTCTCCATCCTCTCCATCCTCTGCTTCCACTCCATCCTCTTCATACTCTACATCCTCTCCATCCTCTCCATACTCTACATCCTATTCATACTCTATATCCTCTCCATCCTCTCCATCTTCTCCATACTCTCCATCCTCTCCATCCTCTCTATCTTCTCCATCCTCTCCATCCTCTCCATCCTCTCTATCCTCTCCATCCTCCCCATACTCTCCATCCTCTGCATCCTCTCCATCCTCTCCATCCTCTGCTTCCTCTCCATCCTCTTCATACTCTACATCCTCTCCATCCTCTCCATACTCTACATCCTATTCATACTCTACATCCTCTCCATCCTCTCTATCTTCTCCATCCTCTCCATCTTCTCCATCCTCCCCATCCTCTCCATCCTCTCTATCTTCTCCATCCTCTCCATCCTCTCCATCCTCTCCATCCTCTCCATACGCTACATCCTATTCATACTCTACATCCTCTCCATCTTCTCCATCTTCTCCATACTCTCCATCCTCTCCATCCTCTCTATCTTCTCCATACTCTCCATCCTCTCTATCTTCTCCATACTCTCCATCCTCTTCATCCTCTCCATCTTCTCCATCCTCTCCATCTTCTCCATACTCTACATCCTCTCCATCCTCTCCATCTTCTCCATACTCTCCATCCTCTCCATCCGCTCTATCTTCTCCATCCTCTCCATCTTCTCCATACTCTTCATCCTCTCCATCTTCTCTATCGTCTCCATCCTCTCCATCCTCTCCTTCCTCTCCATCTTCTCCATACTCTCCATCCTCTCCATCCTCTCCATCCTTTCCATCCTCTCCATCCTCTCCAACCTCTCCATCCTCTCTATCTTCTCCGTCCTCTCCATCCTCTCCATCCTCTCCATTCTCTCCATCCTCTCCATCCTCTCCATCCTCCCCATACTCTCCATCCTCTGCATCCTCTACATCCTCTCCATCCTCTCAATCTTCTCCATCCTCTCCATCCTCTCCATCTTCTCCATCCTCTTTTACCTCTCCATCCTCTCTATCTTCTCCATCCTTTTCTACCTCTCCATCCTCCCCATCCTCTCCATCCTCCCCATACTCTTCATCCTCTGCATCCTCTCCATCCTCTCCATCCTCTCTATCTTCCCCATCCTCTCCATCCTCTCCATCCTCTCCATCCTCTCTATCTTCTCCATCCTCTCCATCCTCTCTATCTTCCCCATCCTCTCCATCCTCTCCATCCTCTCTATCTTCTCCATCCTCTCCATCCTCTCCATCCTCTCCATCCTCCCCATACTCTCCATCCTCTGCATCCTCTCCATCCTCTCCATACTCTCCATACTCTCCATACACTCCATCCTCTCCATCCTCTCCATACTCTCCAAGCACACACCCCACCAGTCTTCATCTGCAGTGAAATATAGCTTCTGTGGCCTCAAAGAGGAATTATCATGCCCAGGTTCTCAGGGCTTTTGCTCGCTCCTGTTGTATCAGAATGTATTGCTGAACGCCCTATACATTGACATTGGAACTCATTACGAGTTTGTAGGGAGCACATGTCCTTAATAAGGGCATGGCTGCCTCCACACTCGGGTCCGAGTCGTTGGTCCCTGAATGGGGAAATACCGGGCCATTCTGACTTTGGAGGGCCCGGTATTCCCCATTCAGGGAACCCGGACACAGGCCATCCCCATTCCCATTTGAGCCCCCATAAGGCTCAATGGGAATGGGGAGCATGCTAACAACGGGCCCGTTAATGACTGGCCCATTGTTAGCATGCTGGTCCCCTTGCGGGACCCACAAAGGACGTCTGGTCTGACCAGACGTCCAGAGCGGGTCCCACAAGGGGACCTCGTAATGAGAGGGTACGGGGTTGACGGCCCCGGCATCTTTACCAGCGCCGTTAACCCCTTATCGCCTCACTTGTAATGAGGCACATTGATTTGCTAACCACATATTCACAGACAGGTGGAATTTAGGGGTCGATATAACGAGCAGAAGATTGCATGGAAGGTTTAACCTGAAGAGTTGAATGTAGTATGTTCAGTGTGCAATAATTAAAGTGCCTTGACACACTAACTTTATTTTCATCTAATACAATCTATAGTACGTTTTCACCAGGGAACCAACACAATTTAGATCTGTTTTTTTTTCGCGTATTTGGAATGCTGTCTCTTGAGGAGTGGTTTGCATGAGTATATGCAATGCATATCTATGAGTGTTTGACCTCACCATGCGGTGCCTGGATTCAGAGCAGCGTGTAAATGAGCATAAACCATGAGGTTGATGAATCATGAGCGGGACAACGAACCTCACCGACTACGGCCGCAAGCGTCAAGTGACCGACATACCCAAAAAGTAGCAATACAGCGAAACCCCAAGAGTTGATAGCAGGCAGGCAGCATCATCTACAATCCAGCTAAGATCATGCGCTGAATCACTTTGCTGAGAAGTCTGATGTGAACACAAGGCCGGCCAGGAGCACTAGGCTTCAAAAAGACGAACTTGCGTTGGGAAATGCCAGAGAGCGCTGCTGGGAAGCAGAGGCCTAATCGATGGCAACACTTGAAGCATTAACTGAGGTGGACGTTTCCAAGTTGTCCAAGGAACTGTCACACACAGACTCTTTGGGAAACTATTCCTTTGATGTGCTGCAAACAAGTAGGCCCTGTGCACAAACCAGCCTAGAGAAAAGACCAGCAATAACAACCAGGACAATCAGTCTCATAGATAGATCATTGCTCTAGTGACACTCCGAAATTTCCAGCCACACAGATTGGTACAAGCTAATGATTTACTTTAAAAACACTAATGTGTCTACTCAACCTTCCCACTACCAGCTCCAACTGTTCATTCCACCTAAAATACAACTAAGGCTGCCCTTTCTGAGAATAACGATCCTCTAAAACAGCACTTGCATATGACAAGCGTAAGCCTCACACAATAGCAGAAGAAGTTGTGTCTTCCAGTCCGTGGTGCTTAACAAGGAGACAGTGATGGCCACAGAGACTGGCGCTATGTCAACTCCTTCATCATCTTGCAATCCGGAGGAAGAAATGAACGTGCTTGCTTTTGCTTAGAAACAGGAACCCAGCAGAATACAGGTGGAGCAGACACCTTGCATCAAGATGGTAGATGGGTGGGTCCATTGCAAAAACACAGAAGACAAGCGCAGAGGGGATGGGCTGTATCACACTACAGCAGCACAAAATCAAGGGAGGGCCAATACTGAGGAGTTTATCGCCTTTAGCAACCTGGGTGTTATCGAAGAGATGAGTTCAGAGAGGCTTATAATGTCCATTTAAGGGGCACTTTGATGTGGAAGGACAGGGTGGTGGAAGGAAAGCACCGCAAGAGGATCTGGTGTTCGAGGGAAGAGGTTGTACGCATCCACCTGCTTGCGCAGAGCACAGGCATGCATCGGCTGCTAAAGCCTGTGATCTGAGCAACGGATGGGCTACTCACACTCACCAGGGTGCTAATTAGGGGTAACCCCAGAAGGAGTGTGTTTTTCAAATTGGTTATTGGATAAACATAGATGCAGCTATTGGTAGAACAAAGACTGATGGGAAAGACGAAAAGATGCAAAATCCGTGGGCACGTCAACATCAGTGTGCAGGGAAAATGTTGGAGGAGGCAGGAGGAGGAAACATGTCAGTGTAGATTGTTCGATGCATAACGTAAGCAAAAATAAAAACATGAAAAACAATCTTAATGTAAGATAATGAAGTAGATTTTTACCTCCACATTCTGATAACATATCAGGAGTCAGCTTTAGAGGCGCAAATGTAGCATGCCAGTGCCATTCACCTCAATACTATACTCCAAACCTCCACATTACAATACAGCGAGTCCTCATGGAGGGCATGCCAGTGCCATTCACCTCAATACTATACTCCAAACCTCCAAATTACAATACAGCGAGTCCTCATGGAGGGCATGCCGGTGTCATTTACCCCAATACTGGCAATACTCCAAACCTATAAATTACAATACAGCGAGTCATCATGGAGGGCATGCCAGTGACATTCACCTCAATACTGGCAATACTCCAAACCTCCAAATTACAATACAGCGAGTCCTCATGGAGGGCATGCCGGTGTCATTTACCCCAATACTGGCAATACTCCAAACCTCCAAATTACAATACCGCGAGTCCTCATGGAGGCTTCAGTTTGCGCATGCATTCGACGTAGAGCTCCGAGAACAGACACTGGACAGAATGGGCAAAGGTGTTGCGTGTGGCAAAATAACATGCATACAGTATTTTGTGAAAAAAGGGCCATGATTATCAATTGTCAAAAAAAAGACATCTGCACGTGAGGAATCAGACCAGCCGTTCAGGTTCCCAGGGAGAAGACTGGGGGGGGGGTCACCTGCCGCCTTGGTAGCCGCAGCTTCTCCGCTGTATACCCCCTTGCAATGACAAAGCAATGGGCACCAACAACCCTGCTATTCCGCGGGCTTGAGGATAGCGACAGAGACCACAAACACACCCGCTTCCTGAGGCAGTCCCATGACGCTGGTTGCGGAGGCCCCTTGAAGCACCCCAAAAGCCACTCTCCATGGTCGGTGGCACCCCAAGCCTCTGTGTCTTGAAGACCATGGAAAATCTGCCCCTGTCCAGCAGCACATTCCACAAATCCACTCTATGCACATCCATCCTTGATGATTGGCACGACCCGTCAGCCACATCTATGGGCACGCCTAGATCCATTCCTCCACGTTGGGATGCCTGTGAGGTTGCACAATCCACCGGCCACCCTGGATCCATGGCTTCAGTGCCTGCAGGCCATGAGTGTCCACAGTCCACATCCATGTGTAATCCGAGTTCCATTCCTCCACGTTGGGATGCCTGTGAGGTTGCACAATCCACGGGTCACCCTGGATCCATGGCTTCAGTGCCTGAAGGTCACGAGTGTCCACAGTCCACATCCATGGGTAATCCTAGTTCCATTCCTCCACGTTGGGATGCCTTTGAGGTTGCACAATCCACGGGTCACACTGGATCCATGGCTTCAGTGCCTGCAGGTCACGAGTGTCCACAGTCCACATCCATGGGTAATCCTAGTTCCATTCCTCCACGTTGGGATGCCTGTGAGGTTGCACAATCCACGGGCCACCCTGGATCCATGGCTTCAGTGCCTGAAGGTCACGAGTGTCCACAGTCCACATCCATGGGTAATGCTAGTTCCATTCCTCCATGTTGGGATGCCTGTGAGGTTGCACAATCCACGGGCCACCCTGGATCCATGGCTTCAGTGCCTGCAGGTCACGAGTGTCCACAGTCCACATCCACGGGCACGCCTGGATCCATTCCTCCACGTTGGGATGCCTGTGAGGTTGCACAATCCACGGTCCACACTAGATCCATGGCTTCAGTGCCTGCAGGTCACGAGTGTCCACAGTCCACATCCATGGGTAATCCTAGATCCATTCCCCCACGTTGGGATGCCTGTGAGGTTGCACAATCCACGGGCCACACTAGATCCATGGCTTCAGTGCCTGCAGGTCAAGAGTGTCCACAGTCCACATCCATGTGTAATCCGAGTTCCATTCCTCCACGTTGGGATGCCAGTGAGGTTGCACAATCCACGGGCCACACTAGATCCATGGCTTCAGTGCCTGCAGGTCACGAGTGTCCACAGTCCACATCCACGGGTAATCCGAGTTCCATTCCTCCACGTTGGATGCCTGTGAGGTTGCACAATCCACGGGCCACACTAGATCCATGGCTTCAGTGCCTGCAGGTCACGAGTGTCCACAGTCCACATCCACGGGTAATCCTAGTTCCATTCCTCCACGTTGGGATGCCTGTGAGGTTGCACAATCCACAGGCCACACTACATCCATGGCTTCAGTGCCTGCAGGTTACGAGTGTCCACAGTCCACATCCATGTGTAATCCGAGTTCCATTCCTCCACGTTGGGATGCCCGTGAGGTTGCACAATCCACGGGCCACCCTAGATCCATGGCTTCAGTGCCTGCAGGTCACGAGTGTCCACAGTCCACATCCATGGGTAATCCGAGTTCCATTCCTCCACGATCCTAGATCCATGGCTTCAGTGCCTGCAGGTCACGAGTGTCCACGGTCCAGATCCACGGGTAATCCTAGTTCCATTCCTCTACGTTGGGATGCCTGTGAGGTTGCCCAATTCCCAGGCCACCCTAGATCCATGGCTTTAGTGCCTGAAGGTCACGAGTGTCCACAGTCCACATCCACGGGTAATCCTAGTTCCATTCCTCCACGTTTGGATTCCTGTGAGGTTGTACAATCCACGGGCCACACTAGATGCATGGCTTCAGTGCCTGCAGGTCACGAGTGTCCACAGTCCACTTCCATGGGTAATCCTAGTTCCATTCCTCCACGTTGGGATGCCTGTGAGGTTGCACAATCCACGGGTCACCCTAGATCCATGGCTTCAGTGCCTGCAGGTCACGAGTGTCCACAGTCCACATCCACGGGTAATCCTAGTTCCATTCCTCCACGTTGGGATGCCTGTGAGGTTGCACAATCCATGGGCCACACTGGATCCATGGCTTCAGTGCCTGCAGGTCACGAGTGTCCACAGTCCACATCCATAGGTAATCCTAGTTCCATTCCTCCACGTTGGGATGCCTGTGAGGTTGCACAATCCACCGGCCACCCTGGATCCATGGCTTCAGTGCCTGCAGGTCACAAGTGTCCACAGTCCACATCCATGGGTAATCCTAGTTCCATTCCTCCACGTTGGGATGCCTGTGAGGTTGCACAATCCACCGGCCACCCTGGATCCATGGCTTCAGTGCCTGCAGGTCACGAGTGTCCACGGTCCACATCCATGGGTAATCCTAGTTCCATTCCTCCATGTTGGGATGCCTGTGAGGTTGCACAATCCACCGGCCACCCTGGATCCATGGCTTCAGTGCCTGCAGGTCACAAGTGTCCACAGTCCACATCCATGGGTAATCCTAGTTCCATTCCTCCACGTTGGGATGTATGTGAGGTTGCACAATCCACGGGCCACACTAGATCCATGGCTTCAGTGCCTGCCGGTCACGAGTGTCCACAGTCCACATCCACGGCTAATCCGAGTTCCATTCCTCCACGTTGGGATGCCTGTGAGGTTGCACAATCCACGGGCCACCCTAGATCCATGGCTTCAGTGCCTGAAGGTCACGAGTGTCGACAGTCCAGATCCACGGGTAATCCTAGTTCCATTCCTCCACGTTGGGATGCATGTGAGGTTGCACAATCCACGGGTCACCCTGGATCCATGGCTTCAGTGCCTGCAGGTCACGAGTGTCCACAGTCCACATCACGGGTAATCCGAGTTCCATTCCTCCACGTTGGGATGCCTGTGAGGTTGCACAATCCACGGGCCACCCTAGATCCATGGCTTCAGTGCCTGCAGGTCAAAAGTGTCCACGGTCCAGATCCACGGGTAATCCTAGTTCCATTCCTCCACGTTGGGATGCCTGTGAGGTTGCACAATCCACGGTCCACCCTGGATCCATGGCTTCAGTGCCTGAAGGTCACAAGTATCCACAGTCCACATCCATGGGTAATCCTAGTTCCATTCCTCCCACGTTGGGATGCCTGTGAGGTTGCACAATCCACGGGTCACCCTGGATCCATGGCTTCAGTGCCTGAAGGTCACGAGTGTCCACAGTCCACATTCAAGGGTAATCCGAGTTCCATTCCTCCACGTTGGGATGCCTGTGAGGTTGCACAATCCACGGGCCACACTAGATCCATGGCTTCAGTGCCTGCAGGTCACGAGTGTCCACAGTCCAAATCCATGGGTAATCCTAGTTCCATTCCTCCACGTTGGGATGCCTGTGAGGTTGCACAATCCACGGGCCACACTAGATCCATGGCTTCAGTGCCTGCAGGTCACGAGTGTCCACAGTCCACATCCAAGGGTAATCCGAGTTCCATTCCTCCACGTTGGGATGCCTGTGAGGTTGCCCAATCCACGGGTCACCCTGGATCCATGGCTTCAGTGCCTGCAGGTCACAAGTGTCCACAGTCCACATCCATGGGTAATCCTAGTTCCATTCCTCCACGTTGGGATGCCTGTGAGGTTGACAAATTCCCAGGCCACCCTAGATCCATGGCTTTAGTGCCTGAAGGTCACGAGTGTCCACAGTCCACATCCATGGGTAATCCGAGTTCCATTCCTCCACGTTGGGATGCCTGTGAGGTTGCACAATCCACGGGCCACACTAGATCCATGGCTTCAGTGCATGCTGGTTGTGAGGGTAACCAGAACAGATCCATGGGCAATCCTAGCTCCATTCCTCCACGTTGGGATGCTTGTGAGGTTGCCCAATTCCCAGGCCACCCTAGATCCATGGCTTTAGTGCCTGAAGGTCACGAGTGTCCACAGTCCACATCCATGGGTAATCCGAGTTCCATTCCTCCACGTTGGGATGCCTGTGAGGTTGCACAATCCACGGGTCACCCTGGATCCATGGCTTCAGTGCCTGCAGGTCACAAGTGTCCACAGTCCACATCCATGGGTAATCCTAGATCTATTCCTCCATGTTGGGGTGCCTGTGAGGTTGCACAATCCATGGTTGACCCTAGATCCATGGCTTCAGTGCCTGCAGGTCACAAGTGTCCACAGTCCACATCCAAGGGTAATCCTAGTTCCATTCCTCCACGTTGGGATGCCTGTGAGGTTGCACAATCCACGGGTCGCCCTGGATCCATGGCTTCAGTGCCTGCAGGTCACAAGTGTCCACAGTCCACATCCATGGGTAATCCTAGTTCCATTCCTCCACGTTGGGATGCCTGTGAGGTTGCACAATCCACGGGCCACACTAGATCCATGGCTTCAGTGCCTGCAGGTCACGAGTGTCCACAGTCCACATCAATGGGTAATCCGAGTTCCATTCCTCCACGTTGGGATGCCTGTGAGGTTGCACAATCCACAGGCCACCCTAGATCCATGGCTTCAGAGCCTGCAGGTCACGAGTGTCCACAGTCCACATCCACGGGTAATCTGAGTTCCATTCCTCCACGTTGGGATGCCTGTGAGGTTGCACAATCCACGGGTCACCCATTCCTCCATGTTGGGATGCCTGTGAGGTTGCACAATCCACGGGTCACCCTGGATCCATGGATTCAGTGCCTGCAGGTCACGAGTGTCCACAGTCCACATCAATGGGTAATCCGAGTTCCATTCCTCCACGTTGGGATGCCTGTGAGGTTGCACAATCCAGGGTCACCCTGGATCCATGGCTTCAGTGCCTGCAGATCACGAGTGTCCACAGTCCACATCCACGGGTAATCCTAGTTCCATTCCTCCACGTTGGGATGCCTGTGAGGTTGCACACTCCACGGGCCACCCTGGATCCATGGCTTCAGTGCCTGCAGGTCACGAGTGTCCACAGTCCACATCCATGGGTAATCCTAGATCCATTCCTCCACGTTGGGATGCCTGTGAGGTTGCACAATCCACGGGTCACCCTGGATCCATGGCTTCAGTGCCTGCAGGTCACGAGTGTCCACAGTCCACATCCATGGGTAATCCTAGATCCATTCCTCCACGTTGGGATGCCTGTGAGGTTGCACAATCCACGGGTCACCCTGGATCCATGGCTTCAGTGCCTGCAGGTCACGAGTGTCCACAGTCCACATCCATGGGTAATCCTAGTTAAATTCCTCCACGTTGGGATGCCTGTGAGGTTGCACAATCCACCGGCCACCCTGGATCCATGGCTTCAGTGCCTGAAGGTCACGAGTGTCACAGTCCACATCCATGGGTAATCCTAGATCCATTCCTCCACGTTGGGATGCCTGTGAGGTTGCACAATCCACGGGTCACCCTGCATCCATGGCTTCAGTGCCTGCAGGTCATGAGTGTCCACAGTCCACATCCATGGGTAATCCTAGTTCCATTCCTCCACGTTGGGATGCCTGTGAGTTTGCACAATCCACGGGTCACCCTGGATCCATGGCTTCAGTGCCTGCAGGTCACGAGTGTCCACAGTCCACATCCATGGGTAATCCTAGTTCCATTCCTCCACGTTGGGATGCCTGTGAGGTTGCACAATCCACGGGTCACCCTGGATCCATGGCTTCAGTGCCTGCAGGTCACGAGTGTCCACAGTCCACATCCATGGGTAATCCTAGTTCCATTCCTCCACGTTGGGATGCCTGTGAGGTTGCACAATCCACGGGTCACCCTGGATCCATGGCTTCAGTGCCTGCAGGTCACGAGTGTCCACAGTCCACATCCATGGGTAATCCTAGTTGCATTCCTCCACGTTGGGATGCCTGTGAGGTTGCACAATCCACCGGCCACCCTGGATCCATGGCTTCAGTGCCTGAAGGTCACGAGTGTCCACAGTCCACATCCATGGGTAATCCGAGTTCCATTCCTCCACGTTGGGATGCCTGTGAGGTTGCACAATCCACGGGTCACCCTGGATCCATGGCTTCAGTGCCTGCAGATCACGAGTGTCCACAGTCCACATCCACGGGTAATCCTAGTTCCATTCCTCCACGTTGGGATGCCTGTGAGGTTGCACAATCCACGGGTCACCCTGGATCCATGGCTTCAGTGCCTGAAGGTCACGAGTGTCCACAGTCCACATCCACGGGTAATCCTAGTTCCATTCCTCCACGTTGGGATGTCTGTGAGGTTGCACAATCCACGGGCCACCCTAGATCCATGGCTTCAGTGCCTGCAGGTCACGAGTGTCCACAGTCCACATCCAAGGGTAATCCGAGTTCCATTCCTCCACGTTGGGATGCCTGTGAGGTTGCCCAATCCACGGGTCACCCTGGATCCATGGCTTCAGTGCCTGCAGGTCACAAGTGTCCACAGTCCACATCCATGGGTAATCCTAGTTCCATTCCTCCACGTTGGGATGCCTGTGAGGTTGACAAATTCCCAGGCCACCCTAGATCCATGGCTTTAGTGCCTGAAGGTCACGAGTGTCCACAGTCCACATCCATGGGTAATCCGAGTTCCATTCCTCCACGTTGGGATGCCTGTGAGGTTGCACAATCCACGGGCCACACTAGATCCATGGCTTCAGTGCATGCTGGTTGTGAGGGTAACCAGAACAGATCCATGGGCAATCCTAGCTCCATTCCTCCACGTTGGGATGCTTGTGAGGTTGCCCAATTCCCAGGCCACCCTAGATCCATGGCTTTAGTGCCTGAAGGTCACGAGTGTCCACAGTCCACATCCATGGGTAATCCGAGTTCCATTCCTCCACGTTGGGATGCCTGTGAGGTTGCACAATCCACGGGTCACCCTGGATCCATGGCTTCAGTGCCTGCAGGTCACAAGTGTCCACAGTCCACATCCATGGGTAATCCTAGATCTATTCCTCCATGTTGGGGTGCCTGTGAGGTTGCACAATCCATGGTTGACCCTAGATCCATGGCTTCAGTGCCTGCAGGTCACAAGTGTCCACAGTCCACATCCAAGGGTAATCCTAGTTCCATTCCTCCACGTTGGGATGCCTGTGAGGTTGCACAATCCACGGGTCGCCCTGGATCCATGGCTTCAGTGCCTGCAGGTCACAAGTGTCCACAGTCCACATCCATGGGTAATCCTAGTTCCATTCCTCCACGTTGGGATGCCTGTGAGGTTGCACAATCCACGGGCCACACTAGATCCATGGCTTCAGTGCCTGCAGGTCACGAGTGTCCACAGTCCACATCAATGGGTAATCCGAGTTCCATTCCTCCACGTTGGGATGCCTGTGAGGTTGCACAATCCACAGGCCACCCTAGATCCATGGCTTCAGAGCCTGCAGGTCACGAGTGTCCACAGTCCACATCCACGGGTAATCTGAGTTCCATTCCTCCACGTTGGGATGCCTGTGAGGTTGCACAATCCACGGGTCACCCATTCCTCCATGTTGGGATGCCTGTGAGGTTGCACAATCCACGGGTCACCCTGGATCCATGGATTCAGTGCCTGCAGGTCACGAGTGTCCACAGTCCACATCAATGGGTAATCCGAGTTCCATTCCTCCACGTTGGGATGCCTGTGAGGTTGCACAATCCAGGGTCACCCTGGATCCATGGCTTCAGTGCCTGCAGATCACGAGTGTCCACAGTCCACATCCACGGGTAATCCTAGTTCCATTCCTCCACGTTGGGATGCCTGTGATGTTGCACACTCCACGGGCCACCCTGGATCCATGGCTTCAGTGCCTGCAGGTCACGAGTGTCCACAGTCCACATCCATGGGTAATCCTAGATCCATTCCTCCACGTTGGGATGCCTGTGAGGTTGCACAATCCACGGGTCACCCTGGATCCATGGCTTCAGTGCCTGCAGGTCACGAGTGTCCACAGTCCACATCCATGGGTAATCCTAGATCCATTCCTCCACGTTGGGATGCCTGTGAGGTTGCACAATCCACGGGTCACCCTGGATCCATGGCTTCAGTGCCTGCAGGTCACGAGTGTCCACAGTCCACATCCATGGGTAATCCTAGTTAAATTCCTCCACGTTGGGATGCCTGTGAGGTTGCACAATCCACCGGCCACCCTGGATCCATGGCTTCAGTGCCTGAAGGTCACGAGTGTCACAGTCCACATCCATGGGTAATCCTAGATCCATTCCTCCACGTTGGGATGCCTGTGAGGTTGCACAATCCACGGGTCACCCTGCATCCATGGCTTCAGTGCCTGCAGGTCATGAGTGTCCACAGTCCACATCCATGGGTAATCCTAGTTCCATTCCTCCACGTTGGGATGCCTGTGAGTTTGCACAATCCACGGGTCACCCTGGATCCATGGCTTCAGTGCCTGCAGGTCACGAGTGTCCACAGTCCACATCCATGGGTAATCCTAGTTCCATTCCTCCACGTTGGGATGCCTGTGAGGTTGCACAATCCACGGGTCACCCTGGATCCATGGCTTCAGTGCCTGCAGGTCACGAGTGTCCACAGTCCACATCCATGGGTAATCCTAGTTCCATTCCTCCACGTTGGGATGCCTGTGAGGTTGCACAATCCACGGGTCACCCTGGATCCATGGCTTCAGTGCCTGCAGGTCACGAGTGTCCACAGTCCACATCCATGGGTAATCCTAGTTGCATTCCTCCACGTTGGGATGCCTGTGAGGTTGCACAATCCACCGGCCACCCTGGATCCATGGCTTCAGTGCCTGAAGGTCACGAGTGTCCACAGTCCACATCCATGGGTAATCCGAGTTCCATTCCTCCACGTTGGGATGCCTGTGAGGTTGCACAATCCACGGGTCACCCTGGATCCATGGCTTCAGTGCCTGCAGATCACGAGTGTCCACAGTCCACATCCACGGGTAATCCTAGTTCCATTCCTCCACGTTGGGATGCCTGTGAGGTTGCACAATCCACGGGTCACCCTGGATCCATGGCTTCAGTGCCTGAAGGTCACGAGTGTCCACAGTCCACATCCACGGGTAATCCTAGTTCCATTCCTCCACGTTGGGATGTCTGTGAGGTTGCACAATCCACGGGCCACCCTAGATCCATGGCTTCAGTGCCTGCAGGTCACGAGTGTCCACAGTCCACATCCATGGGTAATCCTAGTTCCATTCCTCCACGTTGGGATGCCTGTGAGGTTGCACAATCCACCGGCCACCCTGGATCCATGGCTTCAGTGCCTGAAGGTCACGAGTGTCCACAGTCCACATCCATGGGTAATCCTAGATCCATTCCTCCACGTTGGGATGCCTGTGAGGTTGCCCAATCCACGGGTCACCCTAGATCCATGGCTTCAGTGCCTGCAGGTCACGAGTGTCCACAGTCCACATCAACGGGTAATCCTAGTTCCATTCCTCCACGTTGGGATGCCTGTGAGGTTGCACAATCCACCGGCCACCCTGGATCCATGGCTTCAGTGCCTGAAGGTCACGAGTGTCCACAGTCCACATCCATGGGTAATCCTAGTTCCATTCCTCCACGTTGGGATGCCTGTGAGGTTGCACAATCCACCGGCCACCCTGGATCCATGGCTTCAGTGCCTGAAGTCACGATTGTCCACAGTCCACATCCACGGGCACGCCTGGATCCATTCCTCCACGTTGGGATGCCTGTGAGGTTGCACAATCCACGGTCCACACTAGATCCATGGCTTCAGTGCCTGCAGGTCACGAGTGTCCACAGTCCACATCCATGGGTAATCCTAGATCCATTCCCCCACGTTGGGATGCCTGTGAGGTTGCACAATCCACGGGCCACACTAGATCCATGGCTTCAGTGCCTGCAGGTCAAGAGTGTCCACAGTCCACATCCATGTGTAATCCGAGTTCCATTCCTCCACGTTGGGATGCCTGTGAGGTTGCACAATCCACGGGCCACACTAGATCCATGGCTTCAGTGCCTGCAGGTCACGAGTGTCCACAGTCCACATCCACGGGTAATCCGAGTTCCATTCCTCCACGTTGGATGCCTGTGAGGTTGCACAATCCACGGGCCACACTAGATCCATGGCTTCAGTGCCTGCAGGTCACGAGTGTCCACAGTCCACATCCATGGGTAATCCTAGATCCATTCCTCCACGTTGGGATGCCTGTGAGGTTGCACAATCCACGGGTCGCCCTGGATCCATGGCTTCAGTGCCTGCAGGTCACGAGTGTCCACAGTCCACATCCATGGGTAATCCGAGTTCCATTCCTCCACGTTGGGATGCCTGTGAGGTTGCACAATCCAGGGTCACCCTGGATCCATGGCTTCAGTGCCTGCAGATCACGAGTGTCCACAGTCCACATCCACGGGTAATCCTAGTTCCATTCCTCCACGTTGGGATGCCTGTGAGGTTGCACACTCCACGGGCCACCCTGGATCCATGGCTTCAGTGCCTGCAGGTCACGAGTGTCCACAGTCCACATCCATGGGTAATCCTAGATCCATTCCTCCACGTTGGGATGCCTGTGAGGTTGCACAATCCACGGGTCACCCTGGATCCATGGCTTCAGTGCCTGCAGGTCACGAGTGTCCACAGTCCACATCCATGGGTAATCCTAGATCCATTCCTCCACGTTGGGATGCCTGTGAGGTTGCACAATCCACGGGTCACCCTGGATCCATGGCTTCAGTGCCTGCAGGTCACGAGTGTCCACAGTCCACATCCATGGGTAATCCTAGTTCCATTCCTCCACGTTGGGATGCCTGTGAGGTTGCACAATCCACCGGCCACCCTGGATCCATGGCTTCAGTGCCTGAAGGTCACGAGTGTCACAGTCCACATCCATGGGTAATCCTAGATCCATTCCTCCACGTTGGGATGCCTGTGAGGTTGCACAATCCACGGGTCACCCTGCATCCATGGCTTCAGTGCCTGCAGGTCATGAGTGTCCACAGTCCACATCCATGGGTAATCCTAGTTCCATTCCTCCACGTTGGGATGCCTGTGAGTTTGCACAATCCACGGGTCACCCTGGATCCATGGCTTCAGTGCCTGCAGGTCACGAGTGTCCACAGTCCACATCCATGGGTAATCCTAGTTCCATTCCTCCACGTTGGGATGCCTGTGAGGTTGCACAATCCACGGGTCACCCTGGATCCATGGCTTCAGTGCCTGCAGGTCACGAGTGTCCACAGTCCACATCCATGGGTAATCCTAGTTCCATTCCTCCACGTTGGGATGCCTGTGAGGTTGCACAATCCACGGGTCACCCTGGATCCATGGCTTCAGTGCCTGCAGGTCACGAGTGTCCACAGTCCACATCCATGGGTAATCCTAGTTGCATTCCTCCACGTTGGGATGCCTGTGAGGTTGCACAATCCACTGGCCACCCTGGATCCATGGCTTCAGTGCCTGAAGGTCACGAGTGTCCACAGTCCACATCCATGGGTAATCCGAGTTCCATTCCTCCACGTTGGGATGCCTGTGAGGTTGCACAATCCACGGGTCACCCTGGATCCATGGCTTCAGTGCCTGCAGGTCACGAGTGTCCACAGTCCACATCCACGGGTAATCCTAGTTCCATTCCTCCACGTTGGGATGCCTGTGAGGTTGCACAATCCACGGGTCACCCTGGATCCATGGCTTCAGTGCCTGAAGGTCACGAGTGTCCACAGTCCACATCCACGGGTAATCCTAGTTCCATTCCTCCACGTTGGGATGTCTGTGAGGTTGCACAATCCACGGGCCACCCTAGATCCATGGCTTCAGTGCCTGCAGGTCACGAGTGTCCACAGTCCACATCCATGGGTAATCCTAGTTCCATTCCTCCACGTTGGGATGCCTGTGAGGTTGCACAATCCACCGGCCACCCTGGATCCATGGCTTCAGTGCCTGAAGGTCACGAGTGTCCACAGTCCACATCCATGGGTAATCCTAGATCCATTCCTCCACGTTGGGATGCCTGTGAGGTTGCCCAATCCACGGGTCACCCTAGATCCATGGCTTCAGTGCCTGCAGGTCACGAGTGTCCACAGTCCACATCAACGGGTAATCCTAGTTCCATTCCTCCACGTTGGGATGCCTGTGAGGTTGCACAATCCACCGGCCACCCTGGATCCATGGCTTCAGTGCCTGAAGGTCACGAGTGTCCACAGTCCACATCCATGGGTAATCCTAGTTCCATTCCTCCACGTTGGGATGCCTGTGAGGTTGCACAATCCACCGGCCACCCTGGATCCATGGCTTCAGTGCCTGAAGTCACGATTGTCCACAGTCCACATCCACGGGCACGCCTGGATCCATTCCTCCACGTTGGGATGCCTGTGAGGTTGCACAATCCACGGTCCACACTAGATCCATGGCTTCAGTGCCTGCAGGTCACGAGTGTCCACAGTCCACATCCATGGGTAATCCTAGATCCATTCCCCCACGTTGGGATGCCTGTGAGGTTGCACAATCCACGGGCCACACTAGATCCATGGCTTCAGTGCCTGCAGGTCAAGAGTGTCCACAGTCCACATCCATGTGTAATCCGAGTTCCATTCCTCCACGTTGGGATGCCTGTGAGGTTGCACAATCCACGGGCCACACTAGATCCATGGCTTCAGTGCCTGCAGGTCACGAGTGTCCACAGTCCACATCCACGGGTAATCCGAGTTCCATTCCTCCACGTTGGATGCCTGTGAGGTTGCACAATCCACGGGCCACACTAGATCCATGGCTTCAGTGCCTGCAGGTCACGAGTGTCCACAGTCCACATCCACGGGTAATCCTAGTTCCATTCCTCCACGTTGGGATGCCCGTGAGGTTGCACAATCCACAGGCCACACTACATCCATGGCTTCAGTGCCTGCAGGTTACGAGTGTCCACAGTCCACATCCATGTGTAATCCGAGTTCCATTCCTCCACGTTGGGATGCCCGTGAGGTTGCACAATCCACGGGCCACCCTAGATCCATGGCTTCAGTGCCTGCAGGTCACGAGTGTCCACAGTCCACATCCATGGGTAATCCGAGTTCCATTCCTCCACGTTGGGATGCCTGTGAGGTTGCCCAATTCCCAGGCCACCCTAGATCCATGGCTTAAGTGCCTGCAGGTCACGAGTGTCCACGGTCCAGATCCACGGGTAATCCTAGTTCCATTCCTCCACGTTGGGATGCCTGTGAGGTTGCCCAATTCCCAGGCCACCCTAGATCCATGGCTTTAGTGCCTGAAGGTCACGAGTGTCCACAGTCCACATCCATGGGTAATCCTAGTTCCATTCCTCCACGTTTGGATTCCTGTGAGGTTGTACAATCCACGGGCCACACTAGATGCATGGCTTCAGTGCCTGCAGGTCACGAGTGTCCACGGTCCACATCCATGGGTAATCCTAGATCCATTCCTCCACGTTGGGATGCCTGTGAGGTTGCACAATCCATGGGCCACACTGGATCCATGGCTTCAGTGCCTGCAGGTCACGAGTGTCCACAGTCCACATCCATAGGTAATCCTAGTTCCATTCCTCCACGTTGGGATGCCTGTGAGGTTGCACAATCCACCGGCCACCCTGGATCCATGGCTTCAGTGCCTGCAGGTCACGAGTGTCCACGGTCCACATCCATGGGTAATCCTAGTTCCATTCCTCCATGTTGGGATGCCTGTGAGGTTGCACAATCCACCGGCCACCCTGGATCCATGGCTTCAGTGCCTGCAGGTCACAAGTGTCCACAGTCCACATCCATGGGTAATCCTAGTTCCATTCCTCCACGTTGGGATGTATGTGAGGTTGCACAATCCACGGGCCACACTAGATCCATGGCTTCAGTGCCTGCCGGTCACGAGTGTCCACAGTCCACATCCACGGCTAATCCGAGTTCCATTCCTCCACGTTGGGATGCCTGTGAGGTTGCACAATCCACGGGCCACCCTAGATCCATGGCTTCAGTGCCTGAAGGTCACGAGTGTCGACAGTCCAGATCCACGGGTAATCCTAGTTCCATTCCTCCACGTTGGGATGCATGTGAGGTTGCACAATCCACGGGTCACCCTGGATCCATGGCTTCAGTGCCTGCAGGTCACGAGTGTCCACAGTCCACATCACGGGTAATCCGAGTTCCATTCCTCCATGTTGGGATGCCTGTGAGGTTGCACAATCCACGGGCCACCCTAGATCCATGGCTTCAGTGCCTGCAGGTCAAAAGTGTCCACGGTCCAGATCCACGGGTAATCCTAGTTCCATTCCTCCACGTTGGGATGCCTGTGAGGTTGCACAATCCACGGTCCACCCTGGATCCATGGCTTCAGTGCCTGAAGGTCACAAGTGTCCACAGTCCACATCCATGGGTAATCCTAGTTCCATTCCTCCCATGTTGGGATGCCTGTGAGGTTGCACAATCCACGGGTCACCCTGGATCCATGGCTTCAGTGCCTGAAGGTCACGAGTGTCCACAGTCCACATTCAAGGGTAATCCGAGTTCCATTCCTCCACGTTGGGATGCCTGTGAGGTTGCACAATCCACGGGCCACACTAGATCCATGGCTTCAGTGCCTGCAGGTCACGAGTGTCCACAGTCCAAATCCATGGGTAATCCTAGTTCCATTCCTCCACGTTGGGATGCCTGTGAGGTTGCACAATCCACGGGACACACTAGATCCATGGCTTCAGTGCCTGCAGGTCACGAGTGTCCACAGTCCACATCCAAGGGTAATCCGAGTTCCATTCCTCCACGTTGGGATGCCTGTGAGGTTGCCCAATCCACGGGTCACCCTGGATCCATGGCTTCAGTGCCTGCAGGTCACAAGTGTCCACAGTCCACATCCATGGGTAATCCTAGTTCCATTCCTCCACGTTGGGATGCCTGTGAGGTTGACAAATTCCCAGGCCACCCTAGATCCATGGCTTTAGTGCCTGAAGGTCACGAGTGTCCACAGTCCACATCCATGGGTAATCCGAGTTCCATTCCTCCACGTTGGGATGCCTGTGAGGTTGCACAATCCACGGGCCACACTAGATCCATGGCTTCAGTGCATGCTGGTTGTGAGGGTAACCAGAACAGATCCATGGGCAATCCTAGCTCCATTCCTCCACGTTGGGATGCTTGTGAGGTTGCCCAATTCCCAGGCCACCCTAGATCCATGGCTTTAGTGCCTGAAGGTCACGAGTGTCCACAGTCCACATCCATGGGTAATCCGAGTTCCATTCCTCCACGTTGGGATGCCTGTGAGGTTGCACAATCCACGGGTCACCCTGGATCCATGGCTTCAGTGCCTGCAGGTCACAAGTGTCCACAGTCCACATCCATGGGTAATCCTAGATCCATTCCTCCATGTTGGGGTGCCTGTGAGGTTGCACAATCCATGGTTGACCCTAGATCCATGGCTTCAGTGCCTGCAGGTCACAAGTGTCCACAGTCCACATCCAAGGGTAATCCTAGTTCCATTCCTCCACGTTGGGATGCCTGTGAGGTTGCACAATCCACGGGTCGCCCTGGATCCATGGCTTCAGTGCCTGCAGGTCACAAGTGTCCACAGTCCACATCCATGGGTAATCCTAGTTCCATTCCTCCACGTTGGGATGCCTGTGAGGTTGCACAATCCACGGGCCACACTAGATCCATGGCTTCAGTGCCTGCAGGTCACGAGTGTCCACAGTCCACATCAATGGGTAATCCGAGTTCCATTCCTCCACGTTGGGATGCCTGTGAGGTTGCACAATCCACAGGCCACCCTAGATCCATGGCTTCAGTGCCTGCAGGTCACGAGTGTCCACAGTCCACATCCACGGGTAATCTGAGTTCCATTCCTCCACGTTGGGATGCCTGTGAGGTTGCACAATCCACGGGTCACCCATTCCTCCATGTTGGGATGCCTGTGAGGTTGCACAATCCACGGGTCACCCTGGATCCATGGCTTCAGTGCCTGAAGGTCACGAGTGTCCACAGTCCACATCCATGGGTAATCCTAGTTCCATTCCTCTACGTTGGGATGTCTGTGAGGTTGCACAATCCACGGGCCACCCTAGATCCATGGCTTCAGTGCCTGCAGGTCGCGAGTGTCCACAGTCCACATCCACGGGTAATCCTAGATCCATTCCTCCATGTTGGGATGCCTGTGAGGTTGCACAATCCATGGTTGACCCTAGATCCATGGCTTCAGTGCCTGCAAGTCACGAGTGTCCACAGTCCACATCCATGGGTAATCCTAGATCCATTCCTCCATGTTGGGATGCCTGTGAGGTTGCACAATCCATGGTTGACCCTAGATCCATGGCTTCAGTGCCTGCAGGTCACGAGTGTCCACAGTCCACATCCAAGGGTAATCCTAGTTCCATTCCTCCACGTTGGGATGCCTGTGAGGTTGCACTATCCACCGGCCACCCTGGATCCATGGCTTCAGTGCCTGAAGGTCACGAGTGTCCACAGTCCACATCCATGGGTAATCCTAGTTCCAATCCTCCACGTTGGGATGCCTGTGAGGTTGCACAATCCACGGGCCACCCTAGATCCATGGCTTCAGTGCCAGAAGGTCACAAGTGTCCACAGTCCACATCCATGGGTAATCCTAGTTCCATTCCTCTACGTTGGGATGTCTGTGAGGTTGCACAATCCACGGGCCACCCTAGATCCATGGCTTCAGTGCCTGCAGGTCGCGAGTGTCCACAGTCCACATCCACGGGTAATCCTAGATCCATTCCTCCATGTTGGGATGCCTGTGAGGTTGCACAATCCACCGGCCACCCTGGATCCATGGCTTCAGTGCCTGAAGTCACGAGTGTCCACAGTCCACATCCATGGGTAATCCGAGTTCCATTCCTCCACGTTGGGATGCCTGTGAGGTTGCACAATCCAGGGTCACCCTGGATCCATGGCTTCAGTGCCTGCAGATCACGTGTGTCCACAGTCCACATCCACGGGTAATCCTAGTTCCATTCCTCCACGTTGGGATGCCTGTGAGGTTGCACAATCCACGGGTCACCCTGGATCCATGGCTTCAGTGCCTGAAGGTCACGAGTGTCCACAGTCCACATCCATGGGTAATCCCAGTTCCATTCCTCCGCCTTGGGATGTCTGTGAGGTTGCACAATCCACGGGCCACCCTGGATCCATGGCTTCAGTGCCTGCAGGTCACGAGTGTCCACAGTCCACATCCATGGGTAATCCTAGATCCATTCCTCCACGTTGGGATGCCTGTGAGGTTGCACAATCCACGGGTCACCCTGGATCCATGGCTTCAGTGCCTGCAGGTCACGAGTGTCCACAGTCCACATCCATGGGTAATCCTAGATCCATTCCTCCACGTTGGAATGCCTGTGAGGTTGCACAATCCACGGGTCACCCTGGATCCATGGCTTCAGTGCCTGCAGGTCACGAGTGTCCACAGTCCACATCCATGGGTAATCCTAGTTCCATTCCTCCACGTTGGGATGCCTGTGAGGTTGCACAATCCACCGGCCACCCTGGATCCATGGCTTCAGTGCCTGAAGGTCACGAGTGTCACAGTCCACATCCATGGGTAATCCTAGATCCATTCCTCCACGTTGGGATGCCTGTGAGGTTGCACAATCCACGGGTCACCCTGCATCCATGGCTTCAGTGCCTGCAGGTCATGAGTGTCCACAGTCCACATCCATGGGTAATCCGAGTTCCATTCCTCCACGTTGGGATGCCTGTGAGGTTGCACAATCCACGGGTCACCCTGGATCCATGGCTTCAGTGCCTGCAGGTAACGAGTGTCCACAGTCCACATCCATGGGTAATCCTAGTTCCATTCCTCCACGTTGGGATGCCTGTGAGGTTGCACAATCCACGGGTCACCCTGGATCCATGGCTTCAGTGCCTGCAGGTCACGAGTGTCCACAGTCCACATCCATGGGTAATCCTAGTTCCATTCCTCCACGTTGGGATGCCTGTGAGGTTGCACAATCCACCGGCCACCCTGGATCCATGGCTTCAGTGCCTGAAGGTCACGAGTGTCCACAGTCCACATCCATGGGTAATCCGAGTTCCATTCCTCCACGTTGGGATGCCTGTGAGGTTGCACAATCCACGGGTCACCCTGGATCCATGGCTTCAGTGCCTGCAGATCACGAGTGTCCACAGTCCACATCCACGGGTAATCCTAGTTCCATTCCTCCACGTTGGGATGCCTGTGAGGTTGCACAATCCACGGGTCACCCTGGATCCATGGCTTCAGTGCCTGAAGGTCACGAGTGTCCACAGTCCACATCCACGGGTAATCCTAGTTCCATTCCTCCACGTTGGGATGTCTGTGAGGTTGCACAATCCACGGGCCACCCTAGATCCATGGCTTCAGTGCCTGCAGGTCACGAGTGTCCACAGTCCACATCCATGGGTAATCCTAGTTCCATTCCTCCACGTTGGGATGCCTGTGAGGTTGCACAATCCACCGGCCACCCTGGATCCATGGCTTCAGTGCCTGAAGGTCACGAGTGTCCACAGTCCACATCCATGGGTAATCCTAGATCCATTCCTCCACGTTGGGATGCCTGTGAGGTTGCCCAATCCACGGGTCACCCTAGATCCATGGCTTCAGTGCCTGCAGGTCACGAGTGTCCACAGTCCACATCAACGGGTAATCCTAGTTCCATTCCTCCACGTTGGGATGCCTGTGAGGTTGCACAATCCACCGGCCACCCTGGATCCATGGCTTCAGTGCCTGAAGGTCACGAGTGTCCACAGTCCACATCCATGGGTAATCCTAGTTCCATTCCTCCACGTTGGGATGCCTGTGAGGTTGCACAATCCACCGGCCACCCTGGATCCATGGCTTCAGTGCCTGAAGTCACGATTGTCCACAGTCCACATCCATGGGTAATCCGAGTTCCATTCCTCCACGTTGGGATGCCTGTGAGGTTGCACAATCCCCGGGTCACCCTGGATCCATGGCTTCAGTGCCTGCAGATCACAAGTGTCCACAGTCCACATCCACGGGTCACCCTGGATCCATGGCTTCAGTGCCTGCAGGTCACGAGTGTCCACAGTCCACATCCATGGGTAATCCTAGTTCGATTCCTCCACGTTGGGATGACTGTGAGGTTGCACAATCCACCGGCCACCCTGGATCCATGGCTTCAGTGCCTGAAGGTCACGAGTGTCCACAGTCCACATCCATGGGTAATCCTAGTTCCATTCCTCCACGTTGGGATGCCTGTGAGGTTGCACAATCCACCGGCCACCCTGGATCCATGGCTTCAGTGCCTGAAGTCACGAGTGTCCACAGTCCACATCCATGGGTAATCCGAGTTCCATTCCTCCACGTTGGGATGCCTGTGAGGTTGCACAATCCCCGGGTCACCCTGGATCCATGGCTTCAGTGCCTGCAGATCACGAGTGTCCACAGTCCACATCCACGTGTCACCCTGGATCCATGGCTTCAGTGCCTGCAGGTCACGAGTGTCCACAGTCCACATCCATGGGTAATCCTAGTTCCATTCCTCCACGTTGGGATGCCTGTGAGGTTGCACAATCCACCGGCCACCCTGGATCCATGGCTTCAGTGCCTGCAGGTCACAAGTGTCCACAGTCCACATCCATGGGTAATCCTAGTTCCATTCCTCCACGTTGGGATGCCTGTGAGGTTGCACAATCCACCGGCCACCCTGGATCCATGGCTTCAGTGCCTGCAGGTCACGAGTGTCCACGGTCCACATCCATGGGTAATCCTAGTTCCATTCCTCCATGTTGGGATGCCTGTGAGGTTGCACAATCCACCAGCCACCCTGGATCCATGGCTTCAGTGCCTGCAGGTCACAAGTGTCCACAGTCCACATCCATGGGTAATCCTAGTTCCATTCCTCCACGTTGGGATGTCTGTGAGGTTGCACAATCCACGGGCCACACTAGATCCATGGCTTCAGTGCCTGCCGGTCACGAGTGTCCACAGTCCACATCCACGGGTAATCCGAGTTCCATTCCTCCACGTTGGGATGCCTGTGAGGTTGCACAATCCACGGGTCACCCTGGATCCATGGCTTCAGTGCCTGCAGGTCACGAGTGTCCACAGTCCACATCCACGGGTAATCCGAGTTCCATTCCTCCACGTTGGGATGCCTGTGAGGTTGCACAATCCACGGGCCACCCTAGATCCATGGCTTCAGTGCCTGCAGGTCACAAGTGTCCACGGTCCAGATCCACGGGTAATCCTAGTTCCATTCCTCCACGTTGGGATGCCTGTGAGGTTGCACAATCCACGGGTCACCCTGGATCCATGGCTTCAGTGCCTGCAGGTCACGAGTGTCCACAGTCCAGATCCACGGGTAATCCTAGTTCCATTCCTCCACGTTGGGATGCATGTGAGGTTGCACAATCCACGGGTCACCCTGGATCCATGGCTTCAGTGCCTGCAGGTCACGAGTGTCCACAGTCCACATCCACGGGTAATCCGAGTTCCATTCCTCCACGTTGGGATGCCTGTGAGGTTGCACAATCCACGGGCCACCCTAGATCCATGGCTTCAGTGCCTGCAGGTCACAAGTGTCCACGGTCCAGATCCACGGGTAATCCTAGTTCCATTCCTCCACGTTGGGATGCCTGTGAGGTTGCACAATCCACGGTCCACCCTGGATCCATGGCTTCAGTGCCTGAAGGTCACAAGTGTCCACAGTCCACATCCATGGGTAATCCTAGTTCCATTCCTCCCACGTTGGGATGCCTGTGAGGTTGCACAATCCACGGGTCACCCTGGATCCATGGCTTCAGTGCCTGAAGGTCACGAGTGTCCACAGTCCACATTCAAGGGTAATCCGAGTTCCATTCCTCCACGTTGGGATGCCTGTGAGGTTGCACAATCCACAGGCCACACTAGATCCATGGCTTCAGTGCCTGCAGGTCACGAGTGTCCACAGTCCACATCCATGGGTAATCCTATTTCCATTCGTCCACGTTGGGATGCCTGTGAGGTTGCACAATCCACGGGCCACACTAGATCCATGGCTTCAGTGCCTGCAGGTCACGAGTGTCCACAGTCCACATCCATGGGTAATCCTAGTTCCATTCCTCCACGTTGGATGCCTGTGAGGTTGCACAATCCACGGGCCACACTAGATCCATGGCTTCAGTGCCTGCAGGTCACGAGTGTCCACAGTCCACATCCATGGGTAATCCTAGTTCCATTCCTCCACGTTGGGATGCCTGTGAGGTTGCCAAATTCCCAGGCCACCCTAGATCCATGGCTTCAGTGCCTGCAGGTCACAAGTGTCCACGGTCCAGATCCACGGGTAATCCTAGTTCCATTCCTCCACGTTGGGATGCCTGTGAGGTTGCACAATCCACGGTCCACCCTGGATCCATGGCTTCAGTGCCTGAAGGTCACAAGTGTCCACAGTCCACATCCATGGGTAATCCTAGTTCCATTCCTCCCACGTTGGGATGCCTGTGAGGTTGCACAATCCACGGGTCACCCTGGATCCATGGCTTCAGTGCCTGAAGGTCACGAGTGTCCACAGTCCACATTCAAGGGTAATCCGAGTTCCATTCCTCCACGTTGGGATGCCTGTGAGGTTGCACAATCCACAGGCCACACTAGATCCATGGCTTCAGTGCCTGCAGGTCACGAGTGTCCACAGTCCACATCCATGGGTAATCCTATTTCCATTCCTCCACGTTGGGATGCCTGTGAGGTTGCACAATCCACGGGCCACACTAGATCCATGGCTTCAGTGCCTGCAGGTCACGAGTGTCCACAGTCCACATCCATGGGTAATCCTAGTTCCATTCCTCCACGTTGGGATGCCTGTGAGGTTGCACAATCCACGGGCCACACTAGATCCATGGCTTCAGTGCCTGCAGGTCACGAGTGTCCACAGTCCACATCCATGGGTAATCCTAGTTCCATTCCTCTACGTTGGGATGCCTGTGAGGTTGCCAAATTCCCAGGCCACCCTAGATCCATGGCTTTAGTGCCTGAAGGTCACGAGTGTCCACAGTCCACATCCATGGGTAATCCGAGTTCCATTCCTCCACGTTGGGATGCCTGTGAGGTTGCACAATCCACGGGCCACACTAGATCCATGGCTTCAGTGCATGCTGGTTGTGAGGGTAACCAGAACAGATCCATGGGCAATCCTAGCTCCATTCCTCCACGTTGGGATGCTTGTGAGGTTGCCCAATTCGCAGGCCACCCTAGATCCATGGCTTTAGTGCCTGAAGGTCACGAGTGTCCACAGTCCACATCCATGGGTAATCCGAGTTCCATTCCTCCATGTTGGGATGCCTGTGAGGTTGCACAATCCACGGGTCACCCTGGATCCATGGCTTCAGTGCCTGCAGGTCACAAGTCTCCACAGTCCACATCCATGGGTAATCCTAGATCCATTCCTCCATGTTGGGATGCCTGTGAGGTTGCACAATCCATGGTTGACCCTAGATCCATGGCTTCAGTGCCTGCAGGTCACGAGTGTCCACAGTCCACATCCAAGGGTAACCCTAGTTCCATTCCTCCACGTTGGGATGCCTGTGAGGTTGCACAATCCACGGGTCGCCCTGGATCCATGGCTTCAGTGCCTGCAGGTCACAAGTGTCCACAGTCCACATCCATGGGTAATCCTAGTTCCATTCCTCCACGTTGGGATGCCTGTGAGGTTGCACAATCCACGGGCCACACTAGATCCATGGCTTCAGTGCCTGCAGGTCACGAGTGTCCACAGTCCACATCAATGGGTAATCCGAGTTCCATTCCTCCACGTTGGGATGCCTGTGAGGTTGCAAAATCCACAGGCCACCCTACATCCATGGCTTCAGTGCCTGCAGGTCACGAGTGTCCACAGTCCACATCCACGGGTAATCCGAGTTCCATTCCTCCACGTTGGGATGCCTGTGAGGTTGCACAATCCACGGGCCACACTAGATCCATGGCTTCAGTGCCTGCAGGTCACGAGTGTCCACAGTCCACATCCATGGGTAATCCTAGTTCCATTCCTCCACGTTGGGATGCCTGTGAGGTTGCACAATCCACGGGCCACACTAGATCCATGGCTTCAGTGCCTGCAGGTCACGAGTGTCCACAGTCCACATCCACGGGTAATCCGAGTTCCATTCCTCCACGTTGGGATGCCTGTGAGGTTGCACAATCCACGGGTCACCCATTGCTCCATGTTGGGATGCCTGTGAGGTTGCACAATCCACGGGTCACCCTGAATCCATGGCTTCAGTGCCTGCAGGTCACGAGTGTCCACAGTCCACATCCATGGGTAATCCTAGTTTCATTCCTCCATGTTGGGATGCCTGTGAGGTTGCACAATCCACGGGTCACGCTGGATCCATGGCTTCAGTGCCTGAAGGTCACGAGTGTCCACAGTCCACATCCATGGGTAATCCTAGTTCCATTCCTCCACGTTGGGATGTCTGTGAGGTTGCACAATCCACGGGCCACCCTAGATCCATGGCTTCAGTGCCTGCAGGTCACGAGTGTCCACAGTCCACATCCATGGGTAATCCTAGATCCCTTCCTCCACGTTGGGATGCCTGTGAGGTTGCACAATCCGCGGGTCCTCCTGGATCCATGGCTTCAGTGCCTGCAGGTCACGAGTGTCCACAGTCCACATCCACGGGTAATCCTACATCCACATCCACGAGGTTGCACAATCCACGGGTCACCCATTCCTCCATGTTGGGATGCCTGTGAGGTTGCACAATCCACGGGTCACCCTGGATCCATGGCTTCAGTGCCTGCAGGTCACGAGTGTCCACAGTCCACATCCATGGGTAATCCTAGTTTCATTCCTCCATGTTGGGATGCCTGTGAGGTTGCACAATCCATGGTTGACCCTAGATCCATGGCTTCAGTGCCTGCAAGTAACGAGTGTCCACAGTCCACATCCATGGGTAATCCTAGATCCATTCCTCCATGTTGGGATGCCTGTGAGGTTGCACAATCCATGGTTGACCCTAGATCCATGGCTTCAGTGCCTGCAGGTCACGAGTGTCCACAGTCCACATCCAAGGGTAATCCTAGTTCCATTCCTCCACGTTGGGATGCCTGTGAGGTTGCACTATCCACCGGCCACCCTGGATCCATGGCTTCAGTGCCTGAAAGTCACGAGTGTCCACAGTCCACATCCATGGGTAATCCTAGTTCCAATCCTCCACGTTGGGATGCCTGTGAGGTTGCACAATCCACGGGTCACCCTGGATCCATGGCTTCAGTGCCTGAAGGTCACGAGTGTCCACAGTCCACATCCATGGGAAATCCCAGTTCCATTCCTCCACGTTGGGATGCCTGTGAGGTTGCAAAATCCACCGGCCACCCTGGATCCATGGCTTCAGTGCCTGCAGGTCACGAGTGTCCACGGTCCACATCCATAGGTAATCCTAGTTCCATTCCTCCATGTTGGGATGCCTGTGAGGTTGCACAATCCACCGGCCACCCTGGATCCATGGCTTCAGTGCCTGCAGGTCACAAGTGTCCACAGTCCACATCCATGGGTAATCCTAGTTCCATTCCTCCACGTTGGGATGTCTGTGAGGTTGCACAATCCACGGGCCACACTAGATCCATGGCTTCAGTGCCTGCCGGTCACGAGTGTCCACAGTCCACATCCACGGGTAATCCGAGTTCCATTCCTCCACGTTGGGATGCCTGTGAGGTTGCACAATCCACGGGCCACCCTAGATTCATGGCTTCAGTGCCTGCAGGTCACGAGTGTCCACAGTCCAGATCCACGGGTAATCCTAGTTCCATTCCTCCACGTTGGGATGCATGTGAGGTTGCACAATCCACGGGTCACCCTGGATCCATGGCTTCAGTGCCTGCAGGTCACGAGTGTCCACAGTCCACATCCACGGGTAATCCGAGTTCCATTCCTCCACGTTGGGATGCCTGTGAGGTTGCACAATCCACGGGCCACCCTAGATCCATGGCTTCAGTGCCTGCAGGTCACAAGTGTCCACGGTCCAGATCCACGGGTAATCCTAGTTCCATTCCTCCACGTTGGGATGCCTGTGAGGTTGCACAATCCACGGTCCACCCTGGATCCATGGCTTCAGTGCCTGAAGGTCACAAGTGTCCACGGTCCACATCCATGGGTAATCCTAGATCCATTCCTCCACGTTGGGATGCCTGTGAGGTTGCACAATCCATGGGCCACACTGGATCCATGGCTTCAGTGCCTGCAGGTCACGAGTGTCCACAGTCCACATCCATGGGTAATCCTAGTTCCATTCCTCCACGTTGGGATGCCTGTGAGGTTGCACAATCCACCGGCCACCCTGGATCCATGGCTTCAGTGCCTGCAGGTCACAAGTGTCCACAGTCCACATCCATGGGTAATCCTAGTTCCATTCCTCCACGTTGGGATGTCTGTGAGGTTGCACAATCCACGGGCCACACTAGATCCATGGCTTCAGTGCCTGCCGGTCACGAGTGTCCACAGTCCACATCCACGGGTAATCCGAGTTCCATTCCTCCACGTTGGGATGCCTGTGAGGTTGCACAATCCACGGGCCACCCTAGATTCATGGCTTCAGTGCCTGCAGGTCACGAGTGTCCACAGTCCAGATCCACGGGTAATCCTAGTTCCATTCCTCCACGTTGGGATGCATGTGAGGTTGCACAATCCACGGGTCACCCTGGATCCATGGCTTCAGTGCCTGCAGGTCACGAGTGTCCACAGTCCACATCCACGGGTAATCCGAGTTCCATTCCTCCACGTTGGGATGCCTGTGAGGTTGCACAATCCACGGGCCACCCTAGATCCATGGCTTCAGTGCCTGCAGGTCACAAGTGTCCACGGTCCAGATCCACGGGTAATCCTAGTTCCATTCCTCCACGTTGGGATGCCTGTGAGGTTGCACAATCCACGGTCCACCCTGGATCCATGGCTTCAGTGCCTGAAGGTCACAAGTGTCCACGGTCCACATCCATGGGTAATCCTAGATCCATTCCTCCACGTTGGGATGCCTGTGAGGTTGCACAATCCATGGGCCACACTGGATCCATGGCTTCAGTGCCTGCAGGTCACGAGTGTCCACAGTCCACATCCATGGGTAATCCTAGTTCCATTCCTCCACGTTGGGATGCCTGTGAGGTTGCACAATCCACCGGCCACCCTGGATCCATGGCTTCAGTGCCTGCAGGTCACAAGTGTCCACAGTCCACATCCATGGGTAATTCTAGTTCCATTCCTCCACGTTGGGATGCCTGTGAGGTTGCACAATCCACCGGCCACCCTGGATCCATGGCTTCAGTGCCTGCAGGTCACGAGTGTCCACGGTCCACATCCATGGGTAATCCTAGTTCCATTCCTCCACGTTGAGATGCCTGTGAGGTTGCACAATCCACCGGCCACCCTGGATCCATGGCTTCAGTGCCTGCAGGTCACAAGTGTCGACAGTCCACATCCATGGGTAATCCTAGTTCCATTCCTCCACGTTGGGATGTCAGTGAGGTTGCACAATCCACGGGCCACACTAGATCCATGGCTTCAGTGCCTGCCGGTAACTAGTGTCCACAGTCCACATCCACGGGTAATCCGAGTTCCATTCCTCCACGTTGGGATGCCTGTGAGGTTGCACAATCCACGGGCCACCCTAGATCCATGGCTTCAGTGCCTGCAGGTCACGAGTGTCCACAGTCCAGATCCACGGGTAATCCTAGTTCCATTCCTCCACGTTGGGATGCATGTGAGGTTGTACAATCCATGGGTCACCCTGGATCCATAGCTTCAGTGCCTGCAGGTCACGAGTGTCCACAGTCCACATCCACGGGTAATCCGAGTTCCATTCCTCCACGTTGGGATGCCTGTGAGGTTGCACAATCCACGGGCCATCCTAGATCCATGGCTTCAGTGCCTGCAGGTCACAAGTGTCCACGGTCCAGATCCACGGGTAATCCTAGTTCCATTCCTCCACGTTGGGATGCCTGTGAGGTTGCACAATCCACGGTCCACCCTGTATCCATGGCTTCAGTGCCTGAAGGTCACAAGTGTCCACAGTCCACATCCATGGGTAATCCTAGTTTCATTCCTCCCACGTTGGGATGCCTGTGAGGTTGCACAATCCACGGGTCACCCTGGATCCATGGCTTCAGTGCCTGAAGGTCACGAGTGTCCACAGTCCACATTCAAGGGTAATCCGAGTTCCATTCCTCCACGTTGGGATGCCTGTGAGGTTGCACAATCCACGGGCCACACTAGATCCATGGCTTTAGTGTCTGCAGGTCACGAGTGTCCACAGTCCACATCCATGGGTAATCCTAGTTCCATTCCTCCACGTTGGGATGCCTGTGAGGTTGCACAATCCACAGGTCACCCTGGATCCATGGCTTCAGTGCCTGAAGGTCACGAGTGTCCACAGTCCACATTCAAGGGTAATCCGAGTTCCATTCCTCCACGTTGGGATGCCTGTGAGGTTGCACAATCCACGGGCCACACTAGATCCATGGCATTAGTGCCTGAAGGTCACGAGTGTCCACAGTCCACATCCATGGGTAATCCGAGTTCCATTCCTCCACGTTGGGATGCCTGTGAGGTTGCACAATCCACGGGCCACACTAGATCCATGGCTTCAGTGCATGCTGGTTGTGAGGGTAACCAGAACAGATCAATCGGCAATCCTAGCTCCATTCCTCCACGTTGGGATGCTTGGGAGGTTGCCCAATTCCCAGGCCACCCTAGATCCATGGCTTTAGTGCCTGAAGGTCACGAGTGTCCACAGTCCACATCCATGGGTAATCCGAGTTCCATTCCTCCACGTTGGGATGCCTGTGAGGTTGCACAATCCACGGGTCACCCTGGATCCATGGCTTCAGTGCCTGCAGGTCACAAGTGTCCACAGTCCACATCCATGGGTAATCCTAGATCCATTCCTCCATGTTGGGATGCCTGTGAGGTTGCACAATCCATGGTTGACCCTAGATCCATGGCTTCAATGCCTGCAGGTCACGAGTGTCCACAGTCCACATCCAAGGGTAATCCTAGTTCCATTCCTCCACTTTGGGATGCCTGTGAGGTTGCACAATCCACAGGTCGCCCTGGATCCATGGCTTCAGTGCCTGCAGGTCACAAGTGTCCACAGTCCACATCCATGGGTAATCCTAGTTCCATTCCTCCACGTTGGGATGCCTGTGAGGTTGCACAATCCACGGGCCACACTAGATCCATGGCTTCAGTGCCTGCAGGTCACGAGTGTCCACAGTCCACATCCATGGGTAATTCTAGTTCCATTCCTCCACGTTGGGATGCCTGTGAGGTTGCACAATCCACCGGCCACCCTGGATCCATGGCTTCAGTGCCTGCAGGTCACGAGTGTCCACGGTCCACATCCATGGGTAATCCTAGTTCCATTCCTCCACGTTGGGATGCCTGTGAGGTTGCACAATCCACCGGCCACCCTGGATCCATGGCTTCAGTGCCTGCAGGTCACAAGTGTCGACAGTCCACATCCATGGGTAATCCTAGTTCCATTCCTCCACGTTGGGATGTCAGTGAGGTTGCACAATCCACGGGCCACACTAGATCCATGGCTTCAGTGCCTGCCGGTAACTAGTGTCCACAGTCCACATCCACGGGTAATCCGAGTTCCATTCCTCCACGTTGGGATGCCTGTGAGGTTGCACAATCCACGGGCCACCCTAGATCCATGGCTTCAGTGCCTGCAGGTCACGAGTGTCCACAGTCCAGATCCACGGGTAATCCTAGTTCCATTCCTCCACGTTGGGATGCATGTGAGGTTGTACAATCCATGGGTCACCCTGGATCCATAGCTTCAGTGCCTGCAGGTCACGAGTGTCCACAGTCCACATCCACGGGTAATCCGAGTTCCATTCCTCCACGTTGGGATGCCTGTGAGGTTGCACAATCCACGGGCCATCCTAGATCCATGGCTTCAGTGCCTGCAGGTCACAAGTGTCCACGGTCCAGATCCACGGGTAATCCTAGTTCCATTCCTCCACGTTGGGATGCCTGTGAGGTTGCACAATCCACGGTCCACCCTGTATCCATGGCTTCAGTGCCTGAAGGTCACAAGTGTCCACAGTCCACATCCATGGGTAATCCTAGTTTCATTCCTCCCACGTTGGGATGCCTGTGAGGTTGCACAATCCACGGGTCACCCTGGATCCATGGCTTCAGTGCCTGAAGGTCACGAGTGTCCACAGTCCACATTCAAGGGTAATCCGAGTTCCATTCCTCCACGTTGGGATGCCTGTGAGGTTGCACAATCCACGGGCCACACTAGATCCATGGCTTTAGTGTCTGCAGGTCACGAGTGTCCACAGTCCACATCCATGGGTAATCCTAGTTCCATTCCTCCACGTTGGGATGCCTGTGAGGTTGCACAATCCACAGGTCACCCTGGATCCATGGCTTCAGTGCCTGAAGGTCACGAGTGTCCACAGTCCACATTCAAGGGTAATCCGAGTTCCATTCCTCCACGTTGGGATGCCTGTGAGGTTGCACAATCCACGGGCCACACTAGATCCATGGCATTAGTGCCTGAAGGTCACGAGTGTCCACAGTCCACATCCATGGGTAATCCGAGTTCCATTCCTCCACGTTGGGATGCCTGTGAGGTTGCACAATCCACGGGCCACACTAGATCCATGGCTTCAGTGCATGCTGGTTGTGAGGGTAACCAGAACAGATCAATCGGCAATCCTAGCTCCATTCCTCCACGTTGGGATGCTTGGGAGGTTGCCCAATTCCCAGGCCACCCTAGATCCATGGCTTTAGTGCCTGAAGGTCACGAGTGTCCACAGTCCACATCCATGGGTAATCCGAGTTCCATTCCTCCACGTTGGGATGCCTGTGAGGTTGCACAATCCACGGGTCACCCTGGATCCATGGCTTCAGTGCCTGCAGGTCACAAGTGTCCACAGTCCACATCCATGGGTAATCCTAGATCCATTCCTCCATGTTGGGATGCCTGTGAGGTTGCACAATCCATGGTTGACCCTAGATCCATGGCTTCAATGCCTGCAGGTCACGAGTGTCCACAGTCCACATCCAAGGGTAATCCTAGTTCCATTCCTCCACTTTGGGATGCCTGTGAGGTTGCACAATCCACAGGTCGCCCTGGATCCATGGCTTCAGTGCCTGCAGGTCACAAGTGTCCACAGTCCACATCCATGGGTAATCCTAGTTCCATTCCTCCACGTTGGGATGCCTGTGAGGTTGCACAATCCACGGGCCACACTAGATCCATGGCTTCAGTGCCTGCAGGTCACGAGTGTCCACAGTCCACATCCATGGGTAATTCTAGTTCCATTCCTCCACGTTGGGATGCCTGTGAGGTTGCACAATCCACCGGCCACCCTGGATCCATGGCTTCAGTGCCTGCAGGTCACGAGTGTCCACGGTCCACATCCATGGGTAATCCTAGTTCCATTCCTCCACGTTGGGATGCCTGTGAGGTTGCACAATCCACCGGCCACCCTGGATCCATGGCTTCAGTGCCTGCAGGTCACAAGTGTCGACAGTCCACATCCATGGGTAATCCTAGTTCCATTCCTCCACGTTGGGATGTCAGTGAGGTTGCACAATCCACGGGCCACACTAGATCCATGGCTTCAGTGCCTGCCGGTAACTAGTGTCCACAGTCCACATCCACGGGTAATCCGAGTTCCATTCCTCCACGTTGGGATGCCTGTGAGGTTGCACAATCCACGGGCCACCCTAGATCCATGGCTTCAGTGCCTGCAGGTCACGAGTGTCCACAGTCCAGATCCACGGGTAATCCTAGTTCCATTCCTCCACGTTGGGATGCATGTGAGGTTGTACAATCCATGGGTCACCCTGGATCCATAGCTTCAGTGCCTGCAGGTCACGAGTGTCCACAGTCCACATCCACGGGTAATCCGAGTTCCATTCCTCCACGTTGGGATGCCTGTGAGGTTGCACAATCCACGGGCCATCCTAGATCCATGGCTTCAGTGCCTGCAGGTCACAAGTGTCCACGGTCCAGATCCACGGGTAATCCTAGTTCCATTCCTCCACGTTGGGATGCCTGTGAGGTTGCACAATCCACGGTCCACCCTGTATCCATGGCTTCAGTGCCTGAAGGTCACAAGTGTCCACAGTCCACATCCATGGGTAATCCTAGTTTCATTCCTCCCACGTTGGGATGCCTGTGAGGTTGCACAATCCACGGGTCACCCTGGATCCATGGCTTCAGTGCCTGAAGGTCACGAGTGTCCACAGTCCACATTCAAGGGTAATCCGAGTTCCATTCCTCCACGTTGGGATGCCTGTGAGGTTGCACAATCCACGGGCCACACTAGATCCATGGCTTTAGTGTCTGCAGGTCACGAGTGTCCACAGTCCACATCCATGGGTAATCCTAGTTCCATTCCTCCACGTTGGGATGCCTGTGAGGTTGCACAATCCACAGGTCACCCTGGATCCATGGCTTCAGTGCCTGAAGGTCACGAGTGTCCACAGTCCACATTCAAGGGTAATCCGAGTTCCATTCCTCCACGTTGGGATGCCTGTGAGGTTGCACAATCCACGGGCCACACTAGATCCATGGCATTAGTGCCTGAAGGTCACGAGTGTCCACAGTCCACATCCATGGGTAATCCGAGTTCCATTCCTCCACGTTGGGATGCCTGTGAGGTTGCACAATCCACGGGCCACACTAGATCCATGGCTTCAGTGCATGCTGGTTGTGAGGGTAACCAGAACAGATCAATCGGCAATCCTAGCTCCATTCCTCCACGTTGGGATGCTTGGGAGGTTGCCCAATTCCCAGGCCACCCTAGATCCATGGCTTTAGTGCCTGAAGGTCACGAGTGTCCACAGTCCACATCCATGGGTAATCCGAGTTCCATTCCTCCACGTTGGGATGCCTGTGAGGTTGCACAATCCACGGGTCACCCTGGATCCATGGCTTCAGTGCCTGCAGGTCACAAGTGTCCACAGTCCACATCCATGGGTAATCCTAGATCCATTCCTCCATGTTGGGATGCCTGTGAGGTTGCACAATCCATGGTTGACCCTAGATCCATGGCTTCAATGCCTGCAGGTCACGAGTGTCCACAGTCCACATCCAAGGGTAATCCTAGTTCCATTCCTCCACTTTGGGATGCCTGTGAGGTTGCACAATCCACAGGTCGCCCTGGATCCATGGCTTCAGTGCCTGCAGGTCACAAGTGTCCACAGTCCACATCCATGGGTAATCCTAGTTCCATTCCTCCACGTTGGGATGCCTGTGAGGTTGCACAATCCACGGGCCACACTAGATCCATGGCTTCAGTGCCTGCAGGTCACGAGTGTCCACAGTCCACATCAATGGGTAATCCGAGTTCCATTCCTCCACGTTGGGATGCCTGTGAGGTTGCACAATCCACGGGTCACCCATTCCTCCATGTTGGGATGCCTGTGAGGTTGCACAATCCACGGGTCACCCTGGATCCATGGCTTCAGTGCCTGCAGGTCACGAGTGTCCACAGTCCACATCCATGGGTAATCCTAGTTTCATTCCTCCATGTTGGGATGCCTGTGAGGTTGCACAATCCACGGGTCACCCTGGATCCATGGCTTCAGTGCCTGCAGGTCACAAGTGTCCACAGTCCACATCCATGGGTAATCCTAGATCCATTCCTCCATGTTGGGATGCCTGTGAGGTTGCACAATCCATGGTTGACCCTAGATCCATGGCTTCAATGCCTGCAGGTCACGAGTGTCCACAGTCCACATCCAAGGGTAATCCTAGTTCCATTCCTCCACTTTGGGATGCCTGTGAGGTTGCACAATCCACAGGTCGCCCTGGATCCATGGCTTCAGTGCCTGCAGGTCACAAGTGTCCACAGTCCACATCCATGGGTAATCCTAGTTCCATTCCTCCACGTTGGGATGCCTGTGAGGTTGCACAATCCACGGGCCACACTAGATCCATGGCTTCATTGCCTGCAGGTCACGAGTGTCCACAGTCCACATCAATGGGTAATCCGAGTTCCATTCCTCCACGTTGGGATGCCTGTGAGGTTGCACAATCCACAGGCCACCCTAGATCCATGGCTTCAGTGCCTGCAGGTCACGAGTGTCCACAGTCCACATCCACGGGTAATCCGAGTTCCATTCCTCCACGTTGGGATGCCTGTGAGGTTGCACAATCCACGGGTCACCCATTCCTCCATGTTGGGATGCCTGTGAGGTTGCACAATCCACGGGTCACCCTGGATCCATGGCTTCAGTGCCTGCAGGTCACGAGTGTCCACAGTCCACATCCATGGGTAATCCTAGTTTCATTCCTCCATGTTGGGATGCCTGTGAGGTTGCACAATCCACGGGTCACCCTGGATCCATGGCGTCAGTGCCTGAAGGTCACGAGTGTCCACAGTCCACATCCATGGGTAATCCTAGTTCCATTCCTCCACGTTGGGATGTCTTTGAGGTTGCACAATCCACAGGCCACCCTAGATCCATGGCTTCAGTGCCTGCAGGTCACGAGTGTCCACAGTCCACATCCATGGGTAATCCTAGATCCCTTCCTCCACGTTGGGATGCCTGTGAGGATGCACAATCCGCGGGTCCCCCTGGATCCATGGCTTCAGTGCCTGCAGTCACGAGTGTCCACAGTCCACATCCACGGGTAATCCTAGATCCATTCCTCCATGTTGGGATGCCTGTGAGGTTGCACAATCCATGGTTGACCCTAGATACATGGCTTCAGTGCCTGCAGGTCACGAGTGTCCACAGTCCACATCCAAGGGTAATCCTAGTTCCATTCCTCCACGTTGGGATGCCTGTGAGGTTGCACTATCCACCGGCCACCCTGGATCCATGGCTTCAGTGCCTGAAGGTCACGAGTGTCCACAGTCCACATCCATGGGTAATCCTAGTTCCAATCCTCCACGTTGGGATGCCTGTGAGGTTGCAGAATCCACGGGCCACCCTAGATCCATGGCTTCAGTGCCTGAAGGTCACAAGTGTCCACAGTCCACATCCATGGGTAATCCGAGCTCCATTCCTCAACGTTGGGATGCCTGTGAGGTTGCACAATCCCCGGGCCACCCTAGATCCATGGCTTCAGTGCCTGCAGGTCACGAGTGTCCACAGTCCACATCCATGGGTAATCCGAGTTCCATTCCTCCACGTTGGGATGCCTGTGAGGTTGCACAATCCACGGGCCACCCTAGATCCATGGCTTCAGTGCCTGCAGGTCACAAGTGTCCACGGTCCAGATCCACGGGTAATCCTAGTTCCATTCCTCCACGTTGGGATGCCTGTGAGGTTGCACAATCCACGGTCCACCCTGGATCCATGGCTTCAGTGCCTGAAGGTCACAAGTGTCCACAGTCCACATCCATGGGTAATCCTAGTTTCATTCCTCCCACGTTGGGATGCCTGTGAGGTTGCACAATCCACGGGTCACCCTGGATCCATGGCTTCAGTGCCTGAAGGTCACGAGTGTCCACAGTCCACATTCAAGGGTAATCCGAGTTCCATTCCTCCACGTTGGGATGCCTGTGAGGTTGCACAATCCACGGGCCACACTAGATCCATGGCTTTAGTGCCTGCAGGTCACGAGTGTCCACAGTCCACATCCATGGGTAATCCTAGTTCCATTCCTCCACGTTGGGATGCCTGTGAGGTTGCACAATCCACGGGTCACCCTGGATCCATGGCTTCAGTGCCTGAAGGTCACGAGTGTCCACAGTCCACATTCAAGGGTAATCCGAGTTCCATTCCTCCACGTTGGGATGCCTGTGAGGTTGCACAATCCACGGGCCACACTAGATCCATGGCATTAGTGCCTGAAGGTCACGAGTGTCCACAGTCCACATCCATGGGTAATCCGAGTTCCATTCCTCCACGTTGGGATGCCTGTGAGGTTGCACAATCCACGGGCCACACTAGATCCATGGCTTCAGTGCATGCTGGTTGTGAGGGTAACCAGAACAGATCAATGGGCAATCCTAGCTCCATTCCTCCACGTTGGGATGCTTGGGAGGTTGCCCAATTCCCAGGCCACCCTAGATCCATGGCTTTAGTGCCTGAAGGTCACGAGTGTCCACAGTCCACATCCATGTGTAATCCGAGTTCCATTCCTCCACGTTGGGATGCCTGTGAGGTTGCACAATCCACGGGTCACCCTGGATCCATGGCTTCAGTGCCTGCAGGTCACAAGTGTCCACAGTCCACATCCATGGGTAATCCTAGATCCATTCCTCCATGTTGGGATGCCTGTGAGGTTGCACAATCCATGGTTGACCCTAGATCCATGGCTTCAATGCCTGCAGGTCACGAGTGTCCACAGTCCACATCCAAGGGTAATCCTAGTTCCATTCCTCCACTTTGGGATGCCTGTGAGGTTGCACAATCCACAGGTCGCCCTGGATCCATGGCTTCAGTGCCTGCAGGTCACAAGTGTCCACAGTCCACATCCATGGGTAATCCTAGTTCCATTCCTCCACGTTGGGATGCCTGTGAGGTTGCACAATCCACGGGCCACACTAGATCCATGGCTTCAGTGCCTGCAGGTCACGAGTGTCCACAGTCCACATCAATGGGTAATCCGAGTTCCATTCCTCCACGTTGGGATGCCTGTGAGGTTGCACAATCCACAGGCCACCCTAGATCCATGGCTTCAGTGCCTGCAGGTCACGAGTGTCCACAGTCCACATCCACGGGTAATCCGAGTTCCATTCCTCCACGTTGGGATGCCTGTGAGGTTGCACAATCCAAGGGTCACCCATTCCTCCATGTTGGGATGCCTGTGAGGTTGCACAATCCACGGGTCACCCTGGATCCATGGCTTCAGTGCCTGCAGGTCACGAGTGTCCACAGTCCACATCCATGGGTAATCCTAGTTTCATTCCTCCATGTTGGGATGCCTGTGAGGTTGCACAATCGACGGGTCACCCTGGATCCATGGCGTCAGTGCCTGAAGGTCACGAGTGTCCACAGTCCACATCCATGGGTAATCCTAGTTCCATTCCTCCACGTTGGGATGTCTGTGAGGTTGCACAATCCACAGGCCACCCTAGATCCATGGCTTCAGTGCCTGCAGGTCACGAGTGTCCACAGTCCACATCCATGGGTAATCCTAGATCCCTTCCTCCACGTTGGGATGCCTGTGAGGATGCACAATCCGCGGGTCCCCCTGGATCCATGGCTTCAGTGCCTGCAAGTCACGAGTGTCCACAGTCCACATCCACGGGTAATCCTAGATCCATTCCTCCATGTTGGGATGCCTGTGAGGTTGCACAATCCATGGTTGACCCTAGATACATGGCTTCAGTGCCTGCAGGTCACGAGTGTCCACAGTCCACATCCAAGGGTAATCCTAGTTCCATTCCTCCACGTTGGGATGCCTGTGAGGTTGCACTATCCACTGGCCACCCTGGATCCATGGCTTCAGTGCCTGAAGGTCACGAGTGTCCACAGTCCACATCCATGGGTAATCCTAGTTCCAATCCTCCACGTTGGGATGCCTGTGAGGTTGCAGAATCCACGGGCCACCCTAGATCCATGGCTTCAGTGCCTGAAGGTCACAAGTGTCCACAGTCCACATCCATGGGTAATCCGAGCTCCATTCCTCAACGTTGGGATGCCTGTGAGGTTGCACAATCCCCGGGCCACCCTAGATCCATGGCTTCAGTGCCTGCAGGTCACGAGTGTCCACAGTCCACATCCATGGGTAATCCTAGTTCCATTCCTCCACGTTGGGATGCCTGTGAGGTTGCACAATCCCCGGGCCACCCTAGATCCATGGCTTCAGTGCCTGCAGGTCACGAGTGTCCACAGTCCACATCCATTGGTAATCCTAGTTCCATTCCTCCACGTTGGGATGCCTGTGAGGTTGCACAATCCACCGGCCACCCTGGATCCATGGCTTCAGTGCCTGAAGGTCACGAGTGTCCACAGTCCACATCCATGGGTAATCCTAGTTCCATTCCTCCACGTTGGGATGCCTGTGAGGTTGCACAATCCACCGGCCACCCTGGATCCATGGCTTCAGTGCCTGAAGTCACGAGTGTCCACAGTCCACATCCATGGGTAATCCGAGTTCCATTCCTCCACTTTGGGATGCCTGTGAGGTTGCACAATCCCCGGGTCACCCTGGATCCATGGCTTCAGTGCCTGCAGATCACGAGTGTCCACAGTCCACATCCACGAGTAATCCTAGTTCCATTCCTCCACGTTGGGATGCCTGTGAGGTTGCACAATCCACGGGTCACCCTGGATCCATGGCTTCAGTGCCTGAAGGTCAAGAGTGTCCACAGTCCACATCCATGGGTAATCCCAGTTCCATTCCTCCACGTTGGGATGTTTGTGAGGTTGCACAATCCACGGGCCACCCTGGATCCATGGCTTCAGTACCTGCAGGTCACGAGTGTCCACAGTCCACATCCATGGGTAATCCTAGATCCATTCCTACACGTTGGGATGCCTGTGAGGTTGCACAATCAACGGGTCACCCTGGATCCATGGCTTCAGTGCCTGCAGGTCACGAGTGTCCACAGTCCACATCCATGGGTAATCCTAGATCCATTGCTCCACGTTGGGATGCCTGTGAGGTTGCACAATCCACGGGTCACCCTGGATCCATGGCTTCAGTGCCTGCAGGTCACGAGTGTCCACAGTCCACATCCATGGGTAATCCGAGCTCCATTCCTCAACGTTGGGATGCCTGTGAGGTTGCACAATCCCCGGGCCACCCTAGATCCATGGCTTCAGTGCCTGCAGGTCACGAGTGTCCACAGTCCACATCCATGGGTAATCCTAGTTCCATTCCTCCACGTTGGGATGCCTGTGAGGCTGCACAATCCACCGGCCACCCTGGATCCATGGCTTCAGTGCCTGAAGGTCACGAGTGTCCACAGTCCACATCCATGGGTAATCCTAGTTCCATTCCTCCACGTTGGGATGCCTGTGAGGTTGCACAATCCACCGGCCACCCTGGATCCATGGCTTCAGTGCCTGAAGTCACGAGTGTCCACAGTCCACATCCATGGGTAATCCGAGTTCCATTCCTCCACGTTGGGATGCCTGTGAGGTTGCACAATCCCCGGGTCACCCTGGATCCATGGCTTCAGTGCCTGCAGATCACGAGTGTCCACAGTCCACATCCACGGGTAATCCTAGTTCCATTCCTCCACGTTGGGATGCCTGTGAGGTTGCACAATCCACGGGTCACCCTGGATCCATGGCTTCAGTGCCTGAAGGTCACGAGTGTCCACAGTCCACATCCATGGGTAATCCCAGTTCCATTCATCCACGTTGGGATGTCTGCGAGGTTGCACAATCCACGGGCCACCCTGGATCCATGGCTTCAGTGCCTGCAGGTCACGAGTGTCCACAGTCCACATCCATGGGTAATCCTAGATCTATTCCTCCACGTTGGGATGCCTGTGAGGTTGCACAATCCACGGGTCACCCTGGATCCATGGCTTCAGTGCCTGCAGGTCACGAGTGTCCACAGTCCACATCCATGGGTAATCCTAGATCCATTCCTCCACGTTGGGATGCCTGTGAGGTTGCACAATCCACGGGTCACCCTGGATCCATGGCTTCAGTGCCTGCAGGTCACGAGTGTCCACAGTCCACATCCATGGGTAATCCTAGTTCCATTCCTCCACGTTGGGATGCCTGTGAGGTTGCACAATCCACGGGCCACCCTAGATCCATGGCTTCAGTGCCTGCAGGTCACAAGTGTCCACGATCCAGATCCACGGGTAATCCTAGTTCCATTCCTCCACGTTGGGATGCCTGTGAGGTTACACAATCCACGGTCCACCCTGGATCCATGGCTTCAGTGCCTGAAGGTCACAAGTGTCCACAGTCCACATCCATGGGTAATCCTAGTTCCATTCCTCCCACGTTGGGATGCCTGTGAGGTTGCACAATCCACGGGTCACCCTGGATCCATGGCTTCAGTGCCTGAAGGTCACGAGTGTCCACAGTCCACATTCAAGGGTAATCCGAGTTCCATTCCTCCACGTTGGGATGCCTGTGAGGTTGCACAATCCACGGGCCACACTAGATCCATGGCTTCAGTGCCTGCAGGTCACGAGTGTCCACAGTCCACATCCATGGGTAATCCTAGTTCCATTCCTCCACGTTGGGATGCCTGTGAGGTTGCACAATCCACGGGCCACACTAGATCCATGGCTTCAGTGCCTGCAGGTCACGAGTGTCCACAGTCCACATCCAAGGGTAATCCGAGTTCCATTCCTCCACGTTGGGATGCCTGTGAGGTTGCCCAATCCACGGGTCACCCTGGATACATGGCTTCTGTGCCTGCAGGTCACAAGTGTCCACAGTCCACATCCATGGGTAATCCTAGTTTCATTCCTCCACGTTGGGATGCCTGTGAGGTTGCCAAATTCCCAGGCCACCCTAGATCCATGGCTTTAGTGCCTGAAGGTCACGAGTGTCCACAGTCCACATCCATGGGTAATCCGAGTTCCATTCCTCCACGTTGGGATGCCTGTGAGGTTGCACAATCCACGGGCCCCACTAGATCCATTGCTTCAGTGCATGCTGGTTGTGAGGGTAACCAGAACAGATCCATGGGCAATCCTAGCTCCATTCCTCCACGTTGGGATGCTTGGGAGGTTGCCCAATTCCCAGGCCACCCTAGATCCATGGCTTTAGTGCCTGAAGGTCACGAGTGTCCACAGTCCACATCCATGGGTAATCCGAGTTCCATTCCTCCACGTTGGGATGCCTGTGAGGTTGCACAATCCACGGGTCACCCTGGATCCATGGCTTCAGTGCCTGCAGGTCACAAGTGTCCACAGTCCACATCCATGGGTAATCCTAGATCCATTCCTCCATGTTGGGATGCCTGTGAGGTTGCACAATCCATGGTTGACCCTAGATCCATGGCTTCAGTGCCTGCAGGTCACGAGTGTCCAAAGTCCACATCCAAGGGTAATCCTAGTTCCATTCCTCCACGTTGGGATGCCTGTGAGGTTGCACAATCCACGGGTCGCCCTGGATCCATGGCTTCAGTGCCTGCAGGTCACAAGTGTCCACAGTCCACATCCATGGGTAATCCTAGTTCCATTCCTCCACGTTGGGATGCCTGTGAGGTTGCACAATCCACGGGCCACACTAGATCCATGGCTTCAGTGCCTGCAGGTCACGAGTGTCCACAGTCCACATCAATGGGTAATCCGAGTTCCATTCCTCCACGTTGGGATGCCTGTGAGGTTGCACAATCCACAGGCCACCCTAGATCCATGGCTTCAGTGCCTGCAGGTCACGAGTGTCCACAGTCCACATCCACGGGTAATCCGAGTTCCATTCCTCCACGTTGGGATGCCTGTGAGGTTGCACAATCCACGGGTCGCCCTGGATCCATGGCTTCAGTGCCTGCAGGTCACAAGTGTCCACAGTCCACATCCATGGGTAATCCTAGTTCCATTCCTCCACGTTGGGATGCCTGTGAGGTTGCACAATCCACGGGCCACACTAGATCCATGGCTTCAGTGCCTGCAGGTCACGAGTGTCCACAGTCCACATCAATGGGTAATCCGAGTTCCATTCCTCCACGTTGGGATGCCTGTGAGGTTGCACAATCCACAGGCCACCCTAGATCCATGGCTTCAGTGCCTGCAGGTCACGAGTGTCCACAGTCCACATCCACGGGTAATCCGAGTTCCATTCCTCCACGTTGGGATGCCTGTGAGGTTGCACAATCCACGGGTCACCAATTCCTCCATGTTGGGATGCCTGTGAGGTTGCACAATCCACGGGTCACCCTGGATCCATGGCTTCAGTGCCTGAAGGTCACGAGTGTCCACAGTCCACATCCATGGGTAATCCTAGTTCCATTCCTCCACGTTGGGATGTCTGTGAGGTTGCACAATCCACGGGCCACCCTAGATCCATGGCTTCAGTGCCTGCAGGTCACGAGTGTCCACAGTCCACATCCATGGGTAATCCTAGATCCCTTCCTCCACGTTGGGATGCCTGTGAGGTTGCACAATCCGCGGGTCCCCCTGGATCCATGGCTTCAGTGCCTGCAGGTCACGAGTGTCCACAGTCCACATCCACGGGTAATCCTAGATCCATTCCTCCATGTTGGGATGCCTGTGAGGTTGCACAATCCATGGTTGACCCTAGATACATGGCTTCAGTGCCTGCAGGTCACGAGTGTCCACAGTCCACATCCAAGGGTAATCCTAGTTCCATTCCTCCACGTTGGGATGCCTGTGAGGTTGCACTATCCACCGGCCACCCTGGATCCATGGCTTCAGTGCCTGAAGGTCACGAGTGTCCACAGTCCACATCCATGGGTAATCCTAGTTCCAATCCTCCACGTTGGGATGCCTGTGAGGTTGCACAATCCACGGGCCACTTTAGATCCATGGCTTCAGTGCCTGAAGGTCACAAGTGTCCACAGTCCACATCCATGGGTAATCCGAGCTCCATTCCTCAACGTTGGGATGCCTGTGAGGTTGCACAATCCCCGGGCCACCCTAGATCCATGGCTTCAGTGCCTGCAGGTCACGAGTGTCCACAGTCCACATCCATGGGTAATCCTAGTTCCATTCCTCCACGTTGGGATGCCTGTGAGGTTGCACAATCCACCGGCCACCCTGGATCCATGGCTTCAGTGCCTGAAGGTCACGAGTGTCCACAGTCCACATCCATGGGTAATCCTAGTTCCATTCCTCCACGTTGGGATGCCTGTGAGGTTGCACAATCCACCGGCCACCCTGGATCCATGGCTTCAGTGCCTGAAGTCACGAGTGTCCACAGTCCACATCCATGGGTAATCCGAGTTCCATTCCTCCACGTTGGGATGCCTGTGAGGTTGCACAATCCCCGGGTCACCCTGGATCCATGGCTTCAGTGCCTGCAGATCACGAGTGTCCACAGTCCACATCCACGGGTAATCCTAGTTCCATTCCTCCACGTTGGGATGCCTGTGAGGTTGCACAATCCACGGGTCACCCTGGATCCATGGCTTCAGTGCCTGAAGGTCACGAGTGTCCACAGTCCACATCCATGGGTAATCCCAGTTCCATTCCTCCACGTTGGGATGTCTGTGAGGATGCACAATCCACGGGCCACCCTGGATCCATGGCTTCAGTGCCTGCAGGTCACGAGTGTCCACAGTCCACATCCATGGGTAATCCTAGATCCATTCCTCCACGTTGGGATGCCTGTGAGGTTGCACAATCCACGGGTCACCCTGGATCCATGGCTTCAGTGCCTGCAGGTCATGAGTGTCCACAGTCCACATCCATGGGTAATCCTAGATCCATTCCTCCACGTTGGGATGCCTGTGAGGTTGCACAATCCATGGGTCACCCTGGATCCATGGCTTCAGTGCCTGCAGGTCACGAGTGTCCACAGTCCACATCCATGGGTAATCCGAGCTCCATTCCTCAACGTTGGGATGCCTGTGAGGTTGCACAATCCCCGGGCCACCCTAGATCCATGGCTTCAGTGCCTGCAGGTCACGAGTGTCCACAGTCCACATCCATGGGTAATCCTAGTTCCATTCCTCCATGTTGGGATGCCTGTGAGGTTGCACAATCCACCGGCCACCCTGGATCCATGGCTTCAGTGCCTGAAGGTCACGAGTGTCCACAGTCCACATCCATGGGTAATCCTAGTTCCATTCCTCCACGTTGGGATGCCTGTGAGGTTGCACAATCCACCGGCCACCCTGGATCCATGGCTTCAGTGCCTGAAGTCACGAGTGTCCACAGTCCACATCCATGGGTAATCCGAGTTCCATTCCTCCACGTTGGGATGCCTGTGAGGTTGCACAATCCCCGGGTCACCCTGGATCCATGGCTTCAGTGCCTGCAGATCACGAGTGTCCACAGTCCACATCCACGGGTAATCCTAGTTCCATTCCTCCACGTTGGGATGCCTGTGAGGTTGCACAATCCACGGGTCACCCTGGATCCATGGCTTCAGTGCCTGAAGGTCACAAGTGTCCACAGTCCACATCCATGGGTAATTCAGTTCCATTCCTCCACGTTGGGATGTCTGTGAGGTTGCACAATCCACGGGCCACCCTGGATCCATGGCTTCAGTGCCTGCAGGTCACGAGTGTCCACAGTCCACATCCATGGGTAATCCTAGATCCATTCCTCCACGTTGGGATGCCTGTGAGGTTGCACAATCCACGGGTCACCCTGGATCCATGGCTTCAGTGCCTGCAGGTCACGAGTGTCCACAGTCCACATCCATGGGTAATCCTAGATCCATTCCTCCACGTTGGGATGCCTGTGAGGTTGCACAATCCACGGGTCACCCTGGATCCATGGCTTCAGTGCCTGCAGGTCACGAGTGTCCACAGTCCACATCCATGGGTAATCCTAGTTCCATTCCTCCACGTTGGGATGCCTGTGAGGTTGCACAATCCACCGGCCACCCTGGATCCATGGCTTCAGTGCCTGAAGGTCACGAGTGTCCACAGTCCACATCCATGGGTAATCCTAGATCCATTCCTCCACGTTGGGATGCCTGTGAGGTTGCACAATCCACGGGTCACCCTGGATCCATGGCTTCAGTGCCTGCAGGTCACGAGTGTCCACAGTCCACATCCATGGGTAATCCTAGTTCCATTCCTCCACGTTGGGATGCCTGTGAGGTTGCACAATCCACGGGTCACCCTGGATCCATGGCTTCAGTGCCTGCAGGTCACGAGTGTCCACAGTCCACATCCATGGGTAATCCTAGTTCCATTCCTCCACGTTGGGATGCCTGTGAGGTTGCACAATCCACGGGTCACCCTGGATCCATGGCTTCAGTGCCTGCAGGTCACGAGTGTCCACAGTCCACATCCATGGGTAATCCTAGTTCCATTCCTCCACGTTGGGATGCCTGTGAGGTTGCACAATCCACGGGTCACCCTGGATCCATGGCTTCAGTGCCTGCAGGTCACGAGTGTCCACAGTCCACATCCATGGGTAATCCTAGTTCCATTCCTCCACGTTGGGATGCCTGTGAGGTTGCACAATCCACCGGCCACCCTGGATCCATGGCTTCAGTGCCTGAAGGTCACGAGTGTCCACAGTCCACATCCATGGGTAATCCGAGTTCCATTCCTCCACGTTGGGATGCCTGTGAGGTTGCACAATCCACGGGTCACCCTGGATCCATGGCTTCAGTGCCTGCAGATCACGAGTGTCCACAGTCCACATCCACGGGTAATCCTAGTTCCATTCCTCCACGTTGGGATGCCTGTGAGGTTGCACAATCCACGTGTCACCCTGGATCCATGGCTTCAGTGCCTGAAGGTCACGAGTGTCCGCAGTCCACATCCATGGGTAATCCTAGATCCATTCCTCCACGTTGGGATGCCTGTGAGGTTGCACAATCCACGGGTCACCCTAGATCCATGGCTTCAGTGCATGCAGGTCACGAGTGTCCACAGTCCACATCCATGGGTAATCCTAGTTCCATTCCTCCACGTTGGGATGCCTGTGAGGTTGCACAATCCACGGGTCACCCTGGATCCATGGCTTCAGTGCCTGAAGGTCACGAGTGTCCACAGTCCACATCCATGGGTAATCCCAGTTCCATTCCTCCACGTTGGGATGTCTGTGAGGATGCACAATCCACGGGCCACCCTGGATCCATGGCTTCAGTGCCTGCAGGTCACGAGTGTCCACAGTCCACATCCATGGGTAATCCTAGATCCATTCCTCCACGTTGGGATGCCTGTGAGGTTGCACAATCCACGGGTCACCCTGGATCCATGGCTTCAGTGCCTGCAGGTCATGAGTGTCCACAGTCCACATCCATGGGTAATCCTAGATCCATTCCTCCACGTTGGGATGCCTGTGAGGTTGCACAATCCATGGGTCACCCTGGATCCATGGCTTCAGTGCCTGCAGGTCACGAGTGTCCACAGTCCACATCCATGGGTAATCCGAGCTCCATTCCTCAACGTTGGGATGCCTGTGAGGTTGCACAATCCCCGGGCCACCCTAGATCCATGGCTTCAGTGCCTGCAGGTCACGAGTGTCCACAGTCCACATCCATGGGTAATCCTAGTTCCATTCCTCCATGTTGGGATGCCTGTGAGGTTGCACAATCCACCGGCCACCCTGGATCCATGGCTTCAGTGCCTGAAGGTCACGAGTGTCCACAGTCCACATCCATGGGTAATCCTAGTTCCATTCCTCCACGTTGGGATGCCTGTGAGGTTGCACAATCCACCGGCCACCCTGGATCCATGGCTTCAGTGCCTGAAGTCACGAGTGTCCACAGTCCACATCCATGGGTAATCCGAGTTCCATTCCTCCACGTTGGGATGCCTGTGAGGTTGCACAATCCCCGGGTCACCCTGGATCCATGGCTTCAGTGCCTGCAGATCACGAGTGTCCACAGTCCACATCCACGGGTAATCCTAGTTCCATTCCTCCACGTTGGGATGCCTGTGAGGTTGCACAATCCACGGGTCACCCTGGATCCATGGCTTCAGTGCCTGAAGGTCACAAGTGTCCACAGTCCACATCCATGGGTAATTCAGTTCCATTCCTCCACGTTGGGATGTCTGTGAGGTTGCACAATCCACGGGCCACCCTGGATCCATGGCTTCAGTGCCTGCAGGTCACGAGTGTCCACAGTCCACATCCATGGGTAATCCTAGATCCATTCCTCCACGTTGGGATGCCTGTGAGGTTGCACAATCCACGGGTCACCCTGGATCCATGGCTTCAGTGCCTGCAGGTCACGAGTGTCCACAGTCCACATCCATGGGTAATCCTAGATCCATTCCTCCACGTTGGGATGCCTGTGAGGTTGCACAATCCACGGGTCACCCTGGATCCATGGCTTCAGTGCCTGCAGGTCACGAGTGTCCACAGTCCACATCCATGGGTAATCCTAGTTCCATTCCTCCACGTTGGGATGCCTGTGAGGTTGCACAATCCACCGGCCACCCTGGATCCATGGCTTCAGTGCCTGAAGGTCACGAGTGTCCACAGTCCACATCCATGGGTAATCCTAGATCCATTCCTCCTCGTTGGGATGCCTGTGAGGTTGCACAATCCACGGGTCACCCTGGATCCATGGCTTCAGTGCCTGCAGGTCACGAGTGTCCACAGTCCACATCCATGGGTAATCCTAGTTCCATTCCTCCACGTTGGGATGCCTGTGAGGTTGCACAATCCACGGGTCACCCTGGATCCATGGCTTCAGTGCCTGCAGGTCACGAGTGTCCACAGTCCACATCCATGGGTAATCCTAGTTCCATTCCTCCACGTTGGGATGCCTGTGAGGTTGCACAATCCACGGGTCACCCTGGATCCATGGCTTCAGTGCCTGCAGGTCACGAGTGTCCACAGTCCACATCCATGGGTAATCCTAGTTCCATTCCTCCACGTTGGGATGCCTGTGAGGTTGCACAATCCACGGGTCACCCTGGATCCATGGCTTCAGTGCCTGCAGGTCACGAGTGTCCACAGTCCACATCCATGGGTAATCCTAGTTCCATTCCTCCACGTTGGGATGCCTGTGAGGTTGCACAATCCACCGGCCACCCTGGATCCATGGCTTCAGTGCCTGAAGGTCACGAGTGTCCACAGTCCACATCCATGGGTAATCCGAGTTCCATTCCTCCACGTTGGGATGCCTGTGAGGTTGCACAATCCACGGGTCACCCTGGATCCATGGCTTCAGTGCCTGCAGATCACGAGTGTCCACAGTCCACATCCACGGGTAATCCTAGTTCCATTCCTCCACGTTGGGATGCCTGTGAGGTTGCACAATCCACGTGTCACCCTGGATCCATGGCTTCAGTGCCTGAAGGTCACGAGTGTCCACAGTCCACATCCACGGGTAATCCTAGTTCCATTCCTCCACGTTGGGATGTCTGTGAGGTTGCACAATCCACGGGCCATCCTAGATCCATGGCTTCAGTGCCTGCAGGTCACGAGTGTCCACAGTCCACATCCATGGGTAATCCTAGTTCCATTCCTCCACGTTGGGATGCCTGTGAGGTTGCACAATCCACCGGCCACCCTGGATCCATGGCTTCAGTGCCTGAAGGTCACGAGTGTCCGCAGTCCACATCCATGGGTAATCCTAGATCCATTCCTCCACGTTGGGATGCCTGTGAGGTTGCACAATCCACGGGTCACCCTAGATCCATGGCTTCAGTGCATGCAGGTCACGAGTGTCCACAGTCCACATCCACGGGTAATCCTAGTTCCATTCCTCCACGTTGGGATGCCTGTGAGGTTGCACAATCCACCGGCCACCCTGGATCCATGGCTTCAGTGCCTGAAGGTCACGAGTGTCCACAGTCCACATCCATGGGTAATCCTAGTTCCATTCCTCCACGTTGGGATGCCTGTGAGGTTGCACAATCCACCGGCCACCCTGGATCCATGGCTTCAGTGTCTGAAGTCACGAGTGTCCACAGTCCACATCCATGGGTAATCCGAGTTCCATTCCTCCACGTTGGGATGCCTGTGAGGTTTCACAATCCCCGGGTCACCCTGGATCCATGGCTTCAGTGCCTGCAGATCACGAGTGTCCACAGTCCACATCCACGGGTCACCCTGGATCCATGGCTTCAGTGCCTGCAGGTCACGAGTGTCCACAGTCCACATCCATGGGTAATCCTAGTTCCATTCCTCCACGTTGGGATGCCTGTGAGGTTGCACAATCCACCGGCCACCCTGGATCCATGGTTTCAGTGCCTGAAGGTCACGAGTGTCCACAGTCCACATCCATGGGTAATCCTAGTTCCATTCCTCCACGTTGGGATGCCTGTGAGGTTGCACAATCCACGGGCCACCCTGGATCCATGGCTTCAGTGCCTGAAGTCACAAGTGTCCACAGTCCACATCCATGGGTAATCCGAGTTCCATTCCTCCACGTTGGGATGCCTGTGAGGTTGCACAATCCCCGGGTCACCCTGGATCCATGGCTTCAGTGCCTGCAGATCACGAGTGTCCACAGTCCACATCCACGGGTAATCCTAGTTCCATTCCTCCACGTTGGGATGCCTGTGAGGTTGCACAATCCACGGGTCACCCTGGATCCATGGCTTCAGTGCCTGAAGGTCACGAGTGTCCACAGTCCACATCCATGGGTAATCCTAGTTCCATTCCTCCACGTTGGGATGCCTGTGAGGTTGCACAATCCACCGGCCACCCTGGATCCATGGCTTCAGTGCCTGAAGGTCACGAGTGTCCACAGTCCACATCCATGGGTAATCCTAGATCCATTCCTCCACGTTGGGATGCCTGTGAGGTTGCACAATCCACGGGTCACCCTGGATCCATGGCTTCAGTGCCTGCAGGTCACGAGTGTCCACAGTCCACATCCATGGGTAATCCTAGTTCCATTCCTCCACGTTGGGATGCCTGTGAGGTTGCACAATCCACGGGTCACCCTGGATCCATGGCTTCAGTGCCTGCAGGTCACGAGTGTCCACAGTCCACATCCATGGGTAATCCTAGTTCCATTCCTCCACGTTGGGATGCCTGTGAGGTTGCACAATCCACGGGTCACCCTGGATCCATGGCTTCAGTGCCTGAAGGTCACGAGTGTCCACAGTCCACATCCATGGGTAATCCTAGTTCCATTCCTCCACGTTGGGATGCCTGTGAGGTTGCACAATCCACGGGTCACCCTGGATCCATGGCTTCAGTGCCTGCAGGTCACGAGTGTCCACAGTCCACATCCATGGGTAATCCTAGTTCCATTCCTCCACGTTGGGATGCCTGTGAGGTTGCACAATCCACCGGCCACCCTGGATCCATGGCTTCAGTGCCTGAAGGTCACGAGTGTCCACAGTCCACATCCATGGGTAATCCGAGTTCCATTCCTCCACGTTGGGATGCCTGTGAGGTTGCACAATCCACGGGTCACCCTGGATCCATGGCTTCAGTGCCTGCAGATCACGAGTGTCCACAGTCCACATCCACGGGTAATCCTAGTTCCATTCCTCCACGTTGGGATGCCTGTGAGGTTGCACAATCCACGGGTCACCCTGGATCCATGGCTTCAGTGCCTGAAGGTCACGAGTGTCCACAGTCCACATCCACGGGTAATCCTAGTTCCATTCCTCCACGTTGGGATGTCTGTGAGGTTGCACAATCCACGGGCCACCCTAGATCCATGGCTTCAGTGCCTGCAGGTCACGAGTGTCCACAGTCCACATCCATGGGTAATCCTAGTTCCATTCCTCCACGTTGGGATGCCTGTGAGGTTGCACAATCCACCGGCCACCCTGGATCCATGGCTTCAGTGCCTGAAGGTCACGAGTGTCCACAGTCCACATCCATGGGTAATCCTAGATCCATTCCTCCACGTTGGGATGCCTGTGAGGTTGCACAATCCACGGGTCACCCTAGATCCATGGCTTCAGTGCCTGCAGGTCACGAGTGTCCACAGTCCACATCCACGGGTAATCCTAGTTCCATTCCTCCACGTTGGGATGCCTGTGAGGTTGCACAATCCACGGGTCACCCTGGATCCATGGCTTCAGTGCCTGAAGGTCACGAGTGTCCACAGTCCACATTCACGGGTAATCCTAGATCCATTCCTCCACGTTGGGATGCCTGTGAGGTTGCACAATCCACGGGTCACCCTGGATCCATGGCTTCAGTGCCTGCAGGTCACGAGTGTCCACAGTCCACATCCATGGGTAATCCTAGTTCCATTCCTCCACGTTGGGATGCCTGTGAGGTTGCACAATCCACCGGCCACCCTGGATCCATGGCTTCAGTGCCTGAAGGTCACGAGTGTCCACAGTCCACATCCATGGGTAATCCTATTCCATTCCTCCACGTTGGGATGCCTGTGAGGTTGCACAATCCACGGGCCACCCTAGATCCATGGCTTCAGTGCCTGAAGGTCACGAGTGTCCACAGTCCACATCCATGGGTAATCCGAGTTCCATTCCTCCACGTTGGGATGCCTGTGAGGTTGCACAATCCGCAGGCCACCCTAGATCCATGGCTTCAGTGCCTGCAGGTCACGAGTGTCCACAGTCCACATCCATGGGTAATCCTAGATCCATTCCTCCACGTTGGGATGCCTGTGAGGTTGCACAATCCACGGGCCACCCTAGATCCATGGCTTCAGTGCCTGCAGGTCACGAGTGTCCACAGTCCACATCCATGGGTAATCCTAGATCCATTCCTCCACGTTGGGATGCCTGTGAGGTTGCACAATCCACGGGCCACCCTGGATCCATGGCTTCAGTGCCTGCAGATCACGAGTGTCCACAGTCCACATCCATGGGTAATCCTAGATCCATTCCTCCACGTTGGGATGCCTGTGAGGTTGCACAATCCACGGGCCACCCTGGATCCATGGCTTCAGTGCCTGCAGATCACGAGTGTCCATCGTCCACATCCATGGGTAATCCTAGTTCCATTCCTCCACGTTGGGATGCCTGTGAGGTTGCACAATCCACGGGTCACCCTGGATCCATGGCTTCAGTGCCTGAAGGTCACGAGTGTCCACAGTCCACATCCACGGGTAATCCTAGTTCCATTCCTCCACGTTGGGATGTCTGTGAGGTTGCACAATCCACGGGCCACCCTAGATCCATGGCTTCAGTGCCTGCAGGTCACGAGTGTCCACAGTCCACATCCACGGGTAATCCGAGTTCCATTCCTCCACGTTGGGATGCCTGTGAGGTTGCACAATCCACGGGTCACCCTGGATCCATGGCTTCAGTGCCTGCAGGTCACAAGTGTCCACAGTCCACATCCATGGGTAATCCTAGATCCATTCCTCCATGTTGGGATGCCTGTGAGGTTGCACAATCCACGGGTCACCCTGGATCCATGGCTTCAGTGCCTGAAGGTCACGAGTGTCCACAGTCCACATCCACGGGTAATCCTAGTTCCATTCCTCCACGTTGGGATGTCTGTGAGGTTGCACAATCCACGGGCCACCCTAGATCCATGGCTTCAGTGCCTGCAGGTCACGAGTGTCCACAGTCCACATCCACGGGTAATCCGAGTTCCATTCCTCCACGTTGGGATGCCTGTGAGGTTGCACAATCCACGGGTCACCCTGGATCCATGGCTTCAGTGCCTGCAGGTCACAAGTGTCCACAGTCCACATCCATGGGTAATCCTAGATCCATTCCTCCATGTTGGGATGCCTGTGAGGTTGCACAATCCATGGTTGACCCTAGATCCATGGCTTCAGTGCCTGCAGGTCACGAGTGTCCAAAGTCCACATCCAAGGGTAATCCTAGTTCCATTCCTCCACGTTGGGATGCCTGTGAGGTTGCACAATCCACGGGTCGCCCTGGATCCATGGCTTCAGTGCCTGCAGGTCACAAGTGTCCACAGTCCACATCCATGGGTAATCCTAGTTCCATTCCTCCACGTTGGGATGCCTGTGAGGTTGCACAATCCACGGGCCACACTAGATCCATGGCTTCAGTGCCTGCAGGTCACGAGTGTCCACAGTCCACATCAATGGGTAATCCGAGTTCCATTCCTCCACGTTGGGATGCCTGTGAGGTTGCACAATCCACGGGCCACACTAGATCCATGGCTTCAGTGCCTGCAGGTCACGAGTGTCCACAGTCCACATCAATGGGTAATCCGAGTTCCATTCCTCCACGTTGGGATGCCTGTGAGGTTGCACAATCCACAGGCCACCCTAGATCCATGGCTTCAGTGCCTGCAGGTCACGAGTGTCCACAGTCCACATCCACGGGTAATCCGAGTTCCATTCCTCCACGTTGGGATGCCTGTGAGGTTGCACAATCCACGGGTCGCCCTGGATCCATGGCTTCAGTGCCTGCAGGTCACAAGTGTCCACAGTCCACATCCATGGGTAATCCTAGTTCCATTCCTCCACGTTGGGATGCCTGTGAGGTTGCACAATCCACGGGCCACACTAGATCCATGGCTTCAGTGCCTGCAGGTCACGAGTGTCCACAGTCCACATCAATGGGTAATCCGAGTTCCATTCCTCCACGTTGGGATGCCTGTGAGGTTGCACAATCCACAGGCCACCCTAGATCCATGGCTTCAGTGCCTGCAGGTCACGAGTGTCCACAGTCCACATCCACGGGTAATCCGAGTTCCATTCCTCCACGTTGGGATGCCTGTGAGGTTGCACAATCCACGGGTCACCAATTCCTCCATGTTGGGATGCCTGTGAGGTTGCACAATCCACGGGTCACCCTGGATCCATGGCTTCAGTGCCTGAAGGTCACGAGTGTCCACAGTCCACATCCATGGGTAATCCTAGTTCCATTCCTCCACGTTGGGATGTCTGTGAGGTTGCACAATCCACGGGCCACCCTAGATCCATGGCTTCAGTGCCTGCAGGTCACGAGTGTCCACAGTCCACATCCATGGGTAATCCTAGATCCCTTCCTCCACGTTGGGATGCCTGTGAGGTTGCACAATCCGCGGGTCCCCCTGGATCCATGGCTTCAGTGCCTGCAGGTCACGAGTGTCCACAGTCCACATCCACGGGTAATCCTAGATCCATTCCTCCATGTTGGGATGCCTGTGAGGTTGCACAATCCATGGTTGACCCTAGATACATGGCTTCAGTTCCTGCAGGTCACGAGTGTCCACAGTCCACATCCAAGGGTAATCCTAGTTCCATTCCTCCACGTTGGGATGCCTGTGAGGTTGCACTATCCACCGGCCACCCTGGATCCATGGCTTCAGTGCCTGAAGGTCACGAGTGTCCACAGTCCACATCCATGGGTAATCCTAGTTCCAATCCTCCACGTTGGGATGCCTGTGAGGTTGCACAATCCACGGGCCACCCTAGATCCATGGCTTCAGTGCCTGAAGGTCACAAGTGTCCGCAGTCCACATCCATGGGTAATCCGAGCTCCATTCCTCAACGTTGGGATGCCTGTGAGGTTGCACAATCCCCGGGCCACCCTAGATCCATGGCTTCAGTGCCTGCAGGTCACGAGTGTCCACAGTCCACATCCATGGGTAATCCTAGTTCCATTCCTCCACGTTGGGATGCCTGTGAGGTTGCACAATCCACCGGCCACCCTGGATCCATGGCTTCAGTGCCTGAAGGTCACGAGTGTCCACAGTCCACATCCATGGGTAATCCTAGTTCCATTCCTCCACGTTGGGATGCCTGTGAGGTTGCACAATCCACCGGCCACCCTGGATCCATGGCTTCAGTGCCTGAAGGTCACGAGTGTCCACAGTCCACATCCATGGGTAATCCTAGATCCATTCCTCCACGTTGGGATGCCTGTGAGGTTGCACAATCCACGGGTCACCCTGGATCCATGGCTTCAGTGCCTGCAGGTCACAAGTGTCCACAGTCCACATCCATGGGTAATCCTAGATCCATTCCTCCATGTTGGGATGCCTGTGAGGTTGCACAATCCACGGGTCACCCTGGATCCATGGCTTCAGTGCCTGAAGGTCACGAGTGTCCACAGTCCACATCCACGGGTAATCCTAGTTCCATTCCTCCACGTTGGGATGTCTGTGAGGTTGCACAATCCACGGGCCACCCTAGATCCATGGCTTCAGTGCCTGCAGGTCACGAGTGTCCACAGTCCACATCCACGGGTAATCCGAGTTCCATTCCTCCACGTTGGGATGCCTGTGAGGTTGCACAATCCACGGGTCACCCTGGATCCATGGCTTCAGTGCCTGCAGGTCACAAGTGTCCACAGTCCACATCCATGGGTAATCCTAGATCCATTCCTCCATGTTGGGATGCCTGTGAGGTTGCACAATCCATGGTTGACCCTAGATCCATGGCTTCAGTGCCTGCAGGTCACGAGTGTCCAAAGTCCACATCCAAGGGTAATCCTAGTTCCATTCCTCCACGTTGGGATGCCTGTGAGGTTGCACAATCCACGGGTCGCCCTGGATACATGGCTTCAGTGCCTGCAGGTCACAAGTGTCCACAGTCCACATCCATGGGTAATCCTAGTTCCATTCCTCCACGTTGGGATGCCTGTGAGGTTGCACAATCCACGGGCCACACTAGATCCATGGCTTCAGTGCCTGCAGGTCACGAGTGTCCACAGTCCACATCAATGGGTAATCCGAGTTCCATTCCTCCACGTTGGGATGCCTGTGAGGTTGCACAATCCACGGGCCACACTAGATCCATGGCTTCAGTGCCTGCAGGTCACGAGTGTCCACAGTCCACATCAATGGGTAATCCGAGTTCCATTCCTCCACGTTGGGATGCCTGTGAGGTTGCACAATCCACAGGCCACCCTAGATCCATGGCTTCAGTGCCTGCAGGTCACGAGTGTCCACAGTCCACATCCACGGGTAATCCGAGTTCCATTCCTCCACGTTGGGATGCCTGTGAGGTTGCACAATCCACGGGTCGCCCTGGATCCATGGCTTCAGTGCCTGCAGGTCACAAGTGTCCACAGTCCACATCCATGGGTAATCCTAGTTCCATTCCTCCACGTTGGGATGCCTGTGAGGTTGCACAATCCAAGGGCCACACTAGATCCATGGCTTCAGTGCCTGCAGGTCACGAGTGTCCACAGTCCACATCAATGGGTAATCCGAGTTCCATTCCTCCACGTTGGGATGCCTGTGAGGTTGCACAATCCACAGGCCACCCTAGATCCATGGCTTCAGTGCCTGCAGGTCACGAGTGTCCACAGTCCACATCCACGGGTAATCCGAGTTCCATTCCTCCACGTTGGGATGCCTGTGAGGTTGCACAATCCACGGGTCACCAATTCCTCCATGTTGGGATGCCTGTGAGGTTGCACAATCCACGGGTCACCCTGGATCCATGGCTTCAGTGCCTGAAGGTCACGAGTGTCCACAGTCCACATCCATGGGTAATCCTAGTTCCATTCCTCCACGTTGGGATGTCTGTGAGGTTGCACAATCCACGGGCCACCCTAGATCCATGGCTTCAGTGCCTGCAGGTCACGAGTGTCCACAGTCCACATCCATGGGTAATCCTAGATCCCTTCCTCCACGTTGGGATGCCTGTGAGGTTGCACAATCCGCGGGTCCCCCTGGATCCATGGCTTCAGTGCCTGCAGGTCACGAGTGTCCACAGTCCACATCCACGGGTAATCCTAGATCCATTCCTCCATGTTGGGATGCCTGTGAGGTTGCACAATCCATGGTTGACCCTAGATACATGGCTTCAGTTCCTGCAGGTCACGAGTGTCCACAGTCCACATCCAAGGGTAATCCTAGTTCCATTCCTCCACGTTGGGATGCCTGTGAGGTTGCACTATCCACCGGCCACCCTGGATCCATGGCTTCAGTGCCTGAAGGTCACGAGTGTCCACAGTCCACATCCATGGGTAATCCTAGTTCCAATCCTCCACGTTGGGATGCCTGTGAGGTTGCACAATCCACGGGCCACCCTAGATCCATGGCTTCAGTGCCTGAAGGTCACAAGTGTCCGCAGTCCACATCCATGGGTAATCCGAGCTCCATTCCTCAACGTTGGGATGCCTGTGAGGTTGCACAATCCCCGGGCCACCCTAGATCCATGGCTTCAGTGCCTGCAGGTCACGAGTGTCCACAGTCCACATCCATGGGTAATCCTAGTTCCATTCCTCCACGTTGGGATGCCTGTGAGGTTGCACAATCCACCGGCCACCCTGGATCCATGGCTTCAGTGCCTGAAGGTCACGAGTGTCCACAGTCCACATCCATGGGTAATCCTAGTTCCATTCCTCCACGTTGGGATGCCTGTGAGGTTGCACAATCCACCGGCCACCCTGGATCCATGGCTTCAGTGCCTGAAGGTCACGAGTGTCCACAGTCCACATCCATGGGTAATCCTAGATCCATTCCTCCACGTTGGGATGCCTGTGAGGTTGCACAATCCACGGGTCACCCTAGATCCATGGCTTCAGTGCCTGCAGGTCACGAGTGTCCACAGTCCACATCCACGGGTAATCCTAGTTCCATTCCTCCACGTTGGGATGCCTGTGAGGTTGCACAATCCACGGGTCACCCTGGATCCATGGCTTCAGTGCCTGAAGGTCACGAGTGTCCACAGTCCACATTCACGGGTAATCCTAGATCCATTCCTCCACGTTGGGATGCCTGTGAGGTTGCACAATCCACGGGTCACCCTGGATCCATGGCTTCAGTGCCTGCAGGTCACGAGTGTCCACAGTCCACATCCATGGGTAATCCTAGTTCCATTCCTCCACGTTGGGATGCCTGTGAGGTTGCACAATCCACCGGCCACCCTGGATCCATGGCTTCAGTGCCTGAAGGTCACGAGTGTCCACAGTCCACATCCATGGGTAATCCTATTCCATTCCTCCACGTTGGGATGCCTGTGAGGTTGCACAATCCACGGGCCACCCTAGATCCATGGCTTCAGTGCCTGAAGGTCACGAGTGTCCACAGTCCACATCCATGGGTAATCCGAGTTCCATTTCTCCACGTTGGGATGCCTGTGAGGTTGCACAATCCGCAGGCCACCCTAGATCCATGGCTTCAGTGCCTGCAGGTCACGAGTGTCCACAGTCCACATCCATGGGTAATCCTAGATCCATTCCTCCACGTTGGGATGCCTGTGAGGTTGCACAATCCACGGGCCACCCTAGATCCATGGCTTCAGTGCCTGCAGGTCACGAGTGTCCACAGTCCACATCCATGGGTAATCCTAGATCCATTCCTCCACGTTGGGATGCCTGTGAGGTTGCACAATCCACGGGCCACCCTGGATCCATGGCTTCAGTGCCTGCAGATCACGAGTGTCCACAGTCCACATCCATGGGTAATCCTAGATACATTCCTCCACGTTGGGATGCCTGTGAGGTTGCACAATCCACGGGCCACCCTGGATCCATGGCTTCAGTGCCTGCAGATCACGAGTGTCCATCGTCCACATCCATGGGTAATCCTAGTTCCATTCCTCCACGTTGGGATGCCTGTGAGGTTGCACAATCCACGGGTCACCCTGGATCCATGGCTTCAGTGCCTGCAGGTCACGAGTGTCCAGAGTCCACATCCACGGGTAATCCTAGTTCCATTCCTCAACGTTGGGATGCCTGTGAGGTTGCACAATCCCCGGGCCACCCTAGATCCATGGCTTCAGTGCCTGCAGGTCACGAGTGTCCACAGTCCACATCCACGGGTAATCCTAGTTCCATTCCTCCACGTTGGGATGCCTGTGAGGTTGCACAATCCACGGGTCACCCTGGATCCATGGCTTCAGTGCCTGAAGGTCACGAGTGTCCACAGTCCACATCCACGGGTAATCCTAGTTCCATTCCTCCACGTTGGGATGTCTGTGAGGTTGCACAATCCACGGGCCACCCTAGATCCATGGCTTCAGTGCCTGCAGGTCACGAGTGTCCACAGTCCACATCCACGGGTAATCCGAGTTCCATTCCTCCACGTTGGGATGCCTGTGAGGTTGCACAATCCACGGGTCACCCTGGATCCATGGCTTCAGTGCCTGCAGGTCACAAGTGTCCACAGTCCACATCCATGGGTAATCCTAGATCCATTCCTCCATGTTGGGATGCCTGTGAGGTTGCACAATCCATGGTTGACCCTAGATCCATGGCTTCAGTGCCTGCAGGTCACGAGTGTCCAAAGTCCACATCCAAGGGTAATCCTAGTTCCATTCCTCCACGTTGGGATGCCTGTGAGGTTGCACAATCCACGGGTCGCCCTGGATCCATGGCTTCAGTGCCTGCAGGTCACAAGTGTCCACAGTCCACATCCATGGGTAATCCTAGTTCCATTCCTCCACGTTGGGATGCCTGTGAGGTTGCACAATCCACGGGCCACACTAGATCCATGGCTTCAGTGCCTGCAGGTCACGAGTGTCCACAGTCCACATCAATGGGTAATCCGAGTTCCATTCCTCCACGTTGGGATGCCTGTGAGGTTGCACAATCCACGGGCCACACTAGATCCATGGCTTCAGTGCCTGTAGGTCACGAGTGTCCACAGTCCACATCAATGGGTAATCCGAGTTCCATTCCTCCACGTTGGGATGCCTGTGAGGTTGCACAATCCACAGGCCACCCTAGATCCATGGCTTCAGTGCCTGCAGGTCACGAGTGTCCACAGTCCACATCCACGGGTAATCCGAGTTCCATTCCTCCACGTTGGGATGCCTGTGAGGTTGCACAATCCACGGGTCGCCCTGGATCCATGGCTTCAGTGCCTGCAGGTCACAAGTGTCCACAGTCCACATCCATGGGTAATCCTAGTTCCATTCCTCCACGTTGGGATGCCTGTGAGGTTGCACAATCCACGGGCCACACTAGATCCATGGCTTCAGTGCCTGCAGGTCACGAGTGTCCACAGTCCACATCAATGGGTAATCCGAGTTCCATTCCTCCACGTTGGGATGCCTGTGAGGTTGCACAATCCACAGGCCACCCTAGATCCATGGCTTCAGTGCCTGCAGGTCACGAGTGTCCACAGTCCACATCCACGGGTAATCCGAGTTCCATTCCTCCACGTTGGGATGCCTGTGAGGTTGCACAATCCACGGGTCACCAATTCCTCCATGTTGGGATGCCTGTGAGGTTGCACAATCCACGGGTCACCCTGGATCCATGGCTTCAGTGCCTGAAGGTCACGAGTGTCCACAGTCCACATCCATGGGTAATCCTAGTTCCATTCCTCCACGTTGGGATGTCTGTGAGGTTGCACAATCCACGGGCCACCCTAGATCCATGGCTTCAGTGCCTGCAGGTCACGAGTGTCCACAGTCCACATCCATGGGTAATCCTAGATCCCTTCCTCCACGTTGGGATGCCTGTGAGGTTGCACAATCCGCGGGTCCCCCTGGATCCATGGCTTCAGTGCCTGCAGGTCACGAGTGTCCACAGTCCACATCCACGGGTAATCCTAGATCCATTCCTCCATGTTGGGATGCCTGTGAGGTTGCACAATCCATGGTTGACCCTAGATACATGGCTTCAGTGCCTGCAGGTCACGAGTGTCCACAGTCCACATCCAAGGGTAATCCTAGTTCCATTCCTCCACGTTGGGATGCCTGTGAGGTTGCACTATCCACCGGCCACCCTGGATCCATGGCTTCAGTGCCTGAAGGTCACGAGTGTCCACAGTCCACATCCATGGGTAATCCTAGTTCCAATCCTCCACGTTGGGATGCCTGTGAGGTTGCACAATCCACGGGCCACCCTAGATCCATGGCTTCAGTGCCTGAAGGTCACAAGTGTCCACAGTCCACATCCATGGGTAATCCGAGCTCCATTCCTCAACGTTGGGATGCCTGTGAGGTTGCACAATCCCCGGGCCACCCTAGATCCATGGCTTCAGTGCCTGCAGGTCACGAGTGTCCACAGTCCACATCCATGGGTAATCCTAGTTCCATTCCTCCACGTTGGGATGCCTGTGAGGTTGCACAATCCACCGGCCACCCTGGATCCATGGCTTCAGTGCCTGAAGGTCACGAGTGTCCACAGTCCACATCCATGGGTAATCCTAGTTCCATTCCTCCACGTTGGGATGCCTGTGAGGTTGCACAATCCACCGGCCACCCTGGATCCATGGCTTCAGTGCCTGAAGTCACGAGTGTCCACAGTCCACATCCATGGGTAATCCGAGTTCCATTCCTCCACGTTGGGATGCCTGTGAGGTTGCACAATCCCCGGGTCACCCTGGATCCATGGCTTCAGTGCCTGCAGATCACGAGTGTCCACAGTCCACATCCACGGGTAATCCTAGTTTCATTCCTCCACGTTGGGATGCCTGTGAGGTTGCACAATCCACGGGTCACCCTGGATCCATGGCTTCAGTGCCTGAAGGTCACGAGTGTCCACAGTCCACATCCATGGGTAATCCCAGTTCCATTCCTCCACGTTGGGATGTCTGTGAGGATGCACAATCCACGGGCCACCCTGGATCCATGGCTTCAGTGCCTGCAGGTCACAAGTGTCCACAGTCCACATCCATGGGTAATCCTAGATCCATTCCTCCACGTTGGGATGCCTGTGAGGTTGCACAATCCACGGGTCACCCTGGATCCATGGCTTCAGTGCCTGCAGGTCATGAGTGTCCACAGTCCACATCCATGGGTAATCCTAGATCCATTCCTCCACGTTGAGATGCCTGTGAGGTTGCACAATCCACGGGTCACCCTGGATCCATGGCTTCAGTGCCTGCAGGTCACGAGTGTCCACAGTCCACATCCATGGGTAATCCGAGCTCCATTCCTCAACGTTGGGATGCCTGTGAGGTTGCACAATCCCCGGGCCACCCTAGATCCATGGCTTCAGTGCCTGCAGGTCACGAGTGTCCACAGTCCACATCCATGGGTAATCCTAGTTCCATTCCTCCACGTTGGGATGCCTGTGAGGTTGCACAATCCACCGGCCACCCTGGATCCATGGCTTCAGTGCCTGAAGGTCACGAGTGTCCACAGTCCACATCCAAGGGTAATCCTAGTTCCATTCCTCCACGTTGGGATGCCTGTGAGGTTGCACAATCCACCGGCCACCCTGGATCCATGGCTTCAGTGCCTGAAGTCACGAGTGTCCACAGTCCACATCCATGGGTAATCCGAGTTCCATTCCTCCACGTTGGGATGCCTGTGAGGTTGCACAATCCCCGGGTCACCCTGGATCCATGGCTTCAGTGCCTGCAGATCACGAGTGTCCACAGTCCACATCCACGGGTAATCCTAGTTCCATTCCTCCACGTTGGGATGCCTGTGAGGTTGCACAATCCACGGGTCACCCTGGATCCATGGCTTCAGTGCCTGAAGGTCACGAGTGTCCACAGTCCACATCCATGGGTAATCCCAGTTCCATTCCTCCACGTTGGGATGTCTGTGAGGATGCACAATCCACGGGCCACCCTGGATCCATGGCTTCAGTGCCTGCAGGTCACAAGTGTCCACAGTCCACATCCATGGGTAATCCTAGATCCATTCCTCCACGTTGGGATGCCTGTGAGGTTGCACAATCCACGGGTCACCCTGGATCCATGGCTTCAGTGCCTGCAGGTCACGAGTGTCCACAGTCCACATTCACGGGTAATCCTAGATCCATTCCTCCACGTTGGGATGCCTGTGAGGTTGCACAATCCACGGGTCACCCTGGATCCATGGCTTCAGTGCCTGCAGGTCACGAGTGTCCACAGTCCACATCCATGGGTAATCCTAGTTCCATTCCTCCACTTTGGGATGCCTGTGAGGTTGCACAATCCACCGGCCACCCTGGATCCATGGCTTCAGTGCCTGAAGGTCACGAGTGTCCACAGTCCACATCCATGGGTAATCCTATTCCATTCCTCCACGTTGGGATGCCTGTGAGGTTGCACAATCCACGGGCCACCCTAGATCCATGGCTTCAGTGCCTGAAGGTCACGAGTGTCCACAGTCCACATCCATGGGTAATCCGAGTTCCATTCCTCCACGTTGGGATGCCTGTGAGGTTGCACAATCCGCAGGCCACCCTAGATCCATGGCTTCAGTGCCTGCAGGTCACGAGTGTCCACAGTCCACATCCATGGGTAATCCTAGATCCATTCCTCCACGTTGGGATGCCTGTGAGGTTGCACAATCCACGGGCCACCCTAGATCCATGGCTTCAGTGCCTGCAGGTCACGAGTGTCCACAGTCCACATCCATGGGTAATCCTAGATCCATTCCTCCACGTTGGGATGCCTGTGAGGTTGCACAATCCACGGGCCACCCTGGATCCATGGCTTCAGTGCCTGCAGATCACGAGTGTCCACAGTCCACATCCATGGGTAATCCTAGATCCATTCCTCCACGTTGGGATGCCTGTGAGGTTGCACAATCCACGGGCCACCCTGGATCCATGGCTTCAGTGCCTGCAGATCACGAGTGTCCATCGTCCACATCCATGGGTAATCCTAGTTCCATTCCTCCACGTTGGGATGCCTGTGAGGTTGCACAATCCACGGGTCACCCTGGATCCATGGCTTCAGTGCCTGAAGGTCACGAGTGTCCACAGTCCACTTCCACGGGTAATCCTAGTTCCATTCCTCCACGTTGGGATGTCTGTGAGGTTGCACAATCCACGGGCCACCCTAGATCCATGGCTTCAGTGCCTGCAGGTCACGAGTGTCCACAGTCCACATCCACGGGTAATCCGAGTTCCATTCCTCCACGTTGGGATGCCTGTGAGGTTGCACAATCCACGGGTCACCCTGGATCCATGGCTTCAGTGCCTGCAGGTCACAAGTGTCCACAGTCCACATCCATGGGTAATCCTAGATCCATTCCTCCATGTTGGGATGCCTGTGAGGTTGCACAATCCACGGGTCACCCTGGATCCATGGCTTCAGTGCCTGAAGGTCACGAGTGTCCACAGTCCACATCCACGGGTAATCCTAGTTCCATTCCTCCACGTTGGGATGTCTGTGAGGTTGCACAATCCACGGGCCACCCTAGATCCATGGCTTCAGTGCCTGCAGGTCACGAGTGTCCACAGTCCACATCCACGGGTAATCCGAGTTCCATTCCTCCACGTTGGGATGCCTGTGAGGTTGCACAATCCACGGGTCACCCTGGATCCATGGCTTCAGTGCCTGCAGGTCACAAGTGTCCACAGTCCACATCCATGGGTAATCCTAGATCCATTCCTCCATGTTGGGATGCCTGTGAGGTTGCACAATCCATGGTTGACCCTAGATCCATGGCTTCAGTGCCTGCAGGTCACGAGTGTCCAAAGTCCACATCCAAGGGTAATCCTAGTTCCATTCCTCCACGTTGGGATGCCTGTGAGGTTGCACAATCCACGGGTCGCCCTGGATCCATGGCTTCAGTGCCTGCAGGTCACAAGTGTCCACAGTCCACATCCATGGGTAATCCTAGTTCCATTCCTCCACGTTGGGATGCCTGTGAGGTTGCACAATCCACGGGCCACACTAGATCCATGGCTTCAGTGCCTGCAGGTCACGAGTGTCCACAGTCCACATCAATGGGTAATCCGAGTTCCATTCCTCCACGTTGGGATGCCTGTGAGGTTGCACAATCCACGGGCCACACTAGATCCATGGCTTCAGTGCCTGCAGGTCACGAGTGTCCACAGTCCACATCAATGGGTAATCCGAGTTCCATTCCTCCACGTTGGGATGCCTGTGAGGTTGCACAATCCACAGGCCACCCTAGATCCATGGCTTCAGTGCCTGCAGGTCACGAGTGTCCACAGTCCACATCCACGGGTAATCCGAGTTCCATTCCTCCACGTTGGGATGCCTGTGAGGTTGCACAATCCACGGGTCGCCCTGGATCCATGGCTTCAGTGCCTGCAGGTCACAAGTGTCCACAGTCCACATCCATGGGTAATCCTAGTTCCATTCCTCCACGTTGGGATGCCTGTGAGGTTGCACAATCCACGGGCCACACTAGATCCATGGCTTCAGTGCCTGCAGGTCACGAGTGTCCACAGTCCACATCAATGGGTAATCCGAGTTCCATTCCTCCACGTTGGGATGCCTGTGAGGTTGCACAATCCACAGGCCACCCTAGATCCATGGCTTCAGTGCCTGCAGGTCACGAGTGTCCACAGTCCACATCCACGGGTAATCCGAGTTCCATTCCTCCACGTTGGGATGCCTGTGAGGTTGCACAATCCACGGGTCACCAATTCCTCCATGTTGGGATGCCTGTGAGGTTGCACAATCCACGGGTCACCCTGGATCCATGGCTTCAGTGCCTGAAGGTCACGAGTGTCCACAGTCCACATCCATGGGTAATCCTAGTTCCATTCCTCCACGTTGGGATGTCTGTGAGGTTGCACAATCCACGGGCCACCCTAGATCCATGGCTTCAGTGCCTGCAGGTCACGAGTGTCCACAGTCCACATCCATGGGTAATCCTAGATCCCTTCCTCCACGTTGGGATGCCTGTGAGGTTGCACAATCCGCGGGTCCCCCTGGATCCATGGCTTCAGTGCCTGCAGGTCACGAGTGTCCACAGTCCACATCCACGGGTAATCCTAGATCCATTCCTCCATGTTGGGATGCCTGTGAGGTTGCACAATCCATGGTTGACCCTAGATACATGGCTTCAGTTCCTGCAGGTCACGAGTGTCCACAGTCCACATCCAAGGGTAATCCTAGTTCCATTCCTCCACGTTGGGATGCCTGTGAGGTTGCACTATCCACCGGCCACCCTGGATCCATGGCTTCAGTGCCTGAAGGTCACGAGTGTCCACAGTCCACATCCATGGGTAATCCTAGTTCCAATCCTCCACGTTGGGATGCCTGTGAGGTTGCACAATCCACGGGCCACCCTAGATCCATGGCTTCAGTGCCTGAAGGTCACAAGTGTCCGCAGTCCACATCCATGGGTAATCCGAGCTCCATTCCTCAACGTTGGGATGCCTGTGAGGTTGCACAATCCCCGGGCCACCCTAGATCCATGGCTTCAGTGCCTGCAGGTCACGAGTGTCCACAGTCCACATCCATGGGTAATCCTAGTTCCATTCCTCCACGTTGGGATGCCTGTGAGGTTGCACAATCCACCGGCCACCCTGGATCCATGGCTTCAGTGCCTGAAGGTCACGAGTGTCCACAGTCCACATCCATGGGTAATCCTAGTTCCATTCCTCCACGTTGGGATGCCTGTGAGGTTGCACAATCCACCGGCCACCCTGGATCCATGGCTTCAGTGCCTGAAGGTCACGAGTGTCCACAGTCCACATCCATGGGTAATCCTAGATCCATTCCTCCACGTTGGGATGCCTGTGAGGTTGCACAATCCACGGGTCACCCTGGATCCATGGCTTCAGTGCCTGCAGGTCACAAGTGTCCACAGTCCACATCCATGGGTAATCCTAGATCCATTCCTCCATGTTGGGATGCCTGTGAGGTTGCACAATCCACGGGTCACCCTGGATCCATGGCTTCAGTGCCTGAAGGTCACGAGTGTCCACAGTCCACATCCACGGGTAATCCTAGTTCCATTCCTCCACGTTGGGATGTCTGTGAGGTTGCACAATCCACGGGCCACCCTAGATCCATGGCTTCAGTGCCTGCAGGTCACGAGTGTCCACAGTCCACATCCACGGGTAATCCGAGTTCCATTCCTCCACGTTGGGATGCCTGTGAGGTTGCACAATCCACGGGTCACCCTGGATCCATGGCTTCAGTGCCTGCAGGTCACAAGTGTCCACAGTCCACATCCATGGGTAATCCTAGATCCATTCCTCCATGTTGGGATGCCTGTGAGGTTGCACAATCCATGGTTGACCCTAGATCCATGGCTTCAGTGCCTGCAGGTCACGAGTGTCCAAAGTCCACATCCAAGGGTAATCCTAGTTCCATTCCTCCACGTTGGGATGCCTGTGAGGTTGCACAATCCACGGGTCGCCCTGGATCCATGGCTTCAGTGCCTGCAGGTCACAAGTGTCCACAGTCCACATCCATGGGTAATCCTAGTTCCATTCCTCCACGTTGGGATGCCTGTGAGGTTGCACAATCCACGGGCCACACTAGATCCATGGCTTCAGTGCCTGCAGGTCACGAGTGTCCACAGTCCACATCAATGGGTAATCCGAGTTCCATTCCTCCACGTTGGGATGCCTGTGAGGTTGCACAATCCACGGGCCACACTAGATCCATGGCTTCAGTGCCTGCAGGTCACGAGTGTCCACAGTCCACATCAATGGGTAATCCGAGTTCCATTCCTCCACGTTGGGATGCCTGTGAGGTTGCACAATCCACAGGCCACCCTAGATCCATGGCTTCAGTGCCTGCAGGTCACGAGTGTCCACAGTCCACATCCACGGGTAATCCGAGTTCCATTCCTCCACGTTGGGATGCCTGTGAGGTTGCACAATCCACGGGTCGCCCTGGATCCATGGCTTCAGTGCCTGCAGGTCACAAGTGTCCACAGTCCACATCCATGGGTAATCCTAGTTCCATTCCTCCACGTTGGGATGCCTGTGAGGTTGCACAATCCACGGGCCACACTAGATCCATGGCTTCAGTGCCTGCAGGTCACGAGTGTCCACAGTCCACATCAATGGGTAATCCGAGTTCCATTCCTCCACGTTGGGATGCCTGTGAGGTTGCACAATCCACAGGCCACCCTAGATCCATGGCTTCAGTGCCTGCAGGTCACGAGTGTCCACAGTCCACATCCACGGGTAATCCGAGTTCCATTCCTCCACGTTGGGATGCCTGTGAGGTTGCACAATCCACGGGTCACCAATTCCTCCATGTTGGGATGCCTGTGAGGTTGCACAATCCACGGGTCACCCTGGATCCATGGCTTCAGTGCCTGAAGGTCACGAGTGTCCACAGTCCACATCCATGGGTAATCCTAGTTCCATTCCTCCACGTTGGGATGTCTGTGAGGTTGCACAATCCACGGGCCACCCTAGATCCATGGCTTCAGTGCCTGCAGGTCACGAGTGTCCACAGTCCACATCCATGGGTAATCCTAGATCCCTTCCTCCACGTTGGGATGCCTGTGAGGTTGCACAATCCGCGGGTCCCCCTGGATCCATGGCTTCAGTGCCTGCAGGTCACGAGTGTCCACAGTCCACATCCACGGGTAATCCTAGATCCATTCCTCCATGTTGGGATGCCTGTGAGGTTGCACAATCCATGGTTGACCCTAGATACATGGCTTCAGTTCCTGCAGGTCACGAGTGTCCACAGTCCACATCCAAGGGTAATCCTAGTTCCATTCCTCCACGTTGGGATGCCTGTGAGGTTGCACTATCCACCGGCCACCCTGGATCCATGGCTTCAGTGCCTGAAGGTCACGAGTGTCCACAGTCCACATCCATGGGTAATCCTAGTTCGAATCCTCCACGTTGGGATGCCTGTGAGGTTGCACAATCCACGGGCCACCCTAGATCCATGGCTTCAGTGCCTGAAGGTCACAAGTGTCCGCAGTCCACATCCATGGGTAATCCGAGCTCCATTCCTCAACGTTGGGATGCCTGTGAGGTTGCACAATCCCCGGGCCACCCTAGATCCATGGCTTCAGTGCCTGCAGGTCACGAGTGTCCACAGTCCACATCCATGGGTAATCCTAGTTCCATTCCTCCACGTTGGGATGCCTGTGAGGTTGCACAATCCACCGGCCACCCTGGATCCATGGCTTCAGTGCCTGAAGGTCACGAGTGTCCACAGTCCACATCCATGGGTAATCCTAGTTCCATTCCTCCACGTTGGGATGCCTGTGAGGTTGCACAATCCACCGGCCACCCTGGATCCATGGCTTCAGTGCCTGAAGGTCACGAGTGTCCACAGTCCACATCCATGGGTAATCCTAGATCCATTCCTCCACGTTGGGATGCCTGTGAGGTTGCACAATCCACGGGTCACCCTAGATCCATGGCTTCAGTGCCTGCAGGTCACGAGTGTCCACAGTCCACATCCACGGGTAATCCTAGTTCCATTCCTCCACGTTGGGATGCCTGTGAGGTTGCACAATCCACGGGTCACCCTGGATCCATGGCTTCAGTGCCTGAAGGTCACGAGTGTCCACAGTCCACATTCACGGGTAATCCTAGATCCATTCCTCCACGTTGGGATGCCTGTGAGGTTGCACAATCCACGGGTCACCCTGGATCCATGGCTTCAGTGCCTGCAGGTCACGAGTGTCCACAGTCCACATCCATGGGTAATCCTAGTTCCATTCCTCCACGTTGGGATGCCTGTGAGGTTGCACAATCCACCGGCCACCCTGGATCCATGGCTTCAGTGCCTGAAGGTCACGAGTGTCCACAGTCCACATCCATGGGTAATCCTATTCCATTCCTCCACGTTGGGATGCCTGTGAGGTTGCACAATCCACGGGCCACCCTAGATCCATGGCTTCAGTGCCTGAAGGTCACGAGTGTCCACAGTCCACATCCATGGGTAATCCGAGTTCCATTCCTCCACGTTGGGATGCCTGTGAGGTTGCACAATCCGCAGGCCACCCTAGATCCATGGCTTCAGTGCCTGCAGGTCACGAGTGTCCACAGTCCACATCCATGGGTAATCCTAGATCCATTCCTCCACGTTGGGATGCCTGTGAGGTTGCACAATCCACGGGCCACCCTAGATCCATGGCTTCAGTGCCTGCAGGTCACGAGTGTCCACAGTCCACATCCATGGGTAATCCTAGATCCATTCCTCCACGTTGGGATGCCTGTGAGGTTGCACAATCCACGGGCCACCCTGGATCCATGGCTTCAGTGCCTGCAGATCACGAGTGTCCACAGTCCACATCCATGGGTAATCCTAGATCCATTCCTCCACGTTGGGATGCCTGTGAGGTTGCACAATCCACGGGCCACCCTGGATCCATGGCTTCAGTGCCTGCAGATCACGAGTGTCCATCGTCCACATCCATGGGTAATCCTAGTTCCATTCCTCCACGTTGGGATGCCTGTGAGGTTGCACAATCCACGGGTCACCCTGGATCCATGGCTTCAGTGCCTGCAGGTCACGAGTGTCCAGAGTCCACATCCACGGGTAATCCTAGTTCCATTCCTCAACGTTGGGATGCCTGTGAGGTTGCACAATCCCCGGGCCACCCTAGATCCATGGCTTCAGTGCCTGCAGGTCACGAGTGTCCACAGTCCACATCCACGGGTAATCCTAGTTCCATTCCTCCATGTTGGGATGCCTGTGAGGTTGCACAATCCACGGGTCACCCTGGATCCATGGCTTCAGTGCCTGAAGGTCACGAGTGTCCACAGTCCACATCCACGGGTAATCCTAGTTCCATTCCTCCACGTTGGGATGTCTGTGAGGTTGCACAATCCACGGGCCACCCTAGATCCATGGCTTCAGTGCCTGCAGGTCACGAGTGTCCACAGTCCACATCCACGGGTAATCCGAGTTCCATTCCTCCACGTTGGGATGCCTGTGAGGTTGCACAATCCACGGGTCACCCTGGATCCATGGCTTCAGTGCCTGCAGGTCACAAGTGTCCACAGTCCACATCCATGGGTAATCCTAGATCCATTCCTCCATGTTGGGATGCCTGTGAGGTTGCACAATCCATGGTTGACCCTAGATCCATGGCTTCAGTGCCTGCAGGTCACGAGTGTCCAAAGTCCACATCCAAGGGTAATCCTAGTTCCATTCCTCCACGTTGGGATGCCTGTGAGGTTGCACAATCCACGGGTCGCCCTGGATCCATGGCTTCAGTGCCTGCAGGTCACAAGTGTCCACAGTCCACATCCATGGGTAATCCTAGTTCCATTCCTCCACGTTGGGATGCCTGTGAGGTTGCACAATCCACGGGCCACACTAGATCCATGGCTTCAGTGCCTGCAGGTCACGAGTTTCCACAGTCCACATCAATGGGTAATCCGAGTTCCATTCCTCCACGTTGGGATGCCTGTGAGGTTGCACAATCCACGGGCCACACTAGATCCATGGCTTCAGTGCCTGTAGGTCACGAGTGTCCACAGTCCACATCAATGGGTAATCCGAGTTCCATTCCTCCACGTTGGGATGCCTGTGAGGTTGCACAATCCACAGGCCACCCTAGATCCATGGCTTCAGTGCCTGCAGGTCACGAGTGTCCACAGTCCACATCCACGGGTAATCCGAGTTCCATTCCTCCACGTTGGGATGCCTGTGAGGTTGCACAATCCACGGGTCACCAATTCCTCCATGTTGGGATGCCTGTGAGGTTGCACAATCCACGGGTCACCCTGGATCCATGGCTTCAGTGCCTGAAGGTCACGAGTGTCCACAGTCCACATCCATGGGTAATCCTAGTTCCATTCCTCCACGTTGGGATGTCTGTGAGGTTGCACAATCCACGGGCCACCCTAGATCCATGGCTTCAGTGCCTGCAGGTCACGAGTGTCCACAGTCCACATCCATGGGTAATCCTAGATCCCTTCCTCCACGTTGGGATGCCTGTGAGGTTGCACAATCCGCGGGTCCCCCTGGATCCATGGCTTCAGTGCCTGCAGGTCACGAGTGTCCACAGTCCACATCCACGGGTAATCCTAGATCCATTCCTCCATGTTGGGATGCCTGTGAGGTTGCACAATCCATGGTTGACCCTAGATACATGGCTTCAGTGCCTGCAGGTCACGAGTGTCCACAGTCCACATCCAAGGGTAATCCTAGTTCCATTCCTCCACGTTGGGATGCCTGTGAGGTTGCACTATCCACCGGCCACCCTGGATCCATGGCTTCAGTGCCTGAAGGTCACGAGTGTCCACAGTCCACATCCATGGGTAATCCTAGTTCCAATCCTCCACGTTGGGATGCCTGTGAGGTTGCACAATCCACGGGCCACCCTAGATCCATGGCTTCAGTGCCTGAAGGTCACAAGTGTCCACAGTCCACATCCATGGGTAATCCGAGCTCCATTCCTCAACGTTGGGATGCCTGTGAGGTTGCACAATCCCCGGGCCACCCTAGATCCATGGCTTCAGTGCCTGCAGGTCACGAGTGTCCACAGTCCACATCCATGGGTAATCCTAGTTCCATTCCTCCACGTTGGGATGCCTGTGAGGTTGCACAATCCACCGGCCACCCTGGATCCATGGCTTCAGTGCCTGAAGGTCACGAGTGTCCACAGTCCACATCCATGGGTAATCCTAGTTCCATTCCTCCACGTTGGGATGCCTGTGAGGTTGCACAATCCACCGGCCACCCTGGATCCATGGCTTCAGTGCCTGAAGTCACGAGTGTCCACAGTCCACATCCATGGGTAATCCGAGTTCCATTCCTCCACGTTGGGATGCCTGTGAGGTTGCACAATCCCCGGGTCACCCTGGATCCATGGCTTCAGTGCCTGCAGATCACGAGTGTCCACAGTCCACATCCACGGGTAATCCTAGTTCCATTCCTCCACGTTGGGATGCCTGTGAGGTTGCACAATCCACGGGTCACCCTGGATCCATGGCTTCAGTGCCTGAAGGTCACGAGTGTCCACAGTCCACATCCATGGGTAATCCCAGTTCCATTCCTCCACGTTGGGATGTCTGTGAGGATGCACAATCCACGGGCCACCCTGGATCCATGGCTTCAGTGCCTGCAGGTCACAAGTGTCCACAGTCCACATCCATGGGTAATCCTAGATCCATTCCTCCACGTTGGGATGCCTGTGAGGTTGCACAATCCACGGGTCACCCTGGATCCATGGCTTCAGTGCCTGCAGGTCATGAGTGTCCACAGTCACATCCATGGGTAATCCTAGATCCATTCCTCCACGTTGAGATGCCTGTGAGGTTGCACAATCCACGGGTCACCCTGGATCCATGGCTTCAGTGCCTGCAGGTCACGAGTGTCCACAGTCCACATCCATGGGTAATCCGAGCTCCATTCCTCAACGTTGGGATGCCTGTGAGGTTGCACAATCCCCGGGCCACCCTAGATCCATGGCTTCAGTGCCTGCAGGTCACGAGTGTCCACAGTCCACATCCATGGGTAATCCTAGTTCCATTCCTCCACGTTGGGATGCCTGTGAGGTTGCACAATCCACCGGCCACCCTGGATCCATGGCTTCAGTGCCTGAAGGTCACGAGTGTCCACAGTCCACATCCAAGGGTAATCCTAGTTCCATTCCTCCACGTTGGGATGCCTGTGAGGTTGCACAATCCACCGGCCACCCTGGATCCATGGCTTCAGTGCCTGAAGTCACGAGTGTCCACAGTCCACATCCATGGGTAATCCGAGTTCCATTCCTCCACGTTGGGATGCCTGTGAGGTTGCACAATCCCCGGGTCACCCTGGATCCATGGCTTCAGTGCCTGCAGATCACGAGTGTCCACAGTCCACATCCACGGGTAATCCTAGTTCCATTCCTCCACGTTGGGATGCCTGTGAGGTTGCACAATCCACGGGTCACCCTGGATCCATGGCTTCAGTGCCTGAAGGTCACGAGTGTCCACAGTCCACATCCATGGGTAATCCCAGTTCCATTCCTCCACGTTGGGATGTCTGTGAGGTTGCACAATCCACGGGCCACCCTGGATCCATGGCTTCAGTGCCTGCAGGTCACGAGTGTCCACAGTCCACATCCATGGGTAATCCTAGATCCATTCCTCCACGTTGGGATGCCTGTGAGGTTGCACAATCCACGGGTCACCCTGGATCCATGGCTTCAGTGCCTGCAGGTCACGAGTGTCCACAGTCCACACCAATGGGTAATCCTAGATCCATTCCTCCACGTTGGGATGCCTGTGAGGTTGCACAATCCACGGGTCACCCTGGATCCATGGCTTCAGTGCCTGCAGGTCACGAGTGTCCACAGTCCACATCCATGGGTAATCCTAGTTCCATTCCTCCACGTTGGGATGCCTGTGAGGTTGCACAATCCACCGGCCACCCTGGATCCATGGCTTCAGTGCCTGAAGGTCACGAGTGTCCACAGTCCACATCCATGGGTAATCCTAGATCCATTCCTCCACGTTGGGATGCCTGTGAGGTTGCACAATCCACGGGTCACCCTGGATCCATGGCTTCAGTGCCTGCAGGTCACGAGTGTCCACAGTCCACATCCATGGGTAATCCTAGTTCCATTCCTCCACGTTGGGATGCCTGTGAGGTTGCACAATCCACGGGTCACCCTGGATCCATGGCTTCAGTGCCTGCAGGTCACGAGTGTCCACAGTCCACATCCATGGGTAATCCTAGTTCCATTCCTCCACGTTGGGATGCCTGTGAGGTTGCACAATCCACGGGTCACCCTGGATCCATGGCTTCAGTGCCTGCAGGTCACGAGTGTCCACAGTCCACATCCATGGGTAATCCTAGTTCCATTCCTCCACGTTGGGATGCCTGTGAAGTTGCACAATCCACGGGTCACCCTGGATCCATGGCTTCAGTGCCTGCAGGTCACGAGTGTCCACAGTCCACATCCATGGGTAATCCTAGTTCCATTCCTCCACGTTGGGATGCCTGTGAGGTTGCACAATCCACCGGCCACCCTGGATCCATGGCTTCAGTGCCTGAAGGTCACGAGTGTCCACAGTCCACATCCATGGGTAATCCGAGTTCCATTCCTCCACGTTGGGATGCCTGTGAGGTTGCACGATCCACGGGTCACCCTGGATCCATGGCTTCAGTGCCTGCAGATCACGAGTGTCCACAGTCCACATCCACGGGTAATCCTAGTTCCATTCCTCCACGTTGGGATGCCTGTGAGGTTGCACAATCCACGTGTCACCCTGGATCCATGGCTTCAGTGCCTGAAGGTCACGAGTGTCCACAGTCCACATCCACGGGTAATCCTAGTTCCATTCCTCCACGTTGGGATGTCTGTGAGGTTGCACAATCCACGGGCCACCCTAGATCCATGGCTTCAGTGCCTGCAGGTCACGAGTGTCCACAGTCCACATCCATGGGTAATCCTAGTTCCATTCCTCCACGTTGGGATGCCTGTGAGGTTGCACAATCCACCGGCCACCCTGGATCCATGGCTTCAGTGCCTGAAGGTCACGAGTGTCCACAGTCCACATCCATGGGTAATCCTAGATCCATTCCTCCACGTTGGGATGCCTGTGAGGTTGCACAATCCACGGGTCACCCTAGATCCATGGCTTCAGTGCATGCAGGTCACGAGTGTCCACAGTCCACATCCACGGGTAATCCTAGTTCCATTCCTCCACGTTGGGATGCCTGTGAGGTTGCACAATCCACCGGCCACCCTGGATCCATGGCTTCAGTGCCTGAAGGTCACGAGTGTCCACAGTCCACATCCATGGGTAATCCTAGTTCCATTCCTCCACGTTGGGATGCCTGTGAGGTTGCACAATCCACCGGCCACCCTGGATCCATGGCTTCAGTGTCTGAAGTCACGAGTGTCCACAGTCCACATCCATGGGTAATCCGAGTTCCATTCCTCCACGTTGGGATGCCTGTGAGGTTGCACAATCCCCGGGTCACCCTGGATCCATGGCTTCAGTGCCTGCAGATCACGAGTGTCCACAGTCCACATCCACGGGTCACCCTGGATCCATGGCTTCAGTGCCTGCAGGTCACGAGTGTCCACAGTCCACATCCATGGGTAATCCTAGTTCCATTCCTCCACGTTGGGATGCCTGTGAGGTTGCACAATCCACCGGCCACCCTGGATCCATGGTTTCAGTGCCTGAAGGTCACGAGTGTCCACAGTCCACATCCATGGGTAATCCTAGTTCCATTCCTCCACGTTGGGATGCCTGTGAGGTTGCACAATCCACCGGCCACCCTGGATCCATGGCTTCAGTGCCTGAAGGTCACGAGTGTCCACAGTCCACATCCATGGGTAATCCTAGATCCATTCCTCCACGTTGGGATGCCTGTGAGGTTGCACAATCCACGGGTCACCCTGGATCCATGGCTTCAGTGCCTGCAGGTCACGAGTGTCCACAGTCCACATCCATGGGTAATCCTAGTTCCATTCCTCCACGTTGGGATGCCTGTGAGGTTGCACAATCCACGGGTCACCCTGGATCCATGGCTTCAGTGCCTGCAGGTCACGAGTGTCCACAGTCCACATCCATGGGTAATCCTAGTTCCATTCCTCCACGTTGGGATGCCTGTGAGGTTGCACAATCCACGGGTCACCCTGGATCCATGGCTTCAGTGCCTGCAGGTCACGAGTGTCCACAGTCCACATCCATGGGTAATCCTAGTTCCATTCCTCCACGTTGGGATGCCTGTGAAGTTGCACAATCCACGGGTCACCCTGGATCCATGGCTTCAGTGCCTGCAGGTCACGAGTGTCCACAGTCCACATCCATGGGTAATCCTAGTTCCATTCCTCCACGTTGGGATGCCTGTGAGGTTGCACAATCCACCGGCCACCCTGGATCCATGGCTTCAGTGCCTGAAGGTCACGAGTGTCCACAGTCCACATCCATGGGTAATCCTAGATCCATTCCTCCACGTTGGGATGCCTGTGAGGTTGCACAATCCACGGGTCACCCTGGATCCATGGCTTCAGTGCCTGCAGGTCACGAGTGTCCACAGTCCACATCCATGGGTAATCCTAGTTCCATTCCTCCACGTTGGGATGCCTGTGAGGTTGCACAATCCACGGGTCACCCTGGATCCATGGCTTCAGTGCCTGCAGGTCACGAGTGTCCACAGTCCACATCCATGGGTAATCCTAGTTCCATTCCTCCACGTTGGGATGCCTGTGAGGTTGCACAATCCACGGGTCACCCTGGATCCATGGCTTCAGTGCCTGCAGGTCACGAGTGTCCACAGTCCACATCCATGGGTAATCCTAGTTCCATTCCTCCACGTTGGGATGCCTGTGAAGTTGCACAATCCACGGGTCACCCTGGATCCATGGCTTCAGTGCCTGCAGGTCACGAGTGTCCACAGTCCACATCCATGGGTAATCCTAGTTCCATTCCTCCACGTTGGGATGCCTGTGAGGTTGCACAATCCACCGGCCACCCTGGATCCATGGCTTCAGTGCCTGAAGGTCACGAGTGTCCACAGTCCACATCCATGGGTAATCCGAGTTCCATTCCTCCACGTTGGGATGCCTGTGAGGTTGCACGATCCACGGGTCACCCTGGATCCATGGCTTCAGTGCCTGCAGATCACGAGTGTCCACAGTCCACATCCACGGGTAATCCTAGTTCCATTCCTCCACGTTGGGATGCCTGTGAGGTTGCACAATCCACGTGTCACCCTGGATCCATGGCTTCAGTGCCTGAAGGTCACGAGTGTCCACAGTCCACATCCACGGGTAATCCTAGTTCCATTCCTCTACGTTGGGATGTCTGTGAGGTTGCACAATCCACGGGCCACCCTAGATCCATGGCTTCAGTGCCTGCAGGTCACGAGTGTCCACAGTCCACATCCATGGGTAATCCTAGTTCCATTCCTCCACGTTGGGATGCCTGTGAGGTTGCACAATCCACCGGCCACCCTGGATCCATGGCTTCAGTGCCTGAAGGTCACGAGTGTCCACAGTCCACATCCATGGGTAATCCTAGATCCATTCCTCCACGTTGGGATGCCTGTGAGGTTGCACAATCCACGGGTCACCCTAGATCCATGGCTTCAGTGCATGCAGGTCACGAGTGTCCACAGTCCACATCCACGGGTAATCCTAGTTCCATTCCTCCACGTTGGGATGCCTGTGAGGTTGCACAATCCACCAGCCACCCTGGATCCATGGCTTCAGTGCCTGAAGGTCACGAGTGTCCACAGTCCACATCCATGGGTAATCCTAGTTCCATTCCTCCACGTTGGGATGCCTGTGAGGTTGCACAATCCACCGGCCACCCTGGATCCATGGCTTCAGTGTCTGAAGTCACGAGTGTCCACAGTCCACATCCATGGGTAATCCGAGTTCCATTCCTCCACGTTGGGATGCCTGTGAGGTTGCACAATCCCCGGGTCACCCTGGATCCATGGCTTCAGTGCCTGCAGATCACGAGTGTCCACAGTCCACATCCACGGGTCACCCTGGATCCATGGCTTCAGTGCCTGCAGGTCACGAGTGTCCACAGTCCACATCCATGGGTAATCCTAGTTCCATTCCTCCACGTTGGGATGCCTGTGAGGTTGCACAATCCACCGGCCACCCTGGATCCATGGTTTCAGTGCCTGAAGGTCACGAGTGTCCACAGTCCACATCCATGGGTAATCCTAGTTCCATTCCTCCACGTTGGGATGCCTGTGAGGTTGCACAATCCACGGGCCACCCTGGATCCATGGCTTCAGTGCCTGAAGTCACGAGTGTCCACAGTCCACATCCATGGGTAATCCGAGTTCCATTCCTCCACGTTGGGATGCCTGTGAGGTTGCACAATCCCCGGGTCACCCTGGATCCATGGCTTCAGTGCCTGCAGATCACGAGTGTCCACAGTCCACATCCACGGGTAATCCTAGTTCCATTCCTCCACGTTGGGATGCCTGTGAGGTTGCACAATCCACGGGTCACCCTGGATCCATGGCTTCAGTGCCTGAAGGTCACGAGTGTCCACAGTCCACATCCATGGGTAATCCTAGTTCCATTCCTCCACGTTGGGATGCCTGTGAGGTTGCACAATCCACCGGCCACCCTGGATCCATGGCTTCAGTGCCTGAAGGTCACGAGTGTCCACAGTCCACATCCATGGGTAATCCTAGATCCATTCCTCCACGTTGGGATGCCTGTGAGGTTGCACAATCCACGGGTCACCCTGGATCCATGGCTTCAGTGCCTGCAGGTCACGAGTGTCCACAGTCCACATCCATGGGTAATCCTAGTTCCATTCCTCCACGTTGGGATGCCTGTGAGGTTGCACAATCCACGGGTCACCCTGGATCCATGGCTTCAGTGCCTGCAGGTCACGAGTGTCCACAGTCCACATCCATGGGTAATCCTAGTTCCATTCCTCCACGTTGGGATGCCTGTGAGGTTGCACAATCCACGGGTCACCCTGGATCCATGGCTTCAGTGCCTGAAGGTCACGAGTGTCCACAGTCCACATCCATGGGTAATCCTAGTTCCATTCCTCCACGTTGGGATGCCTGTGAGGTTGCACAATCCACGGGTCACCCTGGATCCATGGCTTCAGTGCCTGCAGGTCACGAGTGTCCACAGTCCACATCCATGGGTAATCCTAGTTCCATTCCTCCACGTTGGGATGCCTGTGAGGTTGCACAATCCACCGGCCACCCTGGATCCATGGCTTCAGTGCCTGAAGGTCACGAGTGTCCAGAGTCCACATCCATGGGTAATCCGAGTTCCATTCCTCCACGTTGGGATGCCTGTGAGGTTGCACAATCCACGGGTCACCCTGGATCCATGGCTTCAGTGCCTGCAGATCACGAGTGTCCACAGTCCACATCCACGGGTAATCCTAGTTCCATTCCTCCACGTTGGGATGCCTGTGAGGTTGCACAATCCACGGGTCACCCTGGATCCATGGCTTCAGTGCCTGAAGGTCACGAGTGTCCACAGTCCACATCCACGGGTAATCCTAGTTCCATTCCTCCACGTTGGGATGTCTGTGAGGTTGCACAATCCACGGGCCACCCTAGATCCATGGCTTCAGTGCCTGCAGGTCACGAGTGTCCACAGTCCACATCCAGGGGTAATCCTAGTTCCATTCCTCCACGTTGGGATGCCTGTGAGGTTGCACAATCCACCGGCCACCCTGGATCCATGGCTTCAGTGCCTGAAGGTCACGAGTGTCCACAGTCCACATCCATGGGTAATCCTAGATCCATTCCTCCACGTTGGGATGCCTGTGAGGTTGCACAATCCACGGGTCACCCTAGATCCATGGCTTCAGTGCCTGCAGGTCACGAGTGTCCACAGTCCACATCCACGGGTAATCCTAGTTCCATTCCTCCACGTTGGGATGCCTGTGAGGTTGCACAATCCACGGGTCACCCTGGATCCATGGCTTCAGTGCCTGAAGGTCACGAGTGTCCACAGTCCACATTCACGGGTAATCCTAGATCCATTCCTCCACGTTGGGATGCCTGTGAGGTTGCACAATCCACGGGTCACCCTGGATCCATGGCTTCAGTGCCTGCAGGTCACGAGTGTCCACAGTCCACATCCATGGGAAATCCTAGTTCCATTCCTCCACGTTGGGATGCCTGTGAGGTTGCACAATCCACGGGCCACACTAGATCCATGGCTTCAGTGCCTGCAGGTCACGAGTGTCCACAGTCCACATCAATGGGTAATCCGAGTTCCATTCCTCCACGTTGGGATGCCTGTGAGGTTGCACAATCCACAGGCCACCCTAGATCCATGGCTTCAGTGCCTGCAGGTCACGAGTGTCCACAGTCCACATCCACGGGTAATCCGAGTTCCATTCCTCCACGTTGGGATGCCTGTGAGGTTGCACAATCCACGGGTCACCAATTCCTCCATGTTGGGATGCCTGTGAGGTTGCACAATCCACGGGTCACCCTGGATCCATGGCTTCAGTGCCTGAAGGTCACGAGTGTCCACAGTCCACATCCATGGGTAATCCTAGTTCCATTCCTCCACGTTGGGATGTCTGTGAGGTTGCACAATCCACGGGCCACCCTAGATCCATGGCTTCAGTGCCTGCAGGTCACGAGTGTCCACAGTCCACATCCATGGGTAATCCTAGATCCCTTCCTCCACGTTGGGATGCCTGTGAGGTTGCACAATCCGCGGGTCCCCCTGGATCCATGGCTTCAGTGCCTGCAGGTCACGAGTGTCCACAGTCCACATCCACGGGTAATCCTAGATCCATTCCTCCATGTTGGGATGCCTGTGAGGTTGCACAATCCATGGTTGACCCTAGATACATGGCTTCAGTGCCTGCAGGTCACGAGTGTCCACAGTCCACATCCAAGGGTAATCCTAGTTCCATTCCTCCACGTTGGGATGCCTGTGAGGTTGCACTATCCACCGGCCACCCTGGATCCATGGCTTCAGTGCCTGAAGGTCACGAGTGTCCACAGTCCACATCCATGGGTAATCCTAGTTCCAATCCTCCACGTTGGGATGCCTGTGAGGTTGCACAATCCACGGGCCACCCTAGATCCATGGCTTCAGTGCCTGAAGGTCACAAGTGTCCACAGTCCACATCCATGGGTAATCCGAGCTCCATTCCTCAACGTTGGGATGCCTGTGAGGTTGCACAATCCCCGGGCCACCCTAGATCCATGGCTTCAGTGCCTGCAGGTCACGAGTGTCCACAGTCCACATCCATGGGTAATCCTAGTTCCATTCCTCCACGTTGGGATGCCTGTGAGGTTGCACAATCCACCGGCCACCCTGGATCCATTGCTTCAGTGCCTGAAGGTCACGAGTGTCCACAGTCCACATCCATGGGTAATCCTAGTTCCATTCCTCCACGTTGGGATGCCTGTGAGGTTGCACAATCCACCGGCCACCCTGGATCCATGGCTTCAGTGCCTGAAGTCACGAGTGTCCACAGTCCACATCCATGGGTAATCCGAGTTCCATTCCTCCACGTTGGGATGCCTGTGAGGTTGCACAATCCCCGGGTCACCCTGGATCCATGGCTTCAGTGCCTGCAGATCACGAGTGTCCACAGTCCACATCCACGGGTAATCCTAGTTCCATTCCTCCACGTTGGGATGCCTGTGAGGTTGCACAATCCACGGGTCACCCTGGATCCATGGCTTCAGTGCCTGAAGGTCACGAGTGTCCACAGTCCACATCCATGGGTAATCCCAGTTCCATTCCTCCACGTTGGGATGTCTGTGAGGATGCACAATCCACGGGCCACCCTGGATCCATGGCTTCAGTGCCTGCAGGTCACGAGTGTCCACAGTCCACATCCATGGGTAATCCTAGATCCATTCCTCCACGTTGGGATGCCTGTGAGGTTGCACAATCCACGGGTCACCCTGGATCCATGGCTTCAGTGCCTGCAGGTCATGAGTGTCCACAGTCCACATCCATGGGTAATCCTAGATCCATTCCTCCACGTTGAGATGCCTGTGAGGTTGCACAATCCACGGGTCACCCTGGATCCATGGCTTCAGTGCCTGCAGGTCACGAGTGTCCACAGTCCACATCCATGGGTAATCCGAGCTCCATTCCTCAACGTTGGGATGCCTGTGAGGTTGCACAATCCCCGGGCCACCCTAGATCCATGGCTTCAGTGCCTGCAGGTCACGAGTGTCCACAGTCCACATCCATGGGTAATCCTAGTTCCATTCCTCCACGTTGGGATGCCTGTGAGGTTGCACAATCCACCGGCCACCCTGGATCCATGGCTTCAGTGCCTGAAGGTCACGAGTGTCCACAGTCCACATCCATGGGTAATCCTAGTTCCATTCCTCCACGTTGGGATGCCTGTGAGGTTGCACAATCCACCGGCCACCCTGGATCCATGGCTTCAGTGCCTGAAGTCACGAGTGTCCACAGTCCACATCCATGGGTAATCCGAGTTCCATTACTCCACGTTGGGATGCCTGTGAGGTTGCACAATCCCCGGGTCACCCTGGATCCATGGCTTCAGTGCCTGCAGGTCACGAGTGTCCACAGTCCACATCCACGGGTAATCCTAGTTCCATTCCTCCACGTTGGGATGCCTGTGAGGTTGCACAATCCACGGGTCACCCTGGATCCATGGCTTCAGTGCCTGAAGGTCACGAGTGTCCACAGTCCACATTCACGGGTAATCCTAGTTCCATTCCTCCACGTTGGGATGCCTGTGAGGTTGCACTATCCACCGGCCACCCTGGATCCATGGCTTCAGTGCCTGAAGGTCACGAGTGTCCACAGTCCACATCCATGGGTAATCCTAGTTCCAATCCTCCACGTTGGGATGCCTGTGAGGTTGCACAATCCACGGGCCACCCTAGATCCATGGCTTCAGTGCCTGAAGGTCACAAGTGTCCACAGTCCACATCCATGGGTAATCCGAGCTCCATTCCTCAACGTTGGGATGCCTGTGAGGTTGCACAATCCCCGGGCCACCCTAGATCCATGGCTTCAGTGCCTGCAGGTCACGAGTGTCCACAGTCCACATCCATGGGTAATCCTAGTTCCATTCCTCCACGTTGGGATGCCTGTGAGGTTGCACAATCCACCGGCCACCCTGGATCCATTGCTTCAGTGCCTGAAGGTCACGAGTGTCCACAGTCCACATCCATGGGTAATCCTAGTTCCATTCCTCCACGTTGGGATGCCTGTGAGGTTGCACAATCCACCGGCCACCCTGGATCCATGGCTTCAGTGCCTGAAGTCACGAGTGTCCACAGTCCACATCCATGGGTAATCCGAGTTCCATTCCTCCACGTTGGGATGCCTGTGAGGTTGCACAATCCACAGGCCACCCTAGATCCATGGCTTCAGTGCCTGCAGGTCACGAGTGTCCACAGTCCACATCCACGGGTAATCCGAGTTCCATTCCTCCACGTTGGGATGCCTGTGAGGTTGCACAATCCACGGGTCACCAATTCCTCCATGTTGGGATGCCTGTGAGGTTGCACAATCCACGGGTCACCCTGGATCCATGGCTTCAGTGCCTGAAGGTCACGAGTGTCCACAGTCCACATCCATGGGTAATCCTAGTTCCATTCCTCCACGTTGGGATGTCTGTGAGGTTGCACAATCCACGGGCCACCCTAGATCCATGGCTTCAGTGCCTGCAGGTCACGAGTGTCCACAGTCCACATCCATGGGTAATCCTAGATCCCTTCCTCCACGTTGGGATGCCTGTGAGGTTGCACAATCCGCGGGTCCCCCTGGATCCATGGCTTCAGTGCCTGCAGGTCACGAGTGTCCACAGTCCACATCCACGGGTAATCCTAGATCCATTCCTCCATGTTGGGATGCCTGTGAGGTTGCACAATCCATGGTTGACCCTAGATACATGGCTTCAGTGCCTGCAGGTCACGAGTGTCCACAGTCCACATCCAAGGGTAATCCTAGTTCCATTCCTCCACGTTGGGATGCCTGTGAGGTTGCACTATCCACCGGCCACCCTGGATCCATGGCTTCAGTGCCTGAAGGTCACGAGTGTCCACAGTCCACATCCATGGGTAATCCTAGTTCCAATCCTCCACGTTGGGATGCCTGTGAGGTTGCACAATCCACGGGCCACCCTAGATCCATGGCTTCAGTGCCTGAAGGTCACAAGTGTCCACAGTCCACATCCATGGGTAATCCGAGCTCCATTCCTCAACGTTGGGATGCCTGTGAGGTTGCACAATCCCCGGGCCACCCTAGATCCATGGCTTCAGTGCCTGCAGGTCACGAGTGTCCACAGTCCACATCCATGGGTAATCCTAGTTCCATTCCTCCACGTTGGGATGCCTGTGAGGTTGCACAATCCACCGGCCACCCTGGATCCATTGCTTCAGTGCCTGAAGGTCACGAGTGTCCACAGTCCACATCCATGGGTAATCCTAGTTCCATTCCTCCACGTTGGGATGCCTGTGAGGTTGCACAATCCACCGGCCACCCTGGATCCATGGCTTCAGTGCCTGAAGTCACGAGTGTCCACAGTCCACATCCATGGGTAATCCGAGTTCCATTCCTCCACGTTGGGATGCCTGTGAGGTTGCACAATCCCCGGGTCACCCTGGATCCATGGCTTCAGTGCCTGCAGATCACGAGTGTCCACAGTCCACATCCACGGGTAATCCTAGTTCCATTCCTCCACGTTGGGATGCCTGTGAGGTTGCACAATCCACGGGTCACCCTGGATCCATGGCTTCAGTGCCTGCAGATCACGAGTGTCCACAGTCCACATCCACGGGTAATCCTAGTTCCATTCCTCCACGTTGGGATGTCTGTGAGGATGCACAATCCACGGGCCACCCTGGATCCATGGCTTCAGTGCCTGCAGGTCACGAGTGTCCACAGTCCACATCCATGGGTAATCCTAGATCCATTCCTCCACGTTGGGATGCCTGTGAGGTTGCACAATCCACGGGTCACCCTGGATCCATGGCTTCAGTGCCTGCAGGTCATGAGTGTCCACAGTCCACATCCATGGGTAATCCTAGATCCATTCCTCCACGTTGAGATGCCTGTGAGGTTGCACAATCCACGGGTCACCCTGGATCCATGGCTTCAGTGCCTGCAGGTCACGAGTGTCCACAGTCCACATCCATGGGTAATCCGAGCTCCATTCCTCAACGTTGGGATGCCTGTGAGGTTGCACAATCCCCGGGCCACCCTAGATCCATGGCTTCAGTGCCTGCAGGTCACGAGTGTCCACAGTCCACATCCATGGGTAATCCTAGTTCCATTCCTCCACGTTGGGATGCCTGTGAGGTTGCACAATCCACCGGCCACCCTGGATCCATGGCTTCAGTGCCTGAAGGTCACGAGTGTCCACAGTCCACATCCATGGGTAATCCTAGTTCCATTCCTCCACGTTGGGATGCCTGTGAGGTTGCACAATCCACCGGCCACCCTGGATCCATGGCTTCAGTGCCTGAAGTCACGAGTGTCCACAGTCCACATCCATGGGTAATCCGAGTTCCATTCCTCCACGTTGGGATGCCTGTGAGGTTGCACAATCCCCGGGTCACCCTGGATCCATGGCTTCAGTGCCTGCAGATCACGAGTGTCCACAGTCCACATCCACGGGTAATCCTAGTTCCATTCCTCCACGTTGGGATGCCTGTGAGGTTGCACAATCCACGGGTCACCCTGGATCCATGGCTTCAGTGCCTGAAGGTCACGAGTGTCCACAGTCCACATCCATGGGTAATCCCAGTTCCATTCCTCCACGTTGGGATGTCTGTGAGGTTGCACAATCCACGGGCCACCCTGGATCCATGGCTTCAGTGCCTGCAGGTCACGAGTGTCCACAGTCCACATCCATGGGTAATCCTAGATCCATTCCTCCACGTTGGGATGCCTGTGAGGTTGCACAATCCACGGGTCACCCTGGATCCATGGCTTCAGTGCCTGCAGGTCACAAGTGTCCACAGTCCACATCCATGGGTAATCCTAGATCCATTCCTCCACGTTGGGATGCCTGTGAGGTTGCACAATCCACGGGTCACCCTGGATCCATGGCTTCAGTGCCTGCAGGTCACGAGTGTCCACAGTCCACATCCATGGGTAATCCTAGTTCCATTCCTCCACGTTGGGATGCCTGTGAGGTTGCACAATCCACCGGCCACCCTGGATCCATGGCTTCAGTGCCTGAAGGTCACGAGTGTCCACAGTCCACATCCATGGGTAATCCTAGATCCATTCCTCCACGTTGGGATGCCTGTGAGGTTGCACAATCCACGGGTCACCCTGGATCCATGGCTTCAGTGCCTGCAGGTCACGAGTGTCCACAGTCCACATCCATGGGTAATCCTAGTTCCATTCCTCCACGTTGGGATGCCTGTGAGGTTGCACAATCCACGGGTCACCCTGGATCCATGGCTTCAGTGCCTGCAGGTCACGAGTGTCCACAGTCCACATCCATGGGTAATCCTAGTTCCATTCCTCCACGTTGGGATGCCTGTGAGGTTGCACAATCCACGGGTCACCCTGGATCCATGGCTTCAGTGCCTGCAGGTCACGAGTGTCCACAGTCCACATCCATGGGTAATCCTAGTTCCATTCCTCCACGTTGGGATGCCTGTGAGGTTGCACAATCCACGGGTCACCCTGGATCCATGGCTTCAGTGCCTGCAGGTCACGAGTGTCCACAGTCCACATCCATGGGTAATCCTAGTTCCATTCCTCCACGTTGGGATGCCTGTGAGGTTGCACAATCCACCGGCCACCCTGGATCCATGGCTTCAGTGCCTGAAGGTCACGAGTGTCCACAGTCCACATCCATGGGTAATCCGAGTTCCATTCCTCCACGTTGGGATGCCTGTGAGGTTGCACGATCCACGGGTCACCCTGGATCCATGGCTTCAGTGCCTGCAGATCACGAGTGTCCACAGTCCACATCCACGGGTAATCCTAGTTCCATTCCTCCACGTTGGGATGCCTGTGAGGTTGCACAATCCACGTGTCACCCTGGATCCATGGCTTCAGTGCCTGAAGGTCACGAGTGTCCACAGTCCACATCCACGGGTAATCCTAGTTCCATTCCTCCACGTTGGGATGTCTGTGAGGTTGCACAATCCACGGGCCACCCTAGATCCATGGCTTCAGTGCCTGCAGGTCACGAGTGTCCACAGTCCACATCCATGGGTAATCCTAGTTCCATTCCTCCACGTTGGGATGCCTGTGAGGTTGCACAATCCACCGGCCACCCTGGATCCATGGCTTCAGTGCCTGAAGGTCACGAGTGTCCACAGTCCACATCCATGGGTAATCCTAGATCCATTCCTCCACGTTGGGATGCCGGTGAGGTTGCACAATCCACGGGTCACCCTAGATCCATGGCTTCAGTGCATGCAGGTCACGAGTGTCCACAGTCCACATCCACGGGTAATCCTAGTTCCATTCCTCCACGTTGGGATGCCTGTGAGGTTGCACAATCCACCGGCCACCCTGGATCCATGGCTTCAGTGCCTGAAGGTCACGAGTGTCCACAGTCCACATCCATGGGTAATCCTAGTTCCATTCCTCCACGTTGGGATGCCTGTGAGGTTGCACAATCCACCGGCCACCCTGGATCCATGGCTTCAGTGTCTGAAGTCACGAGTGTCCACAGTCCACATCCATGGGTAATCCGAGTTCCATTCCTCCACGTTGGGATGCCTGTGAGGTTGCACAATCCCCGGGTCACCCTGGATCCATGGCTTCAGTGCCTGCAGATCACGAGTGTCCACAGTCCACATCCACGGGTCACCCTGGATCCATGGCTTCAGTGCCTGCAGGTCACGAGTGTCCACAGTCCACATCCATGGGTAATCCTAGTTCCATTCCTCCACGTTGGGATGCCTGTGAGGTTGCACAATCCACCGGCCACCCTGGATCCATGGTTTCAGTGCCTGAAGGTCACGAGTGTCCACAGTCCACATCCATGGGTAATCCTAGTTCCATTCCTCCACGTTGGGATGCCTGTGAGGTTGCACAATCCACGGGCCACCCTGGATCCATGGCTTCAGTGCCTGAAGTCACGAGTGTCCACAGTCCACATCCATGGGTAATCCGAGTTCCATTCCTCCACGTTGGGATGCCTGTGAGGTTGCACAATCCCCGGGTCACCCTGGATCCATGGCTTCAGTGCCTGCAGATCACGAGTGTCCACAGTCCACATCCACGGGTAATCCTAGTTCCATTCCTCCACGTTGGGATGCCTGTGAGGTTGCACAATCCACGGGTCACCCTGGATCCATGGCTTCAGTGCCTGAAGGTCACGAGTGTCCACAGTCCACATCCATGGGTAATCCTAGTTCCATTTCTCCACGTTGGGATGCCTGTGAGGTTGCACAATCCACCGGCCACCCTGGATCCATGGCTTCAGTGCCTGAAGGTCACAAGTGTCCACAGTCCACATCCATGGGTAATCCTAGATCCATTCCTCCACGTTGGGATGCCTGTGAGGTTGCACAATCCACGGGTCACCCTGGATCCATGGCTTCAGTGTCTGCAGGTCACGAGTGTCCACAGTCCACATCCATGGGTAATCCTAGTTCCATTCCTCCACGTTGGGATGCCTGTGAGGTTGCACAATCCACGGGTCACCCTGGATCCATGGCTTCAGTGCCTGCAGGTCACGAGTGTCCACAGTCCACATCCATGGGTAATCCTAGTTCCATTCCTCCACGTTGGGATGCCTGTGAGGTTGCACAATCCACGGGTCACCCTGGATCCATGGCTTCAGTGCCTGAAGGTCACGAGTGTCCACAGTCCACATCCATGGGTAATCCTAGTTCCATTCCTCCACGTTGGGATGCCTGTGAGGTTGCACAATCCACGGGTCACCCTGGATCCATGGCTTCAGTGCCTGCAGGTCACGAGTGTCCACAGTCCACATCCATGGGTAATCCTAGTTCCATTCCTCCACGTTGGGATGCCTGTGAGGTTGCACAATCCACCGGCCACCCTGGATCCATGGCTTCAGTGCCTGAAGGTCACGAGTGTCCACAGTCCACATCCATGGGTAATCCGAGTTCCATTCCTCCATGTTGGGATGCCTGTGAGGTTGCACAATCCACGGGTCACCCTGGATCCATGGCTTCAGTGCCTGCAGATCACGAGTGTCCACAGTCCACATCCACGGGTAATCCTAGTTCCATTCCTCCACGTTGGGATGCCTGTGAGGTTGCACAATCCACGGGTCACCCTGGATCCATGGCTTCAGTGCCTGCAGGTCACGAGTGTCCACAGTCCACATCCACGGGTAATCCTAGTTCCATTCCTCCACGTTGGGATGTCTGTGAGGTTGCACAATCCACGGGCCACCCTAGATCCATGGCTTCAGTGCCTGCAGGTCACGAGTGTCCACAGTCCACATCCACGGGTAATCCTAGTTCCATTCCTCCACGTTGGGATGCCTGTGAGGTTGCACAATCCACGGGTCACCCTGGATCCATGGCTTCAGTGCCTGAAGGTCACGAGTGTCCACAGTCCACATTCACGGGTAATCCTAGATCCATTCCTCCACGTTGGGATGCCTGTGAGGTTGCACAATCCACGGGTCACCCTGGATCCATGGCTTCAGTGCCTGCAGGTCACGAGTGTCCACAGTCCACATCCATGGGTAATCCTAGTTCCATTCCTCCACGTTGGGATGCCTGTGAGGTTGCACAATCCACCGGCCACCCTGGATCCATGGCTTCAGTGCCTGAAGGTCACGAGTGTCCACAGTCCACATCCATGGGTAATCCTATTCCATTCCTCCACGTTGGGATGCCTGTGAGGTTGCACAATCCACGGGCCACCCTAGATCCATGGCTTCAGTGCCTGAAGGTCACGAGTGTCCACAGTCCACATCCATGGGTAATCCGAGTTCCATTCCTCCACGTTGGGATGCCTGTTTGGTTGCACAATCCGCAGGCCACCCTAGATCCATGGCTTCAGTGCCTGCAGGTCACGAGTGTCCACAGTCCACATCCATGGGTAATCCTAGATCCATTCCTCCAAGTTGGGATGCCTGTGAGGTTGCACAATCCACGGGCCACCCTAGATCCATGGCTTCAGTGCCTGCAGGTCACGAGTGTCCACAGTCCACATCCATGGGTAATCCTAGATCCATTCCTCCACGTTGGGATGCCTGTGAGGTTGCACAATCCACGGGCCACCCTGGATCCATGGCTTCAGTGCCTGCAGATCACGAGTGTCCACAGTCCACATCCATGGGTAATCCTAGATCCATTCCTCCACGTTGGGATGCCTGTGAGGTTGCACAATCCACGGGCCACCCTGGATCCATGGCTTCAGTGCCTGCAGATCACGAGTGTCCATCGTCCACATCCATGGGTAATCCTAGTAACATTCCTCCACGTTGGGATGCCTGTGAGGTTGCACAATCCACCGGCCACCCTGGATCCACGGCTTCAGTGCCTGAAGGTCACGAGTATCCACAGTCCACATCCATGGGTAATCCTAGTTCCATTCCTCCACGTTGGGATGCCTGTGAGGTTGCACAATCCACCGGCCACCCTGGATCCATGGCTTCAGTGCCTGAAGTCACGAGTGTCCACAGTCCACATCCATGGGTAATCCGAGTTCCATTCCTCCACGTTGGGATGCCTGTGAGGTTGCACAATCCCCGGGTCACCCTGGATCCATGGCTTCAGTGCCTGCAGATCACGAGTGTCCACAGTCCACATCCACGGGTAATCCTAGTTCCATTCCTCCACGTTGGGATGCCTGTGAGGTTGCACAATCCACGGGTCACCCTGGATCCATGGCTTCAGTGCCTGAAGGTCACGAGTGTCCACAGTCCACATCCATGGGTAATCCCAGTTCCATTCCTCCACGTTGGGATGTCTGTGAGGATGCACAATCCACGGGCCACCCTGGATCCATGGCTTCAGTGCCTGCAGGTCACGAGTGTCCACAGTCCACATCCATGGGTAATCCTAGATCCATTCCTCCACGTTGGGATGCCTGTGAGGTTGCACAATCCACGGGTCACCCTGGATCCATGGCTTCAGTGCCTGCAGGTCATGAGTGTCCACAGTCCACATCCATGGGTAATCCTAGATCCATTCCTCCACGTTGAGATGCCTGTGAGGTTGCACAATCCACGGGTCACCCTGGATCCATGGCTTCAGTGCCTGCAGGTCACGAGTGTCCACAGTCCACATCCATGGGTAATCCGAGCTCCATTCCTCAACGTTGGGATGCCTGTGAGGTTGCACAATCCCCGGGCCACCCTAGATCCATGGCTTCAGTGCCTGCAGGTCACGAGTGTCCACAGTCCACATCCATGGGTAATCCTAGTTCCATTCCTCCACGTTGGGATGCCTGTGAGGTTGCACAATCCACCGGCCACCCTGGATCCATGGCTTCAGTGCCTGAAGGTCACGAGTGTCCACAGTCCACATCCAAGGGTAATCCTAGTTCCATTCCTCCACGTTGGGATGCCTGTGAGGTTGCACAATCCACCGGCCACCCTGGATCCATGGCTTCAGTGCCTGAAGTCACGAGTGTCCACAGTCCACATCCATGGGTAATCCGAGTTCCATTCCTCCACGTTGGGATGCCTGTGAGGTTGCACAATCCCCGGGTCACCCTGGATCCATGGCTTCAGTGCCTGCAGATCACGAGTGTCCACAGTCCACATCCACGGGTAATCCTAGTTCCATTCCTCCACGTTGGGATGCCTGTGAGGTTGCACAATCCACGGGTCACCCTGGATCCATGGCTTCAGTGCCTGAAGGTCACGAGTGTCCACAGTCCACATCCATGGGTAATCCCAGTTCCATTCCTCCACGTTGGGATGTCTGTGAGGTTGCACAATCCACGGGCCACCCTGGATCCATGGCTTCAGTGCCTGCAGGTCACGAGTGTCCACAGTCCACATCCATGGGTAATCCTAGATCCATTCCTCCACGTTGGGATGCCTGTGAGGTTGCACAATCCACGGGTCACCCTGGATCCATGGCTTCAGTGCCTGCAGGTTACGAGTGTCCACAGTCCACACCAATGGGTAATCCTAGATCCATTCCTCCACGTTGGGATGCCTGTGAGGTTGCACAATCCACGGGTCACCCTGGATCCATGGCTTCAGTGCCTGCAGGTCACGAGTGTCCACAGTCCACATCCATGGGTAATCCTAGTTCCATTCCTCCACGTTGGGATGCCTGTGAGGTTGCACAATCCACCGGCCACCCTGGATCCATGGCTTCAGTGCCTGAAGGTCACGAGTGTCCACAGTCCACATCCATGGGTAATCCTAGATCCATTCCTCCACGTTGGGATCCCTGTGAGGTTGCACAATCCACGGGTCTCCCTGGATCCATGGCTTCAGTGCCTGCAGGTCACGAGTGTCCACAGTCCACATCCATGGGTAATCCTAGTTCCATTCCTCCACGTTGGGATGCCTGTGAGGTTGCACAATCCACGGGTCACCCTGGATCCATGGCTTCAGTGCCTGCAGGTCACGAGTGTCCACAGTCCACATCCATGGGTAATCCTAGTTCCATTCCTCCACGTTGGGATGCCTGTGAGGTTGCACAATCCACGGGTCACCCTGGATCCATGGCTTCAGTGCCTGCAGGTCACGAGTGTCCACAGTCCACATCCATGGGTAATCCTAGTTCCATTCCTCCACGTTGGGATGCCTGTGAAGTTGCACAATCCACGGGTCACCCTGGATCCATGGCTTCAGTGCCTGCAGGTCACGAGTGTCCACAGTCCACATCCATGGGTAATCCTAGTTCCATTCCTCCACGTTGGGATGCCTGTGAGGTTGCACAATCCACCGGCCACCCTGGATCCATGGCTTCAGTGCCTGAAGGTCACGAGTGTCCACAGTCCACATCCATGGGTAATCCGAGTTCCATTCCTCCACGTTGGGATGCCTGTGAGGTTGCACGATCCACGGGTCACCCTGGATCCATGGCTTCAGTGCCTGCAGATCACGAGTGTCCACAGTCCACATCCACGGGTAATCCTAGTTCCATTCCTCCACGTTGGGATGCCTGTGAGGTTGCACAATCCACGTGTCACCCTGGATCCATGGCTTCAGTGCCTGAAGGTCACGAGTGTCCACAGTCCACATCCACGGGTAATCCTAGTTCCATTCCTCCACGTTGGGATGTCTGTGAGGTTGCACAATCCACGGGCCACCCTAGATCCATGGCTTCAGTGCCTGCAGGTCACGAGTGTCCACAGTCCACATCCATGGGTAATCCTAGTTCCATTCCTCCACGTTGGGATGCCTGTGAGGTTGCACAATCCACCGGCCACCCTGGATCCATGGCTTCAGTGCCTGAAGGTCACGAGTGTCCACAGTCCACATCCATGGGTAATCCTAGATCCATTCCTCCACGTTGGGATGCCTGTGAGGTTGCACAATCCACGGGTCACCCTAGATCCATGGCTTCAGTGCATGCAGGTCACGAGTGTCCACAGTCCACATCCACGGGTAATCCTAGTTCCATTCCTCCACGTTGGGATGCCTGTGAGGTTGCACAATCCACGGGTCACCCTGGATCCATGGTTTCAGTGCCTGAAGGTCACGAGTGTCCACAGTCCACATCCATGGGTAATCCTAGTTCCATTCCTCCACGTTGGGATGCCTGTGAGGTTGCACAATCCACCGGCCACCCTGGATCCATGGCTTCAGTGTCTGAAGTCACGAGTGTCCACAGTCCACATCCATGGGTAATCCGAGTTCCATTCCTCCACGTTGGGATGCCTGTGAGGTTGCACAATCCCCGGGTCACCCTGGATCCATGGCTTCAGTGCCTGCAGATCACGAGTGTCCACAGTCCACATCCACGGGTCACCCTGGATCCATGGCTTCAGTGCCTGCAGGTCACGAGTGTCCACAGTCCACATCCATGGGTAATCCTAGTTCCATTCCTCCACGTTGGGATGCCTGTGAGGTTGCACAATCCACCGGCCACCCTGGATCCATGGTTTCAGTGCCTGAAGGTCACGAGTGTCCACAGTCCACATCCATGGGTAATCCTAGTTCCATTCCTCCACGTTGGGATGCCTGTGAGGTTGCACAATCCACCGGCCACCCTGGATCCATGGCTTCAGTGCCTGAAGTCACGAGTGTCCACAGTCCACATCCATGGGTAATCCGAGTTCCATTCCTCCACGTTGGGATGCCTGTGAGGTTGCACAATCCCCGGGTCACCCTGGATCCATGGCTTCAGTGCCTGCAGATCACGAGTGTCCACAGTCCACATCCACGGGTAATCCTAGTTCCATTCCTCCACGTTGGGATGCCTGTGAGGTTGCACAATCCACGGGTCACCCTGGATCCATGGCTTCAGTGCCTGAAGGTCACGAGTGTCCACAGTCCACATCCATGGGTAATCCTAGTTCCATTCCTCCACGTTGGGATGCCTGTGAGGTTGCACAATCCACCGGCCACCCTGGATCCATGGCTTCAGTGCCTGAAGGTCACGAGTGTCCACAGTCCACATCCATGGGTAATCCTAGATCCATTCCTCCACGTTGGGATGCCTGTGAGGTTGCACAATCCACGGGTCACCCTGGATCCATGGCTTCAGTGCCTGCAGCACACGAGTGTCCACAGTCCACATCCATGGGTAATCCTAGTTCCATTCCTCCACGTTGGGATGCCTGTGAGGTTGCACAATCCACGGGTCACCCTGGATCCATGGCTTCAGTGCCTGCAGGTCACGAGTGTCCACAGTCCACATCCATGGGTAATCCTAGTTCCATTCCTCCACGTTGGGATGCCTGTGAGGTTGCACAATCCACCGGCCACCCTGGATCCATGGCTTCAGTGCCTGAAGGTCACGAGTGTCCACAGTCCACATCCATGGTTAATCCGAGTTCCATTCCTCCACGTTGGGATGCCTGTGAGGTTGCACAATCCACGGGTCACCCTGGATCCATGGCTTCAGTGCCTGAAGTCACGAGTGTCCACAGTCCACATCCATGGGTAATCCGAGTTCCATTCCTCCACGTTGGGATGCCTGTGAGGTTGCACAATCCCCGGGTCACCCTGGATCCATGGCTTCAGTGCCTGCAGATCACGAGTGTCCACAGTCCACATCCACGGGTAATCCTAGTTCCATTCCTCCACGTTGGGATGCCTGTGAGGTTGCACAATCCACGGGTCACCCTGGATCCATGGCTTCAGTGCCTGAAGGTCACGAGTGTCCACAGTCCACATCCATGGGTAATCCCAGTTCCATTCCTCCACGTTGGGATGTCTGTGAGGTTGCACAATCCACGGGCCACCCTGGATCCATGGCTTCAGTGCCTGCAGGTCACGAGTGTCCACAGTCCACATCCATGGGTAATCCTAGATCCATTCCTCCACGTTGGGATGCCTGTGAGGTTGCACAATCCACGGGTCACCCTGGATCCATGGCTTCAGTGCCTGCAGGTTACGAGTGTCCACAGTCCACACCAATGGGTAATCCTAGATCCATTCCTCCACGTTGGGATGCCTGTGAGGTTGCACAATCCACGGGTCACCCTGGATCCATGGCTTCAGTGCCTGCAGGTCACGAGTGTCCACAGTCCACATCCATGGGTAATCCTAGTTCCATTCCTCCACGTTGGGATGCCTGTGAGGTTGCACAATCCACCGGCCACCCTGGATCCATGGCTTCAGTGCCTGAAGGTCACGAGTGTCCACAGTCCACATCCATGGGTAATCCTAGATCCATTCCTCCACGTTGGGATGCCTGTGAGGTTGCACAATCCACGGGTCTCCCTGGATCCATGGCTTCAGTGCCTGCAGGTCACGAGTGTCCACAGTCCACATCCATGGGTAATCCTAGTTCCATTCCTCCACGTTGGGATGCCTGTGAGGTTGCACAATCCACGGGTCACCCTGGATCCATGGCTTCAGTGCCTGCAGGTCACGAGTGTCCACAGTCCACATCCATGGGTAATCCTAGTTCCATTCCTCCACGTTGGGATGCCTGTGAGGTTGCACAATCCACGGGTCACCCTGGATCCATGGCTTCAGTGCCTGCAGGTCACGAGTGTCCACAGTCCACATCCATGGGTAATCCTAGTTCCATTCCTCCACGTTGGGATGCCTGTGAAGTTGCACAATCCACGGGTCACCCTGGATCCATGGCTTCAGTGCCTGCAGGTCACGAGTGTCCACAGTCCACATCCATGGGTAATCCTAGTTCCATTCCTCCACGTTGGGATGCCTGTGAGGTTGCACAAACCACCGGCCACCCTGGATCCATGGCTTCAGTGCCTGAAGGTCACGAGTGTCCACAGTCCACATCCATGGGTAATCCGAGTTCCATTCCTCCACGTTGGGATGCCTGTGAGGTTGCACGATCCACGGGTCACCCTGGATCCATGGCTTCAGTGCCTGCAGATCACGAGTGTCCACAGTCCACATCCACGGGTAATCCTAGTTCCATTCCTCCACGTTGGGATGCCTGTGAGGTTGCACAATCCACGTGTCACCCTGGATCCATGGCTTCAGTGCCTGAAGGTCACGAGTGTCCACAGTCCACATCCACGGGTAATCCTAGTTCCATTCCTCCACGTTGGGATGTCTGTGAGGTTGCACAATCCACGGGCCACCCTAGATCCATGGCTTCAGTGCCTGCAGGTCACGAGTGTCCACAGTCCACATCCATGGGTAATCCTAGTTCCATTCCTCCACGTTGGGATGCCTGTGAGGTTGCACAATCCACCGGCCACCCTGGATCCATGGCTTCAGTGCCTGAAGGTCACGAGTGTCCACAGTCCACATCCATGGGTAATCCTAGATCCATTCCTCCACGTTGGGATGCCTGTGAGGTTGCACAATCCACGGGTCACCCTAGATCCATGGCTTCAGTGCATGCAGGTCACGAGTGTCCACAGTCCACATCCACGGGTAATCCTAGTTCCATTCCTCCACGTTGGGATGCCTGTGAGGTTGCACAATCCACGGGTCACCCTGGATCCATGGTTTCAGTGCCTGAAGGTCACGAGTGTCCACAGTCCACATCCATGGGTAATCCTAGTTCCATTCCTCCACGTTGGGATGCCTGTGAGGTTGCACAATCCACCGGCCACCCTGGATCCATGGCTTCAGTGTCTGAAGTCACGAGTGTCCACAGTCCACATCCATGGGTAATCCGAGTTCCATTCCTCCACGTTGGGATGCCTGTGAGGTTGCACAATCCCCGGGTCACCCTGGATCCATGGCTTCAGTGCCTGCAGATCACGAGTGTCCACAGTCCACATCCACGGGTCACCCTGGATCCATGGCTTCAGTGCCTGCAGGTCACGAGTGTCCACAGTCCACATCCATGGGTAATCCTAGTTCCATTCCTCCACGTTGGGATGCCTGTGAGGTTGCACAATCCACCGGCCACCCTGGATCCATGGTTTCAGTGCCTGAAGGTCACGAGTGTCCACAGTCCACATCCATGGGTAATCCTAGTTCCATTCCTCCACGTTGGGATGCCTGTGAGGTTGCACAATCCACGGGCCACCCTGGATCCATGGCTTCAGTGCCTGAAGTCACGAGTGTCCACAGTCCACATCCATGGGTAATCCGAGTTCCATTCCTCCACGTTGGGATGCCTGTGAGGTTGCACAATCCCCGGGTCACCCTGGATCCATGGCTTCAGTGCCTGCAGATCACGAGTGTCCACAGTCCACATCCACGGGTAATCCTAGTTCCATTCCTCCACGTTGGGATGCCTGTGAGGTTGCACAATCCACGGGTCACCCTGGATCCATGGCTTCAGTGCCTGAAGGTCACGAGTGTCCACAGTCCACATCCATGGGTAATCCTAGTTCCATTCCTCCACGTTGGGATGCCTGTGAGGTTGCACAATCCACCGGCCACCCTGGATCCATGGCTTCAGTGCCTGAAGGTCACGAGTGTCCACAGTCCACATCCATGGGTAATCCTAGATCCATTCCTCCACGTTGGGATGCCTGTGAGGTTGCACAATCCACGGGTCACCCTGGATCCATGGCTTCAGTGCCTGCAGCACACGAGTGTCCACAGTCCACATCCATGGGTAATCCTAGTTCCATTCCTCCACGTTGGGATGCCTGTGAGGTTGCACAATCCACGGGTCACCCTGGATCCATGGCTTCAGTGCCTGCAGGTCACGAGTGTCCACAGTCCACATCCATGGGTAATCCTAGTTCCATTCCTCCACGTTGGGATGCCTGTGAGGTTGCACAATCCACGGGTCACCCTGGATCCATGGCTTCAGTGCCTGAAGGTCACGAGTGTCCACAGTCCACATCCATGGGTAATCCTAGTTCCATTCCTCCACGTTGGGATGCCTGTGAGGTTGCACAATCCACGGGTCACCCTGGATCCATGGCTTCAGTGCCTGCAGGTCACGAGTGTCCACAGTCCACATCCATGGGTAATCCTAGTTCCATTCCTCCACGTTGGGATGCCTGTGAGGTTGCACAATCCACCGGCCACCCTGGATCCATGGCTTCAGTGCCTGAAGGTCACGAGTGTCCACAGTCCACATCCATGGTTAATCCGAGTTCCATTCCTCCACGTTGGGATGCCTGTGAGGTTGCACAATCCACGGGTCACCCTGGATCCATGGCTTCAGTGCCTGCAGATCACGAGTGTCCACAGTCCACATCCACGGGTAATCCTAGTTCCATTCCTCCACGTTGGGATGCCTGTGAGGTTGCACAATCCACGGGTCACCCTGGATCCATGGCTTCAGTGCCTGAAGGTCACGAGTGTCCACAGTCCACATCCACGGGTAATCCTAGTTCCATTCCTCCACGTTGGGATGTCTGTGAGGTTGCACAATCCACGGGCCACCCTAGATCCATGGCTTCAGTGCCTGCAGGTCACGAGTGTCCACAGTCCACATCCAGGGGTAATCCTAGTTCCATTCCTCCACGTTGGGATGCCTGTGAGGTTGCACAATCCACCGGCCACCCTGGATCCATGGCTTCAGTGCCTGAAGGTCACGAGTGTCCACAGTCCACATCCATGGGTAATCCTAGATCCATTCCTCCACGTTGGGATGCCTGTGAGGTTGCACAATCCACGGGTCACCCTAGATCCATGGCTTCAGTGCCTGCAGGTCACGAGTGTCCACAGTCTACATCCACGGGTAATCCTAGTTCCATTCCTCCACGTTGGGATGCCTGTGAGGTTGCACAATCCACGGGTCACCCTGGATCCATGGCTTCAGTGCCTGAAGGTCACGAGTGTCCACAGTCCACATTCACGGGTAATCCTAGATCCATTCCTCCACGTTGGGATGCCTGTGAGGTTGCACAATCCACGGGTCACCCTGGATCCATGGCTTCAGTGCCTGCAGGTCACGAGTGTCCACAGTCCACATCCATGGGTAATCCTAGTTCCATTCCTCCACGTTGGGATGCCTGTGAGGTTGCACAATCCACGGGCCACACTAGATCCATGGCTTCAGTGCCTGCAGGTCACGAGTGTCCACAGTCCACATCAATGGGTAATCCGAGTTCCATTCCTCCACGTTGGGATGCCTGTGAGGTTGCACAATCCACAGGCCACCCTAGATCCATGGCTTCAGTGCCTGCAGGTCACGAGTGTCCACAGTCCACATCCACGGGTAATCCGAGTTCCATTCCTCCACGTTGGGATGCCTGTGAGGTTGCACAATCCACGGGTCACCAATTCCTCCATGTTGGGATGCCTGTGAGGTTGCACAATCCACGGGTCACCCTGGATCCATGGCTTCAGTGCCTGAAGGTCACGAGTGTCCACAGTCCACATCCATGGGTAATCCTAGTTCCATTCCTCCACGTTGGGATGTCTGTGAGGTTGCACAATCCACGGGCCACCCTAGATCCATGGCTTCAGTGCCTGCAGGTCACGAGTGTCCACAGTCCACATCCATGGGTAATCCTAGATCCCTTCCTCCACGTTGGGATGCCTGTGAGGTTGCACAATCCGCGGGTCCCCCTGGATCCATGGCTTCAGTGCCTGCAGGTCACGAGTGTCCACAGTCCACATCCACGGGTAATCCTAGATCCATTCCTCCATGTTGGGATGCCTGTGAGGTTGCACAATCCATGGTTGACCCTAGATACATGGCTTCAGTGCCTGCAGGTCACGAGTGTCCACAGTCCACATCCAAGGGTAATCCTAGTTCCATTCCTCCACGTTGGGATGCCTGTGAGGTTGCACTATCCACCGGCCACCCTGGATCCATGGCTTCAGTGCCTGAAGGTCACGAGTGTCCACAGTCCACATCCATGGGTAATCCTAGTTCCAATCCTCCACGTTGGGATGCCTGTGAGGTTGCACAATCCACGGGCCACCCTAGATCCATGGCTTCAGTGCCTGAAGGTCACAAGTGTCCACAGTCCACATCCATGGGTAATCCGAGCTCCATTCCTCAACGTTGGGATGCCTGTGAGGTTGCACAATCCCCGGGCCACCCTAGATCCATGGCTTCAGTGCCTGCAGGTCACGAGTGTCCACAGTCCACATCCATGGGTAATCCTAGTTCCATTCCTCCACGTTGGGATGCCTGTGAGGTTGCACAATCCACCGGCCACCCTGGATCCATGGCTTCAGTGCCTGAAGGTCACGAGTGTCCACAGTCCACATCCATGGGTAATCCTAGTTCCATTCCTCCACGTTGGGATGCCTGTGAGGTTGCACAATCCACCGGCCACCCTGGATCCATGGCTTCAGTGCCTGAAGTCACGAGTGTCCACAGTCCACATCCATGGGTAATCCGAGTTCCATTCCTCCACGTTGGGATGCCTGTGAGGTTGCACAATCCCCGGGTCACCCTGGATCCATGGCTTCAGTGCCTGCAGATCACGAGTGTCCACAGTCCACATCCACGGGTAATCCTAGTTCCATTCCTCCACGTTGGGATGCCTGTGAGGTTGCACAATCCACGGGTCACCCTGGATCCATGGCTTCAGTGCCTGAAGGTCACGAGTGTCCACAGTCCACATCCACGGGTAATCCCAGTTCCATTCCTCCACGTTGGGATGCCTGTGAGGATGCACAATCCACGGGCCACCCTGGATCCATGGCTTCAGTGCCTGCAGGTCACGAGTGTCCACAGTCCACATCCATGGGTAATCCCAGATCCATTCCTCCACGTTGGGATGCCTGTGAGGTTGCACAATCCACGGGTCACCCTGGATCCATGGCTTCAGTGCCTGCAGGTCACGAGTGTCCACAGTCCACATCCATGGGTAATCCTAGATCCATTCCTCCACGTTGAGATGCCTGTGAGGTTGCACAATCCACGGGTCACCCTGGATCCATGGCTTCAGTGCCTGCAGGTCACGAGTGTCCACAGTCCACATCCATGGGTAATCCGAGCTCCATTCCTCAACGTTGGGATGCCTGTGAGGTTGCACAATCCCCGGGCCACCCTAGATCCATGGCTTCAGTGCCTGCAGGTCACGAGTGTCCACAGTCCACATCCATGGGTAATCCTAGTTCCATTCCTCCACGTTGGGATGCCTGTGAGGTTGCACAATCCACCGGCCACCCTGGATCCATGGCTTCAGTGCCTGAAGGTCACGAGTGTCCACAGTCCACATCCATGGGTAATCCTAGTTCCATTCCTCCACGTTGGGATGCCTGTGAGGTTGCACAATCCACCGGCCACCCTGGATCCATGGCTTCAGTGCCTGAAGTCACGGGTGTCCACAGTCCACATCCATGGGTAATCCGAGTTCCATTCCTCCACGTTGGGATGCCTGTGAGGTTGCACAATCCCCGGGTCACCCTGGATCCATGGCTTCAGTGCCTGCAGATCACGAGTGTCCACAGTCCACATCCACGGGTAATCCTAGTTCCATTCCTCCACGTTGGGATGCCTGTGAGGTTGCACAATCCACGGGTCACCCTGGATCCATGGCTTCAGTGCCTGAAGGTCACGAGTGTCCACAGTCCACATCCACGGGTAATCCCAGTTCCATTCCTCCACGTTGGGATGTCTGTGAGGTTGCACAATCCACGGGCCACCCTGGATCCATGGCTTCAGTGCCTGCAGGTCACGAGTGTCCACAGTCCACATCCATGGGTAATCCTAGATCCATTCCTCCACGTTGGGATGCCTGTGAGGTTGCACAATCCACGGGTCACCCTGGATCCATGGCTTCAGTGCCTGCAGGTCACGAGTGTCCACAGTCCACATCCATGGGTAATCCTAGATCCATTCCTCCACGTTGGGATGCCTGTGAGGTTGCACAATCCACGGGTCACCCTGGATCCATGGCTTCAGTGCCTGCAGGTCACGAGTGTCCACAGTCCACATCCATGGGTAATCCTAGTTCCATTCCTCCACGTTGGGATGCCTGTGAGGTTGCACAATCCACCGGCCACCCTGGATCCATGGCTTCAGTGCCTGAAGGTCACGAGTGTCCACAGTCCACATCCATGGGTAATCCTAGATCCATTCCTCCACGTTGGGATGCCTGTGAGGTTGCACAATCCACGGGTCACCCTGGATCCATGGCTTCAGTGCCTGCAGGTCACGAGTGTCCACAGTCCACATCCATGGGTAATCCTAGTTCCATTCCTCCACGTTGGGATGCCTGTGAGGTTGCACAATCCACGGGTCACCCTGGATCCATGGCTTCAGTGCCTGCAGGTCACGAGTGTCCACAGTCCACATCCATGGGTAATCCTAGTTCCATTCCTCCACGTTGGGATGCCTGTGAGGTTGCACAATCCACGGGTCACCCTGGATCCATGGCTTCAGTGCCTGCAGGTCACGAGTGTCCACAGTCCACATCCATGGGTAATCCTAGTTCCATTCCTCCACGTTGGGATGCCTGTGAGGTTGCACAATCCACGGGTCACCCTGGATCCATGGCTTCAGTGCCTGCAGGTCACGAGTGTCCACAGTCCACATCCATGGGTAATCCTAGTTCCATTCCTCCACGTTGGGATGCCTGTGAGGTTGCACAATCCACCGGCCACCCTGGATCCATGGCTTCAGTGCCTGAAGGTCACGAGTGTCCACAGTCCACATCCATGGGTAATCCGAGTTCCATTCCTCCACGTTGGGATGCCTGTGAGGTTGCACGATCCACGGGTCACCCTGGATCCATGGCTTCAGTGCCTGCAGATCACGAGTGTCCACAGTCCACATCCACGGGTAATCCTAGTTCCATTCCTCCACGTTGGGATGCCTGTGAGGTTGCACAATCCACGTGTCACCCTGGATCCATGGCTTCAGTGCCTGAAGGTCACGAGTGTCCACAGTCCACATCCACGGGTAATCCTAGTTCCATTCCTCCACGTTGGGATGTCTGTGAGGTTGCACAATCCACGGGCCACCCTAGATCCATGGCTTCAGTGCCTGCAGGTCACGAGTGTCCACAGTCCACATCCATGGGTAATCCTAGTTCCATTCCTCCACGTTGGGATGCCTGTGAGGTTGCACAATCCACCGGCCACCCTGGATCCATGGCTTCAGTGCCTGAAGGTCACGAGTGTCCACAGTCCACATCCATGGGTAATCCTAGATCCATTCCTCCACGTTGGGATGCCTGTGAGGTTGCACAATCCACGGGTCACCCTAGATCCATGGCTTCAGTGCATGCAGGTCACGAGTGTCCACAGTCCACATCCACGGGTAATCCTAGTTCCATTCCTCCACGTTGGGATGCCTGTGAGGTTGCACAATCCACCGGCCACCCTGGATCCATGGCTTCAGTGCCTGAAGGTCATGAGTGTCCACAGTCCACATCCACGGGTAATCCTAGTTCCATTCCTCCACGTTGGGATGCCTGTGAGGTTGCACAATCCACCGGCCACCCTGGATCCATGGCTTCAGTGTCTGAAGTCACGAGTGTCCACAGTCCACATCCATGGGTAATCCGAGTTCCATTCCTCCACGTTGGGATGCCTGTGAGGTTGCACAATCCCCGGGTCACCCTGGATCCATGGCTTCAGTGCCTGCAGATCACGAGTGTCCACAGTCCACATCCACGGGTCACCCTGGATCCATGGCTTCAGTGCCTGCAGGTCACGAGTGTCCACAGTCCACATCCATGGGTAATCCTAGTTCCATTCCTCCACGTTGGGATGCCTGTGAGGTTGCACAATCCACCGGCCACCCTGGATCCATGGTTTCAGTGCCTGAAGGTCACGAGTGTCCACAGTCCACATCCATGGGTAATCCTAGTTCCATTCCTCCACGTTGGGATGCCTGTGAGGTTGCACAATCCACGGGCCACCCTGGATCCATGGCTTCAGTGCCTGAAGTCACGAGTGTCCACAGTCCACATCCATGGGTAATCTGAGTTCCATTCCTCCACGTTGGGATGCCTGTGAGGTTGCACAATCCCCGGGTCACCCTGGATCCATGGCTTCAGTGCCTGCAGATCACGAGTGTCCACAGTCCACATCCACGGGTAATCCTAGTTCCATTCCTCCACGTTGGGATGCCTGTGAGGTTGCACAATCCACGGGTCACCCTGGATCCATGGCTTCAGTGCCTGAAGGTCACGAGTGTCCACAGTCCACATCCATGGGTAATCCTAGTTCCATTCCTCCACGTTGGGATGCCTGTGAGGTTGCACAATCCACCGGCCACCCTGGATCCATGGCTTCAGTGCCTGAAGGTCACGAGTGTCCACAGTCCACATCCATGGGTAATCCTAGATCCATTCCTCCACGTTGGGATGCCTGTGAGGTTGCACAATCCACGGGTCACCCTGGATCCATGGCTTCAGTGCCTGCAGGTCACGAGTGTCCACAGTCCACATCCATGGGTAATCCTAGTTCCATTCCTCCACGTTGGGATGCCTGTGAGGTTGCACAATCCACGGGTCACCCTGGATCCATGGCTTCAGTGCCTGCAGGTCACGAGTGTCCACAGTCCACATCCATGGGTAATCCTAGTTCCATTCCTCCACGTTGGGATGCCTGTGAGGTTGCACAATCCACGGGTCACCCTGGATCCATGGCTTCAGTGCCTGAAGGTCACGAGTGTCCACAGTCCACATCCATGGGTAATCCTAGTTCCATTCCTCCACGTTGGGATGCCTGTGAGGTTGCACAATCCACGGGTCACCCTGGATCCATGGCTTCAGTGCCTGCAGGTCACGAGTGTCCACAGTCCACATCCATGGGTAATCCTAGTTCCATTCCTCCACGTTGGGATGCCTGTGAGGTTGCACAATCCACCGGCCACCCTGGATCCATGGCTTCAGTGCCTGAAGGTCACGAGTGTCCACAGTCCACATCCATGGGTAATCCGAGTTCCATTCCTCCTTGTTGGGATGCCTGTGAGGTTGCACAATCCACGGGTCACCCTGGATCCATGGCTTCAGTGCCTGCAGATCACGAGTGTCCACAGTCCACATCCACGGGTAATCCTAGTTCCATTCCTCCACGTTGGGATGCCTGTGAGGTTGCACAATCCACGGGCCACCCTGGATCCATGGCTTCAGTGCCTGCAGGTCACGAGTGTCCACAGTCCACATCCATGGGTAATCCTAGATCCATTCCTCCACGTTGGGATGCCTGTGAGGTTGCACAATCCACGGGCCACCCTGGATCCATGGCTTCAGTGCCTGCAGATCACGAGTGTCCACAGTCCACATCCATGGGTAATCCTAGATCCATTCCTCCACGTTGGGATGCCTGTGAGGTTGCACAATCCACGGGCCACCCTGGATCCATGGCTTCAGTGCCTGCAGATCACGAGTGTCCATCGTCCACATCCATGGGTAATCCTAGTTCCATTCCTCCACGTTGGGATGCCTGTGAGGTTGCACAATCCAGGGGTCACCCTGGATCCATGGCTTCAGTGCCTGCAGGTCACGAGTGTCCAGAGTCCACATCCACGGGTAATCCTAGTTCCATTCCTCCACGTTGGGATGCCTGTGAGGTTGCACAATCCACGGGTCACCCTGGATCCATGGCTTCAGTGCCTGCAGATCACGAGTGTCCACAGTCCACATCCACGGGTAATCCTAGTTCCATTCCTCCACGTTGGGATGCCTGTGAGGTTGCACAATCCACGGGTCACCCTGGATCCATGGCTTCAGTGCCTGAAGGTCACGAGTGTCCACAGTCCACATCCACGTGTAATCCTAGTTCCATTCCTCCACGTTGGGATGTCTGTGAGGTTGCACAATCCACGGGCCACCCTAGATCCATGGCTTCAGTGCCTGCAGGTCACGAGTGTCCACAGTCCACATCCACGGGTAATCCGAGTTCCATTCCTCCACGTTGGGATGCCTGTGAGGTTGCACAATCCACCGGCCACCCTGGATCCATGGCTTCAGTGCCTGAAGGTCACGAGTGTCCACAGTCCACATCCATGGGTAATCCTAGATCCATTCCTCCACGTTGGGATGCCTGTGAGGTTGCACAATCCACGGGTCACCCTAGATCCATGGCTTCAGTGCCTGCAGGTCACGAGGGTCCACAGTCCACATCCACGGGTAATCTTAGTTCCATTCCTCCACGTTGGGATGCCTGTGAGGTTGCACAATCCACGGGTCACCCTGGATCCATGGCTTCAGTGCCTGAAGGTCACGAGTGTCCACAGTCCACATCCACGGGTAATCCTAGATCCATTCCTCCACGTTGGGATGCCTGTGAGGTTGCACAATCCATGGGTCACCCTGGATCCATGGCTTCAGTGCCTGCAGGTCACGAGTGTCCACAGTCCACATCCATGGGTAATCCTAGTTCCATTCCTCCACGTTGGGATGCCTGTGAGGTTGCACAATCCACCGGCCACCCTGGATCCATGGCTTCAGTGCCTGAAGGTCACGAGTGTCCACAGTCCACATCCATGGGTAATCCTATTCCATTCCTCCACGTTGGGATGCCTGTGAGGTTGCACAATCCACGGGCCACCCTAGATCCATGGCTTCAGTGCCTGAAGGTCACGAGTGTCCACAGTCCACATCCATGGGTAATCCGAGTTGCATTCCTCCACGTTGGGATGCCTGTGAGGTTGCACAATCCCCAGGCCACCCTAGATCCATGGCTTCAGTGCCTGCATGTCACGAGTGTCCACAGTCCACATCCATGGGTAATCCTAGATCCATTCCTCCACGTTGGGATGCCTGTGAGGTTGCACAATCCACCGGCCACCCTGGATCCATGGCTTCAGTGCCTGAAGGTCACGAGTGTCCACAGTCCACATCCATGGGTAATCCTATTCCATTCCTCCACGTTGGGATGCCTGTGAGGTTGCACAATCCACGGGCCACCCTAGATCCATGGCTTCAGTGCCTGAAGGTCACGAGTGTCCACAGTCCACATCCATGGGTAATCCGAGTTCCATTCCTCCACGTTGGGATGCCTGTGAGGTTGCACAATCCACGGGCCACCCTAGATCCATGGCTTCAGTGCCTGCAGGTCACGAGTGTCCACAGTCCACATCCATGGGTAATCCTAGTTCCATTCCTCCACGTTGGGATGCCTGTGAGGTTGCACAATCCACCGGCCACCCTAGATCCTTGGCTTCAGTGCCTGAAGGTCACGAGTGTCCACAGTCCACATCCATGGGTAATCCTAGATCCATTCCTCCACGTTGGGATGCCTGTGAGGTTGCACAATCCACGGGTCACCCTAGATCCATGGCTTCAGTGCCTGAAGGTCACGAGTGTCCACAGTCCACATCCATGGGTAATCCGAGTTCCATTCCTCCACGTTGGGATGCCTGTGAGGTTGCACAATCCACGGGCCACCCTAGATCCATGGCTTCAGTGCCTGCAGGTCACAAGTGTCCACCGTCCACATCCATGGGTAATCCTATTCCATTCCTCCACGTTGGGATGCCTGTGAGGTTGCACAATCCACGGGCCACCCTAGATCCATGGCTTCAGTGCCTGAAGGTCACAAGTGTCCACGGTCCAGATCCATGGGTAATCCGAGTTCCATTCCTCCACGTTGGGATGCCTGTGAGGTTGCACAATCCACGGGCCACCCTGGATCCATGGCTTCAGTGCCTGAAGGTCACGAGGGTCCACAGTCCACATCCAAGGGTAATCCTAGTTCCATTCCTCCACGTTGGGATGCCTGTGAGGTTGCACAATCCACGGGCCACACTAGATCCATGGCTTCAGTGCATGCTGGTTGTGACGGTAACCAGAACAGATCCATGGGCAATCCTAGCTCCATTCCTCTGCGGTCTGATGCCTGCGTGGTTCTGCGATCCATGGTGGTTCTAAATAAATAAATACACAAGAATATAGAATCAGAATTTGACATCTTTTACACAACGCCAATCACTTCATTGCACTATTAAAATACATTTTCAAACATTAAACGATACTGCTCTACATTACCCGGGTCTCAACCTCCCCTCTGCTAACTCATCGCTCCCTTTGCTGCTTTCACTCGCTAACTCTTATCATTTGCATTTCCTTTCTTCCCCCCTTCTCATCAGTCTGGTTCTTGCCTAGATTGCTTTTTTTTCCTCAATTCCTCCTCCCTCTCATGCGTCTTCCTACCTCTTTTACGCTTCTTATCACTTACTACTGTCTTTCTCTGTCCCCCTTCTGATCTACCTACCACGCCCCGACTATCTTTACTCTCCATAATCTTTCTTCTTTCGATCATCTGTCTTCTCTTTCCTCTTTGCACTCTTCTCTTCCATCAATCTCGCTTTTCTCTTCCTTTTCGCCTGATACAGCTGCTACCACTCTACATTCCTCTGTGCTGTCTGTGCTTGATTCAACTTTTCCTTTGCACCTTTTTCTCTGACTCGTAAAACTCCACAGCCCTGGCTCTCTCCAGAATTTGTCCCCCTATGCTGCTGTCTGCGTAAAGCCGAATGGCAAAGGACAAATTCTCATTACCCCCTCGACCCCGTCACGCTCTCAGTGCTGCACACCTCTTTTGACTCTGCTTTACTTACTTTTTCTGACCTCACACTTTATCCCACCAGCCTCATCGCCTTGATCAGCTTCTTCACAATATTCGGTCTCCAAAAACACCTGATGCATCTGCTTTCTCGCCTCTCTCTTCATCTTACTTTGTAAACTATTTCACATCTAAAGTAGCAAACCTCCACTCAGCTTTCATTCCTTCTGTTACTCCTTTCTCTTCTCCCTGTCCTGTTCTACCTCTAGATTCTATTTCATCATTCTATCCTCTTACTGACTCTGCCACCTCTGCCCTTTTAGCTCATGCTCAGCTTACTGCTTCTCCTTCTGATCCTCTTCTCTTATCCCCAGTTATATCCTCATCTTCATTATCTCACCTTTCTTATTAATGTCTACTTTGCAAACTCTTGCTTTCCCACCACCTTGAAGCATGATGCACTTATTCTTTCCACTTCTCTTGACTCATCTGTTCCTGCCGACTTCTGCCCAGTTTCACTTCTGCCCTTTCTTTCTAAAATTCTTGAGTGGGCTGCGTATGCTCAGGTTACCCCCCCATCTGAATCTCCATTCTCTTCTCCCTCCTTGCCCTTCTCACTCTACAGTGACTGCTCTTCTACACATCTCAAACTCTCTCCTCAAAGCTCGTCACTCTAAACTCTCCTCTATTCTTATTATGCTCATCATGTCTGCGGATTTTGACACTGTTGATCACTCTCTTCTTATTTCCTCTCTTTCTGCCTTGGGTATCTCAATGCCTGCTCTTCAATGGTTCCATTCCTATCCCTCCCCACGGTCCTACTCCATAACCTGGGCTGGGCACTCTTCTCCTTAACTCCCTCTTTTATATGGTGTTCCTCAAGGCTCGGTACTTTGTCCTCTTCTTTTCTCTCTTTATTCTGCTTAACTTTCTACTCGTAACTCCTCTTTCCAACTTTCTTTTCATTTGTACGCCGATGACACCCAGATCTATTTCTCTTTTTTATCCTTTGACTCTGCTCTCCACTCTACTGTTTCTCTGCTGTTCAAAACTGGATGTTCTCTCATTTTCTACATCTTAATCCTTCTTAAACTGAGGTTCTGTTCTTCCCTGCCACTACTATTTCTCCTAGTCTCCACCCTCCCTCTCTGTCTTTTCTTGCATCTTCATTTCGTTTCCTGCTATCTGCACGTAACTTGGACATTATCTTTGATCTTTCTCTCTCATGTTCTCTTGATATTTCCTCTATTGGCCGCTCTTGTCATTATGCACTTATCAATATCTGACTTGCTGGCCCCTATCTTTCTTTTCATGCTATGAAACCTCTCTTTTCTCTTGACTCATATGACGAAGTGATGTTTAACATCAGTCTTATATATCAGTTAAAAATAGAGAACAAGGAGATCCCTCAGAGAATGTTGCTGGTGAAGAAGGTACCGCCATTGCTCCAGGAAAATTTGGCACACGCTGCAAGAACATTGTGGACAAGCAGTCCATATGATGTTGGTCAGTCAAAGAAGTGGGGGCAGTTAAAATTAAACTGAAGAGGGGAGCTATTTCACCGCAAGTGAGTCAATATTCTATGTCAAAGGAAGCTGACAAGGGTATCTATGAAACTTTTGCTGCCTTGATGTGGCAAGGGATATTAGTGCCCTCAGAGTCCTCATGTAATAGGCTGTGTACCTGATTAAAAAGGCAACAGGGTGGGGGTGTCCTGGAGATTTATCCAGTACTTACGCTCCTGAATGATATTGTTGAGTCTGAGTATCCATTGGTTCCAAATCCAGCCACAATACTGTGGAACATTCTATCAAAAGCTACATATTTTACAGTAATTGATTTAAAGAATGCTTTCCTTTCAATCCCCTTGCAAGAAGAATCACAGGACTTGACCTTTTTTTATACTTACAGCATAATTAAATTGAATCAAACTTGTTTACCATAGGGGTACCGTGGGTCTCCCTTGGTCTTTAACCAGGTGCTGCAGATGGAAATAAACAGCTTCACACTTCAGCAATACAATATGTAGATGACATATCAGTATGTAATGACGGTATCAGATATTATCCCCACCAAAAATATTGTCGTATATATTTGGTCGTCGGGAACGGCCATAGGCAATATTTTGAGTGGGAATAATTTTTGGGGTTATTGGAAGTGGGGGTTGCAGGTGTGTCCCCCGCTCCCTTAAAATAATATGGGGGTTGCAGGGTTGTCCCCCGCAGGTTCCATGCCTTAATATCGCCGCAAAAATATGGCAATATTTGTGTATGGTGATATTTTTGCGGGGATATTAACACATGGATCCATAATTACACAGAGGAAGAGTGCAGGAGAGACTCAGTAAAATGTATGAAAGTACTGGGCCTCATTACGAATGTGGCGGAAAGGCAACAACAGTGCCGTGGTGCTACCGGCGCCGTTGTTACTTCTCTGCCACATTACGAGTTCTGCTTGCCGGTCTGGACTGCACGTGTGGTCTGACCAGGCATGCAGACCGGCACCCACGAGCAGAACTCGTGATTGCACCAGCACCATTATGAACGGTGCCGGTGCAACCATGCTACCGACCCCCATTCTGCCCTATGGGACAGACTGGGGATCGGGAGGCCAACCATACCATCACCGGCGAATGGGCAATTACCGGCCCATTCATCTCTTGATGGGCCAGTAATGGCCCATTTGTGGGTGACGGTGCCGGTAGCGAGTTTGGCTGTAGCCGAACCCTCAGTAAGGGTACGCCTACCGCCAAACCCGTAATGAGGCCCACTGTCACAGAATGGATACAAAGTTGACAAATATACGTTGCAATAAAGGTTACACCTAAAAGAGCAGAAGCAATCATGAAGACATCCAAGAATTGCAGCAATTTCTAGACCTTTGCAATATATGATCTGCAGGACATGGGTTTTTTACTTTAGTACATGTGTCAGGCCACTTTTAAAAGGACTTAAGGGAGCTCAGAAGACAACAGTGACATAGCCTGGACAGGCAGATGGTAGATGACTTTGATTAACTAAAACTAGCAATCGGCACAGCTCCCGTGTTAGGGATCCCCGATTACATTGAAGAATTCTGTTTATTCTCCCATTCAAACAGAGTAGTGATGACAGAAAACCACCATGGGACACAAATCATTAGCATTCTACAGAGGAATCTTAGATCCAGTGATGAGAGGCCATTACACCTGTGAGCAAGCATTGGCGGGAGCCGACTTTGCAATTGAGAAATTTGCCAGCATAACTATGGACTGTGCAGTTACATTATATGTTGAGCATGCTTTATTTGCCATTCTTTGAAAAGCCCAAAAGCACATTGACTACACAGAGAGCTTCTGGTTACAAAGGGCTTCATTACAAATTTGACGGTACAGTAACAACAGTAAAGATAAGCTTGCCTGTACCGTTGTTACCATATCGGGAAACTATGAGTTCTGCTCATGGGTGCCTTTGCAGCCACTAGGTCTGACCTGGTAGCCATACCGGCACCCCTGAGCAGAACATGATGGTAGCACCGGTACCGTTATTAATGGTACCGGTGCTACCACCTTGCCCATTCCCATTGAGCCCTATTGGGCTCAATGGGAATGGGGAAGACTTTTTTCCGGCGCCCAGAAAAGGGCAATTACCGTGTCCGGCAAGGTCACAATGACCTGGTAATTGCCCTTTTCTGGATGCCGGAAAAAAATGAATACCGGTGGCAGCCGTGCCTGTAATACAGGCACGGCTACCTCCAGCCTCGTAATGTATCAAAATCATTGAATAAAATTGTATGGTGCTGAGTAGTAAACTGAACCAGATGTATTGCAGAACCACTCAAGGAAGGAGATGATGTGCATGATGCCACCAAGTACATTGAATACCTTTATGAAATATCCCATGTCAAAGAAAATGCCCTAGGAGGGGGTTGATTCTCTTTATTGATGGGCCCTAATCAATAGACCAGAGTACTGGTGAAAGGTACACTGGAACAGCAGGGGCGAAGACAGGAGAGAATGGTAGGTCTGAAACAGTGAAAAGTGTGAGGTTTCCAGCGCATTCCTCAGCACAAGCGGCATAATTAGAAGTGTTGAGTTTAGCGCAATGGCAATGATGTATTCCGACTCCGTCTGCGTGATGTCAACAGTACACACAGGACTGTCATGGTGGAAAAGGAGTGGCTTCCTGTGTGCAGACAGCACACCAGTGCAGCATGTGCCATTCATAGACAGGCTCATAAATGCACTTCAACTCCCATTGGCCATCGCTGTGGTAAAGTGAGCAGCGCACACCAGAGGTGCAGATTTGATTTTTCGTGACAGTGAGGCCGCTGACATAGAAGCAGAAGGAGCAGCACATTTTCCTGAAATATCAGACATTGCGACTGCACCCAAACAAATATACATGTGCACGGAACATGGTGATGAAGGATGCCTTTAATACACTATGCATAGCACAAATTAACGAATTGCTGGGACGGATGCCACCTGAAGAGCAAGATTTATTGAAAACATTAGAGTGCTCATTGTCCCCCAGATGCAAGCTAGAGGCAGGACAGCACCGGGAAACCTGTAATGTCCCTTGGGCTGCATACAGTCGCGTTAGAGCAGTTTCACTACACAGCACATAGAGAGTGTCTTGAGTACTAATTTCCTAAGACTGGCTTGTCCCCAATTTGACAGAACACATTACAAATTTCACTGTTAATTGTTTAACATGCCAGGAATGTACGGCTGGGCATACTCTGCGAATAGTGAGCGGAGCAATACTCCATCCTACAGCACCTTTTCAGCATTTGCATGTCGACTATGTAGATATGCTCCAAATTTGTAACGCTACCGGTATATGCCAGTGGTCATTTGTCTCTTTTCTTGATGGATCATATCCGGTCCATGCATATATCCAGATTACACCTTTGCAGCAAAGTTCCTCGCATGTGAGGTATTCCCAAGGTAGGGAGTGTGCAAAGTGCTTGGGTCTGCCAATGGACCACACTTTGTAAATGATGTATACAAGCAAATCAGTATCCTGTTGGGTGTAAAGCATACATTTCCCTTGGTTTATCACTCACAAGCAAATGGCATTTGTGAGCACCACAACAGCCCCATAAAAGAGGAAATGGCAAAAAATTGAAAAAGGTGGCTCCAATGCCTTCCTTTAGCCCTATTTGTATTATGCAATCAGCACAGCTCAAACCCTCACCTTACTCCACATGAGCTGATGGCAGAACGCAGAATACACACACCCCTTGCTCCTCCCACTTGAGTTAAAACTGATGCAGAGAATGCTGATACTGTGTTAGGGAAAGAAATGCAAGAACATTTGACAGCTATAACAGAATCTATTAAATGTATGGCTCGACAGGTGCAAATAAAGCAGAAGGGCTCAAAGATAACTGATGAAGCTAATTTACAAACTGATCCAGACATCGTGTTGCGGCCATTAGGATTATTTCCTGGCTACAAACACCTGTGCAGAAACTTTACACGACAGTGGCATAAGCCACGCGTCTATGGACCCTACCTTGTGGAGGCTGGCACTCAGTCTGCCATGAAAGTTGAAGGCAGGTGGGCCTGGCTGCACCTTAGCGACATCAAGCTGTATCAAGATGAAACCCTCCTGTCCATCAATACTGAGCCTAAATGTGATGAAGAGGTGAGAGTAGTCCAAGCAAAGTCGATGGCCAGGGCCAATCAGCAACAAGAAGAATAAAAGAAACATCATTTTTATATCGATACACAGGCATTTGGTCCAAAGTCCTTTGACAATGCTTGCCTGTAATAAAGTGTGACCCTTCAAAAGAAAGATAAAAATAACAGATGTTCCCTATCGCAATCCTATTTTTCCATGTCCTGTCCTTTTTTCTGAACACTTATCCTTCTTTAGGAGCCTGTCAATACTAACAAGATGTGTTCCGTCAAATAGGATAAGATATTGTTTTTTAATGCCCTTGAGGGCCCAATGCCCATACCCATTTGCAAAAAGAGAGACCCTATAGCCATGATGACAGGAGCAGCCTTTGCCTCCCTTGTTTGGTTATATTTGATTTACAGCCAGTCCAATAGCACAGTGAGTAGATTGCTTGCTTTGACATCTGTGCAAAGCCTGCTGACACAGGTTTGAATCCCGGTAAGGCCAAACTCAGCCTTTCATCCTTCCAAGGTCGATAAATGAGCACTTACACAACGTTGGTATTAATAAGCAGTGCTCAGATGCCTGAGGGTTCACAGCGCTATATAAATGCAAAATTATTATTATTTGCAGTACAATACTATAGACCAATCGTCCAATGAGACCACTGTTTACTGTTCTCCATGATGTCAACACCAGGTCAATATGTATAACCATGCCATGTGAAACAGCCCCGGGGAAATAACCTAACAATAGCATTCCAGAGAAATGAGCAAAAAGAAGTGTGTTAGATGACATCTGAGTAATTATATTGATGATTTTGCCAATTTTTCCAATAACTTGTGGTACCAACACATGGGCAGAGTGGGAAGAGAGATGTCTGATGAGAGTTGCTTTGTGTGTTCCCTCATTCCCTACTCCATGAGTACTTTCAGAACATGTATACCCACTGAAGTACCTGACAACACAGCACATTGTCTGATGCAGATTGCACTTTGTATGACACTGGGACAATTTCAAGGTCAGATAGCCTCCATAGAGTGGGTAACAAAAGCAAATTCTCCATGGGAGGTTCATTTTATTTAAAAAAAATATGATGATAAGTGCCACACAAGGTGATAAAATGTATGCCAGTAGATGTGACTGGAGTTGGGATTAGAGTAATTAAGTGCAAGGGAGGGAAATACCTGGATGTTGGAATAGAGGACAGTAACAGATAACAGGAACTGTATTTAGTACTGAAGGATGGGCTGAAGGACTGTTAGGGTGTAAAGCACTCCTAGTTTACCCTGAGGAGGTAGTGAAGAATAAGAACTATGAGTGTGTTGAAAAATGACCTGAATTAATGAGACTACTCACCTGGGTAGAAGATGAGAGTGGACGAGTGCAGATAAGACCATTGAAGGAAGCAGCCATGTGCTTCAAAAATAATGGCACAGTAAAGGTGGGAATAAAAAACACAGGTTGTGGGGGTGTTTTTAATGTAAAATACATGAAAGTAGGTACAACAGTGATAATGGACCACTATTGGGCCTGTGGTTGCAAGCCTATATACAACTTCCCCCAAATTGGGGAGGCCTGTGCTCCCTGGTAAGAAGTGCACCAGCCTTGGTATTACCCCAGAGTGGGGTGCAGATTGATGATTTCCCCAGAATGAACATACATAAAATACAAGAGGTCCCTCACACTTGCACGCATAAAGGAAAGCAACTATAACTCAATGAACTCAGGTGAAGAAAGGTACATTCTTTGTAGTGGCCCCCACTGTCTGGAACACTATTCTGCTGGACATAACAGAAGAAAGATCTACTGCTATGTTTAGGAAAAGACTAAAGACCTTTTTGTTCAGATAGCCACTCTGTGACTGATAACTGTATCGCTCTATGACCAATATGTCTATTGGATGGGTATCTGTATCGCCTTCTTACGTGTTGTGTTCTTTTCCTTCCTGTTTGTCTGAATTGGTTTTGTCATCCTTAAGCCTCTGGGTCAGTAAAGAAGATGAAAAGGCATATACGGCCGGGTTGAAAGCCAATATGAATGCAAAATCATTGCAAATTACCCAATTACCTGATGGAAACTATTGCTGACTATAAATACGACTGTGAAAGGCTTACAACCATAATGGAAGAGCTGAGGGCAATAAGACTCATGACTCTCCAAACAAGGTACATTCTCGATCTGATAACGGCCATAGAGGGGGGCATGTGTGCAAAGATCGGGGCTTCTTGCCGCACATACATACCACTCACGATGAGGAAAATGGGACCCTTACAGAGGCCATAGCCACCTTGACAGAACTGCAAACAAAAATGGTGATGGGGATGTGTAAGATATTGCAGACGATGATTGGTTTAACTACCTGTTCTCATGGATACCCACCAGGTTGTCTAACACATTCAAAATACTAGTGGCTATACTGTTACTAGTACTATTGGAATTTTGTGTTCTAAAAATAGCAATAAACCAATGCAAAAAGACTGCTAAATAAGCAGTAGGGATGAAAATAGTAATAAACCTGGAACAATTACACACAAACTGAAGACTTTCCCCACACTCAAGCAATGTACAGTCTTATCGTCCCTCCAGGATCAAAATGTATTTGTTCTCAGGACTTTCGTAACTGCTCCAAGCACTGGGTGTATTGTGATTCCATAGGGGAATGCTGCTATATGACCTTGAGTGTGGACAAATATGTTAGACATATAGGCAGCTTGAGGGGGTGACTAAGATAAGGATACCCAAAGAGCCCTATGTGGAGGAGAGCAGAAAGGAGAGCGTGATCGAGGTCTCAACTAGAGGGGGGAATGTTGGGAGGCAGATGAATATGTTATCCATAGCGACTACCCCTTCCCCAGCCAACCACTGCAAAGGGAATCGTGGAGATGATCTAAAGCTAAAGATGGCAAGAGCAGCCCAACTAAGAATATTAACATAGCAACCACAAGACATAAAGAATAACAACATGAGTAATGTATAAGCTGAATGCAACGTAAACAACAAGTGAATATAGCTCACTAACATAGAAACGCAAGTCTAATGTGCAACCCATCTTTTTCAAAATGGAGGCCGCAGCAATCCTTTTAAATAAAGGACTCAAGGCTCCGAGAGAACACAAAATGTTGAAATCAAAGAAATACATATCTGTGCAGAGGTCAGAAAGTTGACAACCAGAGTCAAGGTTATCGTGAAATAAGGGAGGGTCGGAATGCTGGAACCAAGGCACGAGATAGCAATTCCCTGGATACAATAATTATACTCCCAGATTAATTAAAGTTTAGACAAGCACAACTGACCATTGTTAGCCAGGAGCAAGCACACTACAAAAGTTCTCCACACAGAATAACTCAATAGTGTCCGGTCTGGTAGAAGAAACTAGAACATTCACAGTAATATCAGCTAAAATCCAAATAAATGCATGGTAAAATAATTCTAAAGAAGGTCCAATCACACGTGACACATATTTGTCAGGCACTGTCTATTCATTAGAAGCCAGCACAGATAGAACACCTGCTTCACTCCTAACACGTACACACAGAAATGAGACACTGCACAAACCAACTATCCAGATGACACCCAAATCTTCATCCCTATTACAGATACGTATGACATAGACTCTAAAGCATTAAGCAACATTTACCAAACCACCCAGGCCTGGATGGGATGGCTCAGCATGGCCTGTGCTTAAATCGCACAAAAACAGTTACTCCTCATAGGCTCACAAAACTGACTAAGCAAACTTTGCGATTCCTTCAAATCCTTCATTATTGATGGGCTCATTATCAATGTCACCAAAGAAGTAAAAACCCTGGCATTTACCTTGACTCAGCACTAACCTTAACCTTGGCCCTCCTCCAACTCCCTACTTAGAGGCTAAGAACCTCAGGATCATCTTTGACTCCACGCTCTCCTTCTCTGCCCACATCTCTGATGTCTCAAAAAAACTTCCTACTGCACCTCTTCAGAGGTATTCTGCCTTTCCTCTGCTTCCCCCAGAAGCTCACTGTCTCTCGAGCTCTGGTTCTCTCTAGGTTGGACTACTGCAACAGCCTCTTTCTAAATCGACCTGCCTCTACTCTCCGCCCTCTGCAACTAATCGAGAACAGGACTGCGAGACTTGTCCTTGGCCTCAAGCCCTGGTATCGTATCTCTCCAGCTCTGAAATCTCTCCACTGGCTCCCAGTGGATTCAAGGATTAAACCCTCTGCATTATCCACAAGGCTTTCTGGGGCCTGAGTCCAAAATACCTTCAGCTATCCCTCCGCAAATACCTCCCCTCTCGAGCTCTTCGCTCCTCTACCTCCAACTCCCTCAGGGTCAGTCGTTTTTCTAAGAAATGAGCTGGGGGTAGATCTCTGTCTTCAGCTGAGGCATCCCTCTGGAACAGCCTCCCTGCCACTCTAACACTTGAGGAGAACCATCTCCAGTTCCAGAAGCACCTCAAGACCTTCCTCTTTTCTTCTGCCTTCGCTCCCCCTCTCCCCTGCTGATCTGTTCTCTCTTGGCACCATGCACCTGGCCACCCTCTGTCATTTGGGCCCAGGTACCTGCTCATCCAGCCGCCCTCCTGCACTGCCTCTTGGCCACCCCTTGCACTGGGTTCTGTATCTGTACCCATACAGCCCCCCCTTTTTCTTCATGCACTTATCAGACCTACCCTGTCTGCTGCCTTAAACCTAGCACTTGCAAATTGCTGGCTGCATTAACACTGTTTGTTGCCTTTATTATTTATTTATTGTTATTTATCAGTTTCTCCTCTGCTTCGCACTTTCCACCTCTCCCCCTTCCATGCACTTTTCCCCTCCCCCTCTCCCATGCACTTGCGCGTTCTCAATGTCACTGGGCATAGTAAGATCGGTGTTTTGTTCTCCCCTGTTCCCCTCCCTTGCCTTGTCGCGCTCTGAAACACTTGTGTACAAGCGCGATAGAAATAACATATCAATCAATCAATCAATTCATTACTGGCTGTGTTTGAATTGGGCACTCCTACAACCTGTCTGGGTCTCGGGAAATCCTGTCTGGGAGTATCCTGATGCCAGGCTCCTGTCTGGGTCTCGGGGGAGCCTCTCTGGGAGTGTCCTGATGCCAGTCTCCTGTCTGGGTCTCAGGGGAGCCTGTCTGGGAGCCAGGCTCCTGTCTGGGTCTCGGGGGAGCCTGTCTGGGAGTGTCTGAAGCCAGGCTCCTGTCTGGTCTCAGGGAGCCTGTCTGGGCGTGTCCTTATGCCAGGCTCCTGTCTGGGTCTCGGGGGAGCCTGTCTGGGAGTGTCCTGATGGCAGGCTCCTGTCTGCGTCTCGGGGGAGCCTGTCTGGGAGTGTCCTGATTCCAGGCTCCTGTCTGGGTCTTGGGGAGCCTGTCTGGGCATGTCCTTATGCCAGGTTCCTGTCTGGGTCTCAGGGGAGACTGTCTGGGAGCCAGGCTTATGTCTGCATCTCGGGGGAGCCTGTCTGGGTGTGTCCTGATGCCAGGCTCCTACCTGCGTCTCAGGGAGCTTGCCTGGGAGCCAGGCTCCTGTCTGGGTCTCAGGGGAGCCTGTCTGGGAGCGTTCTGATACCAGGCTCCTGCCTGGGTCTCGGGGGAGCCTGTCTGGGTGTGTCCTGATGCCAGGCTCCTGTCTGCGTCTCGGGGGAGCCTACCTGGGAGCCAGGCTCCTGTCTGGTCTCGGGGGAGCCTATCTGGGAGTGTCCTGATGCCAGGCTCCTGTCTGTGTCTCGAGGTAACCCACCTGGGAGCCAGGCTCCTGTCTCGGTCTCGAGGGAGCCTGTCTGGGAGTCTCCTGATGCCAGGCACCTGTCTGCATCTCGGGGGAGCCTGCCTGGGAGCCAGGCTCCTGTCTGGGTCTCGGAGGAGCCTGTCTGGGAGTGTCCTGATGCCAGGCTCCTGTCTGAGTCTCGGGAGAGCCTATCTGGGAGTGTCCTGATCCAAGGCTCCTATCTGGATCTCGGGGGAGCCTGTCTGGGAGTGTCCTGGTGCCAGGCTCCTGTCTGGGTCTCGGGGGGAGCCTGTCTGGGAGTTTCCTGATGCCAGGCTCCTGTCTGGGTCTCGGGGGAGCCTTTCTGGGAGTGTCCTGATGCCAGGCTCCTGTCTGGGTCTCGGGGGAGCCTGTCTGGGAGTGTCCCGTCCTGACGCTAGGCTACTGTCTGGGTCTCAGGGGAGCCTGTGTGGGAGCCAGTCTCCTGCCTGGGTCTCAGGGGAGCCTGTCTGGGAGCGTTCTGATGGCAGGCTCCTGTCTGGGTCTCGGGGGAGCCTGTCTGGGAGTGTCCTGACGCCAGGCTCCTGTCTGCATCTTGGGGGAGCCTGTCTGGGTGTGTCCTGATGCCAGGCTCCTGTCTGCGTCTCGAGGAGCCTGCCTGGGAGCCAGGCTCCTGTCTGGGTCTCAGGGGAACCAGTCTGGGAAAGTTCTGATACCAGGCTCCTACCTGGGTCTCAGGGGAACCTGCCTGGCAATGTCCTGATGCCAGGCTCCTGTCTGACACTTTGGGGAGCCTACTTGGGAGCCAGGCTCCTGTCTGGGTCTTGGGGGAGCCTGTCTGGGAGCGTCCTGATGCTAGGCTACTGTCCAGGTCTCTGGGGAGCCTGTCTGGGAGCTGTCAGGAATAAGGGCCTGTGGTGCAGGAGGAAGCAGGTACGGCATATCTAAAAACTACAATTCCCAGCAGGCATGGGGAAATGTGTAGTTCCTTGGGCCTGTCGGTACTCAGCTGCCGGCACTTTGCAATTAGGGATTGGGCTCTTAACGGCCGCCCGCCCGTGCTCATGTGCTGTTGATTAATGTTGGAGAGCATGGGCGGTGGCGGCGACGGCGGCAGGAGCAAAGCAGGAACGCTGAAGGTGTAAGCGAGTGGCGGGAAGGAATCACGCCGGTTATGTCGCAAGGCATCTTTATATCCCGGGGTGCGGCGGCACACGCTCCTTAATCTGCTCCAGGGCTACAGGTCCGGGTCAGCCGCAGTAGGCTCCCGAACCATCAGTTAAGTGTTTCTATGTTCGTTTACTTGGCCGGTTTACGGAATTAACATGGAGTAAATCAAAAGCTTCAAGTATTTATGTCCGGACGTCTGAGGAAAACGTCCAGACCAAAAGTTAAGTGCAGGCACATAAATCCTTGGTTTTTGGGCAAGATAAATGCCAGTCTGGTAGCCGGCACATTGCTTACCTCACGTTCTAAGCACCAGGGAAAATTCAACTCTTCTAATCCGCATTTCCAGTATTAAGTTTTTTCTATGTGCAGTGTATTATGTTAATCCATGTTTTGTGAGGCATGTGAACGTCTCAATGTTCTCTGTTCATTATCAGTGTATTATGGTTTTAAGTCATTCGCTTTTCCCAAATGGAGAAAAGCGCCTTTCTATGTGCATTATGTTGTGCTAATCCATGTTTGCTCACGATTTGTGTAGGGTGGCGTGTTATGTGTTATTAATTACTGAAGATAGAGTCAGGTCAGGTTGCAGGAGAAATAAGCTATCTAGTCAGGAATTGTAGGGGTCTTTTGTTGTTTTATGTCTTGTTGTCTTCACTTCCTTCCCTTTATTGGTCCATCCCCTTTCCCTAACTCCTTCTTCCCCCCATTGGCTGCCACGTGCCTACCTGTAATTCGAACATCCAGGCGCCCGTGCCAACCACGGTGGGAGGGGTCGATCCATTCGGCTTCTGTGGTTTGGGAGAGGGGATTGGAATCCTCCTCCCTTAAATTCAGTTGTGACAGGAGCCAGGCTCCTGTCTGGGTCTCGGGGGAGCCTGTCTAGGAGTGTCCTGACGCCAGGCTCCTGTCTGCATCTCGGGGGAGCCTACCTGGGAGCCAGGCTCCTGTCTGGGTCTCGGGGGAGCCTGTTTGGGAGTGTCCCGACGCCAGGCTCATATCTGCATCTCGGGGGAGCCTACCTGGGAGCCAGGCTCCTGTCTGGGTCTCGGGGGAGCCTGTCTGGGAATGTCCTGATGCCAGGCTCCTGTCTGCATCTCGGGGTAGCCTGCCTGTGAGCCAGGCTCTTGTGTGGGTCTCAGGGGAGCCTGTCTGGGAGTGTCCTGATGCCAGGCTCCTGTCTGCATCTCGGGGGAGACTGCCAGGGAGCCAGGCTCCTGTCTGGGTCTCGGGGAGCCTGTCTGGGAGTGTCCTGATGCCAGGCTCCTGTCTGGGTCTCGGGGGAGCCTCTCTGGGAGTGTCCTGACGCCAGGCTCCTGTCTGGGTCTCAGGGGAGCCTGTCTGGGAGCGTTCTGATGTCAGGCTCCTGTCTGGGTCTCGGGGGAGCCTGCCTGGGAATGTCCTGATGCCAGGTTCTTGTCTGCATCTCAGGGGAGCCTGACTGTGAGCCAGGCTCTTGTCTGGGTTGCAGGGGAGCCTGTCTGGGAGCGTCCTGATGCCAGGCTCCTGTCTGCATCTCGGGGGAGCCTGTCTGGGAGCCAGGCTCATGTCTGCATCTCGGGGGAGCCTGTCTGGGAGTGTCCTGATGCCAGGTTCCTGTCTTGGTCTCGGGGGAGCCTGTCTCGGAGTGTCCTGATGCCATGCTCCTGTCTGGGTCTCGGGGGAGCCTGTCTGGGAGTGTCCTGATGCCAGGCTCCTGTCTGGTTCTTCCTTTTTGTACCCCCAGAAATGCAAATGGCCTTTCCTTTGAAAGAAATGTAATGGGTCGTATATTATTGGAGTTGTTGGGAGGGGTCTATGCTGCACCCTGACGGGGATTTAGGAAGAATGGAAGGATCACGGTATACTACCACCAGGTCGTACTGCACCTTGTTTTTGGACATCCTTAACTCTTGGAGTCACACCATCCCAACAGATGGGACAGGCAAAGTGACTTCAGCAGAGATCCTGAATCCTGACACTAAAGCAACAGAACACCAACAATTTTTGCCAGCCAAGCAGATCTACAACGTAGAATGCCCCCAAACTCCACGTACCCTAATCTTAGTGGCACACCGGTAAGAGTCGCGTTCGATGTGCCCGCATCACACCACAGATGTCGCTCTTGCCTTTCTCTCTCTCTCGACTAACAGTAACCTTGAAAATTATTTGTAAGTGATGCACTCTTACAAGCACTGGGCTATGCGTTTCCTTTGTTAAAAAATTAACTAATGCCTAAATTCCTACAACAGGGACTTCTAAATGAATAGTTGAAAAGAGCCACGTTCAAGCCATCGACTAATCAGATTCATTGATTTAAAATCAAATATCAATGCTAATTCTATCACAAACCTCCTGGAAATGATGAAACCCAACCTTCTCAGTAAGAATTAGGGATATTCATGAATGTACGGGAGACATCACATCACATCAAGATAGTCTAGTAGGTGAAGTCATCACTGCTGAAATCTGTAAAACAGCTGCAGGTCTCCTGTGAAGGCCAACTTTCATACTCTTGATCTTCTTCAATGAGTACCAGTCTGCCTTGGTTAATAATCATTTTTATTTCAAAAGGTTGTATGTAAATCTTTTAAGAGAAAGCGTTTTCTAAATGACAGGTCTTTATCAAGCTGTTCATGAACATACAAAGACTCTTGGGATGACTTCCTGGCCCTCTTCTTGGGATGACCTCCTGGCTCTCTTGTTGGGATGACTTCCTGGCCCTCTTCTAGGGATGACTTCCTGCCCTCTTCTTGGGATGACTTCCTGGCCCTCTTCTTGGGATGACTTCCTGGCCCTCTTCTTGGGATGACCTCCTGGCCCTTTTCCTGAAATTACTTCCTGGCCCTCTTCTTGGGATGACCTCCGGGCCATCTTCTTGAAATTACTTCCTGGCTCTCTTCTAGGGATGACTTCCTGGCACTCTTCTAGGGATGACTTCCTGGCCCTCTTCTTGGGATGACTTCCTGGCCCTCTTCTTCGGATGACTTCCAGACCCTCTTCTTGGGATAACTTCCTGGTCCTCTACTTGGGATGACTTCCTGGCCCTCTTCTTGGGATGACTTCTGGGCCTTCTTCTTCGGATGACTTCCTGGCCCTCTTCCTGGAATGACTTCCTGGCCCTCTTCTTGGGATGACCTCTGGGCCCTCTTCTTAGAATTACTTCCTGACCCTCTTCATGGGATGACTTCTGGCTCTCTTCTAGGGATGACTTCTGGCTCTCTTCTAGGGATGACTTCCTGGCCCTCTTCTTGGGATGACTTAATGGCCCGATGACTTCCTGGCCCTCTTTTTGGGATAACTTCTTGGCCCTCTTCTTGGGATGACTTCTTGGCCCTCTTCTTGGGATGACTTCCTGGCCCTCTTCTTGGGATGACCTCTGGGCCCTCTTCTCAGAATTACTTCCTGACCCTCTTCATGGGATGACTTCTGGCTCTCTTCTAGGGATGACTTCTGGCTCTCTTCTAGGGATGACTTCCTGGCCCTCTTCTTGGGATGACTTAATGGCCCGATGACTTTCTGGCCCTCTTTTTGGGATAACTTCTTGGCCCTCTTCTTGGGATGACTTCTTGGCCCTCTTCTTGGGATGACTTCCAGGCCCTCTTCTTGGGATGACTTCAGGGCCCTCTTCTTGGGATGACTTTCTGGCCCTCTTTTTGGGATAACTTCTTGGCCCTCTTCTTGGGATGACTTCTTGGCCCTCTTCTTGGGATGACTTCCAGGCCCTCTTCTTGGGATGACTTCAGGGCCCTCTTCTTGGGATGACTTCCTGGCCCTCCTCTTGGGATGACCTCCGGGCCCTCTTCTTGGAATGACTTCCTGGCCCTCTTCTTGGGATGACTTCCTTGCCCTCTTGCGCAGGTTTCATTGGATGCTAAAAGAGGATGTTATTGTGTATACTGTATTTATTGAACGACAGGGATATCATTGTACACACAAATGATGTACATAGAAACAAATATTTATGACTGCGTCAATGCCTGCGTATAGCGCCTTTTCAATAAGAGGGGTGCATGTCTGAATGAGAGTAGACCAGTTGATTTAGGGGTAGGATTAATAGGCATAGACCGGGGAAAAATATTGGGGGTAGGCATAAGTAGCATAAACCGATATGGGCCTGGTGTCTTTACATATGATCAATATGCATATTTTCATTAATTACATGCAAGTGATATGCTAGGGTCAGTTGGAATGGACCAGAGAGAGGGTAGGAAGCGCCCCTTCCCTAGATAAGAAGTTGATCTTAAATCTTGTCTTAAATATGTGTACTGTTTACTAATGGCCTGACCTTGATGTCTGGGGCGAGAACATTTCAGATGAGGGGGTAAACAGAGAGAAGAAGCAGAAACAGGAGGAGGCATGTGGTGGTGGGCGACAGATGGTTTGGGGCAAGGCGAGGATCACAGAGCTCAAGAGAGAGAGAGTATAGTGAGGTGTCGTCTGCAAGGCAGAAGGTGACAAGACCATACACAGATCAGTAGACGAGGAATAGAAATCTACTTCTCTTCTTTCATGTTACTCTCCTTCTCGTCCTCTACGCTCTGCTGGACTTTTTTTACTCACTGTTCCACGTGCCCCTTGTGCACAATCTCGGTTTTGATTTTTTCAACTGCTGGCCCCTCTCCACTGGAACCTTCTTCCACTATCTCTCCGATCTATAACCTCTTATTCTCTGTTTCGCACCTCCTTAAAATGTCATCTACTTAAGTCTCCTGTTTGATTACTATTGGCTGATTCCGAATGCAATTGCTTTGCTGAATTGAATGTACTGTCGCCTGTGTCTCTGTGAAGTGCTTTGGTAAAAAGCGCTATATAAAACTTAATAAAATACATATACAAGTAAAAAGATAGATTGATGTTGCATGGAGAGCCATCCAGCATGGTAATAGGCATGCAGAGGTAGGGAAGAGTGTGGTAGACTGTAAGGGGCACTTGTGGAGAAATTAAGAACCTTGTTTAGGGGATGAAACAGATGGGCTGAGCAGTAGGTTTGCTGAGTATAAGGGTAGAGAGCGTGTCGAGTGAGGTGGCAGTGGATTTTCTGTATGTCTAGAAGGTTAATCTGTACATTAGGGGAAACTACTGGTGGGAACGGTTTTTGTGAACAACTGCTGAAGTGTCTGCCCACTTTGAAAGAGGGCCCGAAGGTTGTGAGATGTTAACGAGATAGCGAGTAGGTCAGGAGGGGGAGGTGGGGGATGGGAGTATGAGTTTAGCATTGGAGGTGGGGAGGCAGGGATGCAGATGACTTGAATGTTTGTGATCAGGGGAGGCATTCAGAGTGGGCATGGTAAAGGAAGCAAATAAGAAAAAGGCCTGTCATTGGCATAGAGATAGTAGTGAAAGCCAAAGGAAAAGCAGATGAGTGTGAAGAGGTTGAGTTGAGTAATCAGAGAGTGTTTGCTCTGAAACCCTTGGAGAGGGTCACAGAGTCGCTGACCCTCCAGATCGTGGACAATGCTAAAGCAAAGCTATGAAGGATTTTGGAATGCTGGGGCAAGAGTGCGATGGGACTGCAGAGCGAGATTGAACAGGGATGAGAGTGACTACCAGTACCAGGCAAGCAAGATGCTTGTGGAGAGGGAGAGATGGAGAGGGAGAAGTGGCACGAGGAGGTGACCAGTGCACGCTCCTTATCTCTGTGTGCTTCGAAGTGGTTGATGGAAGCATAGGATGTGTTAGCAGAGAAAGAGGAGAAAAGAAAGCATTGATCTGTAGGTCATTCAAACTTTTCAGGGTGTGAACGCAGAGCAGATATGTGTTGAGCTTAGCAGGAGGATTCGGCAGAGCGGAAAGCAGAACTAAGGGCAAGGAGAGAGTCTGTGTATGCATTGCGACGATGAACTGGGGGTCCTCTTCCCATGATCAAGCTTCCGGCATCTATGAATACTTTTCAGAGACAAAGACAGGAGAAAATCAAGTGCCCTGGAGGTTTTCTCAGTAGTCTTTATTAGATGAGGTTATAAGACACTCTGGAAAAGCACTCAAAGTCATTCGGCCTTTCCCCTGCTTATATAGACTTATTTAGGCTTAAAGAAGGATAATTGTGGTATAGAGTCAATTAGGTCTGGAATAAGAAAATGTAGACGGAGATATAAGAATTGGTCAATAAATTACCAGGTATGTCTACAACAGAAAGATGCTGAATTGCTGTTTGAAGCTATAAAAAATATGAACTTGAGATCATTTTGGTCTTAATAAACAACACTAAAAAAACACAATTACAATTGGCTCTTAATCTAATTACTGCTGAATTCTGGTTAGAACACTTCACGAAGACTTATATCGAATCCAATTCAAGGCCATTTGATATGGATAGGATTAATCAACATAAATGGAAGCTTGATGTATCCATAGCAAATGTTAAGAACATCATCCTTAATGCCAAAACGTCTAAAACACCAGGCACAGACGCTAAAAAATAATGCTGATTTATGGGCCAGAATACTCCACATCCATTACATCGATGTGATGGATAAAAAGTTGGTTCCAAAGGCTTGCCTTCTGTTCTATATATTGCCAATATTCAAAAAGGGAAATAGAATGTGTGTCACCAACTATCGCCCAATCTCTTTGATGAATGTAGAGGCAAATATTTTCTCTGCCATTGTTTTGGATAGACTCCTTGTTTGGATTAAGAATAACGATCTCTTGGATGTCAGGCAATTTGGATTTAGAAAAAACATAGGTACTGATGCGGGAGGTATGCTAGTAAACCAGCTACAATATAATGCTCAGATAAAGAAGAAAGGTACTTTGTACGTTGCAGCAATGGATTTATCTGCAGCATTTGATACGGTGGATAGGCGCATGGTATAGCAAAGTTTACTGAACATAGGCACAGATGCTGATTTATTAGCCATACTGGTTGGTCTGTATTCAAATACCATGATCAGTGTAAGGCTAAATAATGATGGACTAATGACTAACCCATTTACAGCTAAAAATTGCTTAAAGCAGGGATGCACACTTGCTGCCATCTTATTTAATCTTTATGTTGCCTCTGTGGGACAATCTCTTGAGGGAAAAGGTTTAGCTACTCCGAAAGTGGGTAAGTTAATTGTGAATTGGTGTGCCTATGCAGATGATTTCCTCCTATTTGACATGACGAAAATAGGATTACAGCGATTGATAAATGCCTTTGTCTCTGATATAAAAGGCTTGAAACTAAAAATAAATGCTGCAAAAACAGTAATAGTACATTTAGGACAAGGGACCAGGTAATCTTTAGGATTCTCATGGGACTACAATGGCACTAGGATTAAAATACATAAATCAATGACATTTCTGGGATATATGTTTTTTAGTGGACCATCCATGAATTTTATTAAAAATTGTCTGAAGTGTAAGGCAAAAGATGCTGCTAAACAGTTAAAGGTCATGGAAAGGAAATATGGTAGATATTCCCTCTATGCATTTATAGAATTCTACAAGAAGAAAATTATTCCAAGAATCAGTTATGGTTTGGAACTTCAATCGGACTCCTTAATCCCTTTTTTAAAGACAATTGAAAGCATCATATGGAGAAATGTTTTGTATTTCTTACCTAAATGTATTCCTTTTGAAACAGTTCGATACAAGCTTGGTTTGTCCTCTCTGGAAAGCTGTATGATATGTAAAAAAGCTTCGTTTTTAAGGAAATGCTTGCTGGGGAATTGGAAACATCTATACAGCTATCTAGCAGATGATAAAAAAGGATATTTTAAGAAAAATCTACAAGAAATTGTTGAGCAATCTCTACTTTTAATGGGCATATCGTTACAAAAACTGTTAGACAACCCATTAAAAGTCAAAGCCTTGGTTAAATCTTTTCATTGGGTAGGAAATAATGCCACGCTTTTAAACTCAATGGTTCGGTCACAGTCTGTGTCCTTTTGGAAATGGCAGCCAGAACCTGAAATGTACATTTTGAAATATCCGGCTCGATCAATTAGGAATTCTGTGATGAGATTCAGACTAAATGTATTAAATATTCAGGAAGTAAGAAATATTTGGTATCCCACTTTAGATGAATATACATTTTGTAGGCATTGTTGTGTGGATGAAGAAAGGGAAACGTTATATCATCTTTTATTGAAACGTCTGAAATTAATGTCAGGAAGAATAGAATATTTTAAACAATTTGAATTGACACTTCTCAAGTGAATTGTGAAACATTGTGGTATGAAATGGTACATGAAAGATCAATGGTGTTAAAAATGAGAATTGTCACTTTTCTTAAAAATGTGTGTGTTCTTGAATAATCCATATTGGCAAATGTGTTCTTATATATTTTAGAGAAATTTAACATGGGAAAAGTAATAAAGTATATACTGAGAGATAATACAATGTCATTGCATGAGAGCTAGTGCTCATTTATGAAATAAGTAATGCAAGTAATTTGTATTCCTTATTTTTTTGTTTTTGTTTTATGGAATTGGAAAAACCATTGTTGTTTACTATTTATTCAGCAGATCAAGATCTACAGAATTGTGAAATTGTTAAATTGTCTTGTTATTAATCATTCTGTTTGTATCGGTTTATATAAACCAAAACAAATAAAGGAAAAAAAAAGAAAATAGGCTTATTTGGATGATGCAACATCCTCATGCAAATGATTCCTTGGTCAGAAAATACTTCTGATAGGTGCTCTTAGTCAGAGGAAAAAAACTCACTTCACTGTGATTGGGTGGATCTGCATGAAACACATTATGCCTTCTCATCATGACTTGTGTCTGCTTGTCCTGCCAAGTTCCAAGTTTAACCTACCAGACTCAATTATCTTACTGCAAGATGCTGCCAAATACTTTCTACTGTATCAGCATGAGTGAGAGTTTTCCACACCTGGCCTTAACACTAGACACAATTTTGTGCTTGAGGTATCCATTTTACATATATCTCGTCTGACACTGTATTAAACCTTCAGGGAGCCATTATGTATGTATTTAAACATTTCTCACTTTGTATCCCATATTCATCATATATCTTTACATACTCATGGTATGTGTGTGATATTTAAAGCACCCTTCACTTCCTGGGTCATTCTAACTCAAAAATGTGCAGCACCATGTGCACTTTTTACCTTAAATAAAAGCACAATAATCCTGATTACAGCAATAATAGAACCATTTGTTCTGCCTATTATATTATCTATATTCCGGTGAGTGGGGAGGGGTTGGCACCCCTATGCACCCCACTTGGGGCAATATTCAACCACTCTTTAATATACGACCACTACACCCAGTGTCCACTCTTCCCCATATAAAGTGTACCTATGCATACCTATCTCAGTCACCTCCTCAATGTGGTGGTTTATCTCATGAGAGGTATCATAAAAGACATTACTAAAGAATCAACAGTGATTGTATTTTCTTAATCTAAGATATGTATATATATGTACCTCTTTTCTGTCAAAAGATCATTGCATATGTTTCACCCTCTTTTAATCCTTGTATATATGCATCCCCAAACAATACCTTTGTTTGCTCCTGTCTGGATTCCACGCCATTTACCCAATTAAATATAAAATAACATGCACAAGTGATTTTAGTCACCACAAGAATTAGGAGAGGTCATTCCATGAGGGAACCCACCAGCCCATTTGCTACTGTTCCGTCCACGTGCAACATTTTACTGTTCATATACACTTTTTCCTTCCTCCCACCCAACGATACTTCCTTGGTCCCTGCCCTTTCCCTATGCCCATTTAATTTCATCTTCATCTTATTCGTCTTCAATCAGCATATCTTCCACCTGATTCATCTTATTTTCCTTATTCCAAGTGCAAGGACTTTCTCAATTTAGTCCATTTATGTTTGTTTTATTTGTCTTTTGTGTTGTTTTGCAGCAAGGTCACGGGCCCCTTAATTCATAGACCAGTATTTTTGGATTCACTGTTTTTTGTGGCCACAGAGGACTCAAACTCTCAATCTTCTTTATTCTCATAAAATAGTAAAGGGGGGATTCAGTTGTTTCTGGGGAACACAAGGATGGGGAGTCTCATGGGAGAAAAAATCTTCAAGGTTCTTAGCATCTGGGCATCTGGCTGGGTCCCTCAAAACCCTTTTTCTGATGGGATTTTTCTCCCTGCTCGCAGGATGGGTTGCCGTCAATCACCTGGTGTGCAGGTATCTCTCGTCCATCTGTGATATAAAAACTGAATGAGTTTCTTGAAGAATAAGTGTAATTTTGTCATCAGTAGTGCCTCCTCAAACCTAAACCTTAGAATAACCATGTCCTTCTTATAAGCATTCCTATCTCCTAAAACAATTGCTACCGGGGTGTGGCTATGACATGAGACCATAAAGCATATACATACTCGCCTTTCTTTTAATTACCCTATTTTTTCATAGGCTTTTATTCTAAAAATCTTATAGTGTACTTATTAAGTAACAAACAAAACATTTACTATGTGGTTGTGTAATTCTTCACATCAAATAGAGTTCATGCAGTCTCTTTCTTTTAATTGAATTGTCATAAGTGTATTAAAGGGCCTGTTTTAGTCTATTCTGCTATGCTGAAAAGGTTCTTTGTACTTTGAAGTCCTCCTCCTGGTGGCGTGGGACCGCAGTCTCTTCTTTCTTTGCTGTATTTATTCTGTGTTGCCGATCCTTAAAGTTTCATGCATTTGCCAAATGTTGATATTTGGCATTTCCTTATCACCAGAATTACAAGGTTACTCCACCTTCTCTCCAAAAGTCTTCTTCATTCTTGTCATTAGATATGGCCATACTTGGATACATGTACTATCATGCACTCACACCTGTGTACACCTTTCTTGGGAAAAAATGCTATCTATTTAAAAGGACTGTATCCCTTACTTTTTTGTTGTACTCACCTGGGTCTTCTTACTCCTAATAATAATCAATAAGGTTGTTCACACACTTATTGGGTGAACTGGAACTTACCTTATCTATCTCTACTTGTCCACAAGTACTTACTTTCTTCATAATGTTTCTTCGCATTATATCGCTATACTCCAGTAAGGCCATATGGATATTCCTCCCATGCTCCAAAAATGACAATTTTTAATCTGTAATACATAAATCAACATCTTCATATAAACACATACAATGTTCTTGTTACTTACTCTCATATGTTCTTTTGTGCAATTCTGATAAATGTTCTCTCATATTGTTAGGACAATCTTGGCCATCCATACTTTTTTGGCCTTTCATTAATCACATTTTATTTTCATCAAATATATTACACTGATCAATTTAAACAAGCACCATCCATTGTGCTCATTGTTTGAAAATCTGGAAATCTTATCCACACCTGCCTCTATCACTTGTGTCTTACAATGTTATTCTTTGTCCTATATTTGCACCTTCTGTCAACTTATGTTTTTTTGCTGCTTTAATATCCTTTTATTAATTCATAATTTTTTATTTACTTATTTATTTAATTCACTCCCTGGAGTGACATCAATATTTTGCGTTTTAACTTCTTACTTCAGCGCTTTTAGTTTTAAGTGATTATTATTATCTTTCATTAATTAGTCGAATCACAACACAAACTCTCATATTTTACATATTATAATCCCTTACATGTGTGTCCATTTATTTTGTTCTCCTATTCCTTTCAAAAGACCCACGTCATAAGGGCCTGTGAGGTATCTGTGAAAACCTCTGGCTCTACTGGAATGCCTCGCAGAGCGACTTGCCCTGTGAACGCCAGTATAAATTCACCCACATTTAAATGGTGTATGCCTGGTGTAGAACACACTATCCGTTGGCCAGTGAATGAAATTGTTATGTAAAGTTTTGTCATCAAATCTCTTCCCAAAATATTCCTTTGTTTACGTATTGCTGTGTCATTATGGGGGCTTATTGCGATTTCCTTGTAGCAAATTTATTTGCACTTGCTCTGACTATTGTACCTGTTGCACTCTCAGCACTTGAGTCTAATACAATGTCTGATCTTGGGCGAACCCTTCTCTTGTCTCTTCGTTAGCCGGTAAATTCAGAGTATCCCTATCTCTCTTCCATTTATGGTCTCCAAAATCTATCTACCCTTATATCATATTTTAGCAAAACATAATGGGCCTCATTAGGAGTATGGCAGTAAGGCACCATTGCTACCGTACTGCCATACTAGGGCTTCTGCTAGCGGGTGCCCTTGCAGCCACCTGGTCTGACACCCGCAGGCAGAACATGATGGTAGCAACGGTACCATTATAAATGGTGCCTGCAACGAACCGGTGGGGGGTGTCTGTACTTCTGCTCCCTATATGGTGGAAGAGAGGCACAGAGGACCCCAGCCAAGATTCTCTGATACGGTAGCAATGGGCGAGCAATCAAGGCCTAGCTTCTCAGGAGGTGATGCGGGCTGGTTCTTAAGTACAGTGTAGTCCCCAAGCCCCCACAAAGGAATGTCCACTCACTGTCTTGGTTAGAACACAGTCTTTATATAATCAATAGTCAAGGTTATGTACACTTCTCACAATAACTCACTTTGTACTCCGGAAAATCAACAATGACACATATATACAATTCTAAAGTGGTACCACCCTTTGTACTAGATCCTAGTAAAGTGCATCAACAATACTGTAATAATGGCACACAGATCAATAGAGTGAAACCAGCAAAAGAAAGAGGAGAGGAAATAAGATGGTTGAGCAATAGGCAGAATACTGGCCCCTACCACTAGGCACAGTTCTGTGTGGAGATCCCCCCACCTGGGCAACCTGTAAAACAAAGATATAGCGCACGCCCAGTCCATATATTGCTCTGCAAGTCTTATTCCCTCCTATAATGTTTTTACCCCACCAGTGTACCTGGTGGAGTCGAGTTCCTTGAAGAGGCGTCGACAAACGTCGAGGAACTCGCTGTTCGGTGACGGGGAATCGACGGCCCTTCTTGAATGCCTTCCCTTTCAAGCGGGAGGCACGGGGCGTCGAACGTCCGTCGACGAACAAGGTAGAACGGTGTCGATGAGGCAGCAGCTTCGTCCGAGCGGTGCTCGTCGGCGTCGGAGCGTCGGCGTCCTGCAAGGCAGAGGCGTGCGGGGCAGATCGGTGACAATAGTTCTGGACCGCAAAGATTGTGGAGACGGAGGCCCAGCAAGGGCGTCGAGTCGTTCGAGTCTTTGTGATCTTCGGGTGGCGGGAAACCCACCGGCAGGTTTCTCCTCGGCGCGTCGGTCGTCCTCGACTTTCTCCGGCAGGATAAGTGGTCGACGATGCGGTCGAGAGAGTCCTTCGATTGAATGTTCTTAGGCAAAGGAGCGGACGGCTCCGGTCGTCGGCGGCACAGCATTAAGTGGTTCCCACGGCTGGGCAACACAACTTCGACGGGCCTCCAGCGGTTACACAAACTTGCGAACCCTGGTCGACGGCAATGGACTTCGACGATGTCGATGTCCGGGTGCTTCACTTTGATCTCCTCGGCGGTCCCGTCTCGGGTCGACAGCCTTTCGAGGGTCTGTCTTCCAGGGCGCTTCGGCGAAGATGGAGCGGTGCTCAATGGTCCCTCGGAGCACGGGAAGAGGGCGCCTTACCAGGTCCTCTCTCAGGTCAGCCCTCGACGATTTCGACAGCCTTCGGATCGATCGAAGCAAATGCCACAGCAAGTCTTCTTCTTCCAGCTGGACGTCGAGGATCAGCAGTTCCAGTTACTCTTAGAGTGGAGACTCCACTCCGGGATGCTCCTGAACGTTCTTGAACGTTCCTGAACACCTGGCTGCTTCTGAACACCGTACCAGTGGTGAGAGGTCCCCAGATATACTATCCTGTCTCTCATCCACACGGCGGGCACACACTCAGCAGCCAATCATACAGAAGGGCATTCATGCAGTCAGTCAGCCAATCAGGCACACAGTGCATTCAGGCCACACTCCTCCCTTCCAGACACTCACAACAGGGAATGTGGATTGGGACAAGTACCCAGCCATTCAACACTACACACTGCATTCAGGCCAGTTTCGGGCAGGGCTGTCTCAGTCTTTGTCTCTCATGCCAGAAACCAGACAACCACAACAAGGAGTGTATATTGGCCACACACTCCATTCACCCAGGTCCCACCCACAGGAGGTACCCACAACATACAGTCACTGGGAAGGCTCCAGTCAGTCTAGCTGGGCCTTCACAACAACACCATATATGGAACTTCCACCCAACAGCCAGTCAGGGGGAAGGGACAGAGTCAGGGCTTCCCAGGACTTTGGGAAAACAAGATAACAGGCAATAGAAAGCAAGAGGCCACAGGGGCCATCTTGTTTCCTATCAGGAATCAACAGATCCCAATGGCAGGGCCTGGGTATCCCAAAATGGAGGACACCCAGAGCACCTGTCGAATTCAGCATGGAGCTGCCACCAGCCCATACCCTGCTCTGCGGGCCACCCACAGGTGCCCAAGAACATACACTAGGGGCACAGGGTTGTACCCCTACCCATGGGTGCCATAAGGGTATCCCATGGGTCTGTTCACCAAACCAAAAGAGAGAGCTGCACTGCCAGGAGTCCCACATGGACTCCTGGGCAGAAAACATGACAGAACACACAGTAAAAAGCAGTAAACGACAAGGATTCAGAGGCCCTGTCCCTCAGATGCATTTCCAGCATCACAGTCGCCCCCCCCAGACTGAGGTGGAGGGTGTCTAATCTCCCACGGGATAGACACCCTCATCCAGACGGTCAGCATACCTTCTGGAAAGGCCATCTGCATTATCGTGACTCTTCCCTGGTCTGAGCTCTATGGTGAAGTCTAGCCCTTGCAGGCTAATGGACCACCTGAGCAATTTCGGATTCTCACCCTTCATCTGCATAAGCCACTTCAGGGGCTTATGATCTGTTTGGACCTTGAAGGTAGACCCCGTAAGGTAGTGCCTAAAACGCCTAAGGCTCCAAACTATGCTAAAACACTCCTTTTCAACAGTAGCCCACCTAAGTTCTCTACCCTTGAGTTGTCTACTGATGAATATGATAGGGTGTTCTCTCCCTTTGTCATCTAACTGGGACAAGACAGCTCCAATTCCGGTGTCGCAGGCATCCGTCTGGACGATAAAGGGTCGGCTGTAGTCAGGCGCACACAACACAGGTGCCCTGCACAGACTTTCTTTCAAGCCATCAAAGGCCCTCTGACAGTCTTCGGTCCAATTAACCTTCCTAGGCTGCTTGGGTGATGTTAGAGCTGTCAGGGGGGCAGCTATGGTTCCATAGTCTGCCATGAAATTGCGATAGTACCCAGTGAGGCCCAAAAAGGCTCTCACCTGGGTTTGAGTAGTGGGAGTCTCCCAGTTCTGTACATCCTGTACTTTACTGAAGAGAGGTTGGATTTGACCCCCTCCTACCTCATGACCAAGATAGGTAACTTTCCCCTGAGCTATCTGGCACTTGGTGGCCTTGATAGTGAGGTTAGCCCTTTTCAAGGCCTGCAACACCTTATCCAGATGTGTCAAATGCTCTTCCCAGGTGGAACTGTAGACGGCAATGTCGTCTAAGTAAGCGACGCAAAAGGCTTCCAGCCCACTGAGCGCATGGTTGACCAATCTCTGGAAGGTGGCAGGGGCATTCTTCAACCCAAAAGGCATGACCCTAAACTGGTAGAGTCCCACACGTGTTGAGAAGGCCCTCTTTTCCTTGGCATGGTCCGTCAGAGCTATTTGCCAATAACCTGAGGTAAGGTCAAAGGTGCTCACAAATTTGGCAGCACCTATGGTGTCCACAAGCTCATCAGCCCTGGGCAATGGGTGCGCGTCAGTCTTGGTGACGACATTGACTCCTCGGTAGTCCACACAGAACCTCCAATCCTTGGTACCCGCCTGGGAACTTGCCTTGGGGACAAGGACCACTGGACTGGACCAGGGACTGGTTGAGGGTTCAATAACACCCAGATCCAACATCTTGGCGACCTCAGCCTGGATGTGGTTCTTGACGGTATCTGACATACGGTAGCACCTGCTTTTGACAGGTACACTGTCACCAGTGTCAATTTCATGCTTACACCACGGTGTAAGGCCTGGCTTCAGTGAAAACAGAGAGGCATACTGTTGGAGCAAAGCCCTGCAGGCCCTCTGTTGCTCGGTTGTCAAATCTGGAGAGAGATGTACTCCCTCCACTGAGCCATCCTGAGGGTTGCTATGCAGCAAATCAGGAAGGGGCTCACTCTCATCCTCTTCTTGCCCGGAAGCTAGCAAGAGACATGAGACTTCTGCTCGCCGGTGGAAAGGCTTGAGCCTGTTGACATGGAATATCTGAGGGGCTACCCCAGCGGCTCCCATGTCAACCAGATAATTGACTTCGCCCATCTTGGAGATGATCCTGAAGGGTCCAGTCCACTTGTCTGCCAAAGCTCTAGGCTTGGTAGGCTCCATCACAAGGATTTCCTGTCCCGGAGTCCAATCCACTTGCGAGGCTTTAAGGTCATGCCAGTACTTATTCAATTCCTGGCTGGCCTTGAGATTTGCTGTTGCCTGACCCATCATCTGTGTCATCCTCCGTCTGAGGCCTAACACATAGTCCCCCACTTGCTTGGCGGGACCTGGAGGGGTGGCTTCCAAGCCTTCTCTGATCAAGGCGAGGGGCCCCCTCACGGGATGTCCAAAGAGCAACTCAAAGGGGCTGAAACCAACACCCTCTTGAGGTACCTCCCTGTAAGCAAACAGCAGGCATGGCAGGAGGAGATCCCATTTCCTTCTTAGGGGTTCTTCCAAAGCCCCTAACATGCCCTTGAGAGTTTTATTAAATCTCTCAACCAGACCATTGGTCTGGGGGTGGTAAGAGGTGGAGAACGTGTAGGTTACCCCACACTCTTTCCACATGGTTTTCATGTAACTAGACATGAAGTTGGATCCTCTGTCAGAGACAACCTCCTTGGGGAATCCAACACGGGTGAAAATGCCCAGGAGAGCCCTGGCAACCACCTTGGCAGTAACAGTCCGAAGGGGATCGCCTCAGGGTACCTGGTGGCATGATCTACCAAGACCAGGATACAGTGAGCAAAAAGCGTGTGCTGCAAACTCTCATCTCAGAACAGGTTATCATGCCATGTTCTTTCTGGAGAGGAGCGCCTGCTACCTTCTTTGAAATAATCCCTAAACTAGCACATGGTATCTCCTTAGTTATTTACTGAGATTTCTTCTCAAAACAACTGTTAAATATATAATTATTTTTTCTCTATATTGTCTGTAACCTTACCCTTGGTGTGTTTGAGAGTACTTCAACTCATTTCTTACTACTTCCCCATTATAAATACACATTTTTGCATCACTACATGCACTTATACCATTGTTGCTGAAAAAGGTGTTCTATCTTATTAATTTTTTCTATTCCCCATAAATATTCACAGTTCTTAATTTAATATAATTCGCTATTGTGTTAATCTATTTTTAAATGTAATTTGCACTCATAATTACTTTTTTATTCTCGGCGACATACTTCACAAATTGTGTGATCTTAGAGACATTCATTTTCATTTTCAAATACCTCTATGCTGTGTAGTGGGGAAATGCTGTCCCTCCTCTTGAAGCCTCTCCAATCTGCTGTGGCCCTGGTGCACATGCCTGAGTCTGCATGTATAACATCCCGATGACTCTACATTGTATTATGGTGCATATCCGTGTCTCCTCTCTCTGTCCTTTATTACCAATATTCTCACTGTTCTGGTTACTTATGGCACTCTCCTGTGCTTTCATTTGCAATCTTTGTCTTTCTTTTGCTCTCCTAATCATCTGCGTCCATTTCTCATTCTCCTTCCACTGACATACTTCCTTGCCTTCTGTTTAAATGTCTATGAAAATAAACTGTGTGCAACTGCTCTTCCTTTTGGTAGAATTTTTTCTTTTAGCAAAGCAGTTTTCCTCTTGTCCTCATCTGTGTGACTGGCCCATGCATGCGTTATGATCTATGCTCTTTTAAAATGTCCCAGTTATCACTAGTGAAAATGCCTTTGTTTCAAAATGAAATTAAGAAATCAGGGGTACTCTAATGTGTGTGTAACAGAAAAAAAGTATCTAACATTTACTCCAAAAATAACTAACAAACCCCTAAAAATGGGAAGTGACTTATACAGTGACCTAATGGGAGCACCTTAGTTCACATATGTGCAATAACTGGGGGCGGCTTCTACAGTAAAACAGTAAATTCACAATAGGGATCAAACACATACAATCCCATAATGTCATATAATGTAATCCAGTGCCTCTCTAACACATGGCTTCAATAAATATGCACACATGCCATGAAAAATGCTGTTATCAAAACCTACTCAATTATCAACTTCTTCAGCTGATGTTTGTCATACGGACCTACAGCTGAGCTTCCTTATTCAAAAACATACGCATTACATGTGTGCATCACAAAAATCCTTAAAAAACTAAAAACAATTCATTGAGTTCTGGTTCAGGACTATATTTCCATAAGGGTGTGAGTCAGCTCTGGCTCACTTGCAGCTTTATACAAAAAAATTAATATTTCAAAAATACACAAATAAATCACTACTTTTACCAAGAAAACATATATACATCAGCTTGGGCCCTACTCATTGCACTTGTGTCAATCATATCTTCATTACTTTTTATTTATGTTTCTGTTTTAATTTTAATACACGTACATACATTTTTCTAAATTTCTCATGATTTCGCTAGTGTTTTATAAAATATATTGTCAACAGCATATTGCTGTTTCTCTGTGCAAAACTGATACATAGCCGCTTTGACTCGCAGGGCTATCTCATGTTTTCATAATGCACACAGCTTTGACTTTGTTCAACTATTAATCACCTCCTGGCTGTGTGTCAGCAAAAGGAGCCTTGGCTAATCTTCAAAGGCACCGCAGTTTTGAAACATAAATCTGACGGCGCATGCCAGTGCATAGCTTTTACCAGCTTTGCACTTTCTTCTTTTTCTCAAAATAAACGCATTTCTTTCGTCTGTTAATTTTAGAGCATGTCATTTGCCCCCTTGTGACTGTCTTTTTTTAATATAATGGTTTGTAGCTGAAACAGAAAAGGACATTTGTTGAAACAGAAAAGGAAATTACTGTTGGTTTTTGGCCCACACCCCAGATCAGGATTTTTTTTTTCAACTCTGCACGTTCTTAATCAGAAAAACGTTTTGGCAGAAACTCTGACTGTCTATCTTAATCAGGCTTCGTTTATGTGTTCCGCCAGTCGAATTTGTATCATTCAAAGCATTTTAATCTTTCAAGGACCTTATCTCTGTGAGTATATCATTTTTAATATGTCTTTAACCCTTTACTTGATTTCACTCGCTTGCTTAAAAGTGCAGAGGAGAGTCACAATTGACTGCATATTAAACAAAGCCTCCAAACATCTCAAAACAACAAATATGAGCACGCCCCATCAATGGCTTGCTCAAACCTCTAATTTTAATAGTCTATCTATTGTCTTGATTGGTGCCAATTACTTTGCCATGCTCAATCACTTTTGCTCCTCAAATTACAAACAGACAAACTAGTCGACTTTACACATTTTCTAAAAAATAATCTTCGATCACCTATTTTCTCTTTGCCCCTAATCAATATCCTGACACAGGATTTAACTTGTCTCCTTATGTGAATCTGTTCACACATAGCCTAGTGACTCCCGCTGGAGTGTGAGATGAGTTCTTCTAGACCCCTTGGGTCAGGTTTCTCTATCTCTTCGCACAATAGTTCCCGTTACTTTAAAATCACCACAACCCCATCCCCTTAATATGTACATGATCATGTTTTATTTTCTGATGCCTATGTCCCTCATAATACATACCATAATTCACAGATGCCAAGTGTGCCATGCTGTTGGTCATGGAGAGACGCCCCTGATAGAAATGAGACCATACTGCAATTTTTTCACTCACCTTGTCTCTTTCAGGCATCTCCCCATCTCTGCCAGCACATCAACATGAAGCCTGGGTCCTTGTCCCTGAATCTTATGAAATACTTTAGGGTCCCATCTGTAAGTGGCAAGTGAACATGGGGTCCTCTTCCCATGTTCAACCTTCTGGCATCTATGAATACTTTTTTTCTCAGTAGTCTTTATTAGATAAGGTTATACGACACTCTGGAAAAGCACTCAAAGTCATTAGGCCTTTCCCCTGCTCATATAGGCTTATTTAGAGGATGCAACATTTTCATGATATGATAAGATGATATGATATGATAGCTTATTTATAACGTGCTTAATACCCAGAAGTTTCTAAGTGCGGACCCGGGGATCGGACCTGTGTTGCTTCGTGTTGTCTTGCTTCCAAGGTGACCAGGTTGCCACTGAGCTATCAACCCAAGTATCCTCCTGAATCATGCAAATGACTACTTGATTAGAATATGCTTCTGATAGGTGCTCTTAGTCAGAGGAAAATAAACTCACTTCACTGTGATTGAGTGGGTCTGCATGAAACACATTACGCCTTCTCATCATGACTCATGTCTGCTTTTCCTGCCAAGTTCCAGGTTTAACCTCCCAGACTCAATTATCTCACTGCAAGAGGCTGCCAAAGACTTTCTACTGTATCAGCATGAGTCAGGGTTTTCCACACCTGGCCCTAAGACTAGACACCATGTTGTGCTTGATGTATCAATATTTACATATATCTTGTCTACCACTGTATTAACCCTCCAGGGAGCCATTATTTATTTAGTTAAACATGTCTCACTTAGTATCCCATATTCATCATATATCTTTATATACTCGTGTGCACGTTTTACCTTAAATAAAGGCACTATAATCCTGATTTCTGCAACAATAGAACCATTTGATCTGCCTATCATATTATCTATACTCCGTTGAGGGGGGAGGGGTTGGAACCCCTGTACAAAGACGAAGGGTGAGGCATCGATCCAGCATGAAGGCGGCGATGCATGGTTGCTTTCAGCCATTGAATGGCTGGAGAGATGCATGGTTGAGTGCAGGAAAGTGATGGCATGGAGCAGGATGATACATTTACCCTAACTCCCGCCCCCTCACCACTGTTACACTATAACAGCAGGAGAAGAGCTGTATGTGGGGACCCAATGTTGTCCCTGTGTTGTTCTTATACTGCATCGAGTGTACGAGAGACGATATGCACTCAGACAACCATATCGACTGTACCCTCGTACTGAGAGAGTGGAAGGATGTCTGCATGCACCATTAGACATCATGTAGTGCTGAGTGAAATCTGACGAAGCCAGATCTTACCCTCTCACTTTCTCCCATCAATTGTTAACACTTCACTATCTGAAATATAGCAAGGCCTAGTATAATAGTTTTTCACTAGTTTGTCTTCACACCCGCCCCTGCCCCTCTCTCCTCTCTTCTCTCCTCTGTCTATGTTTAGCTCTTGTATCCGGCATGAACAGTAATTATATTTTATGTTGTTTACAATTTGTTTTCCTCTTTACTTCTAAGTTGAACCTCGTCAGGCATGAACAAATCTGATTTATGTTTTATACAGTTTTACTCCCTCTTTGTTAAATTTTGTACCTCCTAACACATAGATCTTTCCCATTCTGAATGTCCCAATGCCTATTCAAAAAAGATGTTTGCCACCCTGTGTTGGAGCGCTTTGAAACACTTGTTAAGTGTATAGGCACTATATAAATGACCAATAAATAAATAAACAAATAAGATATACGAGGACATACTGAAACGATATGGAAATACTTAAGAATAATTATGTAACTGAAGTGACAAGGGAAACATGTACAAAATGATAAAGTAATCACATACAAAAAAGGTGAAGTAACTTTCTGACCAATAAATGTAGCTACCCAGTAACTGAAGGTAGATGAGACATATAGAAGCTTGCTATAGAGGAAACTCTAACATTACAAGGATGGCCTTAATAGGAACATGGACGTCGGCTCGTGCAAAGATTAATTCCAGCTAAATCAGAAATAGACCCGGGCTGCAGATTCAGGAGGCATTGGAGAAATAGTGCTGTGTGCAGGATAAAGAGGAGTCTATGTTGGCTTCGAATCAAGGATGCTATTTCAGGAATAGCTGCAAAGCACAAAGGGAGGCAGATGGCTAAAGCCATGGACATGAGACACATTTCTCTTAGATTAAAGAAGAAGAAAAGATTTGCAAGATCCAAGTATTGGACAATTAACAATAACAATGGAAAAGGCTCCTACAAGATAAGCAAGCCTCTAGAGGCCAAGAGGAGCAATGACACCCAGCATAATTGAATCAAATAACAGTAAATAGGAGGTCGAAATGGACACATTTGCGGTCTCCTCCCACGTGATGCATAAGTCGAAAACAAGGGCTATTCATGAAGCTGCAGATGAAGAAAGTAATGTGCTTACACTCCCTTGAATGTCCCCGAACAGAGAGCGAGCTACAAGGTTAACTACAGATGGGAATCGTTGGCTCATGGTCAGACTGATGAGAGATAAACTCATTTGGAAAGTGGGGTGTAATCTGATGCGACTCAAACACCTGGGTTTCATTTCGCTTACATGCTGCTAGCCGAGCCGAATGGCCAAGATTGGTTGGGAATGTCAACCAATCAGTGGGTCTCTGGTGCAAGCTGCTATACAATGTTGATGAATCAAATATTGCGATACTTTCTCCGCACTTGATATTAATATTCACCCGCTACTTGTTTACACTATACAAATCCATATGCAGACAGCTCAAAATATAATAGTCCACACAGTGTGTTCAATCTGATGTTATCTTTATGTTGAAATTATATAGTTCGTGAATTTTATCACCAATAGCCGACACGTGTTTCGACCGTTGTGGGCGTTCTCAAGGCTATATTTATACAATTCGCCACATTCAAATGCACAATGATTCACAACAAAAATAGACAAAACATTATATTTCATGTTATCAAAAAAATGTTACAAAATAAAAACATACCACACAGGTTGAAGTAGGTTTCGAGAGATGCAAGTATCCATGGAAATTTAGAATAAAGAAAAGAACCAAATATTTAATTGACAATCTAATACACATTATCATACCTTATGAATAATATGATGAATTCAAAACAAGATGCATTCAAGATCTATTTGCAATGTCATGTGACCACGCCAGTTGACCACCCGTTACTCTCCTTCCTTAAATTATCCAAACATTCACCCATGTGCAAAGTCCTTATTATTCCACCCAATTGTGCTCCCGTAGTCAGGTGTCTAAAAGTATTGAATAAGCTTACCCTTGTCGCATATTGCTTTCTTGGCATCTATATAAATAAATGTAATAATGATGTGCAATGATTAAATAGACCTTTTGATTACCCAATATGTGTGCACACTATATGGATAAATGCCCACCTGATAGTACTGCCAGAATAACAGAACAAAATTAGTGGTATCTTCTTCTAAGTCTCTGGGATAGTTCCCCGTGACCTGAAAAGTTTGACAGGACACTTGTAAGTAAAACTATTTAATTGTGTTTGTCCATGCTATAGGAATTATATTGTTTAGGACCTACCTTTTACTGGGTTCAATCCCTCGTTCCTCTACCTCTTGATTGTGTCTGCTCGTGCTAGACGCAATGTTGTATAATGCTATATTTTGCTGCAAAAACCGCATGATTGCGCGTGACATCACCACGCCCCGAACGCAGCGTCCCTTGTGCTGGCCGCCATGTTGGGTCCAGGCTAGTACCCTTAAAGAATCTTTCTGTATATATGAAGCATTTGCTACCTTTCTTTGATGCATTTGTTAAACAAGATGAATGTGTTTTGATTTATATGTACACAAAAAACTAAAAAGTATTATGTTAAACTGAACGCAGAAAATGTCCTATGCACCTACTAACAGTGGCTAAATAAAAAGCTACAGTGTAACCTTCAAGGACTTAACTGCTCGTCTTCTTGATTACGTATGAGAGTTAGCTTAATGAAATGTCTTCTGTCATACCAACCATGCTGAATAACTCAGCCTTTACAAAAATGTATATGTAAAGTGACCAAAAGTAAGTGGTAGGACGCCATCCATTTTGTTTCAAAGATCCTCCAAATTGACATTAAAGGATTTATGCATGTTAGGCATTTTTCCCCAGCACTCAGAATAAGAAATAATTTTGTTTTATGACATTTTTCCATGTACTTTCCAAGCGGAATTTTAGAGACTAAATGCATGTTTCTAGGACTTTGTGGACTGAAATGGCCAGTCAAGACTCGGTTCTATCTGATTTCAAAATTCTGGGACAAATATGACAGTTGGTGGAAAGATTGAGATGTACATTATGAATATGCATGATCATTTGCAGAGTGATAACTATTATGCATTTCATGAAAAGGACAAAAAGGTGCCAATGGGCCATGCTACCTCACACAAAGTTGCTGATCGGCTTGTCTAATTCCCAATGACCGCCTGAAGCCACCTATCTATTTCTTATGGCGGTGTCAAGTATAAGTTGGAAGTTATGATACAGAACTCAGTTTTGCTAAAAAGTTGACCGGAGAACAAAGAACTATCATAAATGACAAACAGACCGATGATGCTCTCTTCCCCTTGAACCAAGGATGCCAGAGGGCGGAGGGAGGAATGGTCGGCTGTCCTATCCCAGCATAGGAGTAATTCTAGGGTACTTCCCCCAGATTGTAAAATAAATGATGTCATTTGGGCTATATAAGGGGGGACTGTACTAGACAGAGGGACACAAGACACACACACAAGAATCTAGGGTAACAGGAGAAGGAGGACAGAGAGGAGACAGCTGATCCCATCCAAGAGAGTGCAGAGACCAGGCCCTTGCCTAGCTGTCCAGAGAGTCCTGAGATCCAGGTGGCTGTCCAGAATCCCATCCAGGAGAGTGCACTGACCAGACCCCTTGCCTAGCTGTCCAGAGGCTCCTGAGATCCTGCTGATTGTCCAGATTCCCAAACCAAGGCTTACTTTGTAAGTAGCAAATCACCCCAGTCCCAAATTGCATACCCCTCTCTTTTGTAACATGAATCCCATAGAAAATCCCATTGAAAATTCCATTGAAGTCCCACATTGCCAGTATAAATCACTCACTTTCCCATAGAGGAATCTGTATTAGCCTGTGTATGTTAGTGCATTCCTTTGATAAATCTTTCAGTTGTCTGTATAAGTCATTATTTCTCTCGCCCCTCAAATCCACCTACCACTCCGCTATCTGCTCCCTCTGCCTTCTCTCACCTCACAACTCTATCTCCTCTTCCCTTGACACACTAGGATGGCTCCCTTTTCACTCCCAGCTTAGATTTAACTTCCTCTGTCTAGTCTTCAAAGCCCTCTATTGTCTTGCCCCTCCCTATCTATCCTCCCTCCTCACTTTCTACACCCCTCCTCATTCTCTCCGTTGTGCAGATCTCTTCCTTCTTTCTCCCCCTCCTCCACCCTGTGCCCCTTCCCGCTTCCGCTCCTTCCAACTTCTTGCTCCTTTCCATTGGAACCGTCTTCCCCTCCCAATCCGTTCTACTACTGTCATGATGCCTACCCCCGGAGCACCATGCCAGGCCCAGCACCCCAGGAGCAGGCATCACGCCCCCGGGTAAAAGCCCAGCGGCCCTTTATAGGGGCTCTTTGGACTCTGTCCTGGCGCCGTTGTCGCCAGGCTCATGTTGGACATCAGTCCTGGCGTCATAGGCGCCAGGTTCATAAGGGGAAGTGTTTGGTGCACTTACCTGAAGCAGACCATGCTGCATACTCACCTGATGCAGACCATGCTGCATGAAGAACCAAGCCGAATGAGGCTTAGGAGGGACTATTTTTCTGACGGAACTATTTTGTTACTTGGGTGGGGCTGTGGAAGAATACTCACGTGGAACTTCTTCCAAGGCTATTTAAGCCACGTCCGGATAGCCACACGTGCTTCGCGTTGTTCTGCATCCCAGCAGCTGAACGCTCACCGTGTCAGCTCCTGCACCTGGACTCCAGCCACGCCCGCCTCGAACCTGGAACACCTGTAAGGAAAGAAGAGAAGAGAAAGGTGAAAACCAAGAACTTATTCAACCTTCTTTCCTGCATCCGCAATCTTCACGCCAGCATTCCTGAAGGAAGACTTCCATTTAAAAGCACCGCGTTGCTCGCTGCAGTGCCACGCTTCACTCACCTGTTCCTGAGACGCCGCCCGGCTCCATCGCGGCTCTCAGCACCGGTCGCCACATCCCTGCACCTAGGGGAGAGAAGAAGAGACAAAAGGTGAGCAAGGGAATGTCAAGCCTCGCACACGCTTCATGGAAGCCCGGGCTTTACCTTACAAACACCGTAATCCAGGTGTCCCGGTGTGTACTAAACAAAGTGTTCCACGTTCTCAGCCCGGCGCCTGGAAATTGGCATGGCAACGCTGGAAGCCTGTTTTCCGTCACATGACACGTTCGACTCGAGCGTGGTTGCCGGTTCATGTGACTTAAGCACCTCCCACTGCAGTCTCGGTGCTTCTGAATTTCGTTTCGAACAGTTAGCGCTTCCCTTGCTTGGTCCCTTGTTAACCCTTGCTCCTGTTCTCTCGTTCTTGCTCCTGTTCCTACCCGCACTCCTTCCTTCCTTGCCTTTCTACTGCCTTCCTCCTGCCGACTACGGAACTCCAAACGGACTGCCTCAGGACACGTTTTTGCCATTGTTTGCTGTCCGCCCCCTGCCGACTACGGAACTCTGAACGGACTGCAATTGGACACGTCCTGCTTTCTGCTGCCCGCATCCTGCCGACTACGGAACTCATACGGATTGCTTTCGAACTTTCTGCCAAGACCCACAAAACCAATCAGTGACTTTTTTGACTTCGGCACACGGACTAGAGACTTCTTTGGTGTGCCTGAAGTCTAGAGGCGTCCTCGTGCCGTCGGGAATAGCCAGTTGGGTTTTCAGCATTTGGAATTGCTTGAACATTTCTTCCAGCGCATCGTTTGATCTACAACACCTAGACAGGAAGCTATTGCACAGACTTCAACCTCCCTGGTTGCTTCCGTATCCTGCGGTCATCAGGTCAGTGGTAACTTCAGTTACTATATGGTTACACTTGTTTTCCAATTGGTCTTGTTGTTTAGTGACGGTAACCGTTTGTTGTTAAACCATTGTTTGTAACAGCGGAACCGCAGAATCCCGAAATCCAGGCCTGCACCTCCTGCGTCTCGTCTTGCATCCTGTCTTTCATGGAATGGATCCCTCAGCTTGTCTATTTGATTATTCAAGTTAGAGGGGTACATTGTAGGGAAGACCTCTTCGGCTACACGACGGGGCAAGTCACGGCCGGACATAACAGGGAACACAAGAGGAAAGCCGAATTTCCAGCCGTATTACTTACCGGCTTTTCTTGGTGAACCATTCCACTTCTCGGGTCGGTGCCTCATCTTTGGCAGGTACCGCACCCCGGCCCCTATGGGGAAAGGACAAAAGACATTACTGGGGAATTATAAAGACATTTAGAGGGGTCGCCCTCAGCACTAACTCACCTGATTTTACCACCGGCAATTTAACCCCTCAACGCATCGCCTTCGTTCTGCACCTGAAATAAAGGACAGATCACAGGTTAGGAAAAAACAACATAAAGGAGGCTCACACTTGAACTTTTGCATCTTCATGCTTACGGCGTATCGCTCAGAAAGTCAAGTGGATTTGCCAGCGCCATTCTGAAAACCGGTGAAGTAACTGGACGAACGCGCGCCCCTGCACCAGAAGCAGTATGGAGAGTTCATCCTTCCAAACCATAAGGTGAGCTTAAACCGGGGGTTTTGGAGGAAGTCAGAGAAGAACGAAAGGGGAAAGGGGGGAGCAAGCACACTATTCAGCAGACAGTTAATCCCCTTTCTCATCTGCAGAAGGATATTCCTACAGGCCAGACAAGCAAGATTTGGGGGTCCTGTTCAATCGATGGTCCGAATTCTGCGCATCACGCTTGAAGAGGCCACAGCAACCCAGACCAGCGCCTCCGTGGGAGCCAGGTGAGTGTTACAACTACCACCTACCCCTCATTTTGCACCTCTATAAAATCCTACCTCTTCCATTCACCCCCCTAGCTTCTTTCCACTTCCCCCTTCTCCATTGAATCCTCCTCCTCCTTCACCTTCTAACCCTCCTCTCTCACTTCAGTCCCCCTCCACATGCACTTAACCTCACCAATAATGTAAATTGTTCCCTGTGAAGCCCGGCTGTGGTGTAAAGGGTGGTGTGTTCGTGGCAATAAGCTGTTAGGCTGCTGTGGCTCTGGACTCATCTCTACATGCTTGAAACTGTCAGTTTGTCAGTTTGTCAGTTTGGAAATCGATTGTATATTATGCGGGCGGAATCGTGAATAGAGAAGTGGAGCTCGAACTACAAACAGGAGCGTCCTTTCATCACGTTTCAGCAATCCGCATTTGCCTATCCCTTTAAGGCTGACGGAGAGTTAAGTCACGCCCTCTTGGACAATCAGGAAGTAAAAACAACACACCCAGCCCTCGCGGCGTGAAGCCCGGCTGTGGTGTAAAGGGCGGTGTGTTCGTGGTAATAAGCTGTTAGGCTGCTGTTTGGCTCTGGTGGCGCTGGTAGTCGAATTCAACAGGAAAACAGCTGCACGCCATCCGAGTGCCCAGGAGGGTTGTGATCTTTTCCCTACACCATCCAGCGAGGAGTGCAAAGGTTTCCGTGTCTTGACTCCAGTGGAGGTATTCGCGCGCTAATCCTGCAACAAACTCTCCACTTTGGAACCTATTTATAAAGGTGAGCGATGAGTTTCCCCTTAAGAGTAACTTTCATAGCTTGCGAGTCACCATTACTGTCTGTTGTTTTCTGCTCAGTATCATACTTGTGACTGTGGAGTATTAACTGCACGCCTTATCTATTCATCTTGTGAAGCTTTAACATTAATCGACTGTGACTGCGGGGTAAGACCCTTTGAGCAGTCGGGTAAATCCACACACTTTGATCAAATAAGTGATTGCGCATCTGGAAGAGCAAACGTGGTTGCACTGTTTGAGCTTTCATTATTCTATCCAACTGTGTCTGCCGGAGAAAAACCCTTTGAGCAGTTGGCTATAATTTTATAATTTTATTTCATGAATTGGTTCAAATAATTTGCCATCTGGGCCAATCTTCAACGCAACTTGCTCTTTCTGTCAAGGGGTGATTGGAAGAATTAATGGTGTTTAAGAGCTACACTTTAAAAACAAACATGTGTGCACCATCGGAATCCCTGGAAAGTTCTGCTTAGCCGCGGTTTGCTGTTCAACCCATTGTGGACTTGGCTACTTCGTTACAACATTATTTTTGAAAGAATATATTTCGGCATCCACAGGGTAAACAACCACCATAGAATGACTCTAAAAAGACCTTTTAAGCCTTATACTGAGTTTACAACATGTATATTTCTTGTTTTTCCTTGTTTAGGCACTGCACAAATCAATTTGGAGGCGTTATTATTTAACTGTGATCGCGCGCGCACCCGTGGAAGCCTCGGAAAGTCCCGCTTAGCCCCTTTACCATGCTTTTCACGGTTCGCGGCTGAGTTGTGGTACGACTCGGCTTCGTCTGACTTACTGGGTACTGTTTGTTGTGATTAGTGTCTACCCTCATTCAATAATGAAATGGGGCATAACGTCTTTGAAATCGAGCATGCCTGTAGTGACGGCTGCCCATTGAACTAACGGTGCGGGTTCCGTGTTAAACTCGCCACAATGCCCCATAAAAAGAACTCGTCTAAGTTCGACACCACGCATGGCTACTCTAAAGGTCAAACCCAGTAGAAAGGCTGAAATACTATTGGGAATGGACATTCAGCCTTTCTGCCGAGACCTAAGCCATTTGGAATCCATTTATTTGGATAATCAAAATACGCCAAGTGTGTCATCTTGTCCGGCATCAAATCTAGTTGATCTAAATAGATACCCTTCAAATGGTCCTTCACATGGTCCCTCTAGCAAAAAGGTCATAGAGATGTGATAACAATAGAGTGCCAGGTAACTCATGCCTCGACGGCCGCTCCCATGGTAATTTTTGCAAAAGAAAATGTGTTGTTAACGGATAGCATCTTGCTTAAAAATGTGCTAACCGCCCCTAGTGCTATTGTTGATAAAGTATCTGTTTTGAGTGGTCTGTCTAATGATGATATTTCTAATTCCAAATTGTCCAAAATAATTTATTCTGGTGATATGGCTGTCATTGATTTAGACAGGAATGCCTCTTGTTTTTCTGTGTCAAAATCTCCAATATCAGTGATATGGACCCAGTGGAGAAATTGTCCTTTTTAGCACCAACTCCAAGGAAAGCCGCAGCTAATCATTTGTTCTCGGTTGAACCGGTAGAAAACACAAATGGCTTAACTGAAATTGCACTTACATCAATGAATAAAGCTGATGTGCTATCACATCAACTTAACCAGATGTTATCGTGGCAGCAGTCTACCACAAATAAAATAGAGATATATGGCGAATCACACATCTCACCTATTTTGAAAATTTCGGTCAGTACCCAAACTAGCCTGCTGCCAGAGGAGCCCTCACAGAAATTCCAAAGCATACTTTTCATACAGAAACCTATTATTGATATGGCTTGTGTTGCAAATGATTCTATTGTTGACTTACAAAAAAAACCAAACTATGCACTTTTTCAGGTATAAATTCAAATGAATTGGATTTGATTATTAAAAAAGGGCAGAATAAGGGTGAACTATCAAAGAAGCCTAAAAATAATAAAACCATGGCCAAGCGAACATCCCAAATTAAAAGTCAAAAATCTTACGCTTCCCTCAAGAGCAACTAAAACTGCATCTGAGGCTATTGTAAGAAAATATATGTTGCGTTCCCAAATGAAGAAGAACCAGGCCTCAAATGAAAAGAGCACCCCTGTACAATCTTGTAGTCCTTTGAATGCTTTGGTAAGTGCTGCCTCAGCAGTTTCTGCTGAGAATAGAGAAAAACAGAATAAGGATACAACTTCCCTCCCAGTGTTGGTGGATCAAGCCCTAATTGATCGCCGCAGAGAAATAAGACTCGCGGTGGATGAATATATGGCCTCCAAACCTGCCCTCCAGAGTCTGATTTTTCCGGCATGTGATACCAAAATAGTCTCGGTAAAATTGTGACTACAAACATGAATATGCCCAATTTTTCCCTCATTACATACTCCACAAATGGTACCATCTCAAGATCAACCAACACAGGCAGTGATAAAGACACAAATCCAAAGTAAGTGGAATGAACAGTTGGATCATATCACTCCAACTTTGGATATTGAAAACATGATCAAATTCACACTTCTGAGGTTCTTCTGTGACCGAAATGCCCTAAATGGAAAAGAATCTGGGTCCAAGGCCTCTGAGAACCGAAACCCAATAGATTTACAAAATCCTATGAAACAAAAAAATTCCATTCTCCTAACTAAACGGCCTGCAGTGCATTCACTCAATTTGATATGTCGCCCTGCTCCGGCTCCTCAGTACAATTTGAACAGAGCTTCGTTTCTATCCATATTTAGTGAAATTCCTGAACTTGACGACATCAGCACTATCAATATCGAGCAAGTACAATTCACGGATGCCTTAACACGTTCCTCTGTGATTTTGTGGATAAATTCCTGAGTTGTACTTAATACCATCTGAGCTGTTAAGTCCCAGTTGTATGACCTGGGATTTATAGTTTGTCTGGGTCGGGCACGCATGAGCACATCGCTTTAGAACCAGCTATGCATTTGACACAACAGCAAATAATCAAAAAACAGACCACATGTTCACATGACCGCAATTGCAACATAAAAGTGACACAGCCTTAGCATTTGGTTTCTCAGGAAAATGTCCTGTCATTGATTAGATGGAACTCCAGAGGATATAAGCATCTGTTAAACAATAAGACAATTAATTTACTGTCTTATGATATAATACTAATACAAGAATCGTGGCTCATTTCTGTTCCTTCAAAGAAATCTTTACACAAGATGAGAATCTTTAAAACCCAAGAGCATGTTCTCTCAGTCATATCCTCTTGAACCCAGCAGTCAAAGGTTTTGCGGGACGTCCAGTATCGGGTCTGTTAATTGCCATCAAGCAGAGCTCATCTCTAAAATCTGAACCTTGGTTTTTACCTACTCCGTTTGTGCAAATGTGTAAGATTACAAGTGATAGCAATCATTGTGCCCTAGTTAACGTGTACTGGAACCCTTTAGGCATCACGGATGATGGGTTTTTGGAGTCCATGAATAAGGCATTGGATCTTATAATTATGGATGGCAAAATTGACTCCTTCATCATAACAGGAGATTTTAACTTACATTGCTTGGGACCAAAACGGAAAACTGAATAGATACTATTAGCCAAATGGACAGGTTTTGTCGAGTCTAGAAACCTGTTTATGCTAAACAGAGCCTTTGCTACTGACATTCCTGCAAGGGCTACTTGGCATAGAGCCACCAGTAAGGGAATTATAGATTATATCTATGTGAATAAAAACATGTGGAATGTTGTAAAATCCTTTCAAGTTCTCTATACTGAGGCAAGTGATCATAACATGCTAAATTTGATATGGACATCCAAATTCGATACTACTCAAGGACAACCTCAATACATCAAGGGTACTATCACAGTAAATTCGGCAAGGAATAGATTAATTTGGACAGAGGCTTCATTGGAAGCATTTAGGTCATGTTATGATGCTCAGCTAAAGTGTGAAACTGTGGGGACTCAGGGCTCATTAGTAATCTATCACAAATTAATGCAGTTGTTTCAGCCAGCCTCTTCTAGACACAGCCCAAAAAAATTCCTCATCTCCATGCTTTTGATCATGAAGTAAAACATAAAAAATCACTGGTCCAGTCAGAAAGGAGGGTGGTTTATAAACTCCCCGCTGACCAAGAAACTCTTGCCTTGACTCAAATCAAAACTAAATATAGGAACTGGATGAGAGGCAAGAAGGCTAAACTTTATCAATGTGATGGCAGTAATATGTTAAAATCATTGGCTAGTAAAAATACTGCAGAATCCTGGAAAATTATAAATCAAGTAACTGCAGGTTACCAAGTAGCGGTTCAGACTAATGATGTGACTGAGAAGATGTGGGTTGAGTATTATTCAAATCTATAGTCTGCTCCAACATATGAATTAAGCCCATCTGAGCCCTTGAAGCATACTAAATTCCATCTAAGCTTTGATAAAGATGATATTATTTTTTTTTTGTTTTTTTGTTTTTTTGTTTTATTGGTTAAATTTCTTTTCAACCTTTAACAAAAGAAAGAAGATCCAAGTCCTTTTCCCCGGCCCCCCCATCATTATGTTTAATGTTTTAATGTGTGTCCGTCCTTTTAAGATTCCACGTTTCCGTCCTTTAGTCCCTTTAGGATCGATTCTATGAATCTTAGGGCTTCTAGGGTGGGGCCGATTTTTTGCACCATCATGATTCATTCCCAGTATTCCTCAGCCATTGTTGCATTGATGTTAACCACCCATTCGCCTAAGTATAGGCTCCTTTGGGCGCTTAATTGTGGACAAAAAAACAGCCAATGTTCCACTGTTTCCAACATCTCCGGATCATTACAGAAACGGCATCTTGCGTCTTCCACTAATATTTGTTTCCTTATCCATTGAACCTCTCTTGTTGGCAGGATGTTTAATCTGCATCTCATTAATAGATTCCTGTATTTTGAAGAGGGAAATCGGCGTAAGTAGGGGGGAGGTTCGTTCAGTCCTCTTTGTTCCCACGTAAAGTTGTGGCAGTTTGTGTTCTGCATTTTCCGATTTTCCGTGGAGATCCAGTCGTTTTCCTGCATGTTTTTCTTCGCTTTCTCAGGGTTTTCTTTTAGCGTTGCAATTTTGATGTGGTAATATTCCAATATTTTGCGACAGTTCGGTTTCCAAGCCTCAAAATGGAAGTCTTTCTTTTTTATCTCTTTTTTGGCTAGCAGTTCGAATGGAATGGACGGCCTATCGAGGATACACTTCCGGTATAAGGAAAGGGTCTTCCACAGGACCATTGACTCCATCGATTGTAATCTTAGTTCGTGTCTTATTGTCGAGACAGGGAGGCAATTCGGGAGCCTGAGTACCCTTCTCCAGAAAGATGCCTCTAGCACATCCCATATTTTCCAATGGAGATTTAGCAGGGATTCTGCTCTGTATGTTAAGCTTGCCACCACCTTTTGTTTGTAAAATGTGATTACTGGCAGCATTGAGAAGGATCCATAGCGTAGGTGGAGAGCTCGAGCCTGATTAGTTAGTTTTTTCAGCTTTGCTTTGATGGAATCTAATTGCCCTTGCTCATTGATGTTCTTATTGATTAGTACCCCCAGGTAAACTGTTGATATTATATATTTCATCACAAACGCTAGTTGCTCCAGGGCGCCTGGTCCGGACGGGCTGTCAGAAATGACAATGAAACAATTCCCGAATATATGGCCTGATATTCTATACATTATGTTCAAGAATATACTTGCATCACAAAAAATTCCGGTCTCATGGCAACATTCTATTACAATTCCAATCTATAAGAAAGGAGAGCGTGCAAGTCCTGCCAATTATAGACCCATTTCCCTGTTACATGCCCCTGGGAAAAATGTTTGCACTATAATTCTAAGAGACCTGAAGAACTGGTCAAAGGATTTTCTTAAGAGAGATCCTTTTCAATCTGGATTTGTTAGTGGGCTGGGTACATTACCAAATATGTTTGCTATTAACATGCTTAAATACCAGTATGCCACCCGGAAACAAAATCTATATTTAGCATTTATTGATTTTCGGACGGCTTTTGATTCAATCGATCGTGAATTACTATTTCGAAAATTAAAACTCTTTGGTTGTCCAGCGTCATTGTTAATGTTGATCATTCAGTTGCATTCGGAGACAACTATGCAGGTGAGATTATCCCTGGAGGGACTTTTGTCCTCATCATTCGGTACACATTTAGGCCTTAAACAAGGTTGCATCATGGCCTCTATTTTGTTCAATTTTTTTATATTGGACATGGGCAAATCTTTCCTCCAAGTTGTCTCTGATGCTCCGGAACTGGGTGGTCAGCGAATAGCCTGGCTTTTGTACGCTGATGATTTAGTTTTGATATCACAAACCCCAAAGGGACTTCAAAACCTATTAACAGCCTTATCCGTTTATGTTGAATTGAATCATCTAATAATAAATTTGGATAAATCTCAAATATTAATTTGCAAAAATCAAGGTAAAAACAAAATTAACAACTGTATTTGGTCTATTAGAAATGAGCCTTTGGAAATAGTATCAGAATATGAGTGTCTTGGGCTCACAATACACAATACTGTCACTGACAAGTCTTTCGTGATTAACATCTAGTCTAAACTCATAAGCCTGATTTCACAGGCTAAGATCTTAATCTTTAAATATGGGAAATTCACGTTGAAACACCTTCTTCTCTTCTATGAACAAAAGGTACTCCATGTTATGGTTTATGGAGTAGAATCGAAACTATATACTGATGACAAAATGTGGAACAAATTTGAGGCTAGTTTTTGGAAAAAGGTACTACATCTCCTGAACTGTACACCCATGCCAATTCTGCGATTTGAACAAGGCTTAAATTCATTGGCGTGCAGAGTCAAGTGGAGAATGTGCGCTTTCTTCAGAAAATGTCTACTGGGGTTGGAAAATAATAACATTTTGAGCACTGTTGCACATTATTTGTCTTCGTCAAATCATTTCTTCCCACTCACATGGCGCAAAAGTGTATTAAATATTATGGCCGAAGCTGACATAACACTAACACTCCTAATAGAAAATCCCTTACGAGCCAAGAAAAAGTTACATCAATGGTACTGGATAAAAAACAGAGAATCTTGTCTGAACTATAAAGATTTCAGTAATAACAACTTTGGTAACAAAAAATTAGGGCAAACTGCAGGATGTCTGTTGAAAAGCCTGTCGCCAATAATAAGGAACACATTCTTGCGCCTTAGACTGAACCTATGGTTAACTAGGGAAGTGCTTGCTAAACGTAATGTTATTTCAGCTGATATGAATTACTGTCGTTACTGTGAGATTGTAACTGAAAAAGAGACACTTCAACATCTGGTAGTATCTTGTGGCAAGTTTAATGAACAGCGGGTCAAGTTCTCTTCAAACCTGTTAGATCTGATTATTGAGCTAGATGAAAATCAGATCTGGAGTATACTAATCTCAAATACAACATTTTCTGTGATAAAAGCTCTAGTTCAGTTTCTAGAAAATGTTTTGCCTGGTGATATAAAGTTGTAACAACATTTTACAATTCTACAGTTCAATGGGAAAAGAAAATGTTTTTGTTGCTATTGTATATATTAATGTTTTAATCCTGAGTCTATTATAATACTAAGATGAAAAAGAAGGGAAATCTTGTTTTTTAAATCTTTGTGAAAATTGTAATTGTAATATGGAATAATTGTTTTGATTTTTGATTTACTCAGCTATATCCAAAGAAAAAAGAATTTATCCTTGTACTGTTTTCGGGTTTGATTCAATGTTATGTATTGCTTGTTGTAATTGCTTGTTCCTCATGTAAAGTGCTTTGGCTTAAAGCGCTATATAAATCTAAATAAATACAAAATACAAATATTTGGAAGCAAATGAAAATAACAGAATACAAAACCAACTGGTTTTCTAAGGATCTGTTAGACCTTAAGGCTAAGAAAAACAAACTCTATCACTCATGGCAAAATGATAAATCTCCAAGCAACTTAGAAGTGTATAAAATCACTGCTGCTGTTTTAAAAAAAGCAGTTATAACAGCTAAAAAGGAGGCTTTGAACGATAGAATTAATAATGCTAAATCCAACTCTAAGGAGCTCTTTAAAATTCTAAAAGAACAAACACACAGCATAGGACCTACACAACATCTGATTGTTAAAAATAAAGAATGGTGTACCGAAATCCAATCAGCCATGTCCAATAAATTAGAAATAATCAAAGAAATAATTGAGATTAAAAAACTCTCTCTGAACACAATAGGCCAGCAAGAAAAGATATATTGCCGGTCAGATAAGGCGAAAGATCCACCCACTTTTAGTTTTACTTCGATCTCTGAAGATGAATTAGCAAAAACCAACAGCCAACTTAAAAGCACAAGTTGCAAAGGAGACCCTTGTTATTCCATCATAATAAAAGAATGTCTACCTATTCTAATTCCTGCACAAACGAAATTTGTAAATGCCTCATTTCAGACAAATTTTGTGCCTGACAATTTAAAACATGCGTGGATCATGCCCCTTCTGAAAAAGCCTAACTATTGCCTGTTAACACCCTCCAATTATAGACCGATTACGAATACCACCTTTCTTTTGAAGATCTTAGATCGAGTCGCGTATAATCAAATATCGGTATTTTTGGAACAAAACCAAATCTTGCACAAATACCAATCAGGCTTTCGTACCAATCACGGTACTGACACAGCTCTTCTGGCCCTTAAATCTCACCGTATTCAAGGGATGGATAAGGGCCAGATTGCTCTCCGATGATCCTAGACCTCTCTGCAGCTTTTGACCTGGTGAACCATTCCATACTGTCCACCAGGTTAAGAGAGAGCGCATTCTTCTCTGAAGAGGCAATCCAATGGATATGCTCTTTCTTGAAAGGTAGACAAATAAGAGAGGCTAGTGAGTCGGCAGAAGCTGACCCTATGCCCCTACTGTATGGAGTTCCTCGGGGGCTTGCCCATGTATTTATAACATCTTTATGATCCCCTTCTTCCAGATGTTGGAGGAGGAGGGGATCATATTCGCTAATTACGCAGATGACACGCAATGCGTCCTACCCATCTCCTACCTACCCATACACCAAAAAGATGAAGCTCTCATACACCAAGAAGATGAAGCTCTTATACACCAAAAAGATGAAGCTCTCATACACCAAAAAGATGAAGCTCTCCTTCATCAGTAATATCCATCTTAAAATCCAAAACTGGAGGGTCTCCAATGGGCTGGCTCTGAACAGCACCAAAACCGAATTTCTACTGGTGGGCACTCCCAGTAAATTGGAAACATTGGGGGCTAATTTTAAGAACTTCATTTTGGATAACTGTGTCATTGAGATCCTGCATAAGGTTAAGACTCTAGGCGTGTACCTGGATAAACACATGAATATAAAGGCCCAGGTGAATAATCTCGTCTCTTCATCCTCATACTTCATTAAACTCTTCCGTCACCTACGTCCCCTGATTTCTGAGAGCAATGCAGAAACACTAGCAAGGGCCATTATTGGTTCAAAACTGGATTATGGCTGTAGCCTATTGGTGGGCATCCCACAGGCAGAGATTCAACGCCTCCAAGTGATCCAGAATGGGGCGGTGAGAGTGGTGAAGTGCCTAGGAAAAAGGGATCACGTCTCTGAAGCTAGAAGGAGCCTCCACTGGCTATCGATTGGGGCAAGAGTTTTGTTTAGGCTTCTTCTTACTACTCACAAATGCATCATGGGTCAAATGCCTTTGTATTTGAAGGAAGCCATCGTCTTACAAGACAATGCTAGGACATTAAGATCTGATAACACCAATACTCTTAAAGTCCCTCGTAGCAATTCTAACAGGGCAAGACAGGGCTCATTTGAAGTAGCAGCTCCTACCGCTTGGAACGCTCCATCGCCCCCCCTTAAGAACAATAGCCTCGACGGAACTGTTCAAGAAGCAGCTGAAGACATTGCTCTTTACATAGATGCTGCTGTAGCCTCACTTGCTTATGCCCTTCTTTAGTCCGAGTTCGTTATATTCTCCATTTAATTGCTGTATGTTTGTCTGCGCCCATCAGCCTACGGGTACCAGGCGCGCTTTATAAATGTTTTAACATAACATAACAAATCAATTAATTCCCCATTGAAATTCACGTTCAATATTGTTGCCATTTGAAATCAACAATTTTGTTGAGTGTTTCTACTAATTATAATCATTAAAGTATTGCCTTAAAAGAATTAGCCTCTGTGTACTGAAACCCGATATCTGTCTGTGTATTGAGTGCATTCCCTATGAATTCCTAAGTTATATTGTTATAATATTGTTTCGTCCTCATTGTATATGTTGGCCTATGCCCAGTCGCTTTGCGAGGAAATCCGTATTATAAGGTCGTGACCTCAAGTGAATCAAGCCTCCATTTTAGGTTAAAGCCGCCATTTTAGTTTATTGTACAAAGTCACCCTGTAGTCTAAAATGGACGTCTTGTGTGCTCTTGTTCTTGCCTTAACCCCTTCAACCTCTGTAGGAGAGTTAATGTCCAACCTGCCTTCAGGCTACATGTTAGGGTCATGTAGACCTTGTACTTTGTTGACCTTGGGATCAGGGGATTACTTGAATCAGCATTGTTAACCTACAAGTATACAAGAACAATAACGCTATCCAAATATGACATGCGAAACATTTGTTTGATCTGTATTAAAGCAATGTGTAAAGAGTGTAACGTTAAACTACAAAATAATAATATTTGTTAGTGAATGTATTAAAAAGTAAACCGCATGCACGAGATATGTAAATTAGGAACAAACATGGCCCGACCCTACCCCAGTACATGATTAACTTGCAGGAGGCTGGACATCATTATAATAAACTGTATAAATACGCTGATGTCCAGCTAGCAAATCCTGCTCACTGCTCACATTGAACCCTGCTGGTGGTCTCTGTGATGTATTGACAGCCAAATAGCTATTTGTGTACTTTGTTTTATAACTGTTCAGTTTTGTAATAAAGATTCTGGGAATCTTTACAAGCCTGTGTCGGTGTATTTTCCTCTTGCATGGTGTAAAAGCCTTAATATTGTATTTTCTGATTCCACAGATGGCGCCCGAATAGGGACCCTCAAGATCGACTTCGTCTCGTTGAAGGTTGGCTCGGCTATCGGACCGGGATCGGACGGTGCCAACAGAAACGGCCACTCTGGACGAGAAACGAATTCCTCGACAAAACTGCACGATCCGATCCCTGAACGGTGAGCTGTAGTCCGAAACGATGTTTTGACGAGGGTCCATATATCGAGGTGGGTAAATTTGCCGAAAATCAGCAGACACGTGGGTCCTTAGCATTGTCCTTAGTAACCCGATCGGGCCTCCCAGTCATTTGGTCATGTGAATCGTGGCCTGATTCTTAATTTAACCCTGACAATTTGAATTTGGCGCATTGTACTCGCGAGCACAATTACTGACCAGGTATCACCAGAACTTTGATATGCCTGGGAAATTGTCTGCCTGCTTTAGGGCATTATTCCGCAGCGACAGACAATCTTTGGAAGATAGCCGTCCCGCACCACAGGAGGGGTCACCGGCATGTACTATGTACTGTAAGAAAGCCTTTGGTAGAATAGCATTTAATGACATTTGGCACAGACAGACCAGACATAATTCTAATCTTCGGTGGCCAACCAATGGTAGTTTTGAAATCCCTCGTATAGAATATCTAGAGTCTGTATTAGTAAAGAAAAAGGCTAGACCTACAGCATTTGACGCATTGCATAGTTGGAAAACAGAAGCTTTGCAGCAACAAAAGAGTACAGAGAAACATATGCGTAGACATATGACAAGTGTCGAAAAGGCACGGTTATATGACCAAAATAAACAATTTGAGTCAGTTAGGAACACGGACAGGGCGTTCCAATTAGGCATTCAGAAAATCTACCCTTCAAAAGATTTTCATACTTCAGATGAATTGATTAATAAACTTTTGCATGAACGAAGGCCTGGTGCCTCTGCGCCACCTCCATACGTCCCTCCTCCTGGCGTTTTGCCTCTTCCCGTTATTATTCCCCCTCCTATAGTTCCTCCGGTCCCCACTGTTTGTTTTCCCTGTTGTTCTTCCAGCCATCGCTCCTTTGCCTGCCCCCTTGCCTCCACCTGTTGATATTCAGAATGTGCCTACTCTTCCTCTTCCAAGTGATTCTGCATCGCTTGTAGTAGACCAAGGAGCGAGACCAAGGGTTGTGACTCGTAATACTGTGTCCCCAGGAAAAAAGAATGAATTGATCGCTTGGGCTAAACATTGTATGGAGAAGGGTGAGCAAGCTGATGTTTTTTCCACACTCGAAAATTTAAAAGGAATTCCTGAGAAAAATGTTTTTATTGAAGGATTAGGGACTCATTTGAGTATAATGTGGAATAGATTAAACGATGTAGATTTCCCACAAGGGTTACGGGATTTGAACGCCTTAGCGTTGTCCAGAGATACTGCGGAGAAGGTATATGAGCATGTTGAGAGGATTTTTGATTATAGGAAGGAGTTGGAAGGGTTACAGAATGAGGAAGCAGATGGTGGTAGTTTAGGTATTATGTACTTACAGAAACGGTTTTCTCCGCGCCGTGAATTAAAAGGTGAGGTAGCGCGAATTTGTATAAAGGATGCGATAAAGTGGATTCCGGATATGTCGATAACTCCAGATGAAGTATATGACACATATAGTCAGTATACGTTAGAAATGCAAAAGAAGGTGATACAGGTGATGGTGGAATACCTGCAGAATGAGTGTGTAAAAATAAAGATTTGTTGTCCCGCAGAATTGTTGAGTGTTTATAAGAGAGCCTTTTCGATTGATACTTCTTCGACTGCCTTAGCGCTTGATTTGGCTCTGTTGCTCAGTAAGCGTTCGGAGCCACCTACTTCTCAGTTGCCTATGAGAGAGGTCACTCCGACATTTGTCCCGAAAGTTGAGATTGCGGCCGATGCTGCGCGAGGAATACTCGCGGGGGAAATTCCTGCACATTACGTATCGCAGTTTGTTCACGTCCCGTTTTCAAGACAGGAAGTGAACACCATAAAGCAATCTATTCCCGATGTAAGAAAGAATCCGACCGGGTTCTATAAAGAAATAGAGTCGGTCTTACAGTCGTCGGTATTCACCTTAAGTGATATTGATTTATTATTTCCCATATTCCTGCCAGTTGATTTATGGAAACAGATTAGGACTGTAGATGATGTACCTGGGTTAGGAGATACTTGGGATAACATGGCTAGGCTCGACAGAGAAAGACCAGCTGGCGAGCGACCGCCTCAAGTGATATTAACTTTGCCTGATAGGATTATTGTAAAATTGAAAATCATAGTTCCTGAAAAAAGAATCATTTGGGACAAGCTTACGGCCTGTGTCCAAGGAAATTCTGAGGGTGCTACTGATTTCTTCAATCGGTTTGAACAGGTATTTTCGGATTTCAGTGGACAAGACTTAGGCACAGAGTCAGGGAAAAGGCTGTTTGTCGACAAATTTGTATGTGGATTGTTGCCCGACATCCAGTTACAGATGATGTCTTCCGAAAGCGCTTGGCAGGCGAAATCTCAATCAGAAGTACTGCATTTGGCTCAGTACTATGAAAATCGTGTAAATAATGAAAAGGAAAAACTTGAGAAAAAAAAGGGTGACCTGAAAACAAAGGTCCTATTACAACAGTTTGTTAGAAACCCTGGAGGGGGTAGTCAATTTAGAGGTCAGTACTTTCCACAGGGAAGTACGCTCCTGGCTCCGGAAACCATTAACCAGTTTGCCTATTGTCGACAGGAAGGCCACTGATGCGCACAATGTCCGACCTTGCAGCAGAGGTCATTTGGGAACATGGGTAGATGATCCAGAGATCGCCCAGGTGCAGGGGTCCTGGTAGAGGCCAGTTTGCACCAGAATCACAGCAACCTCCTTCACAAGATAAGCAAGTATTGAATGTGGATAATAGAAACATTTTTGATCACCCTTCTGCCGCGTACCTCTCTGAAGAGCTTCCTCTTGGTAACATTCTTTTTTGCTTGCATTGCTCGAAGCAGGATTTGGAACCGATGCCTATTCCCGCTCATCAGGAAAGCCCCTACATTGAGATGGCGGTGAGAAATAGGAAGCATCTATTTTTAGAAGATACGGGAGCACAGCAATGTTCCATTGATCATTCACGGGTTCCAAATATTCCCCTGTCAGGGCAGTCCAACGTTTCCGTAGGGTTTTCAGGCACACCTGTAGTTTGTCCGGTCTCTTTGCCGGTACCGATAACACTGGGTCCCTTCATGGAACAGTGTCCATTTCTACTTACCACAAACTGTGGGGAGAATTTCTGGGGTTAAATTTGCTGAAGGCATTGCATGCAGTAATACACTGTTCTCCGGACGGAGTTCAGTTAACAATTTCACCCCAGCAACCACTCGCCTCTCAGTTTTTGACTCGACCTTTACCGCCAGAATTCAGTAATATTCCAGAAAGCTTATGGGCAATTGATGATGATGATGTGGGCATTCTTCAAATTGAACCTGTTAAAATTATTCTGAAACATGGAGTAAAATTGCCTCGCATCCCTCAATATAAGATCTCGGTTGAAGGCGAGCAGGCTTTGAAATGTATAGTTTCTGATTTTGTACATCGTGGAGTAATTGAGGAAATTACGGGTAGACTATGTAATAGCCCCATTTTGCCAGTATATAAAAAAGGTGATAATGCGATTCCCTTTAGTTTTATAATTGATTTACGTGCTATTAACAAAATTGTGGCTCCTCAATTTCCTATTGTACCTGATGTTACAACGATATTAACCAGGATTCCTTCTTCTGCCACTCATTTTAGCGTTGTTGATCTTAAAAACGCGTTTTTCAGTATTCCTGTACACAAGGATAGCAGGTATTTGTTCGTGTTTACCCTAGGTGGACGCTCATTCACATTTACTCGTGCACCACAAGGGTACACTGAGAGTCCAAGTATTTTTAGTAGGGCATTGAAAGAGCAGCTCGATACTCTCGAGCTGCCTCCTACTTGCATGTTACTACAGTATGTAGATGATCTCCTCTTGGCTGCTGATTCTGAGAGTGCCTGTAAAGAAGGCACTGTGTTGTTGCTTTGTCATCTAGCGAAACATGGCCACAAAGCTTCACTCAAAAAATTACAATATTGTTGTCAGGAGGTCGCCTATTTAGGCTATCTCCTGTCAAAGGAGGGAAGACAGTTGACACCTGAACGAATAAAGACTATTTCTGGCATGTCTGTCCCAAATACGCAGAAGGAAGTTAGAGCCCTGATAGGTATGGTTTCTTACTGTAGATTGTGGATCCCTAACTTTTCGTTAACGATTAAACCAATGCTGGCTTTGACAAAGAACGGTATTTCTGTGCCATTGCCATGGACTTTGGAACACCAGACAGCATTTGATTTGCTCAAATCCGCGCTGTGTTCAGCGCCGGTTTTAGGAACTCCGAATTATGACAAAGCCTTTGTGTTGTATGTTCATGAACGTGATGGATGTGGTTTGGCTGTGTTAACACAGGAACATGGAGGGAAGAATAGGCCATGCGGCTATTTTTCTCATCCGCCCTTGATCCTGTTGCATGCGCTTTGCCGAGATGTTTGAGAGCTGTTGCTGCTGCTGCTGCGTCTGTAAAACAGAGTTAGGGAATGGTCCTGGGTCATGCGTTAACCCTAATGCTACCTCACTCTGTAGATTTTTTATTGAATAGAACTCAACTGCAACACCTCACTTCCGCACGATTGACAAGATATGAACTAATCTTGTTTGCCCCCCACATTCAAATTCAGAGGTGTTGTGTATTAAATCCGGCTGAACTTTTACCTGTCCCGCAAGATACTGTTGATGGTGACAAAACGTCACACGATTGCCTTTATGTGACAGAACAAGAGACTAAAGGCAGAATCGATCTGAAAGACACGCCTTTGAATAGCACACAAGGAGAGCTATTTTGTGATGGCTCTTGTTTTAAACTTCCGAACGGTACATCCACGGCTGCTTATGCCGTCACTACTTTAAGCACGATTGTGGAAACCAAAAGAATTATGCATAATTCCGCACAGGCCGCAGAAATTATAGCGTTAACTCAAGCTTGTGAACTTTCTGAAGGGCTTACAGTAAAGGTATATACCAATAGTCAGTATGCTTTTGGGGTGGTTCACAACTTCGGTAGACTTTGGAAAGAACGAGGGTTCTTGACCTCGCACGGCACGAAAATTCAGCATGGCACTTTAATAGTGCGATTGCTTTCAGCACTCGCACTCCCTGTTCAGATAGCTATCATAAAATGTCCAGCACATCAAAAGGTTACAGATGATGTAGGAAAAGGGAATGCTTTCGCTGATCAGATAGCTGAACAAACTCCACTGGTTTTAGTTCAGAAATGTATGATGTAAGAGAAGCTGTAAATATTTGCACTTTGGGTGAAAGTATCGATTCTGTAAAAGACATTCAAGCAGATGCTACCATAGAGGAAACTAAGCGATGGATCGAGGGTGCAGGGAGACTGGATGATGATGGGTGTTGGGTGGACAATGTTGAAGGAAAATGGTTACTCCCTGACGTCTACATTACAATGATGGTTATTATGGCTCATGGTCCGACACATGTTTGTGCGCGTAAATTGACTAAAATGCTACACAGTGTATGGGCCAATGATAAGATTTTCAAAACTGCGGAGCGCTTTGTCCAAGGGTGCATGGTGTGCTTGCAGCACAATGTAGGAAAAGGGACCTCGACTCCTAGAGGAAGTTTCGCTCCACCTTCTGTTCCGTTTGAGGGTATTCACTTTGATTTTATTGAAATTAATCTTGCAACAATCTTAAATATGTGTCGGTTGTCATTTGTGCCTTTAGTAAGTGGGTTGAGGCCTTCCCGGTTAGAGATGCAACGGCTATAACAATGGCAAAAACTCTGTTGATAGAGTTTTTTCCTAGGTTCGGGCTGCCGAGAGTCATCTGGTCGGATAATGGGCCACACATTATGGCCGGACGCCTTACTGATCGTGTTGCTGTCGATGAGAACAAGCCCTCAAACTAAGACTGGGATCTCTCCCTTTGAGGTGATAATGGGGAGACCTGCTAATATTTGGGGTTTGCCAAAAAGCAGTTCGTTGCGGGACATAGAAAATGTGCTTCTTTCAGATTACTGTAACCAGTTGACTAAAAATCTGTTTTTAATTTATCACCAGGTGCGAGAGGCATTACCTGTACGGTACGAGGGTCCTGGTCACAGTCTATGACCGGGGGACTGGATCCTCACGAAGGTTTTTGAGAGGTCGTCTTGCCTTGCACCTCGGTGGAGGGGTCCCTACCAAGTCCTGCTAGTCACTCAGACTGCTGTGCGGGTAGCGGGTCGTAAGAACTGGATCCATGCAACGCACACCAAACGGATCCCACAGCCCGTGCCATACGATACAGAATACTCAGAATCCCTTCCCACTGCTGTAACTAACGTGCCTGAAACAGCAACAACTGACACGAGAGTATCGGAGACCGTTCCAGAATTCGCAAGGCCAGACAAAACGGCCATCTTGCCTTCGCACTCTTCTAACAATGGAACTTCCCGATCAATCCTTTTCTGATCCCATTTCCGTTCAATCGCCACCTCCAGGAGGAAGTGACGACACTTTGTTCTCACCAGAAACTATGAAATATAATTTACGTCCAAGGAAATAGACGTACAGCACGGTCTGACTGTGCGATTGAGAAAATCATTTGAAGGCTTGTCTTTTGGCCTGACTGTACGGAAGGATTCTGTTGGCTAAGGGTTGTGGGAAAGACATTAAGAAGACGCGCGACTGGAGTCGCAAGCAAACGAACAATTGGTGTTTTTCGATTGAAGACTACAATGCCTGCACCCGCTACCGCTCGTACCGAACTTTTAGATAAATATGTGACTAGCAGAGACAATGATCAAGCTTGTAAGGGGACCCCCAAAGTGTATTGTTGCCTTTTTGTAATAAAAACTGGATTTTTAGTAACTGTTGGTTTTGGGTTATGGTATCTGGAGGAAACATATCTGTTAGAGGACTTTTTACCTATTGAAAATGTATCTGTTATTCCCACTCCTTCCATGAAATTGCATACCTTATCACCTAGAGATTCTTCGCATAGACAGAACTATCAGAATAATGCCCCTTTGTTAATTATGAATGCCACTCATGCAATTTTAAATAGAACCAATTGCTGGATCTGTTCACATCTACCGCAACATGGGGATAAGGGGCTAGGTTGGTATATTCATCCTTTACCTTTGACAACTGTCTGTTACGCTTCTCTTAGAGCACTATTCTTTGGCCGATGGAATGACAGCATCTCAGGGAACTTTGATGATACAAATTTGAATAGTTTTGAAAAACATGTTTTGATGCCCCTGGGATGCTCGTTTTTTGCAAATAGAAGTAAGCCAAACGTTGCTTCTGTTAGGCCCTCTGATAGATCGTCTCATCCTTTTAAGTCTTTAATCTCTTTCAAAATGGCTCCTATAGGCAATAAGGATGCCACGCCTCCATCTTATTCTGTTAATCATAGCCCAGACTCAGTATCCTTCTGTATACAGAGGAATGGAACACGGTCAATGGGTAATTTTAGAAAGTGCGCCAACGTTGCGAATTTGACTAGTGAGAACAGACCTCTGTACGTAGGCGAACCTGTATATTTTGTTTGCGGTAATGTGGCATTTCCAAGGTTGCCCAGGGATTGGCAAGGAACCTGCTATTTAGGGATTCTGTTACCTGGGGTATTTATTGCCAGTACTGCAGAAATTTTGAAAACTTGTCCACAACGAGGTGTAAAAGGGGATACTCCAGCCCAACCTCTAGGGGACATTATGAAATCCTGTGTGCCATTTTTTGGGCAAATTACGAATTCAGAAGATATCAGGGGACTAGCGAGAGTATTGTAGAGAACCATCAACCGGACCACTGACATACTCTATAATATGACTTTAGAACAGAAAGCGATAAGATTAGTGGCTCTTCAGAACCGGATGGCATTAGATTTCATTCTGGATGAGCGTGGAGGAGTATGTAAATTAGTGGGATCCGCTTGCTGCGTTTACGTACCAGACTCCTCTCCAACAATCTTTAGAGCTATCCAAAATCTACATGTTCTTAGTTCGAAGTGCATGTTCCTGAGGGAAACTGGGAACTTAGTGCATGGTTTTGGGACCTCCTACGATCGTGGGGATGGAAGTTGTTTTCGGCCCTGCTGATTCTCTTGGGAAGTTTTCTATTCCTTTGTTGTTGTATACAGTGTCTACCTGGTATATGTTCAGTATTAGGAGGGTGTTGCGTGCAAGCAACAAGTGTATTAGGGCATAAAATATATGCCCCAGATAAGGTTTCCAAAGAGTTTTTGTTGAAAGAAACTCTAGTGTCTGATCTAATGTCAATAGATATGTCCGACAATGATTTGGGATGTATAGACATTGAAATGTGGAGTTAATCGCAAAACGATTGAAGGTAGTTTAGCGCTTGGCATAGGCCAAAAGGAGGGTTTGTTAGAACTGATATAATATTGTTTCGTCCTCATTGTATATGTTGGCTTATGCCCAGTCACTTTGCGAGGAAATCCGTATTACAAGGTCGTGACCTCAAGTGAATCAAGCCTCCATTTTAGGTTAAAGCCGCTATTTTAGTTTATTGTACAAAGTGACCCTGTAGTCTAAAATGGCCGTCTCGTGTGCTCTTGTTCTTGCCTTAACCTCTTCAACCTCTGTAGGAGAGTTAATGTCCAACCTGCCTTCAGGGTACATGTTAGGGACATGAAGACCTTGTCCTTTGTTGACCTCGGGATCAGAGGATTACTTGAATCAGCATTGTTAACCTACAAGTATACAAGAACAATAACGCTATCCAAATATGACATGCAAAACATCTGTTTGACCTGTATTAAAGCAATGTGTAAAGAGTGTAAAGTTAAACCCAGAGAATAACAGTGTTTGTTAGCAAATGTATTAAAAAGTAAACCGCATGCACGAGATATGTAAATTAGGAACAAACCTGGTGCGACCCTAGCCCAGTACATGATTAACTTGCAGGAGGATGGACATTATTATAATAAACTGTATAAATACGCTGATGTCCAGCTAGCAAATACCGCTCACTGCTCACATTGAACCCTGCTGGTGGTCTCTGTGATGTATTGACAGCCAAATAGCTATTTGTGTACTTTGTTTTATAACTGTTCAGTTTTGTAATAAAGATTTTGGGAATCTTTACGAGCCCGTGTCGGTGTATTTTCCTCTTGCATGGTGTAAAAGCCTTAATATTGTATTTTCTGATTCCACAGTATCTGTCCCATTGAAATATCCCAAACTGTAGTCCCATTGAGAGTGACCCATCTTGCTAGCATCCTATCTGTTATGTGCCTTTTTCCTTGTCCTTAAATCCCTTTCCTTAGCTGCCTGTCAACACAAATTCTGTGTAAAAACTAATTTCCATTTGCTGTGTGTATTTTTCTGTCACCCAACATCGATTTTCCTACCTTGTTGTTTTATGTTGCCCTGGTGTACTGAGCAGTAGTCTTTAAGCTTCCCTATCTCCTAAAGTATAGCAACACGAATTTCCACTCTAGCTGTCTCACCGTAGTTGTGAGTTGCTGTGCGAGTAATCCTTCAAATCCGATTCTGCCGTTTTGCTCTAAAATCAGGATTTCATTTTCTTTTCTGACTTCGCATCTTAGGGTGGGGGACTGTATTCCAAATCCGTTTTTTTTCTCATTATCCTTACTGCTTGCCACTGTCTTCCATCCAAAGGGAATTAAGTTTGCTGATGTTTATGGGTGAGTGTTGTCTTTCCTGTTTTTTCATTAAAGCTCCATGTGAGCTCTGTTAGGATTTTGCACCTATTGTTCTGTAGGAATCATTACATGTGTGTTGCCACAATATTGATGGTTGCTGTGAAAGTGTATTTTGAATATTTTTCCTTTTCCATTAAATAATTAATAAAAATCTTATTGATACCCACCGGCCTGGTTCCTAGTCCATTGTGACACGGGGTGTTGGTGAAGGTGGGTGCGAGATGGGTTGGAGGCCTTCTCAAAACAAATAGGTGCTTTATTAAAGATAAAAAGCATGTTTATTGTGCGCCACATTCATTGTCAAGGTGAGCAGTCCCTGGCTGGGGTGTGCCGTGTTATAAAACCGTGGCAAGACCTCTGTGTAATCAGGCTTGTTTGTGAGTGTGCAAGCATCAGTCCGATGTCTGCTTTATTACATTGAGAATATTCTTTGTGCCTGTCTGGTTACTTGGTGTGCGACCTATATTGGTAATCCCTTCTAGCACAAGAGACGCTTTAAGGTGCTAGAGCACTGAGATAGTCGAGGGTCAGCTAGTGAAGTACTGAACTCACCAACAGCAAGTTCAATGGAGTGAGCGGATGTAGGAGAGAGTGTTTGATGGTGCCCTTGACCTGGGTCGTGTTTGGTGATCGATGAAGTGGGGGGTTAGAGTAGTGAGGGACACATATAGAGAAGTGAACATGAGAGTGATGTCACAAGCAGCGCACATATCTGTCAATGGGTAAAGCCTCCCTTCTTCAAAATGGAGGTACTAGGGCGGTCTCTCTATCCATGAAAGGTAGCATGGAATCAGCAGTAGCATGTTGATAAGATGTTGTGGCCCGCAACCTGCACACACTATCTTGTGCATGGCAAGTGCTGTAGTGTTCTCACAGTTACAGTGTACATTTTTACCACTGTGTGTAACTTTAAAACTACATTTCTGTTTGAAAACATCTACTCTATTAATACCTTGCTGTCACACAAATACTGTCAATACACACAACCTGTATACAAATTAAAACAGCAACTTTCCATGCGGAACTAATGCCCTAAAAATCATTATAACTTGAGTACACACAGAGACTATTACTAAACTGAATGCTTAAGACTGTTGACTACTGTTCTCTGGAAAGCTAGGGGGATACGGGCCAGGCTAGGCTATAACCTCATCATTGGTGCCTTTTTATTTATTTGCAGCGGTCTAGTAATGATTAAGCTCCTTGTGTGGAGACAAACGTTATATATGTTTCCAGAGCACAGACAAACTCAGGTGAGCTGCTGCACGGGTGACAGCCTGGGCACATACTCAGCTCTCAGGGGTTGGAGGGGGGTGGGGGGGGTTAATTCCGAGGTTTAGCGGCACAGTGGGGGAAGCTAGATCCACCTGCTCACCTTCTCACGGTGGGCACTAGGAGCCTGTCCGAGTAGGGGGTCCCGGTGGGTCTCATGGAGTGGACCTTCGTGATCCTTTGTGTGAGGTAAGGGGGTGCTTGCCATTTTTAGATATGTCTTGTTTACAATTGGGAATTATGTAACTAATTATAAGAATGCTTGTTTGTGTCTGTTTTTGTCACTTTCTCTTCTCTCTTTTCCATCTTGTGTTACATTTCCTTTGAGATTAGCAGAAATATATTTAGCCAGCCTCTCTTGGCCTTCTTCCTGCTCCCACCTCTGAGGCTAAAAACCTTGAGGTCATCTTTGACTCCACACTCTCCATCTCTCCTCACATCTCTGACATCTCTAAGGAGTCACACTACCAGCTGCACCTCCTCAGAGGTATTCTTCCTTTCCTCTCCTCCCCCCCGAAGCTCACTGTCTCCAGAGCTCTGGTTCTCTCTAGGATAGACTACTGGAACATCATTTTTCTAAATCTTCCTGCCTCTACCCTCTGCCCTCTGCAACTCATCCAAAACAGGACTGCAAGACTGGTCCTGTAACGGTTTTATAACACGGCACACTCCAGCCAGGGACTTCTTCCACTGACACATTTAAAACCTGGATTCTTGGTTTGAGTAGGCCCCCAACCCATCTCATACCCATATTGACAAATGGCCTGTGTCGCAATGGACTATGAACCAGGCTGATGTGTAACAGTGACATATTTATTAATTTTATGGTTCAATAAAAAATCAGGGCAAAATCATACAATAGGGCAGCAGCCACCACTGTTGTGGCAGTACAAATGCACCAATCCTACAACACAGCTAATTGAACTTCCTAACATAACCCACATAAACCTTTAATAGAAAACAGAAGCAAAATCACTTTTCTTAAAAATAACAGATAGCACAGAGGTTATGCACTCCCCCTGCAAAACTTCCCCAAACAGCTGCTTGTGAAATTATTTGTGGATGGAAAGTAGTGGCAAGGAGTCAGTATGAAGAGGTAACAATTGATTTTTTAATTCAACCCACCACCCCTAGATGGGAGGCCAGAAACCAAATTGAAAACCTTATGTAGGAGCAAAATGGCATACTCAGATTTTACCTGTTACTTGGACATCAGTTTACAATTGCAGTGGGTAGCTAGGACAGAAATGTGTGTGGCTGCACTTAAGTGATAAGGAAGCTTACATAATGAACATGGCACCAATGCAATGTGACCATAGGTAAGAAAATCGATTTTGGGAAAAAAGACAGAATGCAAAAGTAACACACGCGGCTGAATGTCAATTCTTTTCTACACAGAACTGGTGATGACAGGCAGCCACACAAAAGGGCTGAACTGTCAAAATCAAAAATCGGCTTTGAGGATTAGAAACACACGCACATGACAGGATTCTGAGGAAAAGGGATTACTTTTAATAGGATGATGGTTTTGGTTTTTCTATGGGAAGAATGCAAATCAGAATTTATAGAAGAGCACACAGCACATGAAAATTTGTTTTTGTGAAACAAAGCCTATTTCTGTTGAGACTATGTTTTAATGACTATAGTTAGTTAAAACACTCGACAAAATTGTTGATTTCGAATGGCAACAATAATGAACATGAATTTTCAATATGGAAATTAATTGATTTACTTCAAATGATACTAGGGACTTACACAGATACTGAAAGAATTATTTAAAAAAGAACACGCTAACAGGCATAGGCTAACACAGACTCTTCTATGCAAAAGGTGAACAGATGATACTTGCAATTTGGGATTTTACTGGGATTTCAATGGGATTTGAATAGGATGCAAGGGTCAAAAGATCGGGATATGCAATTTGGGTACTGGGTGATGTGATACTTACAAGGGAAGCTGGAGTTTGGGAATTTGGACAGCCATTGAGGTCTCTGGACAGCGGGGCAAAGGAATCTGGTCACTGGGACAGCAGGGCCAAGAGATGAAGTCACTGGGACAGCTGGGCTCTCCTGGATGGGATTAGCTGGGCAAGGTCTGGTCACTGTGGACAGCTGGATGGGTCAGATGGGCAAGGTCTGGTCACTGGACTCTCCTAGATGGAATCAGCTGCCTTTCCTCCTTTCTCCCTGGATGCTTGTGTATGGCTTGATCTGTCTGGGTGGTTTTACCTGGATGGGATCTCTGCTTTCCTGGATCGTGAATGGATTTCAGTGGCTTCTTTTTTGTGTTTCTCTGTCTCCCCATCATATAGCCAAATTGACATCATAACATTTTACAATCTGTGGGGGAGGCTACTGGTTTTCCCACCTCTTTGCTTCTGCTTTCTCTCCTCCTCTCCCTTGCTGAACTTCTGGCTGAAACCGAAACTGCACTGGTCACCTGGCTACCCTATGTTCTTGTGCCCAGGTCCACTCCCTGCCAGTTGCACACCTGCACACCTGCACTGCCCCCCTGGCATCCCTTGCACTCTGAGGCCGTTTCTGTATCCCTACAGCCCCTACCAGAACTTGACATCTGATGTCTGCACTTGCACTGCACCTGGCACCAGCTGACTGCATTTATTATTTATTGTTCTTATTTATGGTTTTATTTTATTTATTTACTGTTTATCCTATGTACTGTACTTCCCCTCCCCTTTCCCCCTCGCACTTTTCCTTCCCCCGCTCCCCTGCACTTGCGCAATCTCAATGTCACCTGGCCATACCATATCATATCGTATGCATCAAATATATATATATATATATACACATATATATAATATATGTATATATATATATATATATATATATATATATATATATATATATATATACATATATATATGTGTGTATATATATGTGTGTGTATATATATATATACATGCAAAAAAAAGTATATGGCCCACTCTGAATTTCTTTTGCAAATTTTGGTGAAATTTGGTGCAGGGGGGGCAAAGTCATAGGGGGGTCCCAAAATATATTTTTTCCATAGACATAATGTGAAAAAACTTTGCACACGCCTACAGCTCAAACCGCTGGACGGATTTTCACCAAATTAGCAGCAGGAACGGCAGCTTAGTCCCAAACGCATGCTTTTGTTAATTTGGTGTAAATCCGCCCAGTATTATTTTTTTAAATGACCAAAACTTAAGGCAATCTTGGGGAGTGTGTTGGTATGCAGAAGTGCTTGGGGAGGGTTGGCGAGTAAGAGATGGGTCAAATACTTTATTTGTTGAGGAGGCAGGTGCCCACTGATGTATTTGCCATGCCTGCAGTCTTTGCAGCTGTCTGCGGACATAATAAATTCACTACTAACTATTTTACTTTAGTATGATGTTGGTTTTGGGTTGTTAGTAGAGGATTGATTGTAATTACTATCCGCTATAAACAGCCCACATACCACAGTTAAAATGTTTGGTAATATAGGTGTGTTATGCTGCAGTGGTTGTGGCCAGGGCCTACAGTCTTGGGTGCATGGTCAAAGGCCCTAGGCCCTAGGCATGCACCCAAGACTTTAGGCCCTGGCCACAACCACCGCAGCATAACACAGCCATAGAATCAAACACCCTTCAAATAGCCACAACCCAAAGGTTTGTGTACTGTTTCATTTGTAGAGTTTGTATTTGAGGTTTTGGCTAGGGTATGCAGTTAAGATGGTAGAGTTTGTAACAAGGACTGCAGTGTTTGTAAGTCTATTTATTTTATACCTACTGGTTGAGTTTTTTGTGGTTGTATGCAGTTTTTTTCATGACATGGGTAACTGGATCAGACATACTTTTTCGATCTCTGTGATAAAAGAAAAGATCATATGTTAGAGTAGGTAGTTCATAATGAATTATTGCATTGCATAATAGACATTTCTGTATTTTTTTTACCCTCATATTTAGTATTTTACAAGTACCATAGTTCGAACCAGTGTACTGCGCAATTTGCTCAGTTTCTGTGTTTGTTTTCTAAATCATTGGGTCTATGGGAAAAAATATCCAGGCTGTTGGCTTGTTGCAGATTTTTGAGGCAATTAGATACCTGTTGGCATATTCTAACTGTATATTTCTTGTTTGATTTTAGTGGTATTTATTTATCTGTTTGCTTGTTGCAGATTTTTTGGGTCAGTTAGATACCTGTTGGCGTATTCTAACTGTATATTTCTTGTTTGATTTAGTGGTATTTATTTATCTGTTTGCTTGTTGCAGAATCTTGTGGCAGTTAGATACATGTTGGTATACTCTAACTGTTCACAGTTTTGAAGTTGAAGTTTTGTTTATGTTCATACATAGATTACATATTAAATTTTGGTTTTAAGAATATTAAGTAAGCATTTACAAGATTCGTTGGCAATTTCTGCTTTAGAGTAATGGTACTTTCATTATATTCGAACCATCCACAATTCTTTTTTATATATGCAGTGTAGTGACCTGCATTGGTTGTGGCTCCTGCGTGGTAGATTATACCTACTGTTGTGAAGGTTTTCTTACCAAGTGATACTTGACCATGTGTGAATCCAGTCAGCTTACAGTTGTTTTTGGTACCATATACATTGTAACATAAAAGCATTACTATTGCGTATTTACTATGTGTCTGTATTAGTAAGGTGGAGTGATTATCTGAATTGCAGGTAGTACATAATCTGGCACGGTTTGCATTTTGTACAAGTTGCTAAAATGGAATGGATGCACAGTTAGGTATGGATGCCTCATCACTAGTTGGCCGCCGGCGCTAATAGCCCCACCGGTTAGTGCCCATTCCCCATTAGGCCCATTCGGTAATTCCTCATTCCCCATTGGGCCCAATGGGGAAAATTCGGGCTATTACCACCGGCAGATTTCATGCCGGTGGCAATAGCGCCGAAAATCGGCAATTTTGCCGCGGATTTTCCCCCAGGTGAGAGCTTGACCATGATCTGGCGGACCCTTAAATACAGCAGTAATAGCGCTACCGCCGCATTTAAGGGTTACCGCCAAACTCGTGATGAGGTCCAAAGTATGGAACTGGTAAGGGGAAGCACTAATGCTGCATCTAGTGGTAACAGGTTAATACAATTGTTTGTTCTACAATACTAAAATGCTAGTGTGTTTGAGTAACAGTTAGAACATTATGTTAGTATTATACTTATTTTTATTTATTTTATTTTACATTTTTAAAGCGCTCACACAGCCTGTGTGATTATTTTATCTTAGTTGCATATTTATAATGCGCTTAAACACCAATAGGTTTCTGTGCGAGGACAGGGGATTGAACCTGTGTTGCTTCGTGTTGTCTTGCTCCAAGGCACACACGTTGCCGCTGACCTATGCTCCCGGGATGTATCGTATTCCTACTAGAGCTGTACATGCGCTGTGTAGAAAATATTCATACCTGTAGTCTGTGTTCATGCATGTGGATGTGCATGAATCTGCAAGTAGAAGTCTTGGGGAGTTTTATAGTAGTTGTTGCTGTAGGTCCTTTGCAGTCACAGCCGAATTGTGCAGAGAGTGATCAATAGTACATCTAAAAGGCTGATCTGTGATCATAGAGTTAGATGATAGAGTTAGAGATAGAGTTAGATGTAGAGTTCTTGGATGTGATTAGCAGATGATTTAGTGAGTTAGATGATAGAGTTAGAGATAGAGTTAAATGTAGAGTTTTGGATGTGATTAGTGGATGATTGTGTGACTGCTTAACAGTAGCCAATGAGGGAATGGTGCAGAGAGTGAAGGGGAAAGGGTAGAAGGGCAGCCCCATTGTTACGCGCTCCATGGACACTGCGGTTGTCCGCGGACTGGGCGTGCCACATCCAGGGTTTCTCAGCAAATCCAGCATGGAAAAGGGACTGTAGGGATCAGCCAATCAGATGTTGAGGTTGTGGTTTGTGTTAAATGAGGCTGTGTGCAGTGAAGATGGCAGAGGTTGAGAAAGTCAGGGTGTTGGTGCTTGGAGATATGTTTGTTGATAGTTTGGAGCAGTATGCTAAATGTAGGAATGTGACAAAGTGCCCGGTTTTCATTTGCAGGCAATTTTGGAAGTATGTCAGGATATGGCTGGGCTCAATAGTCCAGATGTAGTTGTCCTGCACTGTGGTGCTATGCATTTGGGCTATGTCAGTGCCCCTAGTTTGTTGCAAGATCTGCAAAATTTGTTTCAGGCAATCATGAAGTCCTTCCAAATGCCAAGGTTCTTTTTTCTGCTTTGTTAGCTAGGGCAGTATGGGACAATAGTTTAGTTTTTTGTCCTCAGCAAAATATTGCTAGGTGTGCAATCAACCGAGGCATGTTTGCTTTCATGCTTAGAGCTGGTATGTTCTTTTGTAATAATGAGAACATTGATTCTGATAATGTTGTTTATTGTAAAGAAGATGGCATTTCTTTATCTTTTATGGGAAATTCCATGCTGTTTTGGAACATAGGGGTTGCTTTGCAGAAGCTAATGTGAAGATTTTTGGAGGAAAATAAGAAAATAAAAACAAAAATACAAAATAAAAGGTGTTTTTGAAGCATCTGCAAAAAAAACAACAAAAAAAGGTTCTTTTCAGATTCAACCTCAAAGGAGAAATGGGGCACACTATTAAGATTTTTTAACTGTCCGCAGACAGCGTGGTTGCCCACGGACAGCGCGTATTACATACAGGGATTTTGGAGTTGAGAGGTATGCAAATGAGAATGAGCAGAGCAAGGGATTGGTTAAGAAGGTTCATGGGTGTGTTCTGTAAGGAGAGAGTTTGTCAGTAGGTCTTTTTCCTGAGAGAAGAGCAGATAGCTATGGCTGTGTGTTTCAGAAAGCAGATTGTCTGGATTTTGGAAGATTCTTGGATAAATTGTTGGAGGTGCATGCAGATCGCTGTGGAATGGCTGCACATCTTGGATTCTCTCATGTGGCAGTGCACTGACATGGAGTGCGTGGAATGAAGTGGGTGGATTTGGTACCTCTCTGTGCTTCTTTGGTCACACAGCATCATCCAGACATTATTATCATACATTGTGGATGGAACAGTTTAGGACATGTCTCTGGAATCTCTTTGCAATTTGCAATGAAAGAAGGACTTGGGAAAGTCATGGACATGTATCCAAACTTCACAGTAATTTTATTCCTGTATTGCGCAGAGACAAATGTGGTTGTATTCTTTTTTATTTGGTCCACAAATGGAGAAAGCAAGGCACAATGTTAACAAGGCTGTTTGTGCCTTTTTGAGAGATGTTAGCATGTCCTCTTTTCAGAATGAAAACTTTATGAGTGTAATTCATAGAAATTCGCACAAAAGTGGTGCACGAGGCTGGTGCACAGTGTCCCCGAGCGAAACACTGCGCCAGCCGCGTGCGAAAAAATCCTTTTCATCGCACAGCGAATTCATGGATTTTAGCCTCTGAAACCAGCCGTGGCGCAGAGTGGCGCAGCGACCCTGCAGCAGCGCCAGTTACGCCCCCAAGAACGCCCTCGCGCAAGGAAAAACCTTCAAAATTTCCAAATCATCGCAAAGGGTTGCGTTAACCCTGGACCAGTTCACAGGGCTGCTAAACAGCAAACGCCAAGCAGGGAACGTGTATTTCAGTGGTTCTCGGGAAGTTTCACACTCGATTATCCTGGGTACGTGTGCATCAGGGGTGCGTGGGAAGTAACACACGTGATTCCATCAGGGCACGTGTATTCCAGGGGTGCGCGGGAAGTATCACACGCAAAAACAGCAGGGTACGTGTATTCCACGGGTGCGCGGGAAGTATCACACGCAAAAGCAGCAGGGTACGTGTATTCCAGGTGTGCGCGGGAAGTATCACACGCAAAAGCAGCAGGGTACGTGTATTCCAGGGGTGCGCTAGAAGTATCACACGTGATTTCATCAGGGTACGTGTATTCCAGGGGTGCGCGGGGAGCACCACACGTGAATTGCACATGTGGGTCCTCCCAGGTGTACCCTCTACACCCTCCACGGCCCACACCACAGGGGCCTACCCTGCATATGTCCCGCAGGTAGCCCATCCACCATGCCCATGCCCCCCAGCCAAACCACATGTCACCTTGCACTACTGCCCACCAATGCATGTCCCCCTGCACCCCCAGCCCCCAGCATCCAGGGGCACCCTCCACCAGGCCCCCACTCATGTCCAACTCATGTCTCCCAGCACCCCCACCCCCCAGCAGTCAGGGGCACCCTCCACCAGGCCCCCACTCATGTCCCCCTGCACCCCCACCCACCAGCATCCAGGGGCACCCTCCACCAGGCCCCCACACATGTCTCCCAGCACCCCCACCCCCAGCAGTCAGGGGCACCCTCCACCAGACCCCCACTCATGTCCCCCTGCACCCCCACCCACCAGCATCCATGGACACCCTCTACCAGGCCCCCACTCATGTCCAACTCATGTCTCCCAGCACCCCCACCCCCCAGCAGTGCAGGGCACCGTCCACCAGGCCCCCACTCATGTCCAACTCATGTCTCCCAGCACCCACACCCCCCAGCAGTGCAGGGCACCCTCCACCAGGCCCCCATACATGTCTCCCATCACCCCCACACACCAGCAGTCAGGGGCACCCTCCACCAGGCCCCCACACATGTCTCCCACCACCCCCACCCCCCAGCAGTCAGAGGCACCCTTCACCAGGCCCCCACTCATGTCCAACTCATGTCCCCCTGCACCCCCACCCCCCAGCAGTCAGGGGCACCCTCCACCAGGCCCCCACTCATTTCCAACTCATGTCCCCCTGCACCCCCACCCCCGAGCAGTGCAGGGCACCCTCCACCAGGACCCCACTCATGTCCCCTGCACCCCCACCCCCCAGCAGTCAGGGGCACCCTCCACCAGGCCCCCACTCATGTCCAACTCATGTCCCCTTGCACCCCCACCCCCCAGCAGTCAGGGGCACCCTCCACCAGGCCCCCACTCATGTCCAACTCATGTCCCCCTGCACCCCCACCCACCAGCATCCAGGGGCACCCTCCACCAGGCCCCCACACATGTCTCCCATCACCCCCACACCCCAGCAGTGCAGGGGCACCCTCCACCCGGCCCCCACTCATGTCCCCCTGAACCCCCATCCACCAGCATCCAGGGGCACCCTCCACCAGGCCCCCACTCATGTCCAACTCATGTCTCCCAGCACCCCCACCCCCCAGCAGTCAGGGGCACCCTCCACGAGGCCCCCACACATGTCTCCCATCACCCCCACCCCCCAGCAGTCAGGGGCACCCTCCACCAGGCCCCCACTCATGTCTCCCATCACCCCCACACCCCAGCAGTGCAGGGGCACCCTCCACCAGGCCCCCACTCATGTCCCCCTGAACCCCCATCCACCAGCATCCAGGGGCACCCTCCACCAGGCCCCCACTCATGTCCAACTCATGTCTCCCAGCTCCCCCACCCCCCAGCAGTCAGGGGCACCCTCCACCAGGCCCCCACTCATGTCCAACTCATGTCCCCCTGCACCCCCACCCCCCAGCAGTTAGCGGCACCCTCCACCAGGCCCCCACACATGTCCCCCTGCACCCCCACCCGCCAGCAGAGCAGGGCACCCTCCACCAGGCCCCCACACATGTCTCCCATCACCCCCACCCCCCAGTAGTCAGGGGCACCCTCCACCAGGCCCCCACACATGTCTCCCACCACCCCCACCCCCAGCAGTGCAGGGCACCCTCCACCAGGCCCCCACTCATGTCCCCCTGCACCCCCACCCACCAGCAGTCAGGGGCACCCTCCACCAGGCCCCCACTCATGTCCAACTCATGTCCCCCTGCACCCTCACCATTCTGGGGCACCCTCCACCAGGCCCCCACTCATGTCCCCCTGCACCCCCACCCACCAGCATCCAGGGGCACCGTCCACCAGGCCCCCACACATGTCTCCCATCACCCCCACCCCCCAGCAGTGCAGGGGCACCCTCCACCAGGCCCCCACTCATGTCCAACTCATGTCTCCCATCACCCCACCCCCCAGCAGTGCAGGGCACCCTCCACCAGGTCCCCACTCATGTCCAACTCATGTCTCCCAGCACCCCCACCCCTCAGCAGTCAGGGGCACCTTCCACCAGGCCCCCACTCATGTCCCCCTGCACCCCCACCCCCCAGCAGTCAGGGGCACCCTTCACCAGGCCCCTGCACATGTCTCCCAGCACCACCACCCCCCAGAAGTCAGGGGCACCCTCCACCAGGCCCCCACTCATGTCCCCCTGCACCCCCACCCACCAGCATCCAGGGGCACCCTCCACCAGGCCCCCACTCATGTCCGACTCATGTCTCCCAGCACCCCCACTCCCCAGCAGTGCAGGGCACCCTCCACCAGGCCTCCACTCATGTCCAACTCATGTCTCCCAGCACCCCCACCCCCCAGCAGTGCAGGGCACCCTCCACCAGGCCCCCACACATGTCTCCCATCACCCCCACCCCGCAGCAGTCAGGGGCACCCTCCACCAGGCCCCCACTCATGTCCCCCTGCACCCCCACCCACCAGCATCCAGGGGCACCCTCCACCAGGCCCCCACTCATGTCCAACTCATGTCTCCCAGCACCCCCACCCCCCGCAGTGCAGAGCACCCTCCACCAGGCCCCCACACATGTCTCCCATCACCCCCACCCCGCAGCAGTCAGGGGCACCCTCCACCAGGCCCCCACTCATGTCCCCCTGCACCCCCACCCACCAGCATCCAGGGGCACCCTCCACCAGGCCCCCACTCATGTCCAACTCATGTCTCCCAGCACCCCCACCCCCCAGCAGTGCAGAGCACCCTCCACCAGGCCCCCACACATGTCCCCAGCCAACATGTCATCACAATCTAGATCCCTGACCCTTATGGTCAGCCTCCAAATGCCAAACACCCACCCGAGTATTGCATCCACCCACTTAGAAATGGCAATAACATGATACAACCCCAATTGCAAGTTTGGAAATGAACACATGTCCCTCACATACACCCAATGGGTGTCAGTGAATGTCAAAAGCCATATCATGATATGCATGAAACCAATGAGATGATACTACACATTGAAGTTTGAAGAAAAAATATGTATTAAAGCAACATAAATTGAATCAAAAATAAACAAACAAAAATGGGAATTAAAAAAAATAAAAACCAGCATGTCCGTGAAATAATGCAAAACCACAAATCATAATCCAGAGGAAAGGTGTCCAAAGTCACAGTCCACAAAAGTAAATCCAATGGAAAATTAAAATCGAAAACCATTGCTCCATGGGGAAATCATAAAAAAAAATGAAAATCCAACAGTCAACTATATACAGATAAACAATCCAGGGTCCATGATCCCAACAGAAGAAATGAAACCTATCTAATAACACTACCTAATAAAAAAAAACTATATACAAAAATGTGGCCCATTGTCCAAAAGGTCCAAAAAAAATGCAAAACCAAAGGAAACCTAACACTAACTACAGAACTATTTACAAGGGCAGCGGGCTTGTCCAACGGCTCACTTCGGGATGTTCCGGGCCAGGGCATCATTGAACTACTGCTCAATGTCCCGGAGGCGGTCCTCCTCCATGGCCCCGAGGGTCCACAGGGCCGTCGACATGTTCACCTCCAACTCCCTGCGGATTGCCTCGAGGCACTCGGCCCACCTCAGAGCCCTCCGCATGGAGTTCTCCGCCCTGACCATCGTGAGCCGTGCCTCTTCCGCCCGCTGCTGCTCCACATCTATGGCGTGGCCCAACCGCTGCCACATGGAAGACACTTCCCGTCCTGGGTCCTCCTGCCCTCCGGCCGATGCCTGCCCCTCCGATATCGAAGGCCCCGAGCCATCATGGCTCCCACCACGTTGCTGCTGTGCCTCTGCCCGTGCACTGCCTCCTGCTGCCTGTACATCCTCCGCTGGCTGGGGTGCAGTCGTTGATGTGGCCACCCCTGCTGGACGTCCGACTCCCGACTGTGGCAGGGATGCCTCTTCCACCAGCCTGACCGCACCGTTAGAGGCAGCTCCACAGGGCACCCAGGTGACTAATGGGTGGGAAGATGGCACGGAGGACGAATGGCGCATAGGGGGTTCAGTTGAGGAGGGGGTCGGAGCAAGCCCCATCAAACGGAGGAATCCGGCCAGGGTGTCCTGTCCCAGTAGGCCGACGCGTTCAACGAGCCATTCGAGATGACGTGCAGTCTCCTCATGAAAATACTGCAGGTCACCTCGCATGGCCCGTTGACGCAACGCCACACCAGTCAGGACAGGCTCAACCCGGACCCGGATAGCCACGTCCGCAGGCAGAGGAAGGCCAGTTGTCGTGAGCTCATCCCCTGCCTGAAAACGGGTCTGGACGTAGGCATCCCTGCTGGTGCAAGATGATGCAGTGACAGGATCAGGGACAGGATTGCACACAGGCTCCTCCGCGGCAACCTGTGCTGTCTCCTGTCCCTGGTCCTGCACTGCACCACTAGCACCAGTGGAATCCCCACCTCCAGACCCCGTCTCTGTTGCTTGCACGGCCTCCTCCTCCACCAAACCCCCCACCAACCTGGATGACTCTGTTTCATCTTCCCCGTTGGGCCCTGTGGGGTCCCAGCTGCCCCTTCTGCTGCCGAGGAGTCCAACTCCGACCTCCGCCTCTTGGACCTCCCCCCGGCAGCTGCGGCCTGGGACGCGGCACCGGACTCCTCACTCCCCAACGAGATCACAACCTGGGAGGGGAGCCGGGCCTTGCATCTCCGGATGGCGGTGCGATCCCAGCAGCTGTGCTCCACAGCACCTTCTCCACCCTCTTCATCAGTTGACACTGCAGACAGGGAGAAATAAAACACAGGCATCAGGGCACTGTACAATGGACACATACACACATGACAGTTGTACATGAGTGGCATTGGCAAACCTCAGACATGGCATCACAATCGCCAACACACATGTCATTTCAACTTGCACACATGAGCCATACCACAGCCATATCGCAACTGCCAGCACCATCCATACACATACAACAGCATGAGCAGGCAAAGGTGAGCCAGACATCACATGCAACACAGGGAGTGCACTACACATGCACGCACACCACCACACTTGCATGCATGTGTACACCTCTGCCAACTGTTGCAGTGTTCAGATGGGCATCCATGTCACATCTGCCAATCAGGCTTCCACATCCCGCTGTCACATGCATCCATGTTGCATCACTGTTGCACCCTTGTGAAATACACACACATGCACATGTACACAGTGCTGATACATGCAGCTGAAAAGAACATACATGCGTGACATCACAAGCATGCCTACTTACATACACATTCATCCAAACATGTGTGCCCACACAACTGCATTTGGCATGCAAGCCTACACACACAAGCACCATCCATGTCTCACACATGACAGCCCTCGCATGTGTTAGCCTCACGGCCCTGTACACCCCCACCCATACTCAGCCCCATACAAACAGATGTGCAACCTGCACACCACTGGCACATCACCACATGCACAGCTTACAATCATGATGCATGTACACTTACCGCTTGACTCCAGACGGGTCTGCCTCTCAAGGACCTGGACGTGGAGCGCTGGGGATATGCGTTCCAGAACCCTCATCTGATCTTCCGACAAGTGGACCCGGCGCCCCTTAGCATCCGCTGCCTTCAAGAGGCGCCGGGCCTTGTTGAGGGTCCTGGACCTGAAGTCCTCCCAGAGCTTCTTGACATGTTGGAAGTCGCGGACTGCCACCCCCTCCGCGTTGATGGCAGTCACGATGTCCGTCCAGATCCGAGTCCGAAGAGGGCATCATACTACCCCAGGACTTGCTCCACCAGGACACCAACTTTGGTGGCAGTGAAGCTGGTGCACCTCTGCCTCTCTGGCCGGGGGTTGTCAGTGGTGCCAGATGTTGCAGTGCCCGACATGACAACCCCAGAGGCAGGAGTGGGTGGGCAACTGGGTCCTGGGGCTGGGCTGTGGAGCGATGGAATCCCAGTCGGGAGTCTTCGGTTCCAGCAGGGGTGGTCACAGCAACAGCACCCCTGGCTGATGTGCAGGCAGCAAATGGCAGGGCACGTGGGCAGCAGGCAGTCAGGCAGCAGCAGATGGCAGGTGGGAGCGTGCTCGGGGCTCTGGGGGGCAGTAATTCGGCTTTCTGGGCAGGAGCGTGGTCTTCCGTGTGCTTACGCATGGCCGGCTTGATACAGAGTGATTTGGCACGTGAAAATCCTGCACGTCTGCGTGTAATTTGTGGAAAGGCCCTTAGCGCGTAAGCGCGTCAGCACACCTACGTTAATTCATTGGCCCAAAGGCGCCCATGCGCATCTATGACGTCACACGCATGGGCGTACAGAATGGCGCGTGTAAAAAAAAGATACACGTCCGAGTGTCAAAGCGTGTAATTGGTGGAAATGGCCTCATCGCCTATGCGCGTCTGTGACGTGTGTATAAAAGGTACGTGTAGAACGCCATTTCCTTGTACGTGCTTTTCGTGGAGAGCGAGTGGGTGAAATCTGTACTTCTTGTCGGTTCACACGCGATTTACTTCACGGCGTTTCAAGTTCGTACTCCCTGTTACCTCTGACAGCTTTTTCTTTTTTTCTCATTTTCCTTGGCCTGTTTCCTCAAACAGCGTTCCCTTCTACTGTTGTCCTGTCTCCTCAGACAGCGTACAATTCTTCTTTTGGCAGGGGTGTTGCCAACGCACACACGCGCATATTTTTCACGCTTTTGTTTGTGGCAGACGGTGAGTCGCGCTTGTATTTAACATCTGTGCTTGCCCCGTGTGTCGCATACCCCTTCAGAGGTCATTCTAGGCTGCATGTGACACGCATACGTTCATTCTTGTGTCTCTGGGTGCCACAGCGTAGTGCAGGTTTATTTTTCCACACACGTGGTCTAGGAGGGGTTGCGTGCACCTTACTTCTCTTTTTTGGGGTGCCTGTGCGTTGCGTGACCCATCATCTTTCCCCAGGGGTGACTGTCATGATGCCTACCCCCGGAGCACCAGACCAGGCCCAGCACCCCCGGGAGCAGGCATCATGCCCCCGGGTAAAAGCCCAGCGGCCCCTTATAGGGGCTCTTTGGACTCTGTCCTGGCGCCTTTGGCGCCAGGCTCATGTTGGACATCAGTCCTGGCGCCATAAGCGCCAGGCTCATCAAGGAAAGTGTTTGGTGCACTTACCTGATGCAGACCATGCTGCATACTCACCTGATGCAGACCATGCTGCATGAAGACCCAAGCCAAATGAGGCTTAGGAGGGACTATTTTACTGAAGGGACTATTTTGTTACTTGGGTGGGGCTGTGGAAGAATACTTACCTAGGACATCTTCCAAGGCTATTTAAGCCACGCCCGGACAGCCACACGTGCTTCGCGTTGTTCTGCATCCCAGCAGCTGAACGCTCACTGTGTCTGCTCCTGCACCTGGACTCCAGCCACGCCTGCCTCGAACCTGGAACACCTGTAAGGAAAGAAGAGAAGAGAAAGGTGAAAACCAAGAACTTATTCAAACTTCTTACCTGCATACGGAATCTTCACGTCAGCATTCTTGAAGAAAGACTTCCATTTAAAAGCATTGTGTTGCTCGCTGCAGCGCCGCGCTTCACTCACCTGTCCTCGAGACATCACCCGGCTCCATCGCGGCTGTCAGCACCGGTCGCCACATCTCTGCACCTAGGGGAGAGAAGAAGAGAACAAAGGTGAGCAGAGGGAACACAGGAGGAAAGCCGAATTTTCAGCCATAATACTTACCGGCTTTTCTTGGTGAACCATTCCACATTTCGGGTCGGCGCCGCTTCGTTGGCAGGTACCGCACCCCGGCCCCTATGGGGAAAGGACAAAAGACATTACTGGGGAATTATAAAGACATTTAGAGGGGTCGCCCTCATCACTAACTCACCTGATTTTACATCTGCAATTTAACCCCTCAATGCATCGCCTTCATTCTGCACCTGAAATAAAGGACAGATCACAGGTTAGGAAGACAACATAAAAAGAGGCTCACACTTGATTTTTTGAATCTTCATACTTACGGCGTATCGCTCAGAAAAGTCAAGTGGATTTTGCCAGCGCCATTCTGAAAACCAGTGAAGTAACTGGACGAACGCGCACCCTTGCACCAGAAGCAGGATGGAGAGTTCATCCTTCCAAACCATAAGGTGAGCTTAAACCGGGGGGTTTTGGAGGAAGTCAGAGAAGAACGAAGGGAGAAAGGGGGGAGCAAGCACACTATTCTGCAGACAGTTAATCCCCTTTCTCATCTGCAGAAGGATATTCCTACGGGCCAGACAAGCAAGATTTGGGGGTCCTGTTCGATCGGTGGTCCGAGTTCTGCGCATCACGCTTGAAGAGGCCACAGCAACCCAGACTAGACCAGCGCCTCTGTGGGAGCCAGGTGAGCGTTACAGAACGCGAAGCCTTCCTACAAATTCCCACCCAGGCGCTATGGAAACTTCTGAGACTGACCAGTTGGCCCAACTACTCGGGGAATTAGGGGCCGAAGTACACGCCGCTCGTCAAGAGACTAATGCTCTCAGGAGGGAAGTGATTGTAACAAAGGAAAGAGCTGATGACCTGGCTAGACAGCTTTTGCAAGGTCAAGCTGGACAAACTCCTTTACCCGGTTCCGGGGGGAACCCCGCTCCTGTGCTTTCCAGTAACCCGGTGCAGATTAATCTACCTGGACACATGCCGCTGGCCCCACCCGAACGCTTTGCTGGGGACCCCAAACGATTTGCCGTATTCATGAATCAGTGTCGTTTGCATTTCCTATGCAGACCTGGGGCCTTCCCTAATGACCAGACCAAGGTAGCCTTTGTATTGTCATATCTCAGCGGCAGTGCTGCCAATTGGTCAGTTCCACTGGTAACTCAAGATGACCCGATTCCTCGTGATTTTCAAGGATTTCAAGCAAGCATGGAAAGGTTATTTGCTCGTCACTCCCAGGGGCAGGCTCTGGATGACGAACTTCTATCTCTGCGACAGGGCAATCAAGACCTCCTATCCTACATTGCAACCTTTAATAGACTAATTGTGGAAACTGGGTGGCCAGAGGATAAAAGAATCACGTTATTTTATCGAGGTCTACGCGGAGAACTTAAAGATGTCCTGGCCCAAGTTGTAAATCCGCCCCAAGAATGCTCAGAATATATAGACTTAGTGGTCCAATTGGATCACAGACTGCAAAACAGAAAAGCAGATCGGTCCAAGTTTGAGACCCGGGTGTTGGTCAAGACCCACGCTAACCTTAAGGGGGCTGAAGCCTCTGAGCCAATGCAAATCGGAGGGGTTAAAGGACCTCTAACTCAAAAGGAACGTGAAAGAAGACGGCAGATGCAATTATGTCTTTATTGTGGGTCCTCTGGACACTTTCTACGAGATTGCCCGGCAAACAAGCATAGGGGTCCGCTTGCCGAGCTTGAAAACTAACTCTCAGACCTCGCATTTCATTGTGCCAATGGTCCTCGTAGATCCGGAACAGCCTAAGCGGTTGCATGCAATAAAGGCATACATCGATAGTTGGGCTATAGGAAACTATGTGGATCGGGAATTGGTCTCCAGGATTAACCTCCCTCTGCGTCCTAAAACCAGCAAAGATGTCATCACCACAGTTGATGGAACCGAAATTGCCTCTGGACCGGTAACACATTCCACAGCTGAGGTGACACTTGTAGGTCCGGAGGCCATCGGGAGGCAGTTGTGTTTGATGTAATCAAGGCTCCACAGTTTCAGGTTATTCTCGGAATCCCTTGGTTAGAGACACATAATCCTCGAATTGATTGGCGAGCGAAGAGAATAACCTTCCCGGATTGTGCACAAACCTGCTACCCAGAAAATCTGAAGATCAGTCTAGCATCAGTAACCTCTGTCTCCATGCAACTACCTCCGGAATACCAAGACTTTCAGGACGTCTTCCAAAAGGAACAGGCCAACACCTTACCTCCTCACAGATCGTACGATTGCCAAATCGATCTGGTGCCCGGTGCACAACCCCCTTGTAGCAGGATTTATGCCCTTACTGAACCGGAGAATCTCCATTTGAGACAATATTTAGATCAATACCTAGCCAATGGTTTCATTCGCCCGTCAAAGTCTCCGGCATCCTCGGCTTTGTTCTTCGTGCCAAAAAAAGAAGGCGACCTTAGAACTTGTATCGATTACCACGCATTTAACCAGATAACTGTTAAAAATCGTTACCCTCTGCCTTTGATCCCTGAACTCCTTGACCAGGTGAAGGACGCTTGCGTATACACCAAGTTAGATCTCCGGGGGGCTTATCATGTGGTACGAGTAAAAGAAGGCGACGAATGGAAAACGGCCTTCCGGACAAAATATGGACTATTCGAATACCAGATGATGCCTTTCGGGTTGTGCAACGCGCCTGCTGCCTTCCAATTCTTCATGAACGATGTCCTTCGGGAACTCATCGATGTCTGTGTTGTCGTGTATATCGATGACATTCTGGTGTACTCCTCTTCGGAAACAGATCACAGAAAACATGTCAGGGCCGTCCTAGAGAAATTGCGCCAGCACAAACTGTTTGCAAAGCTGGAAAAATGCGTTTTCCATACCACCGAGGTTGAGTTTCTTGGATTCATCCTGACACCTAAAGGCGTCCGAATGGACTCACAGAAAGTGGATGCCATCCTCAAATGGCCATCACCTAGTTCGGTGAAAGGTGTCCAAAGCATGCTTGGTTTTGCCAATTTTTATCGCAGGTTTATCCCGGAATTTTCACGTGTGGTGCAACCCATCACTGCACTCTTGCGGAAAAATAAACGTTTTGAATGGACCGAGGAAGCTGAACAGGCCTTTCAGGAATTGAAAGCTAAATTTACGTCCGCACCTATTTTGAAACACCCGCGTCCCGATCTCCCATATATAGTCGAAACCGACGCGTCCAGCTTAGCCATGGGAGCTGTCCTGTCTCAGAGAGACCCCGAAACCTACCAACTGCACCCCGTAGCATTTTGGTCCAGAAAGTTCTTGCCGCCGGATGTAAATTATGCAATCACCGATAAGGAATTATTAGCCATTAAGTCCGCCTTTAAGGCTTGGCGGCATTATCTCCTTGGCGCCAGGCATACCATCACCGTGATCACTGATCACCGAAATTTACAATATGTAAAAACTGCCAAGGCTCAGTCTTCACGACAGCTCCGATGGGCTTTGTTCTTTGCTGAGTTCGATTTTGTAATCACTTACCGTCCCGGCTGTAAGAATGGCAAAGCAGAAGCGCTATCTCGAATTGGAATGGGAGAAATGGACACAAACTCAGAACCTGTGCCGATAATTCCCGAACAAAGAATTTTGGGGATAACCACTTTACAAACCCTTGAAGACATTCAAGCACGGGTAAAACAATTCCCGGACTCTTCAGCCTTGCAGGATTGGATCAAAAGGGGGTCTTACTTTTCAGTCAACGATGGCTTACCTTACTTCCAAAGACGCTTATTTTTGCCAGAAAAGGAATTGCAAGAACTGGTTATTTCCAGTCATCATGATACTCTGATGGAAGGACATCCTGGCATTGCCAAAACAGAGGAAAAAATTAAACGACAATTCTGGTGGCCTTTTTGGCGAAAGGATATTAAATCTTTTGTGATGTCCTGTGGAGTTTGCGCCCAAAACAAAGGTCAAAAAACAAAACCTGCCAGTCTTCTTCAACCCTTAGACATTCCACCAGCACCTTGGCACACCTTGTCACTAGATGTTATCACGGACCTGCCCTCTTGTAATGGATACAATACTATTCTGGTTGTGATGGATTTATTTTCCAAGATGGCCCATTTTATTCCGTTGAAAGGATTACCTTCAGCTTTTGTTCTTGCCAAGGAATTCCTCGAAAATATCATCCGTTTGCATGGATTCCCGTCCATACTAGTCTCCGATCGGGGAAGCCAGTTTATTTCTCATTTTTGGAAAAAGTATTGTCAACTGGCACAAATCGACGTAAGACTCTCAACCAGCCACCACCCACAGACTGATGGTCAGACGGAGAGAACGAACCAGACCCTTGAACAATATCTACGATGTATGTTGCACCAATCGGAGGGTAATTGGAAGGATATTTTATGGGTGGCTGAATATGCATACAATAAATCGATACACTCTGGAACTGGTCAGAGCCCCTTTTATACCCTATATGGACATCACCCTCGTACTTCAGACTTGGACTCACCTTTGAGCCTTGAAATGCCCGCAGTGGACCATTTGCATTCTACGATTACTCAAGCCTTCAAGGATGCAACTGCTCACTTACAACATGCGAAAGGGAAATACAAAAAGAATGCGGATCTGCATTGAAGAGAGGCGCCTCCATACCAAATAGGGGATCAAGTATGGTTGGCTACCAAACACTTATCGTTCAAGGGACCTCGGACTTTTAATCCAAGGTATTTAGGCCCTTACTCGATCAAAGCTATAATTAACCCAGTGGCAGTCAAGCTAGATCTACCAGCTAACATGTGGATTCACCCTGTTTTTCATGTGTCACTTTTGAAACCAGTGCAACCAGGAACCAGATTAATAAAGCCACCAGAACCAACCCAGATAGATGGGGAGCCTGAATTCGAGGTGAAGAACATTTTAGATTCTAAGATCTCAAAATCAAAACTTTTCTATCTAATTGATTGGAAGGGGTACGGGCCTCAGGAAAGGTCTTGGGAACCCAGCGACCACGTACATGCACCTCGGCTAGTAAAAAGGTTCCATCGGAATTTCCCAAACAAACCGAAACCTCCAGAGGGAACGACCTTGGGAGGGGCCTTGGGGGGGAGTGCTGTCATGATGCCTAACCCCCGGAGCACCAGGCCAGGCCCAGCCCAGCCTTTGGCGCCAGGCTCATGTTGGACATCACTCCTGGCGCCATAGGCGCCAGGCTCATCAAGGAAAGTGTTTGGTGCACTTACCTGATGCAGACCATGCTGCATACTCACCTGATGCAGACCATGCTGCATGAAGACCCAAGCCAAATGAGGCTTAGGAGGGACTATTTTACTGAAGGGACTATTTTGTTACTTGGGTGGGGATGTGGAAGAATACTTACCTAGGACTTCTTCCAAGGCTATTTAAGCCACGCCCGGACAGCCACACGTACTTCGCGTTGTTCTGCATCCCAGCAGCTGAACGCTCACCGTGTCTGCTCCTGCACCTGGACTCCAGCCACGCCCGCCTCGAACCTGGAACACCTGTAAGGAAAGAAGAGAAGAGAAAGGTGAAAACCAAGAACTTATTCAAACTTCTTACCTGCATCCGGAATCTTCACGCCAGCATTCTTGAAGAAAGACTTCCATTTAAAAGCATCGTGTTGCTCGCTGCAGCGCCGCGCTTCACTCACCTGTCCTCGAGACATCTCCCGGCTCCATCGCGGCTGTCAGCACCGGTCGCCATATCTCTGCACCTAGGGGAGAGAAGAAGAGACAAAAGGTGAGCAGAGGGAACAAAGGAGGAAAGCCGAATTTTCAGCCATAATACTTACCGGCTTTTCTTGGTGAACCATTCCACATTTTGGGTCAGCGCCGCTTCGTTGGCAGGTACCGCACCCCGGCCCCTATGGGGAAAGGACAAAAGACATTACTGGGGAATTATAAAGACATTTAGAGGGGTCGCCCTCATCACTAACTCACCTGATTTTACCATCGGCAATTTAACCCCTCATTGCATCGCCTTCGTTCTGCACCTGAAATAAAGGACAGATCACAGGTTAGGAAGACAACATAAAAAGAGGCTCACACTTGAACTTTTGAATCTTCATACTTACGGCGTATCGCTCAGAAAAGTCAAGTGGATTTTGCCAGCGCCATTCTGAAAACCAGTGAAGTAACTGGACAAACGCGCGCCCCTGCACCAGAAGCAGGATGGAGAGTTCATCTTTCCAAACCATAAGGTGAGCTTAAACCGGGGGTTTTGGAGGAAGTCAGAGAAGAACGAAGGGGGAAAAGGGGGGAGCAAGCACACTATTCTGCAGACAGTTAATCCCCTTTCTCATCTGCAGAAGGATATTCCTACGGGCCAGACAAGCAAGATTTGGGGGTCCTGTTCAATCGGTGGTCTGAGTTCTGCGCATCACGCTTGAAGAGGCCACAGCAACCCAGACTAGACCAGCGCCTCCGTGGGAGCCAGATGAGCGTTACAGTGACATACAGCCTTGCTAGAGCACTAGGGTACGATTACCATCTGGTACCCAACCCCTTTGACCCCCAATTGCCCAGGACACTAGTTCACAGCGACTCCCATACGCACAATAACATCAGTGCCATGGCTGGGAGGCGAACAAGCCGTAAGGGTGGCAAAGGTGGCCGAGCCCCAAGTGGTGGCCGTGGTGGATCCGGTAGGGGATGTGGCCGTGACTTGCAGGGTGCCCCTAGCCCTCAATGTGTGGAGGACCAGTCAGGGACACCCATGCCCACCCCCCTGGTTGAGGGTAACGTGGCTGACACCATCCATGCTCAGCCCTTGTTGGACCAGCCCACTGTGGAACCAGACCTGGCACAGGATGACTCCATGGCTGACTTCCAGGTCAGCAGGTCTAGGCCACGTGCGCCGGTGCACGTTGGTGTCACCAGGCCACGTGGATCAGGGATAGCTAGGTCATCTGCTGCCCCGCGTTGGCAGGCTGGGGAGGCTGCAGGGGCAGCTGCGGCTTCATCCACCCCACCTCTCACACACACAGCCAGGACAGTGTCGGTCCAAGTCCATCCTGCTGGCATTCCCCCTGACACCATCACATTGAGCTAATGCCTGCACCAACTCCCATGCTGAGTGTGCAATCCCACACTCCTAGTACAGAGTCCACCGGGGCTCCTGCCCCTAGTGTCCAGAGCGGCGTAGGACACTCACGATCCCCACCACCTTCCAAGCAGAAGAGGAAGAGTGCTCGTCCAGTAGAGGCTGATGCCCCAGACACGGCTACACAGTCCGGCCCGTCAAGGAAGCCCAGCTTCAATGAGGCCGAACTGAATGCACTTGTAGAGTATGTGTCCGCACATGACCGCAAAATGGTGATTGTTGCAGGATCCAAGACCACACCTGCACAACGTCTGGCACACTAGCAGACCATCGCGGACAGCATAAGTGCCCTTGGAATCGTGAGGCGCACAGCTACTGAATGCTACAAGCGCTGGAATGACCTGAAGCGCAGGGCAAAGAATAAGCTGACCTCAAGTCATGCCGCTACTCTAGTGACTGGAGGTGGGTCTCCAGCAGAGGACACAGAACTCACTCCACATGAGCATGTTGCTGGGACCTACGTCACAGAGGAACAGATCCAAGGCGTGGGAGAACTGGCAGATTACGAGGCATTGTCCAATGAGTGCACATGCATGTGTGTGTCATCCATGTGCATGGTGTGTGTGTGAGATCTTCTGTTTGGGTGCCAGGTGAGGGTGTGTGTGCCTGAGTGGTTTGGGTCACCCATGTGCCTCATCCAATACATTCTGCGCACCAGTATTTGGGTATAGCAGTATCCCTTCTGCCAACATTAGACATTTAGCCCAACACCACGCCAGTTGCCCTTGAAGTGTCATCTTGCCACAACATTGTTGCTTATTTTCCTCTGTTTATTCAGGCAGATTGTTTGCATACCACCACTTTTACTAGGCATTTCTCAGTCCTATTGTCACATGTCTGACATGGCTTTGGTACAGTGGACTGGCTTTGTTTCCTGGATATGATTTGTTTAGACATGTTCCTGTGCTATAGGACCATTTTGGACTGGCAGCTCCAGGTTAAACATTTGAACCATTTCAATGAAAATAATCAATTTCATGAGCAAACTAGACTGAATGAACAATTGGTGCCCTCCTCTCCCTCTTGACTTTATGGCTAGGGTACATGCCATCTGTGTGATGGCATGTGTATTTGACCTGCCAATCACAGGCCAATGTGTGATGCCACTGCTAGGCAGCATGCAGCAAATGTGTTCATCTTCCATCTTGGTGTCATCAATGTGTGCCATCTGCCTCCCCTTCACACGCGGTGACGGTGCATGCATGGGAGGGTTTTAGTCAAGTGGGACATGTGTCAATCAAGTACTGTTTCTGTAGCTTCTCAGCCCTAATTGTGTGCCATAGTGATAATGCCTGTTTCCATTTGTTTTCTTTTATGTCTTTGCAGGGGATGACGCACTTGATACTGCTGGGGTTGTGGAGATGGCGCAGACCCAGGAGGGGTCTCAGGCCCGACCGACCACCAGTGAGGGACGTGGTGTGGTGGTGGGTGAGAACCCACAACTGGTGCAGGTTGTGCTCTCAAGGGGTGTCTCTGGCTGCACCTCCCCCGAGCTGTATTCAGGTGTCGATTCGGATGATGAGACCTATGTGCCGTCGCAGGTGAGTGTTCCTGGGAGGGATTCTGTTCTGTCCGACCCACCTGCACCAGGGTTAGAACCCTCAATGGGGATGTCAGTGTTGGCAGGTACGCCTTTGGTGGTTACGGATGCAGGGTCACACTCCGCAACATCTGATCCTGTTCCTGGGCCAGCAGATCAGAGGGGGAATGCAGTCCTGCAGCCTCAGGCAGTGCTGGCACAGCAAGGCGCAGTTCGCCTTGCCCCAGACAGGTGTGGTGCCCGCCGACGTGGTGGCCGTACGCCACCTGGCAATACCGCATGGGAGCAATCCATATACGGTATGGCAACCCAACAGGCAGCATCATCAGAGATGATGTCTCAGGCCATGGATAGGGTGGCCACTTCCATTGTCCCCCCCGAAAGGCTGATGGAGCAACTACAGCAGGCAACAGACTCCATCTGCCAGTCACACAGGGAGGACATGCTGGTGTCCGACAGGGACAGGCGGGCGGCACTGGCGACTCTGCGGGAAGCTATTTCCATAGAGTCCCAGGGCCACAGGGAAACCCTGAGGGTGGAACTCCTTCACCTCAGGACGACTCTTGTTGAGCTTGAGGCTTCAACAAACAGAAGGACAGAACAGCAGCTGGAGCGTCTCACATGTACGCTCTCAGCTGAGATGCAGGCAACTAGGTCGGAGGTCCGGGCATCCCGTGAGTTGTTGCATGGGGACCTACGCACAATTATCCTCCAGAACGAGACCTTCCACACCTGCATGCTTGCTGCCATGGAGGACCAGACTAGGGCTTTGCGTGGGCTGCCTCCCATAGTGCCACCACCTCCTGATGCAGCTGCAGAGGGTGAGGAGAGCAACAGCAGTGATTCTCTCACAATAGGGTAGCCGTGCAGGCCACGAGCCCATGGAGGTGTTTTTTTTTCGCAAGATCCACACAGGTGGGTTTTGGTGTGCACCTTGTCCTCGGACCTCCTGGGTGGCCTCCCCCACCCCCCGGGCCCATTAATGGTCATTTTTTTTAATTTATTTTATTTATTTTTTTTATTTTTGTTTTTTGGACAGTGTGTTGCCTTGTGTGGCTGGCCGATACCACCGATGCTATTGTCCATTTGGAAAATTTTCCGTTTGATCCAGACAAAAACTTGTTTATCACTCTTGATGTCGAATCCCTTTATTCGAATATCCCACAGTCAGAATCATTGCCCATTATTAAATGTTTCTTGGATCTCAGAGATGACCAGCAGTTGGTCCCAAGCGAATTCATTGTGGATCTCCTCCAAATTGCCCTGACCAAGAATTACTTTAGGTTTAAAGAAAGTTTCTACCTACAAGTTAAAGGTACCGCAATGGGTGCAGCATTTGCACCCAATTACGCGACCCTTTTTCTGTGTGCTTTTGAGAAAGTCTCTATCTTTGATACCTCCAATCCCTTTTTGCCATCTATTCTTTTTTATAAAAGATATATAGATGATATCATAATTGTGTGGGACAAAACGACGGGGGATCATGAAGAATTCCTGACTTGGATTAACTCATTGAATGACCATCTCAAGTTTACCATGTCGGTGGACAGTGCGTCTATCTCTTTCCTGGATCTACTACTCAAACACCAGAATGGTGTTATCATTGTGGACCTTTTCCGTAAGACTACGGATCGAAATACTATCCTCCACTTTGATAGTTTTCACCCGCAGTCTTTAAGGGAAAGTATTCCGTACGGTCAATTTTTGAGGGCTAGGCGGAACTGCACCAACAAGAAAGATTTTATGTCCCAATCTAACATCATAGAAAACAGACTTTCCCAGCGAGGTTATCCAGCTCACATATTGCGACAGTCCCGTAAAAGGGTGAGATATCAACATCGCAAAGTCCTGTTGACTAAAAATATCTGCACCACCCAGAACCAGTCACGTATAGTCTGTGCCATGACCTACAACACCCACCATGCCAAAATCAAGAAGACTATTGCTAAGCATTGGCATTTACTTCAAATGAACATGCCCGATTTGGATCATCCCATGTATGCATTCAAAATGGGCAGGAATTTGAAGAGCTGGCTATCTCAGGCAGATAGACTGCAGACCAGCCAGGCACCCAAAACCGTCACTGAAATGTGGGGTATGGAAAGAGTTACTGGCAACTATCCCTGTGGCAATTGTTGTCAGTGCGGATCTACTACAGTGACCAACACTGTCACCATTAACCACAGAGTCTGGAAACTGAGGGATCAAACTACATGTAATTGTAAAAACGTGATTTACGTGATTATGTGTTCATGTGATAAATCGTATACAGGAAAAACCTCTAGACCTATTAAACTGAGAATCTCTGAGCACAAGTCTAGAATCAGGACTCGCAATCTTTCTTCTCCCTTAGTTGCTCATTTTTTGAACACCAACATGACTGTGAAAACTTACGTTGGTGGTGTCTTGAAAGAGTTACGGGACCAGACCATTATGCCATAGCCACAAATTTGTCCCGACAGGAACAGTGGTGGATATTTAACACCCAAAGCCATATACTGGGCCTGAATGCCCATGAAGAATGGCATGCGCTATTTCAATAGATCCTCTATGTCGTGACGTCTTTTGGACTCACCTTTATAGGCTTTGGTTATTCCAGGTGCCTTCGATACGGCTTTCAGGCGTTATTAGCCTGTTCCATTCCATTGTTAATCATTCTAGGTGTTCTGTCTACCTCTATACTGGTAGAGATCTACCACTGCATGGGGTGCATTATAACTTATTTTTTCATTTATTTTTATTTTTCCTTTGTTGTCTTGACCCCATGGTGGAACGGGTAACGCTGGGCCGCCTGTATACCTTCAGGGGGCGTGGTTACATCCATTCGGCTCCCTTCCATTGCACGGTACGCGGCCCGAGATTATACGTACCTTTCTGTGCCAATAGTCACGTCCACTACAGACGTTGTAGATGGCAGTCCTGAGACGCCCATTGACGTATTTAACCCCGGACAAATGTCAACACAGGAAGTTTGGTTACCGACTTCCTGGTTTGGTGTCTATGGCCTTTGCCGCTGAGGTAAGTAACTTTGAACGGGTAGCTAGGCGGAATCTTTCACGCTTTTGGCTTTGTTTTATTTCTCATTTTCAAGATTAGGTCAAACATCTATATAGATTTACCTATATGTTGGGACCTTGTAGTACTGCTACTTAGACTATACAACAGACACACAGATCCTGTTTGGACTGATGTAAGTTCAGTTTTTTCATGAACTTTCAGATTACGCTTCATGACTTGATTCCATACAGCGCAGTGTTGCATTCTATGTATGTGATACTTTGGGACATTACAGATGTCTTACTAGTTTGTTGTACTTTCTATTGCCCCACAGACTTCACCTATCCTTTAATGACATTTGGAGATTCACCCTTCTGGGGAACCTTTCGACATCCGATTCTGTACATGTAGTTGAGGTCGTTCTACACATTAAGGAATCATCTGTTGATGGTTCTTGATTGACAGATCTGGGCTTGATCAATGGTGAGCATAATGACAACTATGATGTTGGTTCTATCCTTCTTCTTTGGGTGCAGGATTTTCCTTTATTTATTTTTATGGATACCACTGCATCACTCATTCGTTTCTTTCACTTTAATTCTCACTTTCTTTAAATTTATCTTTAACATATGGGCAGTCCCATTTTTGGTCTCCTCTTTTCTATACATATGTATTTTTTTTGTATGTTTATTTCATTAGAGTTATATTTATCTATTTTTCTACTTCTGGTTTTCTCTTTGGCTGCTTGTATCTTGCTCGAATCTGTTAACCAGAGAAATTCATGACCAATTTGTGGCCTTCTTTTCTCTCATTTTTTACAGATCTAATTCAATTGTGATTTGTTTTGGTGTGGCCAGATCGCTATTTCCTGGACTTTTTTGTCAGGCTTCTGGGCCCACCCCCAAAGGGTCTGAGATCATGGTAATTAGATTTTCTCCCCTACTAGCCACTATACACGTCCCAACCCAGTGTTGGGGACCGGGTCCTTCATCGGGATCCTCAGATCCCTTGTTTTTATGGTCATTATGTATGAATGATTGTGCGGCCTGTATGAAAGGCTGCTTTGATGTTAGCATTACTATTTTCTCGTTTCTTTTTCTTTATTTCACTGTTTGGAGAACATACATTTTTAGTGTCTCTTTTTAATCTATAACAATTGTGTAGGTAATTTCAAGACACAGATGAATCTTCATGAATGTTTATACGGGAATGCTACGTCCTGACGAAGATGGACATCATCTGTAATCCAGCTAGATGTGTTTTCCATCGAAACTACCTGGTTTAAGGCGCCATGCTCACGATACTGTTTTACGTATTTGTGGTTTATTTCGCATGTCACCTTAGTAGTTGACGTATAGCATCCCATGTTAGACTTTTTAGAGTATGGGTTTATGAATATCATTTTTGTGAAGACCTTTCAGTTTCTTGTTTATTGCAATGTTCAAACTGCTAGATTCGGAACTACCGACTTTTTTTGTTGCCACTATCAGGATTTAATCCATCTTCAAATTCATTTCGAAACCATCCTGACTATATTCGGTTGACTAGGATTTTTTCCACCCGAGGGATTCCCTTCTCTCGAGTGGATTTTATCCTTCGACATTGACTTGGACTTATTTTGGACGATGGTGATTATTACCCAGCTTGTAATTGGGCAGCAAGTTCCCAGCAGCTCTATTGTGATATTAGCATTTTTCTTCACATTTTGCACTTTATTCATGTTGTATAACTGTATGTCCTATATTTATATTTACTCGTATATGAGCTCTGATCTATTTAATAATCATTTTAATGTTTCTAATTAAATAAAGAAAAATAAACACATTTTTCAAAAAAACTTGTCTATGTATTACGTGTAGTGATCTGAGGGGTTGATTGAGGGACCGCCCCGAATACTGGTGGGATTGTGTTGTTTATAGTGGACTTGTTTATATCCGCTGGCTTGATTTCTGTGCCTTGCATACGCTGTATTGTGGCTGGGCACATGCAGGCTTGTCATGAATTTGGGTCAGATGCTTGGGTTTGTGTGACACACACCCCTCCTGCTTCCCGTTTCCATGGGCTTGCAAAGGGTGTGCCCAAGTGACATTGACGTACATGGTGACGTTGGACTCCCATTTGATGTGTGGGCAGTCTGTAGTCAATACTGTGTATACATTCATAGTGCATATTGTTGTTGTATTGTACACTGCATGGTGTATTGATATGTGCCTCTGCATCCATCTCATCCTCCTAATTTGCAGGTCCATTTCTCATGTCTTCACAAGGCGGTCTACCTTGGAACTGGAGTCCATGTTGTAAGCAGTGCACCTACACTCTTGTGTGGCGCTAACACTGTATACTTGGAAGTGTTCAAAGTGCTGGCATTATCAGGTAGTGAGGCTACCAATGTTTTAAGTCTGTAATGTCATGTTTAAGGTAGGTTGGAGGTTGTGTAGGTGATTGGTATTCTTGGTAAGTATTTGGTAATGTGTGTCGTAGGTCCTGCATTACTGTGAACATTTCATGTGTGGCCAGTTTCCATTAGGGACACTGTAGTTGGTGACACTTGGGGCATGTTGGGGGATTAATTTGTTTGCCCTCACATTGCATGACATGCCATGGTGTGTTGTGTGGCCATGCCGGGGAGGGGTTGGGTGACATGGCACTGTTCTCATGTAGTATTTTGCAAGTGGGTATTCATTTCTGCTGCATGGAAGTGTGTCTTTTGATGACACTGCATTGGTGGTGTTTGCGTAGGTAGGGATGCACACATTGTGACACTTCCACATGAACAATCTCAGGCTGCTATGGTTCTGACCGTTGACTGTCCCTTTGTTCATCATAATTGTCAGGTCGAGTCATCATTGCTTATCAGATGGTATGTGCCAGGGCTGTGTGTACTCCACAGGGGTGTGATTTCTATGTAAAGTAATTATCCACCAGCTGCGTACGGGCTGCCTCACCCCGTGCCCTTTCCCCTCCCATGCGCAGCGGGTGTGCATGAGGTTGGGGATGTAGGGGCACCACCATGTCCACAGCCAGGCCCCGGCGTGTTGCAACATTGTGCAGGACACATGCTGCCACTATGATCCTGCAGACTACTGGGGGCGCATATAACAGCTGCCCGCCAGAACGGTCAAGGGAGCGAAAGCGTGACTTGAGCACTCCGAATGTGCGCTCCACTATGCCCCGGGTTGCAATATGGGCTGTGTTGTATCTTACCTCGGGAGGCGTGATGGGGTTCCGAATTGGCGTCATCATGTGGGTGCTCAGAGGGTAGGCACTGTCCCCTGGTGAGGAGGTGATGGGTATCATTAGTGGGGTAGTGACATAACTCTGCATCTGACATGCATGCATGTGCAGTGGCATTCATACTCACCAAGCAGCCATGTATCGCCATGCTGCCCAGCTTCTAGGTCCCGGCTTAGGGTAGACATTCGGGAAATGAAGCTGTCGTGGGTGGACCCTGGATATTTGGCATATACTGAGGTGATGATTCCCTTGGCATTACATACTACCTGCACGTTGATGGAATGCCAGTGCTTGCGGTTCCTATAGATGTGCTCAGATGCCCTGGGGGGATTTAGTGCCACATGGGTGCAGTCAATGGCACCTAGCACTTTGGGGAATTGTGCAACACCGTAGAAATCCAGGGCGGCAGCCTGCCTTTCTGCAGGTGTCCTGGGCAGGCATATGTGCCTGCGGACTGATGGGCGTGCAGTGATGATGTTCAAGACCTGGTGTAGGCAGCGTGACTGCGTGGTCTGTGACACATCACCCACTATGGCACTTGTCCGCTGAAATGATCCAGTGGCCAAGAAGTGCAGTACATTAAGGACCTTCTCCAGGGGGCTGAGTGCTTGGGAGCACAGGGTGGGTGATGTGAGGTCATCCTCCCACTCACTGACCAGGTCCAGTATTATGTGTGGTGGAAACCTGTACCTCCCATACACCTGGTCATCAGGCATCCCAAAAAGGCTGGTTCTGGGAGTGAAAATTCGGGCCCTCACTATCCTCCTCCTCCTCCTTTGGTAACCCACGGAAACTGCTGCTAGGAACGGTATATTCATCCTGGCGTCTGAGCTTGTTTGTTGTTTGCGTGCACATTTATGCTGCGCGGGTCGACGTACGCCTGCTTCATACTGGCGTACGTGTTTCAGGATTGGACCATTTATTTTTTGGCGCATTGTAGGCGACCGTGTGAATCTTCCCGCCTACCCCAGGAATACACGTACCCCACTCTCACAGGCCCAGTCGCGTGTGGAACTTCACGCGCACCCCGAAATACACGTACCCAGGGCAATTGCGTGTGGAACTTCCCACAAACCCCGTAATACACGTAGCCTGCGGGTATCGCGTGTGGAAGTTCACGCTGCCCATAATACACGTACCCTGATGGTATTGCATGTGAGACTACCCGCGCACCCCAGGAATACACGTACCCAGGCAAATCGCACGGCTGGGGGGTGGGGGTGATGGGAGACATGAGTGGGGGCCTGGTGGAGGGTTCCCCTGGATGCTGGTGGGTGGGGGTGCAGGAGGACATGAGTGGGGGCCTGGTGGAGGGTGCCCTGCACTGCTGGGGGGTGGGGGTGATGGGAGACATGTGTGGGGGCCTGGTGGAGGGTGCCCCTGACTGCTGGGGGGCGGGGGTGGTGGGAGACATGTGTGGGGGCCTGGTGGAGGGTGCCCCTGACTGCTGGGGGGTGGGGGTGATGGGAGACATGTGTGGGGGCCTGGTGGAGGGTGCCGTGCACTGCTGGGGGGTGGGGGTGCTGGGAGACATGAGTTGGACATGAGTGGGGACCTGGTGGAGGGTGCCCTGCACTGCCTGGGGGTGGGGGTGATGGGAGACATGAGTTGGACAAGAGTGGGGACCTGGTGGAGGGTGCCCTGCACTGCTGGGTGTGGGGTGAAGGGAGACATGTGTGGGGGCCTGGTGGAGGGTGCCCCTGACTGCTGGGGTGTGGGGGTGGTGGGAGACATGTGTGGGGGCCTGGTGGAGGGTACCCCTGACTGCTGGGGGGTGGGGGTGATGGGAGACATGTGTGGGGGCCTGGTGGAGGGTGCCCTGCACTGCTGGGGGGTGGGGGTGATGGGAGACATGAGTTAGACATAAGTGGGGGCCTGGTGGAGGGCGCCCTGCACTGCAGGGGGTTGGGGGGGCTGGGAGACATGAGTTGGACATGAGTGGGGGCCTGGTGGAGGGTGCCCCTGGATGCTGGGGGGTGGGGGTGCAGGGAGACATGAGTGGGAGCCTGGTGGAGGGTGCCCTGCACTGCTGGGGGGTGGGGGTGATGGGAGACATGAGTGGGGGCCTGGTGGAGGGTGCCCCTGGATGCTGGGGGGTGGGGGTGCAGGGGGACATGTGTGGGGGCCTGATGGAGGGTGCCCCTGACTGCTGGAAGGTGGGGGTGGTGGGAGACATGTGTGGGGGCCTGGTGGAGGGTGCCCTGCACTGCTGGGGGTGGGGGTGATGAGAGACATGTGTGGGGGCCTGGTGGAGGGTGCCCTGCACTGCTGGGGGGTGGGGGTGCTGGGAGACATGAGTTGGACATGAGTGGGGACCTGGTGGAGGGTGCCCTGCACTGCTGGGGGGTGGGGGTGATGGGAGACATGAGTTGGACATGATTGGGAGCCTGGTGGAGGGTGGCCCTGGATGCTGGTGGGTGGGGGTGCAGGGGGACATGAGTGGGGACCTGGTGGAGGGTGCCCTGCACTGCTGGGGGGTGGGGGTGATGGGAGACATGTGTGGGGGCCTGGTGGAGGGTGCCCCTGACTGCTGGGGGTGGGGGTGGTGGGAGACATGTGTGGGGGCCTGGTGGAGGGTGCCCCTGACTGCTGGGGGGTGGGGGTGATGGGAGACATGTGTGGGGGCCTGGTGGAGGGTGCCCTGCACTGCTGGGGGGTGGGGGTGCTGGGAGACATGGTTGGACATGAGTGGGGACCTGGTGGAGGGTGCCCTGCTCTGCTGGGGTGTGGGGGTGATGGGAGACATGAGTTGGACATGAGTGGGGGCCTGGTGGAGGGTGCCCCTGGAGGCTGGGGGGTGGGGGTGCAGGGGGACATGAGTGGGGGCCTGGTGGAGGGTGCCCTGCACTGCTGGGGGGTGGGGGTGATGGAAGACATGAGTGGGGGCCTGGTGGAGGGTGCCCCTGGATGCTGGGGGGTGGGGGTGCAGGGGGACATGTGTGGAGGCCTGGTGGAGGTTGCCCCTGACTGCTGGGGGGTGGCGGTGATGGGAGACATGTGTGGGGGCCTGGTGGAGGGTGCCCTGCACTGCTGGGGGGTGGGGGTGATGGGAGACATGAGTTGGACATGAGTGGGGACCTGGTGGAGGGTGCCCTGCACTGCTGCGGGGTGGGGGTGATGGGAGACATGAGTTGGACATGAGTGGGGGCCTGGTGGAGGGTGCCCCTGGATGCTGGTGGGTGGGGGTGATGGGAGACATTTGTGGGGGCCTGGTGGAGGGTGCCCTGCACTGCTAGGGGGTGGGGGTGATGGGAGACATGAGTTGGACATGAGTGGGGGCCTGGTGGAGGGTGCCCTGCACTGCTGGGGGTGGGGGTGCTGGGAGACATGAGTTGGACATGAATGGGGGCCTGGTGGAGGGTGCCCTGGATGCTGGGGGGTGGGGGTGCAGAGAGACATGAGTGGGGGCCTGGTGGAGGGTGCCCCTGGATGCTGGGGGGTGCGGGTGCAGGGGGACATGTGTGGGGGCCTGGTGGAGGGTGCCCTGCCCTGCTGGGGGGGTGGGGGTGATGGGAGACATGTGTTGGACATGTGTGGGGGCCTGGTGGAGGGTGCCCCTGACTGCTGGGGGGTGGGGGTGATGGGAGACATGAGTGGGGGCCTGGTGGAGGGTGCCCTGCACTGCTGGGGGGGTGGGGGTGATGGGAGACATGTGTTGGACATGTGTGGGGGCCTGGTGGAGGGTGCCCCTGACTGCTGGGGGGTGGGGGTGGTGGGAGACATGAGTGGGGGCCTGGTGGAGGCTGCCCCTGGATGCTGGGGGCTGGGGGTGCTGGGAGACATGAGTTGGACATGAGTGGGGGCCTGGTGAAGGGTGCCCCTGGATGCTGGGGGGTGGGGGTGCAGGGAGACATGTGTGGGGGCCTGATGGAGGGTACCCCTGACTGCTGGGGGGTGGGGGTGGTGGGAGACATGTGTGGGGGCCTGGTGGAGGGTGCTCCTGACTGCTGGGGGGTCGGGGTGATGGGAGACATGTGTGGGGGCCTGGTGGAGGCTGCCCCTGCACTGCTGGGGGGTGGGGGTGATGGGAGACATGTGTGGGGGCCTGGTGGAGGGTGCCCTGCACTGCTGGGGGGGTGGGGGTGCTGGGAGACATGAGTTGGACATGAGTGGGGGCCTGGTGGAGGGTGCCCCTGGATGCTGGTGGGTGGGTGTGCAGGGGGACATGAGTGGGGGTTTGGTGGAGGGTGCCCTGCACTGCTGGGGGGTGGGGGTGATGGGAGACATGTGTGGGGGCCTGGTGCAGGGTGCCCTGCACTGCTGGGGGGTGGGGGTGCTGGGGGACATGATTTGGACATGAGTGGGGACCTGGTGGAGGGTGCCCTGAACTGCTGGGGGGTGGGGGTGATGGGAGACATGTGTGGGGGCCTGGTGGAGGGTGCCCCTGGATGCTGGGGGTGGGGGTGCATGGGGACATGCGTTGGTGATCAGTAGTGCAAGGTGACATGTGGGTTGGCTGGGGGGCATGGCCATGGTGGATGGGCTGCCTGCGGGACATGAGCAGGGGTGCAGGGTAGTCCCCTGTGGTGTGGGCTGCCTGCAGGGGCCGTGGAGGGTTTAGAGGGAACACCTGGGAGGACCCACATGGTCAATTCACGTGTAGTACTACCCAGCACCCCCGGAATACACGTACCCTGCTGAAATCGCGTGTGGAACTTCCCGCGCACCCGGAATACACGTACCCTGCAGGATTAGCGTGTGGAACATCCCGCGCACCCCGGAATCCACCTACCCTGCAGAATTAGCGTGTGGAACTTCACGCGCACCCCGGAATACACGTACCCTGCAGGATTAGCGTGTGGAACTTCCCACGCACCCCAGAATCCACGTACCATGCAGAATTAGCGTGTGGAACTTCACACGCACCCCAGAATACACGTACCCTGCAGAATTAGCATGTGGAACTTCCCGTGTACCCCGGAATACACGTACCCAGGCCAATCGCGTGTGGGACTTCCCGCGCACTCCGGAATACACAGACCCAGCCAATACGCGTGTGGGACTTCCCGCGCACCCCGGAATACACGGACCAAGCCAATTCACATGTGGGACTTCCCGCGCACCCCGGAATACACGGACCCTGCAGGATTAGCGTGTGGAACATCCCGCGCACCCCGGAATCCACCTACCCTGCAGAATTACCGTGTGGAACTTCACGCGCACCCCGGAATACACGTACCCTGCAGGATTAGCGTGTGGAACTTTCCACGCACCCCGGAATCCACGTACCATGCAGAATTAGCATGTGGAACTTCACACGCACCCCAGAATACACGTACCCTGCAGAATTAGCATGTGGAACTTCCCACGTACCCCGGAATACACGTACCCAGGCCAATCGCGTGTGGGACTTCCCGCGCACTCCAGAATACACAGACCCAGCCAATACGCGTGTGGGACTTCCCGCGCACCCCGGAATACACGTACCAAGCCAATTCACATGTGGGACTTCCCGCGCACCCCGGAATACACGGACCCAGGCTATTCGCGTGTGGGACTTTCTGCACACCACAGAATGCACGCACACGCTATTTTTCACACAGCGGGTGTCTGTGTTTGTTGCGTACCCCTTTGCACATTATTTGTCTTAGAGGGCCACAGTATGTGACATTCATCATAGCTGTATATAGGTGCTTTTTGTTGGCGCACATTTTGGCGCACATTTATTTCAGAGGCAGGGACACTACCGCCTGCTTTCTTGTGGCGGACGTGTTTGGGCCTGTGCGCTGGTTTGACCGTGTGCTGGTTTGCACTATTGGATTCCATGACTACGAGTTGTAGGCAAGTATGTGGGCGTTCCGCACACTTGCCTATGTACTTCCCCCGTGACGCCCACATTTTGACGAGTTGTTCCCCATTCCGAGTGTTACGCCCGTGTTCCGCCTACTTTTGTTGTGTGCGCCGCGCTCTGTGCGATTTCGCTGTGCCCGTGGCGCACGCCGTTAGATATCCTGTGCGCAGGCGTGCGTTGCACACTTTTTCAGCGCACATCCGATATTTTTCTCACGCACGGCCTTCCATGAATCGATGTGTGCTGGTTTCCCTGCGATTTTCGCACTTGCACTGTGATTTTCGCACTTTTACTGCGAATCGCACGTTTTGGCACCTCTGCGCGGGAATTTTCGGCGCACATTAATTCCATGAATCGACACCTATGTTTTGTAGCAGACACATTTTTCGCAGAGATGGAGTACATCTTGCTTATGCCGGCAATCAGATTTTTCTGCGAAATATACAAAATACATTGCGATCTTTTTTGGAATTAAAGCAATACATTTTGCAGTAGGTGTTGACCCTTTGAAGTTTTTGAAACACAAGAAAACACCACAAAAAGGCTCTTTCAGAGCTCCACTTCCACCTATAGAAAAGTGCAATGGTTCGGATAGGGCAGTACTCCCCAAAGATACATGTCCATGGACTGTCCGTGGACTTCCAAAAATGCACAGGGCCCTGCAGTATTTATTTGTCACTTCTATTTTTAAACTGTGAAAGGCGGCTCTGAAAAGAGGCTTTGTTTTTATTAAATATTTTTTTTGTTTTTTAAACATGACACACAAGGAAAGGAGGGGAAATGAGGGTAAGGAGGGAACACCAACCACAGGGATAATAAAGGACAGGTGGAGAGAGGAAGATGTAAGGTTGGCCTTATTGAGGCAGGTCGCAGACCTTTTGATGTTCCTTGACCGCAGTCACAAAAGCACTCAGAAAGTTCTCACCCCTGCAGAGTACTGCGTCGCAGTACATGCACAATATTGTGACCTTCGAAAGGTAAGGGTCAACAGCATCATGCGTGGCCTGCGAGGCAGCTGGAGGGATGCGCTGTCCCACAGGAGTGTCTTTTGTAGTTACAGGAGCAGAAACAGAGGATGCTGCAGAGGAACTCAACCTACTATGTTTATCGCAAGGTACAACCTTACGATTAGCCCCATCGTGGAACGACTTTAGGTGTCGCTTCATTGATGTAGTACCATAGCTATACGAACCAGGCTTGCCACGCCTGAGCACCATGCTCGCATCAGCTTTTGACTTTCCATCAATGGTGGTAAATAACCGCCACACCCAAGACTCACGGTGAGTGCTAGTAGTAGGGACATCCATTACCTCATCCTCTTCATCCGCTTCATCACTCTCCTCTGCATCCTCACGCCTGTTCCCCTCTAAAGGTCCTAGGGGACATGGTGGTGGTAGAGGGGGTGGGGGTGCTGATGCTGAGGCAGTAGCAGCAGAAGCAATTTGGGATGCCATCTGGAAGGTTAATAACCAAGATCCAGGAACCAGGAACCAAGAACAGCAACCTGTACAATTGTGCTGTTGTAAATCTTGGAAATCCAAAAGCAGAATAGGATCAGCTCTGGGGTGTGGCCTTTTATAGGGGGGCTGGGGCGCGCTTCGCGGACACCCGCGCCATCCCCGAACATTTTGAACACCAAGAAAGGGCTCAAAAAGTTCCAAAAAGTATGTAGATCGGTAGGGACATTGTCTGGGACATGTGCAATGGTGAACTTTTACTGTAAAATACTTAGGAGTGCTCAAAAAAGCACTTTTTAAATGTTCAGGGGCCCAGACAGTGTCTGCAAATCAGGACACGCGCTCAGCGTGGGTGCGGTCACATAATGAGGTCGCGGACATGTTCATGAATGGGACAGTTGTCCGCAGGACACCAAAAGCGCAGGGACGGTTGTGCGCTTGCGCGCAGGTGTTCTACGGACAGTGTTCGGGTCCCCAAACTAATTAAAAGCTCAACACACATGCAGCGGACAGTTACGGACAGGTGCGATGTTCATAGGACCCAAGGGTGTGGTGCACATGTGCACGGGTGTTCTACAAACAGTGTTGAAGTCCCCGAATAAAATAAATTTGTGTCAAAACTTTAAGGACAGGCGGACGGGATATGTGTTCTACGGATATATTCATTCTGGTTGCTGACATTATGAACAGGGGGGTGTTCTTAGAACCCCCCCCTTTTTGGGTGATTGCAGACAGGCGGACATCTTGTGTGTTCTAAGGACACATCAATTTTAATTACGAACAGTACGAACAGGTATATTGTCCTTAGGACAGCCCCATTTGCGTTAATTGTGGACAAGCGGACAGCTTGTGTGTTCTAAGGACACCACTATTTTAATTACGCACAGTACGAACAGGTATAGTGTCCTAAGGACACCCCCATTTTGGTTAATTGCGGACATAACGGAAACGCGAACTGTCCACGGACACCCTGACTGCCTTTTTTTAAAAAAAATAAGACCCAGGCATATACTAAGAACACACTTAAAATTGTATTATTGTTTAACAGTATAAACATTACGAAACAGAGGGGGAAGCAGAAACTGAAACAAATACAGGGGAATTTGGGGTTTGGACATGATGTACGGAAGGGGAGGAAGGGATGGAAGTCTCATTGTAACGTTTTTCTTGCTGGGGATGGTTTGGGGATAGTTGGCTGGGACATGGAGAGGGCGAACAGGTACATGTGGGACAGTGATATTTAATCATTCCTTTAATGTGGTCCTCAACAAGCTGTTTTAGAAGATTGAGACTTTTCATTAACATATGCATTTTTAATTCCATTAGTTTCAGAGGATCTTCTAATGTCTCTCTTGGTATATTACACTTATTGTGTGTATGGTATGTTAAATAAATATATATATGTTCAGTACACATAAAGTAATGATTATTAAGTGGCTTATATAGAGAAATGTTGTGTGTACCATTATTATCACTGTCTTCACTCATTTTATCTCGTGGGAAATGTTCTTCCAGCCATTCCAACGTACTGGACATTTCTGTGTAAAAAGAAAATATATATTAGTTTTAGTGTACGTAATACTGAACATTTATAAATATATGAAATAAATATTGTGTACTTACTAGTTTCTTACAACCTTTTGGTGTTACTGCTGTGTAGGTATGCTCTTGCTTTTTGCTGCACAGTTTCTGTGAGGTAATTCTGTTGGAGGCATATTTATTTTGTTTTGGTATATTCCATTATATTGGAAACACTATTTCAGTGGATGGTTGGTGTCTTACATATACCATTTCCACTTCTTATTTATTATTAAATGTAATGTATTTATATGGTGCTTTTTGAACATGTTTGGTGTTTTTATTGTATGATACAATAATGGAAGACACCCCCTGAGTTTTTGGATAGTGTTGATGGTGACCGCGTCCGTCTGCGGTCATGCGCGTGGTCCGCGGACATCAAGGGGTTCAGTATTTTCTATGTTATATGTATGAAAGCTAAGGGAGTCTTAGTAAACATTTATAACATTCACATTATCTATATCTATATTCAGTGAAAACAACGTTGTTAAAGGGATGTTATGGTTAAGCTGCGCTACTAGAAATCTGTGAAATTCAGTGAAAAAAACGTTGTTAAAGGAACGTTATGGTTAAGTTGCGCTACTAAAAACCTATGAAATTCATATGGCTCCTTTGATTATCTTTATACACACAAAGCATTGCTGTTTTCCAAATCTGTGTTTTCCCCCATGTACATGTTTCATATGTTGTGAGTGAGCCCCAAGTGAGTTACTGTAAGAACATATTTGAAGTATAACTCTACAAATATAGTACTTGAATATGAATTATGAGTATATGAATTTTTAATTCCTGACTGTTACTGGCCTAGATATGTCCGTCAGTAAAGGAGAAAAGAGGGAGCCAGGCATGTGATGTCATCAGTGATGTCATCAATGGCATTTGTGATGTCATCTTTGATGTCCTGGGTGTTAGTCTTAGCAGTGCACGGTGGTGGCACGAGTTATGGTTGCTTAGCTTACCATAACTGGTGAATTTCAGGGGTTTTTCAGTTTTACTTGGAACCATAACGTCCCTTTAACAACGTTTTTTCACTGAATATATATATATATATATATATCTATATATATATATATATATATATATATATATATATATATATATATATATTATTTTTTTCCTTGTGAAATACTTTGGAAATTCAGTTAACTATTTCCCAGTAGATAGCTTTGAAAATCACCAAGTTTGGTCAAAACACATGTTGGTGAGGGCAAAGCTTTATATATCAAATGTTATCTACTAAGGGGAGCCAAATGGTGTTATTTTTTTAAGGCTGTGCAAATAATATTAAATGATTGTATTCTCATCACATTACCTGTCTCTATATATTTAGAGACGTGCGCCGGGCAGTGGCTATGTACATTTTCTTATATTCTACACTGAGGGGGTAATTCATAGATTTCAGCACAGAGGCAGCTCACTCAAGCAGCGCAGAGAGCTAGCGTGTGCCAGCGTGCGCCAGCCGCGTGCGCTAAACAGCATGCTGGCACACTGCGTATTCATCGAATATCAAAGCCATTTTGAGCGCTGGCGCAGAGAACATCCCGCACCGCCAGTTATGCCACAAGAACGCCCCTTGCGCAAGGAGAAGGCTTTGAAATCCCCAATGCAGCACAAAGGGCCGCGCTAACCCTGCACCAGTTCACAGGGCCGGGACAGTGCATTTGGGGGGTGCGCAGGAATGTTCACACGTGATAGGCATTGTGCAAGTGGTGTATGTGTATTCCGAGGGGTGCGCGGGGAGAATCACACGCAATAGGCCTTGTGCGAGCGGGATACGTGTATTCCAAGGGGTGCGTGGGGAGAATTACACGCGATAGGCCGTGTGCGAGTGGGGTACGTGTATTTCAGGGGTACGCGTGAAGTATCACACGCGATAGGCCTTGTGCTAGCAGGGTACATGTATTTTGGGGGTGCACGTGAAGTAACACACGCGATAGGCCTTGTGCTAGTGGGGTACGTGTATTTCGGGGGTGCGCGTGAAGTATCACACGCAATAGGGCTTGGGCTAGTGGGGTACTTGTATTCCGAGGGGTGCGCAAGGCGAATCACATGCGATAGGCCTTGGGGAGTGGGGTACGTGTATTCCGAAGGGTGCGCGGGGAGAATCAGACGCGATAGGCCTTGTGCGAGCGGGGTCCGTGTATTTCGGGGGTACGCGGGGTGAATCACATGCAATAGGCCTTGTGCGAGCGGGGTACGTATATTTCAGGGGTGCACGTGAAGTATCACATGCGATAGGCCTTGTGCTAGTGGGGTACGTGTATTTCGGGGGTGTGCGTTGAGAATCACACGCGATAGGCCTTGTGCGAGTGGAGTATGTGTATTTCGGGGATGCATGGGGAGAATCACACGCGATAGGCCTTGTGCTAGCGGGGTATGTGTATTTCGGGGGTACGCGGGGAGAATCACACGCGATAGGCCTTGTGCTAGCGGGGTACGTGTATTTCGGGGGTGCGCGTAAAGTATCACATGCGATAGGCCTTGTGCGAGCGGGGTACGTGTATTTGGGGGGGGCGGGGAGTTTTACATGCGTTTTCTGTGCCACGGGAGGGGTACGTGTATTCCTGGTGTGCCCCAACGCAAATTGGCAGTGTGTGTCCTCCCAGGTGTGCCCTCTCCCCCCTCCCCAGGCCCTGCAGGCAGCCCACAACACAGGGGACTATCCTGCACCCCTGGCCATGCCCCACAGGCAGCCCATCCAGCCTGGCCATGCCCCCCAGCCAGCCCACATATCACCATGCACAAGTGAGCACCGACACATGTCCCCCTGCACCCCCGCCCACCCAGCAGTGACAGGCACCTACCAGCAGGCCCCGACTTATGTACCCCCACCCACTCACCCACCCAGCAGTGACAGGCACCTGGCAGCAGGCCCCGACTCATGTCCCCCCACCCACTCACCCACCCAGCAGTGACAGGCACCTGCCAGCAGGCCCTGACTCATGTCCCCCCACCCACTCACCCACCCAGCAGTGACAGGCAACTGCCAGCAGGCCCCGACTCATGTCCCCCACCCACTCACCCACCCAGCAGTGACAGGCACCTGCCAGCAGGCCCGACTCATGTCCCCCCACCCACTCACCCACCCAGCAGTGACAGGCACCTGCCAGCAGGCCCCGACTCATGTTCCCCCCACCCACCCACCCAGCAGTGACAGGCACCTGCCAGCAGGCCCCAACTCATGTCCCCCCACCCACTCACCCACCCAGCAGTGATAGGCACCTGCCAGCAGGCCCCGACTCATGTTCCCCCCACCCACCCACCCAGCAGTGACAGGCATCTGCCAGCAGGCCCCGACTCATGTCCCCCCACCCACTCACCCACCCAGCAGTGACGGGCACCTGCCAGTAGGCCCTGACTCATGTCCCCCCACCCACTCACCCACCCAGCAGTGACAGCACCTGCCAGCAGGCCCGGACTCATGTCCCTCCACCCACTCACCCACCCAGCAGTGACAGGCACCTGCCAGCAGGCCCCGACTCATGTCCCCCCATCCACTCACCCACCCAGCAGTGACAGGCACCTTCCACCAGGCCACTTGCACATGCATGCTAAGTATCGCCAATGCTGGGGAGCTTTCCCAGGCATTGTTGGAGAAGCACACAGTACAGCTAAATGGCTTTACAAGTTGTCAGGGGCACATGCAGGGGCCATCGAACATATATTCGAGTACCCCCTGCTCCATTGAAGAAGAGTTATTAGGGCAGTAGCGTTCCTAGCCAGGAACTGATACAGCACACAGGGACACCCTGCGAGGCACGGGCTTGTGTGCAGTGCATATCATTTGCATGTGCAAATTGCCGCCTGCACTACCTATTGTAATCCGCGGCTGCCAGAACACAACTTGTACTGAAGTTGCACCTCACTATATGCGTGTAGCAGCTCACCCAGGGACCATTGTATCATGTATGATTCTTGACGCATTTGTCTTCCATTTCCTGTGCACCCACATGTGCCTGCATTACTGCATTTACAGTGTATGAACCATGAGGGGGCCAAGCTAACGTATCGGTACAAAGCAGCAGACAGGAGTGTTTGTTTGTGGAGGAGTCACTTACTTTGGGGCATGGATGGTGTTGTATGTGTGTGTTGTTGACATACATTCAGATTAGTAACTCACGCTCTCTTTGCAGCATTGAACTGCTCCTGTTACCAGACCTGAGAGTGCGCAGGCAGAAGGCCAGCACTCACCCCAGAGAGAAGTCACTCTTTGGATTGCATTTGACGCATTTCGTACAATGTGCATGATGAACATGTTTTCTCAGATTGAGTATGTGCTATTGTGAATGGTAGGTTTTTCTATTTTGACTACTTTCACTTGCCAATCCAACTCACCTCTCCTGCCCGACTTTCTGATTATCCTGCATATCAATGCCTGTCCAAACGACACATCCCTGACCCTCCTTCCCCGCCAGGGTCTCAGAGGCCTGTGTAAGTTTGACCTTGCAGGCACCCAGACCACAGAGGGGGTGGTTGGTTCGTGCCACTCCTGCGCCTGGACACCAGAGCTGTGACACTACCCATCAGTTGTTGCATCCTCATTGTATGTTATGTACCGTAATTGGTACCCATCCCGTAGGACCATTGTTCAACTGTGCTACCTTAGTTTTTCTATCATTGTGCTTGTACATGTGCGTTGACATTTCCTGCTACTTCAAGTCATCTACTGGAGACTCTTCCTGTTTCTTTTGGTGCCTACTGGTTTTTTCCCTTTTTTGTGGGTTTGGCTCCCTAGAGTTCTCTGCGATTTGGTATTTTTACCAGTCAAGGTGGCCTCTGAAGGGGCTGGACCCTATTTACACGCAAGCTGGAACATGGAGAGCAAGGGGTAGGGTGCTCCTGTAGCCAGGTAGACTTGAAGGAAGAAGGCTACATACCCCAGACACTGTTGTTCAGAAGGTCACGGTGATGTGTGAATGAGGGAGAGCCTTTTGTTGTTGGACAGTTGGCTTGGGCTACAGTGTTTTGGGTACTGTGACATTGTAATAGTGGGGTACTATATACATGATGTGTTGTGCTGGTCATTGCCTGTTCCTGTGTCGGGGGATTGGTGTGGTTTGACATGCTGGGATGTTCACATGGGCAATGTTCACATGTGATATGTACAGGCACTGAGGGTCACTTTTTTCACATGCATATATAGAGTGCATGTCCATAATGACACACGCAGTTGTACAATAATCCACCACACGTACAGCCACCCTTCCATGGCCACAGGTGCACACAGATTGCATTCTCGGGCCCGCTGTGTCCCTGCAGCACATGACCTATGACCATGTGGGGATCAGGTAAATGCGTCTATTGGCTATTTTTTAAATGTGTCCTTTTCATGTGATGCTCGAGGTGTATCTGCGACACAATGGCTGCTCACTGTGCTGTGTGCTGAGCAGTGTGTTGCAGGGGACACACACAGCACACGGGTTCAGGAGTAGGGATTTTGCCATGCCCAATGTGCATGTGAACAGGCATTCAGTGCTGTGTTGAAGCTACCACTGGTGTACAGCATTTGTGTCTGACTTTGTATGTGTGGGAGGTTGTTGGTCAGTCATTTCATCTGATTCCATGTCAGGCATCATTGTCTCGGGACAGTTTCCATTTATGACATGTCACTTTGTATGTTATTGGTCATGTGTTGGCCTTTTGCTATTGCATGCCATGTCATGGTGTGGCAGACAAGGGTGATGTGGGTTGGGAGGGTTTGGCTGACATACCAGGGATTGTGATGGCCTGTTTTGCAGGGGGGGGATACACACCCTGCATGTGTTCCTTTTGGTCACACAGGATTGGTTATGTTTAAGTAGCTAGGGATGCACACAATGTAGCACTTCCGTGGCAACATTCTCAGTGGGGTAAGGTTGTGACAGTTGACTGTCTCTTGGTCATCATCAATTGTCACCTGGTATGTGCCAGGCCTGTGTGCACTCCGCAGGGATGGGAGTTTAGGTGAAAAATGTGGCCACAAGCTGGGTCCGGGGTGCCTCGCCACGTGCCCTTTCCCCTCCCATGGGTAGCACCTGTGGGTGTGGTTGGGGATGTGGGGGCACCACCATGTCCACCGGTACGTCCCACCGTGTTGCAACATTGTGCAGGACACATGCTCCCACAATGATCCTGCACACTACTGGGGGTGCATATAGTAGCTGGCCGCCAGAACGGTCAAGGGAGCGGAAGTGGGACTTGAGCACTCCGAATGTGCGCTCCACTATTCCCCTGGTTGCAATATGGGCACCGTTGTATCTTACCTGAGGTGGTGTGGTGGGGTTCTGGATTGGCGTCATCATGTGGTTGCTCAGAGGGTAGGCAATGTCCCCTGGGGAGGTGATAATGATTGTGATTATTTGGGTTTGTGTATTTGGCTGTGTGTGACATGCATGCATGTGCACAGGCATTTGTACTCACCTAGGTGTAGACAGCGTGACTGCATGGCCTGTGAGACCCCCCCCCCACTATGGCAGTTGTCTGCTGAAATGACCCAGTGGTCAAAAAATGCAGGACATTGAGCTCCTTCTCCAAGGGGCTCAATGCTTGGGAGCACAGGGTGGTTGATGTAAGGTCATCTTCCCCCTCCCTGACTAGGTCTAGGATGATACAGGGGAAACCTATACCTGCCATAAACCTGGTTGTCAGGCATCCCAAAAAGGCTTGTCCGGGAAAAAAAATGCAGGCCCTGGCTATTCACCTCCTCCTGCGGTGTTCCAGGATCAGTGCTGCGACAAATGGGGCATTCATCGTAGCTGAATATACGTGTTTGTTGTTTGCATGCACTTTTATACTGTACGCGGGGACGCTTCTGCCTGCCTTCGTGTGGTGGACGTGTTGATGCCTATGCGCGTCTTTTGGCGTGCGCGGGTTTCCCGTATTCGATTCCATTAATACATGTTGTTCGCGTGTGTGTGGGCGTTCCTTGTATCTCCCTGCAGTACTTCCCCAATTATGCCTTCTTTTTCACGCGTTGTTCCCCATTCCACGTGTTACGCCCCGTGTCCCGCGCCCTTTTTGGTGTGTGTGCCGACGTTGTGCACTTTCCCTGTGCGCGTCACGCACGGCATTCGGGATGTTGCAATGACCTGTGCGCCCGTGTGAGCCACGCATTGATTTGGTGCACATCCTGGGGAAAACACACGCAGGCCCTTCCTTGAATTGCACGTGTGCGCGTACGCTTGCTTTTTCACGCTTGCGCCAGCTTACGCGTGCTTGCGCTGAGATTTTCGGCGCACATTTCTTCCATGAATCGGCCCCATTTTTTTTTTTAAAAGGATAAAACTGAACATGCAATCCAATCATGAGTTTGTCCTACAAAATCCATATGTTAATGGAAACAATGTTTAACAGGCTTCTAAAAAGTATCAGTTCCAATATGTGCAGGTCTTCTCTGCCGAGGAGCTCTGGAAAGTGCAATGCAGTGGTCTGTTGTCAGGAAAGGTCTGCAAGCGTTGATAAGTTTGGATGCTGCTACAGATGCAATCGCATACCTTTATGGTTATTGATATTGATATTTTATATGTATCGCGTTCATACACATGTGTTTCAGAGTGCAACGAGACAAGGGAGGGGAAGAAGGCAGTACAAAAACAATGATCTTACTAGGCCCAGTGACATTGAGAATGAGCAAGTGCATAGGAGAGGGAAAGGAGAAAGTGCATGGGGGGGAGAAGTGGAAAGTGCTGAGCAAAAGAATACATATAAATAATAAATATATAAATAAATAGTAAAAAGCAACAAACAGAGGTCGTGCAGCGAGCAAGTGGCAAGTCCTAGGTAAAAGGGAACAGACAGGGTGTGTCTGATAAGTGCAGTAAACAATAGGGGGGGGGGCGGGATGGTTACAGATTCTGACCCCAGTGCAAGGGATCGCCAGAAGGAAAGGATCGCCAAGAGGCAGTGCAGGTGGGTGGCAGGGTGAGCAGTTACCTGGGCCTGAAAGTCAGAGGGTAAGCCAGGTGCACGGTGCCGAGACAGAGCAGATCAGCAGGGGAGAGGGGGAGCAAAGGCAGAAGAAAAGAGGAAGGTCTTGAGGTGCTTCCGGAACAGGAGATGGTTCTCCTCAGGTTTTAGAGTGGCAGGGAGGCTGTTCCAGAGGGAGGCCCCAGCCGAAGACAGAGATCTACCCCCAGCTCATTTCTTAGAAAAACGACAGACCCTGAGGGAGTTGGAGGTAGAGGAGCGAAGAGCTCGAGAGGGGAGGTATTTGCGGAGGGATAGCTGAAGGTATTTTGGACTCAGGCCCCAGAAAGCCTTGTGGATAATGCAGAGGGTTTAATCCTTGAATCCACTGGGAGCCAGTGGAGAGATTTCAGAGCTGGAGAGATACGATACCAGGGCTTGAGGCCAAGGACAAGTCTCGCAGTCCTGTTCTCGATTAGTTGCAGAGGGCGGAGAGTAGAGGCAGGTCGATTTAGAAAGAGGCTGTTGCAGTAGTCCAACCTAGAGAGAACCAGAGCTCGAGAGACAGTGAGCTTCTGGGGGAAGCAGAGGAAAGGCAGAATACCTCTGAAGAGGTGCAGTAGGAAGTTTTTTTGAGACGTCAGAGATGTGGGCAGAGAAGGAGAGCGTGGAGTCAAAGATGATCCTGAGGTTCTTAGCCTCTAAGTAGGGAGTTGGAGGAGGGCCAAGGTTAAGGTTAGTGCTGAGTCAAGGTAAATGCCAGGGTTTTTACTTCTTTGGTGACATTGATAATGAGCCCATCAATAATGAAGGATTTGAAGGAATCGCAAAGTTTGCTTAGTCAGTTTTGTGAGCCTATGAGGAGTAACTGTTTTTGTGCGATTTAAGCACAGGCCATGCTGAGCCATCCCATCCAGGCCTGGGTGGTTTGGTAAATGTTGCTTAATGCTTTAGAGTCTATGTCATACGTATCTGTAATAGGGATGAAGATTTGGGTGTCATCTGGATAGTTGGTTTGTGCAGTGTTGCTTTAGTGTCAGGATTCAGGATCTCTGCTGAAGTCACTTTGCCTGTCCCATCTGTTGGGATGGTGTGACTCCAAGAGTTAAGGATGTCCAAAAACAAGGTGCAGTACGACCTGGTGGTAGTATACCGTGATCCTTCCATTCTTCCTAAATCCCCGTCAGGGTGCAGCATAGACCCCTCCCAACAACTCCAATAATATACGACCCATTACATTTCTTTCAAAGGAAAGGCCATTTGCATTTCTGGGGGTACAAAAAGGAAGAACCAGACAGGAGCCTGGCATCAGGACACTCCCAGACAGGCTCCCCCGAGACCCAGACAGGAGCATGGCATCAGGACACTCCGAGACAGGCTCCCCCGAGACCAAGACAGGAACCTGGCATCAGGACACTCCCAGACAGGCTCCCCCGAGATGCAGACATGAGCCTGGCTCCCAGACAGGCTCCCCCGAGATGCAGACAGGAGCCTGGCATCAGGACGCTCCCAGACAGGCTCCCCTGCAACCCAGACAAGAGCCTGGCTCACAGTCAGGCTCCCCTGAGATGCAGACAAGAGCCTGGCATCAGGACATTCCCAGGCAGGCTCCCCCGAGACCCAGACAGGAGCCTGGCATCAGAACGCTCCCAGACAGGCTCCCCTGAGACCCAGACAGGAGCCTGGCATCAGGACACTCCCAGAGAGGCTCCCCCGAGACCCAGACAGGAGCCTGGCATCAGGACACTCCCAGACAGGCTCCCCGAGACCCAGACAGGAGCCTGGCTCCCTGGCAGTCTCCCCCGAGATGCAGACAGGAGCCTGGCATCAGGACACTCCCAGACAGGCTCCCCTGAGACCCACACAAGAGCCTGGCTCACAGGCAGGCTACCCCGAGATGCAGACAGGAGCCTGGCATCAGGACATTCCCAGACAGGCTCCCCCGAGACCCAGACAGGAGCCTGGCTCCCAGGTAGGCTCCCCCGAGATGCAGATATGAGCCTGGCGTCGGGACACTCCCAAACAGGCTCCCCCGAGACCCAGACAGGAGCCTGGCTCCCAGGTAGGCTCCCCCGAGATGCAGACAGGAGCCTGGCGTCAGGACACTCCTAGACAGGCTCCCCCGAGACCCAGACAGGAGCCTGGCACCAGGACACTCCCAGACAGGCTCCTCCGAGACCCAGACAGGAGCCTGGCTCCCAGGCAGGCTCCCCCGAGATGCAGACAGGTGCCTGGCATCAGGAGACACCGTGGTTGGCACGGGCGCCTGGATGTTCGAATTACAGGTAGGCACGTGGCAGCCAATGGGGGGAAGAAGGAGTTAGGGAAAGGGGATGGACCAATAAAGGGAAGGAAGTGAAGACAACAAGACATAAAACGACAAAAGACCCCTACAATTCCTGACTAGATAGCTTATTTCTCCTGCAACCTGACCTGACTCTATCTTCAGTAATTAATAACACATAACACGCCACCCTACACAAATCGTGAGCAAACATGGATTAGCACAACATAATGCACATAGAAAGGCGCTTTTCTCCATTTGGGAAAAGCGAATGACTTAAAACCATAATACACTGATAATGAACAGAGAACATTGAGACGTTCACATGCCTCACAAAACATGGATTAACATAATACACTGCACATAGAAAAAACTTAATACTGGAAATGCGGATTAGAAGAGTTGAATTTTCCCTGGTGCTTAGAACGTGAGGTAAGCAATGTGCCGGCTACCAGACTGGCATTTATCTTGCCCAAAAACCAAGGATTTATGTGCCTGCACTTAACTTTTGGTCTGGACGTTTTCCTCAGACGTCCGGACATAAATACTTGAAGCTTTTGATTTACTCCATGTTAATTCCGTAAACCGGCCAAGTAAACGAACATAGAAACACTTAACTGATGGTTCGGGAGCCTACTGCGGCTGACCCGGACCTGTAGCCCTGGAGCAGATTAAGGAGCGTGTGCCGCCGCACCCCGGGATATAAAGATGCCTTGCGACATAACCGGCGTGATTCCTTCCCGCCACTCGCTTACACCTTCAGCGTTCCTGCTTTGCTCCTGCCGCCGTCGCCGCCACCGCCCATGCTCTCCAACATTAATCAACAGCACATGAGCACGGGTGGGCGGCCGTTAAGAGCCCAATCCCTAATTGCAAAGTGCCGGCAGCTGAGTACCGACAGGCCCAAGGAACTACACATTTCCCCATGCCTGCTGGGAATTGTAGTTTTTAGATATGCCGTACCTGCTTCCTCCTGCACCACAGGCCCTTATTCCTGACAGCTCCCAGACAGGCTCCCCAGAGACCTGGACAGTAGCCTAGCATCAGGACGCTCCCAGACAGGCTCCCCCAAGACCCAGACAGGAGCCTGGCTCCCAAGTAGGCTCCCCAAAGTGTCAGACAGGAGCCTGGCATCAGGACATTGCCAGGCAGGTTCCCCTGAGACCCAGGTAGGAGCCTGGTATCAGAACTTTCCCAGACTGGTTCCCCTGAGACCCAGACAGGAGCCTGGCTCCCAGGCAGGCTCCTCGAGACGCAGACAGGAGCCTGGCATCAGGACACACCCAGACAGGCTCCCCCAAGATGCAGACAGGAGCCTGGCGTCAGGACACTCCCAGACAGGCTCCCCCGAGACCCAGACAGGAGCCTGCCATCAGAACGCTCCCAGACAGGCTCCCCTGAGACCCAGGCAGGAGACTGGCTCCCACACAGGCTCCCCTGAGACCCAGACAGTAGCCTAGCGTCAGGACGGGACACTCCCAGACAGGCTCCCCCGAGACCCAGACAGGAGCCTGGCATCAGGACACTCCCAGAAAGGCTCCCCCGAGACCCAGACAGGAGCCTGGCATCAGGAAACTCCCAGACAGGCTCCCCCCGAGACCCAGACAGGAGCCTGGCACCAGGACACTCCCAGACAGGCTCCCCCGAGATCCAGATAGGAGCCTTGGATCAGGACACTCCCAGATAGGCTCTCCCGAGACTCAGACAGGAGCCTGGCATCAGGACACTCCCAGACAGGCTCCTCCGAGACCCAGACAGGAGCCTGGCTCCCAGGCAGGCTCCCCCGAGATGCAGACAGGTGCCTGGCATCAGGAGACTCCCAGACAGGCTCCCTCGAGACCGAGACAGGAGCCTGGCTCCCAGGTGGGTTACCCCGAGACACAGACAGGAGCCTGGCATCAGGACACTCCCAGATAGGCTCCCCCGAGACCAGACAGGAGCCTGGCTCCCAGGTAGGCTCCCCCGAGACGCAGACAGGAGCCTGGCATCAGGACACACCCAGACAGGCTCCCCGAGACGCAGGTAGGAGCCTGGCATCAGGACACACCCAGACAGGCTCCCCCGAGATGCAGACATAAGCCTGGCTCCCAGACAGTCTCCCCTGAGACCCAGACAGCAACCTGGCATAAGGACATGCCCAGACAGGCTCCCCAAGACCCAGACAGGAGCCTGGAATCAGGACACTCCCAGACAGGCTCCCCCGAGACGCAGACAGGAGCCTGCCATCAGGACACTCCCAGACAGGCTCCCCCGAGACCCAGACAGGAGCCTGGCATAAGGACACGCCCAGACAGGCTCCCTGAGACCAGACAGGAGCCTGGCTTCAGGACACTCCCAGACAGGCTCCCCCGAGACCCAGACAGGAGCCTGGCTCCCAGACAGGCTCCCCTGAGACCCAGACAGGAGACTGGCATCAGGACACTCCCAGAGAGGCTCCCCCGAGACCCAGACAGGAGCCTGGCATCAGGATACTCCCAGACAGGATTTCCCGAGACCCAGACAGGTTGTAGGAGTGCCCAATTCAAACACAGCCAGTAATGAATTGATTGATTGATTGATATGTTATTTCTATCGCGCTTGTACACAAGTGTTTCAGAGCGCGACAAGGCAAGGGAGGGGAACAGGGGAGATCAAAACACCGATCTTACTATGCCCAGTGACATTGAGAACGCGCAAGTACATGGGAGAGGGGGAGGGGAAAAGTGCATGGAAGGGGGAGAGGTGGAAAGTGCGAAGCAGAGGAGAAACTGATAAATAACAATAAATAAATAATAAAGGCAACAAACAGTGTTAATGCAGCCAGCAATTTGCAAGTGCTAGGTTTAAGGCAGCAGACAGGGTAGGTCTGATAAGTGCATGAAGAAAAAGGGGGGGGGGCTGTATGGGTACAGATACAGAACCCAGTGGAAGGGGTGGCCAAGAGGCAGTGCAGGAGGGCGGCTGGATGAGCAGGTACCTGGGCCCAAATGACAGAGGGTGGCCAGGTGCATGGTGCCAAGAGAGAACAGATCAGCAGGGGAGAGGGGGAGCGAAGGCAGAAGAAAAGAGGAAGGTCTTGAGGTGCTTCTGGAACTGGAGATGGTTCTCCTCAAGTGTTAGAGTGGCAGGGAGGCTGTTCCAGAGGGATGCCTCAGCTGAAGACAGAGATCTACCCCCAGCTCATTTCTTAGAAAAACGACTGACGCTGAGGGAGTTGGAGGTAGAGGAGCAAAGAGCTCGAGAGGGGAGGTATTTGTGGAGGGATAGCTGCAGGTATTTTGTACCCAGGCCCCAGAAAGCCTTGTGGACAATGCAGAGGGTTTTCAATTTAATCCTTGAATCCACTTAGAGCCAGTGGAGAGATTTCAGAGCTGGAGAGATACGATCCCAGGGCTTGAGGCCAAGGACAAGTCTCGCAGTCCTGTTCTGGATTAGTTACAGAGGGCGGAGAGTAGAGACAGGCAGATTTAGAAAGAGGCTGTTACAATAGTCCAAGCTAGAGAGAAACAGAGCTTGGGATACCATGAGCTTCTGGGGGAAGGAGAGGAAAGGCAGAGTACCTCTGAGGAGTTGCAGTCGGAAATGTGACTCACTCGATTGCTTTAAATGTGTAGCCTTCCTCTCTGAGGCCCAAAGAACAAAGGACGAGATACACCCAGCACCAGTTGCAAATCTGCCCCATGCCCAAACAACACTACCCCGGCTCTATGCCTGGACAGGAGAGTGGAACATGCCACACCCCACAATTCAGCACCAGAGCCTGCACACACAGCAAAACTATTTAGTCTTCCAAGAAGTCTTCCGCATCCCCAAAGAAAAGGAATAGAACAGTCTCCGAATATTCCCAATTCCAACTTTACTCAGAAAGAAAGCAGCAAGCCAGTGCAAGGGGGACACGTCTGTAGTGATGACCTGTAACTGGGGAAATGCCGAAGCAGGCGTTAGGTTTGTTTGCAGGACCTTTAAACTCCACGCAGGAACAGCATTCGTGCTCGCTCATGCGTAGCCAACCCTCTTCACGCTTCTCAGCTGTGCATGCATTACACAAGTAACAGAGGATGAGCCAGGAAACGGGGGAGTCTGGGGGGTCTGGCGCGAGGAATGTACCAAAGGCGACAGCACTGCATCCCCCTATTCCTTCAATCGAGTTCCTATGACCTGTACTGACCTAGAATTAACTTTTTCCTAGTTGTCCATGTTTCCTCCCCCATCAGTGCAGGGCATTGTGTGAGTGGTTCCTCCCCCATCAGTGCAGGGCATTGTGTGAGTGGTTCCTCCCCCATCAGTGCAGGGCATTGTGTGAGTGGTCCCTCCCCCATCAGTGCAGGCCCCATCATTGCAGGGGATTGCGTGAGTGGCTTCTCCCCCATCAGTGCAGGGCATGGTGTGTGTGGTTCCTCCCCCATCAGTGCAGGGCAATGTGTGAGTGGTTCCTCCCCACCAGTGAAGGTGTTTTTGTGAGTGGTTCCTCCCCCATCAGTGCAGGGCATTGTGTGAGTGGTTCCTCCCCCATCAGTGCAGGGCATTGTGTGAGTGGTTCCTCCCCTTCAGTGCAGGGGATTGTGTGAGTGGTTCCTCCCCCATCAGTGCAGGGCATTGTGTGAGTGGTTCCTCCCCCATCAGTGCAGGGCATTGTGTGAGTGGTTCCCTCCCCCATTAGTGCAGCTTATTGTGTGAATGGTTCCCCCCCCATTGTGCAGCATTGTGTGAGTGGTTCCTCCCCCATCAGTACAGCGGATTGTGTGAGTGGTTCTTCCCCATTAGTGCAGGGCATTGTGTGAGTGGTTCCTCCCCCATCAGTGCAGGGCATTGTGTGAGTGGCTCCTCCCCATCAGTGCAGGGCATTGTGTGAGTGGTTCCTCCCCTTCAGTGCAGGGGATTGTGTGAGTGGTTCCTCCCCCATCAGTGCAGGGCATTGTGTGAGTGGTTCCTCCCCCATCAGTGCAGGGCATTGTGTGAGTGGTTCCCTCCCCCATTAGTGCAGATTATTGTGTGAGTGGTTCCTCCCCCATCAGTGAAGGGCATTATGTGAGTGGTTCCTCCCCCATCAGTGCAGCATTGTGTGAGTGGTTCCTCCCCCATCAGTGCAGCGGATTGTGTGAGTGGTTCCTCCCCCATCAGTGCAGGGCATTGTGAGTGGTTCCCTCCCCCATTAGTGCAGATTATTGTGTGAGTGGTTCCTCCCCCATCAGTGCAGGGCATTATGTGAGTGGTTCCTCCCCCATCAGTGCAGGGCATTGTGTGAGTGGTTCCTCCCCCATCAGTGCAGCGGATTGTGTGAGTGGTTCCTCCCCATTAGTGCAGGGTATTGTGTGAGTGGTCCCTCCCCCATCAGTGCAGGGCATGGTGTGAGTGGTTCCTCCCCCATCAGTACAGGGCATTGTGGGAGTGGCTCCTCCCCATCAGTGCAGGGGATTGTGTGAGTGGTTCCTCCCCCATTAGTGCAGGGCATTGTGTGAGTGGTTCCTCCCCCATCATTGCAGGGCATTGGGTGAGTGTTCCTCCCCCATCAGTGCAGGGGATTGTGTAAGTGGTTCCTCCCCATCAGTGGAGGGGATTGTGTGAGTGGTTCCTCCCCCATCAGTGCAGGGCATTGTGTGAGTGGTTCCTCCCACACCATTGCAGGGCATTGTGTGAGTGGTTTCTCCCCCATCAGCACAGGGGATTGTGTGAGTGGTTCCTCCCCCATCAGTGCAGGGGATTATGTGAGTGGTTCCTCTACACTGTGTTCTTCTTAGAGGGCATATCTGGTTGTATTCATGGTGGTGTGATCTCTGGAGACTGATCTTTGCTCTAAAAGTGTGGATGCCTCTCCAGTAGTAAGATGCAATGAGTTGGACTCGCACCGCGAAATTAGCGTAGACTGAACTTAATCTTGTCCATTTCTGGTGAGCTATGTGTGACTCTCTTGAGAGTGAATTTCCTTTGCATTCCTCCATCCACAATAATCATGGTGCTTTGTATGTTCTGGGCCTAGAAAGGTGCACTTGGTATGGGTGCTGGTAACTGTGACGTCGCAGGTACGAACGACGCATGCGCGAGCCTCGTTTGGGATCACGCATGTGCGTTCTTAATAAAGAACGTCCGTGCGGCAGTTGCCGCCGGGACTCCGGAAGACACACACGTATGTCCCGAGTCTCCTTGCGTGAATGTGCGTGTGTGGCAGTACGGGTCGGCCCGAGGCATGGGCTCGCACACAACATCTGGCGACGAGGCGGGACACGAACGGAGGGGTCTGGATATGAAACAACATGTCAATCATTGTGATCGTCCTCGTCGTGTCTTTCTCGAATCCAACGCGAGCAGCAGCGATGAGCTTTTACTGCAATGCGTGAGGCAGTAGCGGCCTAAAAAGGTGCTTGTGCGCTGCCCATGCGACAAGAAACAGCCCTACACCAATTTTTGGAACCACTGCAGTCTTTGCCACTGAAGAGGACTGCAACACACCCAGTGACCACAGCTTTAGTGGTGACAGGAAGGACACATAAGCACAGAGTGCAACCAGGTACCAGAGCTCCAGCACCAACACTGCATAGTGGATCAGGTACGGTAACTATCTGTTTAAGTCAGGTTTGCGACCTCTGAGCCGGTCGGGAGGTGCCTGTGCGACCTGTGAAAATGTCGGATAGTGATGGAGAAGCAGCAGCACAGACGGTTGTGTGTAGGCAACAGGGTTCACTACTACCTATGCAAGAATTCGACACTTCAGGTCCTCCTTCAAAGTTGGGCCCAAAATGGTTGTGTGGATAAAAAAATTGGACATGTACTTCACAGCAACTGTAGAAACCAACGATGATGCCAAAAGGGCGACTCTGCTCTACTCAGCAGGGATGGATGTTCTTCGCATCTAAATTTGCAAGTGGTGACGTATGATGCTGTCAAAACTGCCCTCAACAACTACTTTATTCCTCTGTCCAATCTGGATTTTGACAGATTTCTTTTCTGCAGCGAAAAACAGCGGGAAGAGGAATCACTTGACTAATTCTGTGCTCCTCTGTGGCAGATGGCTACTACCTGCAGATGGGACAATGAAGATGGCATGGTCCGGAATCAAGTGATCCAAGGATGCAACTCAGGCAAGCTACGTAGACAAGTTTTGTGAGAGCCAGGTTTGACTTTGGTTCAGATTCTAGGCAGTGGAAGAATATATGAGCTGGCTGAGTCGGAGGGGCAAAGATGGATGCAGCGGTACGCCCCGGCAGGCCCGAAGAAGCATTTGCAGTAGGGAAGCAGACATCGTCAAAAGCCTGGTGGGGCCAGAAACGCCAGGAAGCGGCTCCAGCGCAAGGACCTACATCCATTTGCCAATATTGTGGTTATGACCTACCACACTCTGAAGACTGTTCGCCAAATCAAGGTCTTGTGGCAGGTGCAATGGTCCCGGACATTATGCCAGGATGTGTCGAGCTCCCGCACCGGTTGCGACACAAAGGGGACCGGCCAGGACAAGTGGCGGTGGTTCTAGGAGGCAACAGAGCATTGTGACGTTGGAACAAGATGCGCAACGCCTCAACATTGCGGAGGAAGAAGAGGAGGAGGATGAAGTCTTTTTCATTTCGAATCTGGCAACAGGGGCAAAGAAAAAGAGGCAGCCCAAGTGTGTTGCAGACATTCAAGGTGTGCCAACACAAGTACTGATAGACACGGGAGCCTCTGTTTATGTGCTTGCCACCGAACACTACGAATCGATTCCAGGACCGCCACCATTGGAAGCATCCATAGCGAAGATCTTCACTTTTGGCGGAGACACTCCACTTCCTATTCAAGGGGTGTTTGTAGCACCCATCTCCAAGGGGGCTAAGACCATCAATGCCAGATTTTTTGTCACCGATGTCAGCCCGCACTCCCTGCTCAGCTGCGCGGCATCGGAGGCGTTAGACATTGTACATTTTGCTTTTCAAGTTTATCAGGTAGACATTGAGCAATTACTGGCCAAGTTCTCTGGCATTTTTCAAGGAGTGGGCAAGTTGAAGGCTCCCCCAGTGCGTTTGCACATTGACGACACCATTCGGCCCACAGCTCTCATACATCGACGGATTCCGTTCCATCTCAGGGAACAGGTGGAGAAGGAACTTTGAATGCTAGTCCAAATGGACCTCATTGAACGGGTGGAAGGACCAACGCCATGGGTCTCGCCCATAGTCGTAGCCCCCAAGCCAAAACAGCCAGGAGCGGAACGCATTTGTGTGGACATGCGCCTCCTGAATGCCGCCATTAAACGAGAGAGACATATTCCACCCACCCTCGACGACATCATAGGGGAATTACAAGGTGCCAGAGTATTCTCAAAGTTGGATCTGAGGTCGGGCAATCACCAGCTTGAGCTCCACCCAGATTAGAGATACATCACAACTTTTACTACACATGATGGTATCTATCAGTTTGAGCGCCTAAGCATTGGCATATCATCTGCGAAGCAAGTCTTCCAAAATGCCATCAGGGGGGCACTGGCAGGACTAAAAGGCGTTCTGAATATGAGTGATGATATTTTGGTTTTTGCCGAATCTGAGGCAGAACACATGAAAAGACTGGAACACTCTCTAAGGCGTGTGAAGGAAGTGGGACTCACTTTACACCGCAAAAAGTGTGAGTTTTTCAAAGACAAAATTGGCTTCTTTGGTTTCATCTTTCAGGCCAGCGGCGTATCACCCAATCCTGAAAAGGTTAAGGACATTCGCGAGGCCATGGCACCCCAATCCCCCACCGAGGTACGCAGCTTCCTGGGGATGGTTAACTACTGTGGGCGTTTCATCAAAGGACTCGTGTCCCTGTCAGAACCCCTCAGAGCATTAACCAAGAATGAGGCCATCTGGGTGTGGGACCGGAAGGAGCAGGAGGCATTTCAGAAAATCAAAAATGCCCTGTCTGATAGAGATACCATGGCGTATTTTGACCCCACCGCAGAGTCTGAAATTGTTGTTGATGCCAGCCCCGTCGGACTGGGGGCTGTCCTTATGCAAGCGGACAACAGAGGTGACATGCGTCCTATTGCATACGCGAGCATGGCCCTCACGGACACGGAAAAGCGCTACTCGCAAATAGAAAAAGAAGCGTTAGCTAGCCTGTGGGACTGCCGCCATTTTTCGTTTATTCATCTTGGGCAAACCAGTCATGGGGCCTCATTACGACCTAGGCGGAGGACCATGGTGCTATTAGCACCATAGTCCATGCCGGTGTCTGCCATGACGGAATGGGGAATTACCACCCCATTCCAAGGTTGACGGGGCGGTAATTCACCATGCCGCCATGGCCCTTCCCCATTCCCATTTTTGCCCCATAGGGCTCAATGGGATTGGGGAAGGCGCTAAGTATGGTGCGGCACCGTACTTAGCACCAAGGTCCCTTTGCGGGTCCCTACTTTAACGGCTGGTAAAACCAGCCATTAAGATCGGGTCCCGCAAAGGGACCTCGTAATTAGCCACTAAAGGGTTAACGGGCCACAGCCTTTTGCGGCACCGTTAACCCATTAGCGCCTGGGTCGTAATGAGGCCCATGGTCGTGACGGACCACAAGCCACTCCTACCCATCCTAGCGGGAGCATCGTCCAAACCGCCCCCCAGAATAGAGCGTTGGATGCTAGCTCTCATGGAATACGGGGTCAAGCTGGTGTACCGGCCTGGGACCAATAATCCAGCAGATTATCTGTCTCGCCACCTGAACTATAAAAGGACAGATCAGCCCAACGAAGTGTTCGACTGCCGAGAGTTAGTATGTCACGTGGTAGAGAGTGCTATGCTGGTAGCTCTGTCCAGGATCACCATAGCGACTGAATCGTCAAACGATGAAGTGCTCCAAATCATCAAAACAGCAGTGAGAAGCGGTGATTGGAAAGAGGTGCTTCAGAACAATTTCAGGCGGCATGAGGGAGCACAGAAGGATCTTCAGGCGCTCTGGATGGTGAGGGACGAACTTTCAGTATCGGACGATGGGCTACTGCTACGGGGAAGACAGATTGTGATCCCACAAACCCTGAGAAATAGCGTCCTGGAACTGGCACATGTCGGGCATCAAGGGTTTGCCAAGACAAAGGCGAGGCTCAGGCCTAAGGTATGGTTCCCGGACTTAGAAAGCTGGGTAGAACTATATGTGAAAAGGTGCCTACCTTGCCAAGCGGCGAGTCCAGTGGAAAGGGCCCTGCCCATCAGCTCTATGGAACGGAGTGAGAACCCGGGGTCATCGACAATGAGAAGGTCTGGGAAGAGCGAGCGGCACGCAACATTAAGGAGAATGCGAGAAGGGCCCTACAAGACCAGGAGGTCGCCGTAGGTGACTTGGTGATGGTCAGGAATCGCCGCCCAGAAGGAAAACTGTCACTACCCTACGAACCCCAACCATGGACCGTAACGCATGTGAAGGGAACGATGGTCACTGCCGCCAACGAATGAGGGACTGTCACCTGCAACCGATCATTCTTTAAGAAAGTGGACCGTTCTCACGAAAGTGTCGACTCCGACGAGGGAACCTCATCAGGAACAGTTGACGAGACTCCCGGAGAGGATGTCCCTCGGAATGTAGATCCATCCGCAGTGGCACCCAGTGTGGTCACTCGAAACGCACCTCGATACCCCGTGCGAGGAGATCGCAGACTACCTACTCGCCTCAAGGACTATGTCCTGGACTCAGGAGACTGAGCCTATGCTAGAATCAGGTTTGCAGCCCACGTTGGGCCCGGTGTTCGAGTTACCAGTTGCACTGTTGTGTTTTGAAATGTTGTTGTATTTTGATTAAAGAAAAATAGGGATGTGAAGTCGCAGGTACGAACGACGCATGCGCGAGCCTCGTTTGGGATCGCGCATGCGCGTTCTTAATAAAGAACGTCCATGCGGCAGTTGCCCCCGTATGTCCCGAGTCTCCTTCCTTGTGTGAATATGCGTGTGTGGGTCGGCATGTATGAAGTAGGCCATTGTGTTTGGGCTACCTCAGTCCATCGCTTCACGGCAAGTATCTCTACCGGTTATTGGCACAGACTGATCCAGAATGAAGTGCGGTTTACTGCACAGCCAGTAGACTCTCATCATTGTGGTGGTGAAGTGGTCACCCTTGTGAGTAGATATGGTTTGTTGGCCTGCAAGATGGTAGACCTTTCTTAACTGCACTGGCCTGTGCAAGATTCAAACAGAGTGACCATGTAGTGTGTAGTGACATTTCTCCAGAGAATAACACCCTTCTCATATGCACATTGGACACTGCTGTCTCTGTAGAATAGATCACACAGTGGTAGAAGTGGTGATAGGTTGAAGGAAATGGGCTTCTATCCATTTGGATGTGTAGTTTCCCACCCTTTCTACCATGGCCATGTGCAGTGTGTGTTTGTGTTCCATTTCGTGTTGCAGTTGTGAGACATTGCGGGCATAGAGAGGCGATCAGCCTGCTTGTCCAGCCAGCTGGAATTTATTCGGCATTGTACGTGAACTCTTGATACTTGACGACAAGCGTGGTCTGGCGAGACGTCGCTCTCCTCGTGACCCCCTGAAGAAAGGATGAGGACAAGAGGTTTGCGGTCCGTACATTTTCCAATCTTCTATCCCACACAATATGAAAGCACTGACAAATGTGGTGAGCCCGGGGCGCACGCGCCACTCTCGTTGGATTGTGTACTCTGCACCCCAGAGTCTGACTCAGCACCACAAGGAAGATATGGACTGGGGAAATATCACCAACAGAAACCATTCAATATCCTGCCTTCTGTCTGAAGGCTCTTCCTCATCTCACCCCTTCCTCTGGGAGATGAACCTCAAACATATGAAAAGCCTCCACTCCATGTGTGTGCCTGCTCAGTGACAGATCAGGTCATGCATATTAACGTGTGCCCCGCTGTGTTCCACAGCACCCTGTGTACACGCTCCTTGTGAGCTCACACAGACAGCCCCTAGATGTTCAGACCAAGCACAGGTTCTTCTCAGAAGAGGCAACACAGCCGGCCCTGGTGGAAGGACTCCTTGTGGAGGGACTGTTCTGTTCCAGCAGCTCCGCCTCCTGAGAGCACAAGCGGCACCGCCCAGTGCACTCTGGGTCATGACGTCTTATATAGTTAGCATTCAATCAGATATCACTGTCAAAAGTCCTGTCATTAAACTATTCTAAATATTTAGTTTGGCCCTTAGTGGGAAAGATATATGTACCAGGTTTTTCTGTCTTTTCTCTTGCAGTAATATCCCGCCTCCCAGCAAACCTTCCACCCTAATCTTTTCCGTGGCTCAGCTATTTTCCTAGTTGTCTGGAAGGGCCAGTCTTTTTCACACATGCGTGACATGCTCACTCACTGTCCCGTGTATAGGTCTTCCCCAATTACCATTTCTCACTTGGTCTTGCAAACACTTGGCCTCATTATGAGGCTGGCGGTAAAGCCGTACCAGCACCTTCGAGCAGAACAGGATGGTATCACTGGTACCATTATTTACAGTACTGGTGCTACCACCCTTCCCATTCGGCCATATAGGGCCGAATTGGGATGGGGAGTCCCTTATTACCGGTACCCGCGAATTGGCAATTACTGAGTCTGCCAAACTCAACATGACCCGGTAACTGCCCATTCGAGGGTTCCGGAAAAAAATGGATACCAGCGGCAGCCGTGCCTGTATTACAGGCACGGCTACTGCCACCTCCGTAATGAGGCCCACTGAGTGTTACCTGGACAAGGACTTATGCCTTTCTGTGGGATTACTGGTACCCATAGCTCATTTGCACATTATGCATAAGGACAATATCATTTCATGTTTCATAAACCCATTGGCACATTGTACATTTGCACATATCCATGTATGTGATATCCGAGTATTGATGTATATACTTCTTTGCACTTTGCACTGGAGCTCTGATTGTGCAGTGTGACTTGCATAGGTTATTTGTCTTGTTGTGGCTAACTCTATGCGACTGCCAATTGTTTGTCCGAGCAAAAGACCGAAAGAACAATAATTGAATCAATCAGTCGAGCCCATGGTATGGTCTGACCACTACTTGCTGACCTGTTCTCTTTCAGTTGCCCATGGACCGCCTAAGATTCTGCCCAGTAGAATTTGGCAGCGTTGCTAAGCTACAGGACTTTACTTCTTCGTTTAAAGCAAAATGTGTAGCGGTTCCCCGCCGACACTTTCACTCTTGACTACCGATTTTCAAGTAGCCGCAGATGAAGTGGCCCTACTTGGGTGTTTTCAACCCCGCAGGCTTCCTTCCGAGCCAGGGTTCTCAGAACAGCTGAAATCTGCCCGACTGAAAATCAGGCCGCCGGAACGGAAAAGGCGTATCAAATATGACCCTGCGGAGAGGCTTCAGTATAAGGCCTGCTTATCAACATATTCAGCTGCTACTCTAGTTGCAAATAAAACTATTTTGCCTGAGAATTTGAAATCTCTATGTATCAGCCTAAGGCTCTTTTTGCAGTTGTAAAATCTATATCCTCCTCCACTAAATGTCTCCCCAGCCTCAGGCCTACTCAGGAGCTCTGCAATTCCCTATCCCAGTTTTTCATCAAAAAGATTGCGACTCTGTGTGCTAATATTGCTGAGAGTGTTCCCCCTTTGGCTCTTGCTTCTAGTTCTGGGGACCTGCCCTCTGTAAAGACCGGTAGGGGGTGTCTGTACTTCCGCTCTCTATATGGTAGAGGAGAGGCACAGAGGACCCCAGCCAAGATTCTCTATTGTGGTAGCAATGGACGAGCAATCAAGGCCTAGCTTCTCAGGAGGTGATGCAGGCTGGTTCTTAAGTACAGTGTAGTCCCCGAACCACCAGAAAGGAATGTACACACACTGTATTACTGAAAACACAGTCTTTATATAATTAATATTCAAAGGTATGTACACGATCACAATAACGCACTTTGTACTCGGAAGTCAATAATGATGAATATATACACGTCTAGAGTGGTACCACTAATGTTATCGAATCTCATTGAAGTGCATCAACTGTACGGTTAAAATGTCACGCAGATCAATAACAAGTAAACAAGGAATAGAGATAGGAAGGAACGTAAGATGGTTGAAACAATAGGCAGAATGCTGGCCCCGTTACCTAGACACAGTTCTGTGTGGAGATCCCCCCACCTGGCAACCTGTAAATAAAGATATATAGCACAAGCCCAGTCCAAATGTTCAATAGTCTTACTTCTTCCTGTTAAGGTTTCACCCCCCCAATGTACCTGGTGGAGTAGAGCTCTCCGACGATGCACCGACTGATCCTTCTTGAGTGCCTCCCTTTCAGGCGGGAGCCACGGATCGTCGAGGGGTGTCGGGGAACTTGGCGTTCGGTGTCAGGTAATCGACGGCCCTTCTTGAGTGCCCTCCCTTTAAGGCAGAAGTCACGGGTCGTCGAATTTCCAACGGTGAACAGGGTGAACTGTGGCAGGGAAGTGGCCGCTTCTTTCCCAGCGGTGCTCGTCGACGACAGAGCGTTGGCGACCTGCAAGGAAGAGGCGTGCGGGGCACCTCGATGACAATAGTTCTGGACCACAAAGAGATGATGAAGAACTGTGGCCCAGTAAGGGCGTCGAGTCGTCGGCGTCTCTGCAGTCTGTAGGTGGCGGGAAACCCACCGGTGGATACTCCTCGGCACGTCGACGGTCGGGCCTTCTCCAGCGTGAGACAAGCGGATGACGATGCAGATGAGAGCGTCTGATGATCAATGAAAGTTCTTAGACAAACGGGAGCACGGCGGCTCCGGTCGGCGAAGGCGGTCGTCGGCAGTGGCGGACAACAGTCTGAGTGCTTCTCCTTGGAATTCCGCAGCAGTCCCCGTATCGGGTCAGCAGCCTGTCGAAGGTCGGTCTACCAGGGAGCATTGGCAAAGATCAGATGTGCACGATGGTACCTCGTAGCTCGGGAAGAGGGCGCCTTACCAGGTCCTCTCTGGGTCAGTTCTTGGAGGCACACCAGCTTTCAGATTGTGAAGGAGAGCAACAGCAATTCTTCTCGTCCAGCAGGGCTTCAAGGTCAAGCGTCAGTTATTCCAGTTACTCGTCGTAGTGGACTTCAGCTTCTGAACACAATTCCTAGCAGTGAGAGGTCCCCAGATATACTGTTGATCTCCCATTCATTCCGCTGGGTCACACTCAAGCATCCAATCACAACTATGGGCATTCATGCAGGCAGGCAGCCAATCAGGCACACGAGGTATTCAGGCCATTCACTTCTCTCCAGACACTCACAACAAGTTATGTGTATTGGGACAAGTACCGAGCCATTCAACACTCCAAGCTGCATTCATACCGGTTTCAGGCAGGGTTGTCTCAGTCATTGTGTCAACCACCAGATACTAGACACCCATAACACAGAATGCATATTCGTCACACACTCTATTCACCCAGGTCCCACCCACAGGAGGTACCCACAATATACATCACGGGAAGGCTCCAGCTAGTCTGACTGGGCCTTCACAACAACACGATATATGGCACTTCCATCCAACAGCCAGTCAGGGGGAAGGGACAGAGTCAGGGCTTCCCAGGACTTTGGGAAAACAAGGTAATGAGTAATAGAAAGCAAGAGGCCAACAGGCCATCTTGTTTTCCATCAGGAATCAACTGATCCCAATGGCAGGGCCGGAGTATCCCAAAATGGAGGATACTCTGCGCACCTGTCAAATTCAGCATGGAGCTGCCAGCAGCCCATACCCTGCTCTGTGGGCCACCCACAGGTGCCCAAAAACATACACTAGGGGCACAGGGTTGTACCCCCACCCATGGGTGCCGTAAGGGTATCCCACGGGTCCGTTCACCAAACCAAAAGAGAGCTGCACCGCCAGGAGTCCCACGTGAACTCCTGCACGGAACACACGACAGAACACACAATAAAAGGCAGTAAAGGACAAGGATACGGAGGCCCTGTCAGTCCGATGCATTTCCAGCATCACAGTCGCCCCCCCCAGAATGAGGTGGAGGGTGCCTAATCTCCCACGGGATAGACACCCTCATCCAGACGGTCAACATACCTTCTGGAAAGGCCATCTGCATTATCGTGACTCTTCCCTGGTCTGTGCTCTATGGTGAAGTCTAGCCCTTGCAGGCTAATGGACCACCTGAGCAGTTTTTGGTTCTCACCCTTCATCTGCATAAGCCACTTTAGGGGCTTATGATCTGTTTGGACCTTGAAGGTAGACCCCGTAAGGTAGGGCCTAAAACGCCTAAAGCTCCAAACTATACTAAAACACTCCTTGTCAACAGTAGCCCACCTAAGTTCTCTACCCTTGAGTTGTCTACTGATGAATATGATAGGATCTTCTCTCCCTTTGTCATCTAACTGGGACAAGACAGCTCCAATTCCGGTGTCGCAGGCATCTGTCTGGACGATAAAGGGTCGGCTGTAGTCAGGCGCACACAACACGGGTGCCCGACACAGACTTTCTTTCAAGCCTTTAAAGGCCCTCTGACAGTCTTCAGTCCAATTGACCTTCCTAGGTTTCTTGGGTGAAGTCAGAGCTGTCAGTGGTGCAGCTATGGTTCCATAGTCCGCCATGAAATTGCGATAGTACCCAGTGAGACCCAAAAAGGCTCTCACCTGGGTTTGAGTGGTGGGAGTCTCCCAGTCCTGTACATCCTGTACCTTACTGGGGAGAGGTTGGATTTGACCCCCTCCTACCTCATGACCAAGATACGTGACTTTCCCCTGAGCTATCTGGCACTTGGTGGCCTTGATAGTGAGGTTAGCCCTCTTTAAGGCCTGCAACACTCTACCCAGATGTGTCAAGTGCTCTTCCCAAGTGGAACTGTAGACGGCAATGTCGTCTAAATAAGCCACACAAAAGGCTTCCAACCCACTGAGGGCATGATTGACCAATCTCTGGAAGGTGGCTGGGGCATTCTTCAACCCAAAAGGCATGACCCTAAACTGGTAGAGTCCCTCTGGTGTTGAGAACACTGTCTTTACCTTGGCATGGTCCGTCAGAGTTATTTGCCAATAGCCTGAGGTGAGGTCAAAGGTGCTCACAAATTTGGCAGCACCTATGGTGTCCACGAGCTCATCAGCCCGGGGCAGTGGGTGCGTTTCAGTTTTGGTGACGGCATTGACTCCTCGGTAGTCCACACAGAACCTCCAATCCTTGGTACCGGCCTGGGATCTTGCCTTGGGGACAAGAACCACAGGACTGGACCAGGGACTGGTTGAGGGTTCAATAACACCCAGATCCAACATCTTGGTGACCTCAGCCTGGATGTGGTTCTTAACCGTATCTGACATTCGGTGGCTCCTGCTCTTGACAGGCACGCTGTCACCAGTGTCAATCTTGTGCTTACACCACAGTGTAAGGCCTGGCTTCAGCGAAAACAGAGAGGCATACTGCTGGAGCAAAGTCCTGCAGGCCCTCTGCTGCTCGGTTGTCAAATCTGGAGAGAGCTGTACTCCATCCACTGAGCCATCCTGAGGGTTGCTATGCAGCAAATCAGGAAGGGGCTCACTCTCATCCTCTTCTTGCTCTGAAGCCAGCAAGAGACATGAGACTTCTGCTCGCCTGTGGAACGGCTTGAGCAAATTAACATGGAATACCTGAGGGGCTACCCCTGGGATTCCCATGTCAACCAGATAATTGACCTCGCCCATCTTGGAGACTATCCGGAAGGGTCCAGTCCATTTATCTGCCAATGCCCGAGGCTTGGTAGGCTCCATCACGAGGACCTCCTGTCCCAGAGTCCACTCCACTTGCAATGCTTTAAGGTCATGGCAGTATTTGTTCAATTCCTGGCTGGCCTTGAGATTCGCCGTTGCTTGTCCCATTATCTGTGTCATCCTCCGTCTGAGGCCTAACACATAGTCCCCCACCTGCTTGGCGGGACCGGGAGGGGCAGCTTCCAAGCCTTCTCTGATCAAGGCGAGGGGCCCCCTCACGGGATGTCCAAAGAGCAACTCAAAGGGGCTGAAACCAACACCCTCTTGAGGTACCTCTCTGTAAGCAAACAGCAGGCATGGCAGGAGGAGATCCCATTTCCTCCTTAGGGGCTCTTCCAAAGCATCTAGCATGCCCTTGAGAGTTTTATTAAACCTCTCAACCAGACCATTGGTCTGAGGGTGGTAAGAAGTGGAGAACTTGTAGGTTACCCCGCACTCTTTCCACATGGTTTTCATGTAACTAGACATGAAGTTGGATCCTCGGTCATAGGAATCCAACTCGGGTGAAAATGCCCAGGAGAGACTGGGCAACCACCTTGGCCGTAACAGTCCGAAGGGGTATAGCCTCAGGGTACCTGGTGGCATGATCTACCAAAACCAGGATGAACCGATGTCCACCTGACATGGGAGGGTCAAGGGGACCGACGATGTCGATGCCCACCCTCTCAAACGGTGTGCCAACCACTGGCAATGGCTGCAGTGGGGCAATGACACTGCCTCCAGTCTTGCCAGACAACTGACAAGTTGGGCAGGTCCTGCAGTGGGACTCCACTTCTACTCCCATCCGAGGCCAGTAGAAATGGGCAGAGAGCCTCTGCTTAGTCTTCTTGGTACCAAGATGACCATCCAAGGGCACCTCATGCGCCAACTGCAATAGGGAGGGCCTGTAAACCTGGGGTACCACCAACCTCTTGAGGGCACCAGGTTCAGGCTTGGTGGGCTCACTAACAAGGAGCTCACCCTCCCAATAAATCCAGAAAGTCCTAGGCACTTCGCCTTGTGCCTGGGACAGGGCCTGTTTCCTCAGACCCTCGAGAGAGGGACACTCTCTCTGTCCTTTACAGAAGACTGCCTGGGATGGTCCCCTTTTAGCTAACAAGCATTGAAGATCGGGATGATCCTCCGGGTTGAGAACCTCTCCCACAGGAGAGTCTTCTGGCTCTTCTCCCACAGGAGTTGAGACGGGGTTTACCACTGGACCCAGCGCGTCCGGAGCATGGATCCCAATGGGTGCTGTAGGAACAGCAGGAAGAGAAGGGGCTCCCTCCACAAAGGTGGCCTTCTTGCTCTTCCTTCGTCGTGCCTTAGGCCGTGCCTTCGGCTCGGGTACCTGACTCACAGCCAGACCCGGTGTCACCTGTGACCTAGTGACCGCAGCAGCAGTCATGGGAAGACCATCCGCGATCAATCCCAACTCGACTAGATCGTTACCTAACAGAATGTTAGCAGGGACGTTGTCCTGAACCAGGACAGGAAGCTTTGCTGTCTTGTCTCCAATTACGAGTGTGACTCGGGCTACAGGCGATAATTTGGGAGGCCCAACAGCTAACCTGGTGGTTCTCAGAGGAGCATCGATATAGTCCTCTGGCTTGAGCAGGGTCCTGTCCACCACGGTCATGCTTGCCCCTGTGTCTCTCAAACCAGTAGAAGGCTGGCAATTCAGGAGGACACTTCTCAAAAATCTACGGGTGTTCTGTGGGATAGTCGCCAGTACCTCTGCGTACTGGTCCCAGGCCCCAAGGGACACTAAGGAAATCTCTACGGGAGCACCAAAAGTGATCCCGGTAGAGGAGGGTAGGACAGTGGCCTCCACCTCAGACATGGGATAAGGGTAGGTCAGGCTAACAGCCTGTACTCCGAGTGCCTTACCTTTATGTAAAGAAAGACCGGTGGGGGGCGTCTGTACTTCTGTTCTCTATATGGTAGAAGAGAGGCACAGAAGACCCGAGCCAAGATTCTCTATGTGATGCTGGAAATGCATCTGAGGGACAGGGCCTCTGAATCCTTGTCCTTTTTCTGTTTTTACCGTGTGTTCTGTCATGTTTTCTGCCCAGGAGTCCATGAGGGACTCCTGGCAGTGCAGCTCTCTCTTTTGGTTTGGTGAACAGACCCATGGGATACCCTTATGGCACCCATGGGTAGGGGTACAACCCTGTGCCCCTAGTGTATGTTTTTGGACACCTGTGGGTGGCCCACAGAGCAGGGTATGGGCTGGTGGCAGCTCCATGCTGAACTTGACAGGTGCTCTGGGTGTCCTCCATTTTGGGATACCCAGGCCCTGCCATTGGGATCAGTTGATTCCTGATAGAAACAAGATGGCCCCTGTGGCCTCTTGCTTTCTATTGCCTGTTGTCTTGTTTTTCCCAAAGTCCTGGGAAGCCCTGACTCTGTCCCTTCCCCCTGACTGGCTGTTGGGTGGAAGTTCCATCTATGGTGTTGTTGTGAAGGCCCAGCTAGACTGACTGGAGCCTTCCCAGTGACTGTATGTTATGGGTACCTCCTGTGGGTGGGACCTGGGTGAATGGAGTGTGTGACCAATATACACTCCTTGTTGTGGTTGTCTGGTTTCTGGCATATGAGACAAAGACTGAGACAGCCCTGCCCGAAACTGGCCTGAATGCAGTGTGTAGTGTTGAATGGCTGAGTACTTGTCCCAATCCACATTCCTTGTTGTGAGTGTCTGAAAGGGAGGAGTGTGGCCTGAATGCACTGTGTGCCTGATTGGCTGACTGACTGCATGAATGCCCTTCTGTGTGATTGGCTGCTGTGTGTGTGCCAGCAGTGTGGATGAGAGACAGAATAGTATATCTGGGGACCTCTCACCACTGGAAATTGTTCAGAAGCGTTCAGAAGCTGAGTCTCCACTCAAGAGTAACTGGATTTGCTGACCCTCGACGCCCAGCTGGAAGAAGAAGACTTGCTGTTGCTTTTACTTCGACCGATCCGAAGGCTGCCGTGTTCGAGAGGACCTGGCTAGGCGCCCTCTTCCCGTGCTCCGAGGGACCATCGAGCACCGCTGAATCTTCGCCGAAGCGCCCTGGAAGTCAGACCCTCGAAAGGCTGCCGACCCGAGACGGGACCGCCGAGGAGATCGAAGTGAAGCACCCGGACATCGACGCCGTCGAAGTCCATTGCCGTCGACCAGGGTTCGCAGGTCTGTGGAACCGCTGGAGGCCTGTCGAAGTTGTGTTGCCCAGCCGTGGGAACCGCTTGACGCCGTGCCACCGACGACTGGAGCCGTCCGCTCCTTGCCTAAGAACATTCGAATCGAAGGACTCCCTCGTCCGCTTCGTCGACCGCTTTTTGTCCTGCCGGAGAAAGTCGAGGACGACCAACGCGCCGAGGAGAATCCGCCGGTGGGTTTCCCGCCACCTCACGACCCCAAAGACTCGAGCGACTCGACGCCCTTGTTGGGCCACCGTCATTCCCAATCTTTGCGGTCCAGAACTAGTGTCGCCGAGGTGCCCCGCACGCCTCTTCCTCGCAGGACGCCGACGTCTCGACGCCGACGAGCACCGCTTGGATCGAAGCCTGCCGCCTCATCGACGCCGTTCTACCCTGTTTGTTGTCGGACGTTCGACGCCCCGTGTCTCCCGCTTGAAAGGGAAGGCATTCAAGAAGGGCCGTCGATTCCCCGACACCGAACACCGAGTTCCTCGACGCTTCTCGACGCCTCTCGACGATCCGTGACTCCTGCTTTAAAGGGGGTCATTCAAGAAGGATCTGTCGACGCCTCTTCGAAGAACTCGACTCCACCAGGTACATTGGGGGGGTAAAAACATTGTAGGAGAGAATAAGACTATTGAACAATATATGGACTGGGCTTGTGTTATATCTCTTTATTTTACAGGTTGCCCAGGTGGGGGGATCTCCACACAGAACTGTGTCCAGTGGTAGGGGCCAGTATTCTTCCTATTGTTTCAACCCTCTGTTATCTCTCCTCTCTCTATTGCTGGTTTCCTTCCTATTGACCTGTGTGGCATTTTGACAGTATTGTGGGTGCACTTTAATGAGGTCTAATATTAGTGGTACCACTTTAGAATTGTAGATATTTACCATTATTGATTTTCCTGAGCACAAAGTGCGTTATTGTGATAAGTGTACATAACCTTTGAATATTAATTATATAAAGACTGTGTTTTCAGTAATACAGTGTGTGGACATTCCTTTGTGGGGGCTTGGGGGATACACTGTACTTAAGAACCAGCCTGCATCACCTCCTGAGAAGCTAGGCCTTGATTGCTCGTCCATTGCTACCGTAATAGAGAATCTTGGCTGGGGTCTTCTGTGCCTCTCTTCTACCATATAGGGAGCAGAGGTACAGACACCCCCTACCGGTCTTTACACTCTAGTACGGTAGCAATGGACGAGCAATCAAGGCCTAGCTTCTCAGGAGGTGATGCAGGCTGGTTCTTAAGTACAGTGTACCCCAAGCCCCCACAATGGAATGTCCACACACTGTATTGGTTAGAACACAGTCTTTATATAATCAATGTTCAAGGTTATGTACACTTATCATAATAACTCACTTTGTACTCAGGAAAATCAACAATGGCAAATATATACAATTCTAAAGTGGTACCACCCTTTGTATTAGATCTCATTAAAGTGCATCAACAATACTATAACAATGTTACACAGATCAATAGAGTGAAACCAGCAATAGAGAGAGGAGAGAAAATAAGATGGTTGAGCAATAGGCAGAATACTGGCCCCTACCACTAGACACAGTTCTGTGTGGAGATCCCCCCACCTGGGCAACCTGTAAAATAAAGATATAGCACAAGCCCAGTCCATATATTGTTCTGCAAGTCTTATTTCCTCCTATAATGTTTTTACCCCCCCAATGTACCTGGTGGAGTCGAGTTCTTCGAAGAGGCTTCGACAGATCCTTCTTGAGCGACCCCCTTTGAAGCGGGAGTCACGGATCGTCGAGAGGCATCGAGAAACTCGGTGTTCAGCGAAGGGGAATCGACGGCCCTTCTTGAATGCCTTCCCTTTCAAGCGGGAGACACGGGGCGTCGAACGTCCGTCGACAAATAAGGTAGAACGGCGTCGATGAGGCGGCAGCTTCGTCCGAGCGGTGCTCGTCGGCGTCGGAGCGTCGGCGTCCTGCAAGGCAGAGACGTGCGGGGCACCTCGGTGACAATAGTTCTGGACCGCAAAGATTGTGGAGACGGAGGCCCAGCAAGGGCGTCGAGTCGTTCGAGTCTTTGTGGTCTTCGGGTGGCGGGAAACCCACCGGCAGGTTTCTCCTCGGCGCGTTGGTCGTCCTCGACTTTCTCCGGCAGGATAAATCGGTCGACAGTGCAGACGAGGGAGTCCTTTGGTTCGAATGTTCTTAGGCAAAGGAGCGGACGGCTCCGGTCGTCGGCGGCACGGCGTCAAGTGGTTCCCACGACTGGGCAACACAACTTCGACGGGCCTCCAGCGGTTACACAAACCTGCGAACCCTGGTCGACGGCAATGGACTTCGACGGCGTCGATGTCTGGGTGCTTCACTTCGATCTCCTCGGCGGTCCCGTCTCGGGTCGGCAGCCTTTCGAGGGTCTGTCTTCCAGGGCGCTTCGGCGAAGATGGAGCGGTGCTCGATGGTCCCTCGGAGCACGGGAAGAGGGCGCCTTACCAGCTTCTCTCTCGGGTCAGTCTTCGACGATTTCGGCAGCCTTCGGATCAGTCGAAGAAAATGCAACAGCAAGTCTGCTTCTTCCAGCTGGACGTCGAGGATCAGCAGTTCCAGTTATTCTTAGAGTGGAGACTCAGCCCCAGAACGCTTCTGAACGCTTCTGAACGTTCCCTGAGCCCCTCTACCAGTGGTGAGAGGTCCCCAGATATACTATTCTGTCTCTCATCCACACTGCTGGCACACACTCAGCAGCCAATCAGACAGAAGGGCATTCATGCAGTCAGTCAGCCAATCAGGCACACAGTGCATTCAGGCCACACTCCTCCCTTTCAGACACTCACAACAAGGAATGTGGATTGGGACAAGTACCCAGCCATTCAACACTACACACTTTCAGGCTAGTTTCGGGCAGGGCTGTCTCAGTCTTTGTCTCTCATGCCAGAAACCAGACAACCACAACAAGGAGTGTATATTGGTCACACACTCCATTCACCCAGGTCCCACCCACAGGAGGTACCCACAACATACAGTCACTGGGAAGGCTCCAGTCAGTCTAGCTGGGCCTTCACAACAACACCATATATGGAACTTCCACCCAACAGCCAGTCAGGGGGAAGGGACAGAGTCAGGGCTTCCCAGGACTTTGGGAAAACAAGGTAACAGGCAATAGAAAGCAAGAGGCCACAGGGGCCATCTTGTTTCCTATCAGGAATCAACTGATCCCCATGGCAGGGCCTGGGTATCCCAAAATGGAGGACACCCAGAGTACCTGTCAAATTCAGCATGGAGCTGCCACCAGCCCATACCCTGCTCTGTGGGCCACCCACAGGTGCCCAAAAACATACACTAGGGGCACAGGGTTGTACCCCTACCCATGGGTGCCATAAGGGTATCCCATGGGTCTGTTCACCAAACCAAAAGAGAGAGCTGCACTGCCAGGAGTCCCACATGGACTCCTGGGCAGAAAACATGACAGATCACACGATAAAAAGCAGTAAAGGACAAGGATTCAGAGGCCCTGTCCCTCTGATGCATTTCCAGCATCACACTTTACACTTGGAGTCACTCCTTTTGTGATCCAGAGCCCCACAGTCCCAACAAGTGCCGGGAGTGCGGGGTACGGTACTGGAACCACCGGGAGCTTGCTTTGCAGCAGGTGGACCACTACTCTTATTCCCACCCACAGATGACTTATCCCCACTAGATTTTTGGGTCTTAGGAGAGGAGGGTTTAGGTTTATTCGACTGAGACTGCTTTTGGGACTCCTCAGCTTTCTGAAAGGCCCCGTTTTCTTTGTCCTTGTCCTTCCCACTGGAGTCATAAGGGGACACCCGGTGGGAGACCCACTTGTCAGCCAACCTAGCCAGCTTAAAGGGATCCAAAATGTTCTGGTTAGCAACAAACTGACGCAGCTCCAGTGAACAGGCTTCAGAAAAATGCTCAAAAAACAACAGGTGGGACAATTCAACAAAAGTTTTCACCTTGTAACCGTCAAACCACCCCATCATATTCATGTGTGCAGCACTCACCCAGTCAACCCAAGTGTTACGCTCACCTGACTCCCACGGAGGCGCTGGCCAGGATCGTGCTGCTGTGACCTCTTCTAAGGTGTTGCGCGGGGCTCAGAAGATGGACTGGACCGGACTCCCAACTCCTGCTTGTCCGGCTTGCAAAAGTATCCTTCTGTAGGCGAGAATAAGGGATTAACTGTCTGCGGGGAATGCTACCAGCCTCCCCCTTTCCCCTCTCACCCTCCCCGAAACCCTTCTGTGCTTCCCGTGGCGTCTCACCTTAGGGTCTTGAAGGGCGAGCTCTCCTTCCTGCTTCTGATGCAGGGGCGCGTTGGTATCCAGTTACTTCACTGGATTCTTGGTTTTATGCGAACCAAACTTGCTTGGCTTCCAGGTAAGTTCCTTGAAAGGTTCCCCTTTTGTCCTTGCATCAATATGCTAATGTCAATGTCTTTTTTCCCCATAGGGGCCGGGGTACGGAATGCCGGGGAAAAGGCACCGACCCGAGATGCGAGGTGCAATCCCTGTAGAAATCAGGTAAGTCTTGATGAGCGTTTTTGGGTAATGTCTTTTCATTCGCTCATTGACGCTAATGTCTTTTTCCCCATAGGGGCCGGGGTCCGGAAACGCCTGGATGCGGTGCGGACCCGAAATGAAGAGGGAATGACCCAACAGGTAAGTCTTAACATGGAGGTTTAGGTTTCCTCATTCCCTTCTCTCTCTCACCTTTGCTCTTGTCTTTTTCTCCCTAGGCGTGGAAGTGTGGCTGCGAATCCGGGTGATCGCTGCTGAACATGGAGGCGCCCAGTGAAGGTGAGTGGAATGCGGCGCTGCGGCGGTCGATGAGATGTGCTTTTAAATTAGGTGTCTTCCTTTGCAGGATCGTCGGCGAGCTGACTCCGGAATGCGGATCTTGCAGGTAAAGTCTTTTCCTTCTCCTATTCTCTCTTTCTCTTCCTTTGTAGGTGATCAGGATGCTGGCAGGCGTGGCAGAAGTCCGAATGCAGGAGCAAACACGGTGAGCGTCCAGCTACTAGATGCAGAACAACGCGAAGCATGTGCTGCTCTTCGGGTGTGGTTTAAATAGCCTGTAAAGTAGTTCCAGGTATGTATCCTTCCACTCAGGTATGTATTCTTCCTCAGACCACACCCGAGTGATAAAGTAGTCCAAAAGATAAAGTAGTCCCATTCAGTCCTCAAGAGGGCCTGGATGTAGCAGCACGGTCTGCTTCAGGTAAGTGCACATTAAAACACTTACACACATGTTTTGCTTTATGAGCCTGGCGCCTAAGGCGCCAGGACTGGGGTCCAGAATAAGCCTGGCGCCAAAGGCACCAGGACTGTGTCCAAAAGGCCCCAACTTGGGCCCGCTGAGACGTCCTTGGGGAAAATGATGTCTGCCTCTGGGGTTGCTGGGCTGGGCCTGGCTCCTTGGAGGTAGGCATCATGACAGTACCCCCCCACAAGGCCCCTCCCAAGGTTGTTTCCTCCGGGGGTTTTGGCTTGTTCGGGAATCTACGGTGGAACCTTCGTATTAATCGAGGTGCGTGAATATGGTTACTAGGCTCCCACGATCCATAACCCTTCCAGTCAACAAGATAGAAGAGTTTTGACTTTAACATTTTGGAGTCTAAAATGTCTTTCACTTCGAATTCTAATTCCCCATCAATTTGAATAGGATCTGGAGGCTTGGACAGTCAGGTTCCTGGTTGTACCGGTTTCAAAAGTGATGCGTGAAAAACGGGATGAATACGCATGTTGGAAGGCAAATCCAGTTTAAAGGCCACTGGGTTGATTATGGCTTTGATGGGGTAAGGCCCAATGAATCTGGGATTGAAAGTCCGTGGGCCCTTGAGAGATAAATGTCTAGTTGCTAGCCAAACCTGGTCTCCTACTTGGTAAGGAGGTGTTTTACTTCGGTGCAAATCAGCGTTTTCTTTGTACTTTTTCTTGGATTGCTGTAAATGAGTTGTATCTTCTTTGAAGGCTCGGGTTATTGTGGAATGCAGATGATTTACTGCGGGCATTTCCAGGGTCAGAGGTGGATCTAGGTCAGAGGTTCGAGGATGGTGACCATACAAAGTATAAAAAGGAGTTTGACCGGTTCCGGAATGCATAGAATTGTTGTATGCATATTCTGCGATCCAAAGAATGTCTTTCCAATTGTACTCGGATTGGTGCAACATGCACCGAAGATATTGCTCGAGAGTCTGATTTGTCCTCTCGGTTTGTCCGTCGGTCTGGGGGTGGTGGCTGGTGGATAATCGCACATCTATTTGTGCTAGTTGTGCAACACTTCCTCCAAAAATGGGAAATGAATTGACTTCCACGATCTGAGACTAGTACGGAAGGGAAACCATGTATTCGAACTATATTCTCCAGGAATTCCTTGGCCAGGATAGAAGCTGAAGGCAATCCTTTTAGAGGGATAAAGTGGGCCATTTTGGAGAACAGATCCACGATTACTAGGATAGTGTTGTAACCACCACACGGAGGCAGGTCCGTAATGAAGTCCATAGACAAGGTGTGCCAAGGTGCCGGTGGAATCTCCAAGGGTTGAAGTAGGCCGGCTGCCCTGTTCCTTTGACCTTTATTTTGGGCGCAAACTCCGCAAGACATCACAAAAGACTTTATGTCTTTTCTCCAAGAAGGCCACCAGAATTGGCGTTGGATATTTTCTTCCGTTTTAGCGATACCAGGGTGTCCTTCCATTAACGATTCATGATAATGAGCAATAACTAGTTCTTGCAATTTCTTACTTGGCAGAAATAACCGCTCTTGGAAGTACGGTAAGTTATCCTTAACGGTGAAGTGGGGACCCTTTTGAGTCCATTCCAGTAAGGCTGAAGGGTCAAAAAGTAGTTTGACTCGAGTTTCAATGTCCTCGATGGTTTGCAATGAAGTCAAACCTAAGATTCTTTGTTCAGGTATTATCGGCACAGGTTCTAAACACGAATTGGGTTCTTCCATGCCAATCCGGGATAAGGTGTCCGCTTTGCCATTCTTGCAGCCAAGGCAATAGGTAATTATAAAATCAAATTCTGCAAAGAATAAAGCCCATCGGAGTTGTCGTGAAGATTGGGCTTTGGCCGTCTTTAAATACTGCAAATTTCTGTGATCCGTAATTACAGTGATGGTGTGTCTTGCACCGAGGAGGTAATGACGCCAAGCCTTAAAAGCAGATTTAATGGCCAGTAACTCTTTGTCGGTAATTGCGTAATTAATTTCAGGAGCTGAGAATTTCCTGGACCAAAAGGCTACAGGGTGTAGCTGATTAGTTTTCGGATCCCTTTGCGACAGGACAGCTCCCATGGCTAAACTGGATGCATCAGTTTCAACAATATACGGGAGATCAGGACGCGGGTGCTTCAACACAGGTGCGGAAGTGAATTTGGTCTTTAGGTCTTGAAAGGCTTGTTCGGCCTCTGGAGTCCATTCAAAATGTTTATTCTTACATAAAAGAGCAGTAATGGGTTGGACTATTCGTGAAAACTCCGGGATGAATCTTCGATAGAAGTTGGCAAAGCCAAGCATACTCTGAACCCCTTTCACTGAACCGGGAGATGGCCATTTGAGGATGGCGTCCACCTTTCGTGAATCCATTCGAATTCCTTTAGGAGTCAGAACAAATCCGAGGAATTCAACCTCAGTGATATGAAAGACACACTTTTCCAGCTTGGCAAATAGTTTGTGCTGGCGCAATTTCTCTAGAACTGCTCGAACATGTTTTCGATGATCTGACTCAGAAGATGAGTACACCAGGATGTCGTCGATGTATACGATGACACAAACATCGATGAGTTCTCGCAGAACATCGTTCATGAAGAATTGAAAAGCTGCAGGCGCGTTGCACAAACCGAAGGGCATAACCTGATATTCGAAGAGCCCGTATTTGGTGCGGAAAGCTGTCTTCCACTCGTCACCTTCTTTTATTCGCACTAGGTGATAAGCTCCCCGGAGATCTAACTTGGTGTATATACGAGCATCTTTTACTTGATCAAGAAGTTCAGGGATCAGAGGCAGGGGATAACGATTCTTTATCGTTATCTGATTTAAAGCGCGGTAGTCAATACAAGTTCTAAGGTCTCCTTCTTTTTTAGATACGAAGAACAAAGCGGAAGAGACCGGGGACTTTGATGGGCGAATAAAGCCATTGGCAAGGTACTGATCCAAATACTGACGCAAATGCTGGTTTTCAGGTTCAGTGAGCGTAAATCCTACTACACGGTGGTTGAGCATTGGGAACTAGATCGATCTGGCAATCGTAAGAACGATGAGGGGGTAGCGTGTTAGCCTGTTCTTTCTGAAAAACGTCCTGGTATTCAAGGTATTCTGCTGGTAGTTGAACAGTGGCGGGGGATACTGTGGCTAAACCAATAGCTGGATTTCTAGGATAACAAGTAGGTCCACAATCTGGAAAAATTATTCTCTTTGCTCGCCAGTCTATTCGAGGATTGTGTGTTTCTAACCAAGGAATTCCGAGGATTACTTGAAATTGTGGAACCTTCATTATATCAAACGCTATTGCTTCCCGATGTCCATCCTGACTCACAAGTGTCACTTCTGTGGTGGAATGCGTTACCGGCCCAGAGGCTATTTCGGTACCATCAACCGTAGTAATGACATCCTGGTTTATTTTTGGATGCAGAGGAAGGTTCATCCTGGAGGCCAATTCGCGGTCCACGTAGTTTCCGATAGCTCCGCTGTCGACGTATGCTTTGATGGCATGCAACCGTTGGGGCTTTTTTGGATCCAAGAGCACCATTGGCAAGACAAAATGCGAGGTCAGAGAGTTCGTTTTCAAGCTCAGCAAGCGGACCTCTACGCTTGTCGAGCCAGGTCGTTTCCCGAAACAGGTTCCATTAAGTTGTTGTCAGAGGCACCAACCATCTTCCTAGGTGGTTTTACCGGACAATCACGAAGAAAGTGACCGGAAGCCCCGCAATAGAGGCACAGTTGCTTTTGTCGCCTTCTCTCGCGTTCCTTCTGAGTTAACGGCCCCTTAACTCCCCTATTTGCATAGGTTCCGAAGCTTCGGTATTCCTGGGGTTTACGAGGGTTCTGATCGGTACTAGGGTTTCAAACTTGGACCGATCTGCTTTCCTATTCTGAAGTCTGTGATCCAGTTGTACCACAAAGTCAATATATTCTGCGCAGCCCTGGGGTGGATTCACTACTTGGGCCAGAATGTCTTTTAGCTCTCCGCGCAGACCCCAGTGAAATAAAGTGATTCTTTTATTTTCAGGCCATCCGGTTTCCACCACCAGTCTGTTAAAGGAGGCTATATAAGACAAAAGATCTTGACTACCTTGTCGTAGAGATAGCAGTTCATTGTCAAGGGCCTGTCCCTGCGAGTGTCGAGCGAACAACCTTTCCATGCTGGCCTGAAAGCCCTGAAAATCCTGGAGAATTGGATCGTTCTGGTTCACCAAAGGAACAGACCAATCGGCAGCACAGCCACTTAGGTACGATAACACGAAGGCCACTTTGGTCCTATCATCAGGGAAGGCTCCTGGTCTGCATATAAAATGTAAGCGACATTGGTTCATAAAAATGGCATATTTCTTTGGGTCCCCCGCAAAACGTTCAGGCGGTGCTAAAGGCATGGATCCCGGCAGATTGATCTGAACAGGGTTACTCGAACCCAAAGAAGTGGAAATTCCCCCGGGACTAGGTAAAGGAATTTGTCCAGCCTGACTCTGTAGCAATCGTTTGGCCAGGTCATCAGTTTGTTCCTTGCAGAGAATGAGTTCTCTTTTGAGGGCATTAGTCTCTTGGCGAGCTGAGTGTACCTCTGCCATTAATTCCCCCAACAGCTGGGCCAGCTGGTCTGTCTGAGAAGTCTCCATAGCGCCCGGGTGGGAAATTGTGGGTAGGCTTCGCGTTCTGTTACGCTCACCTGACTCCCACGGAGGCGCTGGCCAGGATCGTGCTGCTGTGACCTCTTCTAAGGTGTTGCGCGGGGCTCAGAAGATGGACTGGACCGGACTCCCAACTCCTGCTTGTCCGGCTTGCAAAAGTATCCTTCTGTAGGCGAGAATAAGGGATTAACTGTCTGCGGGGAATGCTACCAGCCTCACCCTTTCCCCTCTCACCCTCCTCGAAACCCTTCTGTGCTTCCCGTGGCGTCTCACCTTAGGGTCTTGAAGGGCGAGCTCTCCTTCCTGCTTCTGATGCAGGGGCGCGTTGGTATCCAGTTACTTCACTGGATTCTTGGTTTTATGAGAACCAAACTTGCTTGGCTTCCAGGTAAGTTCCTTGAAAGGTTCCCCTTTTGTCCTTGCATCAATATGCTAATGTCAATGTCTTTTTCCCCTTAGGGGCCGGGGTACGGAATGCCGGGGAAAAGGCACCGACCCGAGATGCAAGGTGCAATCCCTGTAGAAATCAGGTAAGTCTTGATGAGCGTTTTTGGGTAATGTCTTTTCATTCCCTCATTGACGCTAATGTCTTTTTCCCCATAGGGGCCGGGGTCCGGAAATGCCTGGATGCGGCGCGGACCCGAAATGAAGAGGGAATGACCCAACAGGTAAGTCTTAACATGGAGGTTTAGGTTTCCTCATTCCCTTCTCTCTCTCACCTTTGCTCTTGACTTTTTCTCCCTAGGCGTGGAAGTGTGGCTGCGAATCCGGGTGATCGCTGCTGAACATGGAGGCGCCCAGTGAAGGTGAGTGGAATGTGGCGCTGCGGCGGTCGATGAGATGTGCTTTTAAATTAAGTGTCTTCCTTTGCAGGATCATCGGCGAGCTGACTCCGGAATGCGGATCTTGCAGGTAAAGTCTTTTCCTTCTCCTATTCTCTCTTTCTCTTCCTTTGTAGGTGATCAGGATGCTGGCAGGCGTGGCAGAAGTCTGAATGCAGGAACAAACACGGTGAGCGTCCAGCTGCTAGATGCAGAACAACGCGAAGCATGTGCTGCTCTTCGGGTGTGGTTTAAATAGCCTGTAAAGTAGTTCCAGGTATGTATCCTTCCACTCAGGTATGTATTCTTCCTCAGACCACACCCGAGTGATGAAGTAGTCCAAAAGATAAAGTAGTCCCATTCAGTCCTCAAGAGGGCCTGGATGTAGCAGCACGGTCTGCTTCAGGTAAGTGCACATTAAAACACTTACACACATGTTTTGCTTTATGAGCCTGGCGCCTAAGGCGCCAGGACTGGGGTCCAGAATGAGCCTGGCGCCAAAGGCGCCAGGACTGTGTCCAAAAGGCCCCAACTTGGGCCCGCTGAGACGTCCTTGGGGAAAATGATGTCTGCCTCTGGGGTTGCTGGGCTGGGCCTGGCTCCTTGGAGGTAGGCATCATGACACCAAGACACATTCTCTCTTTTCTTAAAATCCCTGAACCTTTTAAGGTATTGGGTAGGTGTCTTGCCAAACTTGGCAATCAAAGCAAATTTCATACACTCATACTGACCCCGTTCTTCCACACTCAGCTTCAGAATACAGTCATATCCAGTTTGAGGCACTCTGCTTAGCAAACACTTAGCCCAATCTCTTTTATCAACATCATGAATTTCACAAGCCATTTCAAACGCTACAATACATTGGAGGATATCCGAACCCTCCGAAAACACACCAACCAAATCTTTCATAAATTTAGTGGCTGGGGACCTGACACTCTCACTGGGTTTCGCTGAAGTCTCCACTCGAGTTTTCTCTAGCTGGATTCTCTGACATTCAGTGTCCTTGTCTTTGAGTTCAAGATCCCTATTCTTGAGTTCAACCTGTTGAGCCAGCTCCTCTTTCTTAAACTCAGCATCTATTTCCAACTTGCAATATTCAAAGGCCAATTTCATCCTTAATAACGCAAGTTCCAAGGAATTGCTGGGGTTCGGAACAGAGGCAGCGGGAATGGCAGCATTCCCAGAAACAGATTCAGTAGAAACCCCAGGGGCAGAGTCCTCATTGGTTGCATTCCCCCCTCATCAAGAGTTTCACCATCGGTCTGGTAGTCCACCAGGGCAGTTATCAGCTCAGCCCTAGACTTATCCACAACGTCTAATTCCCTGGCTTCACAAGCACTCTGGAGAGCCTCTAAGCTCATCCGAGTCAATTTACCATTCGCAATAGACTCCATTGCTTGTAATGCAGTTATTTTGTACACACCCAAACCTTAATCGAATAAAGTGCGGATATTTTGTAAGTGGCACGGTTATACACTGATTCTTAAAACCATAAGCATCCCACCGCTGCTACCAGTGTAAAGACCGGTAAGGGGTGTCTGTACTTCCGCTCTCTATATGGTAGAGGAGAGGCACAGAGGACCCCAGCCAAGATTCTCTATTGTGGTAGCAATGGACGAGCAATCAAGGCCTAGCTTCTCAGGAGGTGAGGCGGGCTGGTTCTTAAGTACAGTGTAGTCCCCGAACCCCCACAAAGGAATGTCCACACACAGTATTACTGAAAACACAGTCTTCATATAATTAATATTCAAAGGTATGTACACGATCACAATAACGCACTTTGTACTCGGAAGTCAATAATGATAAATATATACACGTCTAGAGTGGTACCACTAATGTTATCGAATCTCATTGAAGTGCATCAACTGTACGGTTAAAATGTCACGCAGATCAATAACAAGTAAACCAGCCATAGAGATAGGAAGGAACGTAAGATGGTTGAAACAATAGGCAGAATGCTGGCCCCGTTACCTAGACACAGTTCTGTGTGGAGATCCCCCCACCTGGGCAACCTGTAAATAAAGATATATAGCACAAGCCCAGTCCAAATGTTCAATAGTCTTACTTCTTCCTGTTAAGGTTTTACCCCCCCCCCCAATGTACCTGGTGGAGTAGAGCTCTCCGACGATGCACCAACCGATCCTTCTTGAGTTCCTCCCTTTCAGGCGGGAGCCACGGATCGTCGAGGGGTGTCGGGAAACTTGGCGTTCGGTGTCGGGGAATTGACAGCCCTTCTTGAGTGCCCTCCCTTTAAGGCAGGAGTCACGGGTCGTCGAACGTCCGACGGTGAACAGGGTGAACTATGGCAGGGAAGTGGCCGCTTCGTTCCCAGCAGTGCTCGTCGACAACAGAGCGTTGGCGTACTGCAAGGAAGAGGCGTGCGGGGCACCTCGATGACAATAGTTCTGGACCGCAAAGAGATGATGAAGAACTGTGGCCCAGCAAGGGCTTCGAGTCGTCAGCGTCTCTGTGGTCTGTAGGTGGCGGGAAACCCACCGGTGGATACTCCTCGACGCGTCGACGGTCGGGCCTTCTCCAGCGGGAGACAAGCGGATGACGATGCAGACGAGAGCGTCCGATGATCAATGAAAGTTCTTAGGCAAACGGGAGCACGGCGGCTCCGGTCGGCGACGGCGGTTGTTCACAGTGGCGGACAACAGTCCGAGTGCTTCTCCTTGGAATTCCGCAGCAGTCCCCGTATCGGGTCGGCAGCCTGTCGAAGGTCTGTCTACCAGGGAGCGTTGGCAAAGATCAGCTGTGCACAATGGTCCCTCGTAGCTCGGGAAGAGGGCGCCTTACCAAGTCCTCTCTGGGTCAGTCCTTGGAGGCACACCAGCTTTCAGATTGTGAAGGAGAGCAACAGCAATTCTTCTTGTCCAGCAGGGCTTCAAGGTCAAGCGTCAGTTATTCCAGTTACTTGTCGTAGTGGACTTCAGCTTCTGAAAACGATTCCTAGCAGTGAGAGGTCCCCAGATATACTGTTAATCTCCCATTCATTCTGCTGGGTCACACTCAAGCATCTAATCACGACTACGGGCATTCATGCAGGCAGGCAGCCAATCAGGCACACAAGGTATTCAGGCCATTCACTTCTTTCCAGACACTCACAACAAGTTATGTGTATTGGGACAAGTACCGAGCCATTCAACACTCCAAGCTGCATTCATACAGGTTTCGGGCAGAGTCGTCTCAGTCATTGCGTCAACCACCAGATACTAGACACCCATAACACAGAATGCATATTCGTCACACACTCTATTCACCCAGGTCCCACCCACAGGAGGTACCCACAACATACATCACCGGGAAGGCTCCAGCTAGTCTGACTGGGCCTTCACAACAACACCATATATGGCACTTCCATCCAACAGGCAGTCTGGGGGAAGGGACAGAGTCAGGGCTTCCCAGGACTTTGGGAAAACAAGGTAATGGGTAATAGAAAGCAAGAGGCCACTGGGGCCATCTTGTTTTCCATCAGGAATCAACTGATCCCAATGGCAGGGCCGGGTTATCCCAAAATGGAGGATACTCCGCGCACCTGTCAAATTCAGCATGGAGCTGCCACCAGCCCATACCCTGCTCTGTGGGCCACCCACAGGTGCCCAAAAACATACACTAGTGGCACAGGGTTGTACCCCCTCTCATGGGTGCTGTAAGGGTATCCCACGGGTCCGTTCACCAAACCAAAAGAGAGCTGCACCGCCAGGAGTCCCACATGAACTCGTGCGCGGAAAACACGACAGAACACACGATAAAAAGCAGTAAAGGACAAGGATACGGAAGCCCTGTCCCTCCGATGCATTTCCAGGTTCACACCCTCTGATGTTGGCTGGAGTAGTATTTGTTCTGACTGGTCCTCTTTTCCCATATTCTCAGAGGAGGTGGTCTGTAATGCTATTCAACAGATCAAGTCTAGTGCGGCATCTGATGTGGTGCCACTGGGAATTTTGAAAGAAATCGCGGCTGATCTTTTAGGGGAGATCACGGCAGCTGCAAATTCTTCCTGCTAGTCTGGGTTTATTCCCCTGAAGTTAAAGCCAACACGGTTATTCCTCTTTTGAAGAATCCCTCTTTAGATGCTTCCCACCCTTCCACCTTTCGGCCTATCTCTCTTCTCCCTTTTCTGATGAAACATTTGGAACCACTAGTCTCCCCTATCCTGTCTTATTTTCTTGAATCATCTGATCTTCTTGACCCGGCCCAATCAGGTTTTCATCCTGGCAGGGGTACAGAGAGTGTCCTTGTTTCTGTCCAGGATGACATGGCCAGGCTGATGGACACGCGGGGGTGTCGGCGCCTGATCTTATTAGACCTATTAGCGCCTTTCCACACCATGGCTCATTCTACCCTGCTCTCCCGCCTGGCCCAGATTCGTATAGCAGGCCAGGTACTGGGCAGGTTTTCATCTTTCCTGGCCAATAGATCTCAATGGGCCTCATTAGGACCCTGGCGGTAAGGGGTTTGCGCCAGCGTTAGCTGCGCCGACCCCTTACCGCCAACTACGAGTTCCCAGAGCGCCATGGTCACTTTTCCGCCCGCTTTTTGCGGGCGTAAAAATCCATGGCGCTATGGGACCTCGCTGTTAATTACGCCACCGTAGTGTACGGTGGCGTAATTAACACCTTCCCCACTCCCATTGAGCCCTATGGGGCCGAAATGGGAATGGGGAAGGGTAAATGGGTCAATGGGGACTTACCGCCCCGCCGACCTCGGAATGGGGCGGTAAGTCCGCCATCCGCCATGGCGTAAAGGGACTTTGCGCCATGGCGGAAAAGTCCGCCGATGGCGGAAAAAATCCGCCAGGGTCGTAATGAGGGCCAATCTCTTTTACTTCTTCCTTTGACATCTGATTCCTGTCACCTCAGTTGTAGTGTTCCACATGTTGCTGCGTCTTGACCGCTCCTTCGGCGTCAGGTGCTACTCTCATGCCGACGACACCCAGATCCTGATCCGTCTAGATCTTGATCAGGGTGAGCTGTTGTTGCGCCTTCATAAGTGCCTGATGGCTGTGGGGGAGTGGATGGGCCTCAATTGGTTGAAATTGAATGTGGACAAAACGGAGGTGCTGATGGTGGGCTCTCCCCCTGATCCTTCGCTCTTGATTGCGTCGTTCTGGCGTTCTGGCCGTCCTATCTGGGTCCCCGCCAGGTGCCCTCAACTAAGGTAAAAAACCTGGGGGTGATCTTGTCAGCCACCATGTCAATGGACGCCCAAATATCGGCTGTATGCCAGGCTGGGCATTTCTATCTGAAAATCCTAAGGAAGGTGCTCCATCTGATCCCAGTGTCATTACGCCTGCCTGTGGGGGCTGCCATGATACTGAGTCGATTAGATAATTGTAACTCTCTCTATCTTGCCCAGCGCAAGCGATTGGTGTACTGACTCCAACGCCTTCAAAATCTGGCGGCCCGGGTGGCAACTGGGACACCATTTGGGGCCCATATATCCCCTGTACTACATTCTCATCACTGGCTTCCAATGGGTCAGCGCATTCGATTTAAAGCACTATGTATCTTCCACTGGGCTCTGCACGATCAAGGAGCAGAGTATCCTTGTACTAAGTTTGTACGCTATATTCCTAGACGCTCTTTAAGCTCAGTATCGGCTGGCCTGCTATGCGTGCCTTTCTTTCGTCGTGCACGCGTAGGGGAACGGGCTTTCTCCATCACTGCGGCTTGGTTGTGGAATGAACTCCCGCTGGTTATGAGAAAACAACCAAATCATTGGGCCTCATTACATCCCTGGCAGTAGAGTGATAACGGCGCCGGTAGTGCTGCCGGCGCCTTTATCACTCTGTCGCCACATTACAAGTTAAGCTCACAGTGCCGCTCTTCACGCCTGGTCAGACCAGACTGTAAAAACCCGGTGGGGGTGTCTGTACTTCTGCTCCCTATATGGTGGAAGAGAGGCACAGAGGACCCCAGCCAAGATTCTCTGATACGGTAGCAATGGACGAGCAATCAAGGCCTAGCTTCTCAGGAGGTGATGCAGGCTGGTTCTTAAGTACAGTGTAGTCCCCAAGCCCCCACAAAGGAATATCCACACACTGTGTTGGTTAGAACACAGTCTTTATATAATCAATAGTCAAGGTCATGTACACTTATCACAATAACTCACTTTGTACTCCGGAAAATCAACAATGACAAATATATACAATTCTAAAGTGGTACCACCCTTTGTACTAGATCCTAGTAAAGTGCATCAACAATACTGTAACAATGGCACATAGATCAATAGAGTGAAACCAGCAATAGAGAGAGGAGAGGAAATAAGATGGCTGAGCAATAGGCAGAATACTGGCCCCTACCACTAGGCACAGCTCTGTGTGGAGATCCCCCCACCTGGGCAACCTGTAAAACAAGATGTAGCACCAGCCCAGTCCATATATTGTTCTGCAAGTCTTATTCCCTCCTATAATGTTTTTACCCCGCCAAAGTACCTGGTGGAGTCGAGTTCTTCGAAGAGGCGTCGACAGATCCTTCTTGAGCGACCCCCCTTTCAAGCGGGAGTCATGGATCGTCGAGAGGCGTCGAGAAACGTCGAGGAACTCGGTGTTCGGCGACGGGGAATCGACGGCCCTTCTTGAATGCCTTCCCTTTCAAGCGGGAGGCACGGGGCGTCGAACGTCCGTCGACAAACAAGGTAGAATGCTGTCGATGAGGCGGCAGCTTCGTCCGAGCGGTGCTCGTCGGCGTCAGAGCGTCGGCGTCCTGTAAGGCAGAGGCGTGCGGGGCACCTTGGTGACAATAGTTCTGGACCGCAAAGATTGTGGAGACGTAGGCCCAGCAAGGGCGTTGAGTCGTTCGAGTCTTTGGGGTCTTCGGGTGGCGGGAAACCCACCGGCAGGTTTCTCCTCGGCGCGTCAGTCGCCCTCGACTTTCTCCGGCAGGATAAGCGGTCGATGATGCGGTCGAGAGAGTCCTTCGATTGAATGTTCTTAGGCAAAGGAGCGGACGGCTCCGGTCGTCGGCGGCACAGCGTCAAGTGGTTCCCACGGCTGGGCAACACAACTTCGACGGGCCTCCAGCGGTTACACAAACCTGTGAACCCTGGTCGACGGCAATGGACTTCGACGGCGTCGATGTCCGGGTGCTTCACTTCGATCTCCTCGGCGGTCCCGTCTCGGGTCGGCAGCCTTTCGGGGGTCTGTCTTCCAGGATGCTTCGGCGAAGATGGAGCTGTGCTCGATGGTCCCTCGGAGCACGGGAAGAGGGCGCCTTACCAGGTCCTCTCTCGGGTCAGTCTTCGACGATTTCGACAGCCTTCGGATCGGTCGAAGCAAATGCCACAGCAAGTCTTCTTCCAGCTGGACGTCGAGGATCAGCAGTTCCAGTTACTCTTAGAGTGGAGACTCAACTCCAGAACGCTTCTGAACACCTGGCTGCTTCTGAACCAACTACCAGTGGTGAGAGGTCCCCAGATATACTATCCTGCCTCTCATCCACACTGCTGGCACACACTCAGCAGCCAATCAGACAGAAGGGCATTCATGCAGTCAGTCAGCCAATCAGGCACACAGTGCATTCAGGCCACACTCCTACCTTTCAGACACTCACAACAAGGAATGTGGATTGGGACAAGTACCCAGCCATTCAACACTACACACTGCATTCAGGCCAGTTTCGGGCAGGGCTGTCTCAGTCTTTGTCTCTCATGCCAGAAACCAGACAACCACAACAAGGAGTGTATATTGGTCACACACTCCATTCACCCAGGTCCCACCCACAGGAGGTACCCACAACATACAGTCACTCGGGAGGCTCCAGCCAGTCTAGCTGGGCCTTCACAACAACACCATATATGGAACTTCCACCCAACAGCCAGTCAGGGGGAAGGGACAGAGTCAGGGCTTCCCAGGACTTTGGGAAAACAAGATAACAGGCAATAGAAAGCAAGAGGCCACAGGGGCCATCTTGTTTCCTATCAGGAATCAACAGATCCCAATGGCAGGGCCGGGGTATCCCAAAATGGAGGACACCCGGAGCACCTGTCAATTTCAGCACGGAGCTGCCACCAGCCCAGACCCTGCTCTGGGGTCACCCACAGGTGCCCAAAAACATACACTAGGGGCACAGGGTTGTACCCCTACCCATGGGTGCCATAAGGGTATCCCATGGGTCTGTTCACCAAACCAAAAGAGAGAGCTGCACTGCCAGGAGTCCCACATGGACTCCGAGGCAGAAAACATAACAGAACACACGGTAAAAACAGAAAAAGGACAAGGATTCAGAGGCCCTGTCCCCAGATGCATTTCCAGCATCACAGTCTCTCATGCCAGAAACCAGACAACCACAACAAGGAGTGTATATTGGTCACACACTCCATTCACCCAGGTCTCACCCACAGGAGGTACCCACAACATACAGTCACTGGGGAGGCTCCAGCCAGTCTAGCTGGGCCTTCACAACAACACCATATATGGAACTTCCACCCAACAGCCAGTCAGGGGGAAGGGACAGAGTCAGGGCTTCCCAGGACTTTGGGAAAACAAGATAACAGGCAATAGAAAGCAAGAGGCCACTGGGGCCATCTTGTTTCCTATCAGGAATCAACAGATCCCAATGGCAGGGCCGGGGTATCCCAAAATGGAGGACACCCAGAGCACCTGTCGAATTCAGCATGGAGCTGCCACTAGCCCATACCCTGCTCTGTGGGCCACCCACAGGTGCCCAAAAACATACACTAGGGGCACAGGGTTGTACCCCTACCCATGGGTGCCATAAGGGTATCCCATGGGTCTGTTCACCAAACCAAAAGAGAGAGCTGCACTGCCAGGAGTCCCACATGGACTCCTGGGCAGAAAACATGACAGAACACACGGTAAAAAGCAGTAAAGGACAAGGATTCAGAGGCCCTGTCCCTCAGATGCATTTCCAGCATCACACAGACGTGCAGAGCGGCACCCGCTAAAAGAACAGGATGGTAGCAACGGTCCCATTACGAACCGGACCGTTGTTACCATCCTCTTCATTCCCATTGAACCCTATGGGGCTCAAATGGGAATGGGGACCTACCGGGTCCCGAGAATGGGAATTACCGGGCCCACAGAGGTCCGAATGGCCCGGTTATTCCCATTTTGTGGGACCCGTACCCGGGTTTGGGGGTAGCCATGCCAGTAAAAACAGCATGGCTACGTCCAAACTCGTAATGAGGCCCATTGGGTCTTTAGAAAAGCCTTGAAAACCCACTTATTCTGATCGTTGCTGCTGAATGCCCTTTGCTTCATTACCTGGCTGTTAGTTACTTGCCTCTCCAGCGCCATGATGCCGTCGTGCGACCGTGCGCTATACAAGTGATCGTAACATAACATGACCTCTTGTATAATTCTCGTTTATTTTAATGATCGTGCTTTCTGTCGCGTATTTTGGGAATTTTATTGTATATATTATAATAAATGTATATGTTTATGTAATGAATTGTAAAAAAGTCATTTGACTAATTACAATAAATATATAATTATGCCTCATTTTCTCCATCGTCTCCACCTACATCCTCCTCCTCTTCACTTTCGACAGGGTTTCCCGGGTGCCCATTTGCAACCAAACTGTCTTTCCCTGAAATATGATATATCTGAAAATCCAACCCAGCGCACAGACTCTCTGAAAATCCAACCCAGCACACAGACTCTCTGAAAATCCAACCCAGCGCACAGACTCTCTGAAAATCCAACCCAGCGCACAGACTCTCTGAAAATTCAACCCAGCACACAGACTCTCTGAAAATCCAACCCAGCACACAGACTCTCTGAAAATGCATCCCAGTGCACAGACTCTCTGAAAATCCAACCCAGTGGACAGACTCTCTGAAAATGCACCCCAGTGGACAGACTCTCTGAAAATCCAACCCAGCGCACAGACTCTCTGAAAATCCAACCCAGCACACAGACTCTCTGAAAATGCATCCCAGTGCACAGACTCTCTGAAAATCCAACCCAGTGGACAGACTCTCTGAAAATGCACCCCAGTGGACAGACTCTCTGAAAATGCAACCCAGCGCACAGACTCTCTGAAAATGCAACCCAGCACACAGACTCTCTGAAAATGCACCCCAGTGGACAGACTCTCTGAAAATGCAACCCAGCGCACAGACTCTCTGAAAATCCAACCCAGTGCACAGACTTTCTGAAAATCCAACCCAGCACACAGACTCTCTGAAAATCAAACCCAGTGCACAGACTTTCTGAAAATCCAACCCAGCGCACAGACTCTCTGAAAATCCAACCCAGCGCAGACACTCTCTGAAAATCCAACCCAGCACACAGACTCTCTGAAAATCCAACCCAGCACACAGACTCTCTGAAAATGCATCCCAGTGCACAGACTCTCTGAAAATCCAACCCAGCACACAGACCCTCTGAAAATGCATCCCAGTGCACAGACTCTCTGAAAATCCAACCCAGTGGACAGACTCTCTGAAAATGCACCCCAGTGGACAGACTCTCTGAAAATGCAACCCAGCGCACAGACTCTCTGAAAATGCAACCCAGCACACAGACTCTCTGAAAATGCACCCCAGTGGACAGACTCTCTGAAAATGCAACCCAGCACACAGACTCTCTGAAAATGCACCCCAGTGGACAGACTCTCTGAAAATGCAACCCAGCGCACAGACTCTCTGAAAATCCAACCCAGTGCACAGACTTTCTGAAAATCCAACCCAGCACACAGACTCTCTGAAAATCCAACCCAGTGCACAGACTTTCTGAAAATCCAACCCAGCGCACAGACTCTCTGAAAATCCAACCCAGCGCAGACACTCTCTGAAAATCCAACCCAGCGCACAGACTCTCTGAAAATCCAACCCAGCACACAGACTCTCTGAAAATCCAACCCAGTGCACAGACTTTCTGAAAATCCAACCCAGCACACAGACTCTCTGAAAATCCAACCCAGCGCAGACACTCTCTGAAAATCCAACCCAGCGCACAGACTCTCTGAAAATCCAACCCAGCACACAGACTCTCTGAAAATCCAACCCAGCACACAGACTCTCTGAAAATCCAACCCAGCACACAGACTCTCTGAAAATGCATCCCAGTGCACAGACTCTCTGAAAATCCAACCCAGCACACAGACTCACTGAAAATCCAATCCAGCACACAGACTCTCTGAAAATGCATCCCAGCACACAGACTCTCTGAAAATCCAACCCAGCGCACAGACTCACTGATAATCCAACCCAGCACACAGACTCTCTGAAAATGCATCCCAGTGCACAGACTCTCTGAAAATCCAACCCAGTGGACAGACTCTCTGAAAATGCACCCCAGTGGACAGACTCTCTGAAAATGCAACCCAGCGCACAGACTCTCTGAAAATGCAACCCAGCACACAGACTCTCTGAAAATGCACCCCAGTGGACAGACTCTCTGAAAATGCAACCCAGCGCACAGACTCTCTGAAAATCCAACCCAGTGCACAGACTTTCTGAAAATCCAACCCAGCACACAGACTCTCTGAAAATCCAACCCAGTGCACAGACTTTCTGAAAATCCAACCCAGCGCACAGACTCTCTGAAAATCCAACCCAGCGCAGACACTCTCTGAAAATCCAACCCAGCGCACAGACTCTCTGAAAATCCAACCCAGCACACAGACTCTCTGAAAATCCAACCCAGTGCACAGACTTTCTGAAAATCCAACCCAGCACACAGACTCTCTGAAAATCCAACCCAGCGCAGACACTCTCTGAAAATCCAACCCAGCGCACAGACTCTCTGAAAATCCAACCCAGCACACAGACTCTCTGAAAATCCAACCCAGCACACAGACTCTCTGAAAATCCAACCCAGCACACAGACTCTCTGAAAATGCATCATAGTGCACAGACTCTCTGAAAATCCAACCCAGCACACAGACTCTCTGAAAATCCAATCCAGCACACAGACTCTCTGAAAATGCATCCCAGCACACAGACTCTCTGAAAATCCAACCCAGCACACAGACTCTCTGAAAATCCAACCCAGCGCACAGACTCTCTGAAAATCCAACCCAGCGCACAGACTCTCTGAAAATCCAACCCAGCACACAGACTCTCTGAAAATCCAACCCAGCGCACAGACTCTCTGAAAATCCAACCCAGTGGACAGACTCTCTGAAAATGCACCCCAGTGGACAGACTCTCTGAAAATCCAACCCAGTGGACAGACTCTCTGAAAATGCACCCCAGTGGACAGACTCTCTGAAAATCCAACCCAGCACACAGACTCTCTGAAAATCCAACCCAGCGCACAGACTCTCTGAAAATCCAACCCAGCACACAGACTCTCTGAAAATCCAACCCAGCGCACAGACTCTCTGAAAATCCAACCCAGTGGACAGACTCTCTGAAAATGCACCCCAGTGGACAGACTCTCTGAAAATGCAACCCAGCGCACAGACTCTCTGAAAATGCAACCCAGCACACAGACTCTCTGAAAATGCATCCCAGTGGACAGACTCTCTGAAAATGCAACCCAGCACACAGACTCTCTGAAAATGCAACCCAGCACACAGACTCTCTGAAAATCCAACCCAGTGCACAGACTTTCTGAAAATCCAACCCAGCACACAGACTCTCTGAAAATCCATCCCAGTGCACAGACTTTCTGAAAATCCAACCCAGCGCACAGACTCTCTGAAAATCCAACCCAGCGCAGACACTCTCTGAAAATCCAACCCAGCGCACAGACTCTCTGAAAATCCAACCCAGCGCGCACACTCTGAAAATCCAACCCAGCACACAGATTCTCTGAAAATCCAACCCAGCACACAGACTCTCTGAAAATGCATCCCAGTGCACAGACTCTCTGAAAATCCAACCCAGCACACAGACTCTCTGAAAATCCAATCCAGCACACAGACTCTCTGAAAATGCATCCCAGCACACAGACTCTCTGAAAATCCAACCCAGCACACAGACTCTCTGAAAATCCAACCCAGCGCACAGACTCTCTGAAAATCCAACCCAGCACACAGACTCTCTGAAAATCCAACCCAGCGCACAGACTCTCTGAAAATCCAACCCAGCACACAGACTCTCTGAAAATCCAACCCAGCACACAGACTCTCTGAAAATCCAACCCAGCGCACAGACTCTCTGAAAATCCAACCCAGCACACAGACTCTCTGAAAATCCAACCCAGCACACAGACTCTCTGAAAATCCAACCCAGCACACAGACTCTCTGAAAATCCAACCCAGCACACAGACTCTCTGAAAATGCATCCCAGTGCACAGACTCTCTGAAAATCCAACCCAGCACACAGACTCTCTGAAAATGCACCCCAGTGGACAGACTCTCTAAAAATGCACCCCAGTGGACAGACTCTCTGAAAATCCAACCCAGCACATGGACTCTCTGAAAATCCAACCCAGCACACAGACTCTCTGAAAATGCATCCCAGTACACAGACTCTCTGAAAATCCAACCCAGCACACAGACTCTCTGAAAATGCACCCCAGTGGACAGACTCTCTGAAAATGCACCCCAGTGGACAGACTCTCTGAAAATCCAACCCAGCGCAGACACTCTCTGAAAGTGCATCCCAGTGCACAGACTCTCTGAAAACGCATTCCAGTGCACAGACTCTCTGAAAATCCAACCCAGCACATGGACTCTCTGAAAATCCAACCCAACGCAGACACTCTCTGAAAATGCATCCCAGTGCACAGACTCTCTGAAAATCCAACCCAGCGCACAGACTCTCTGAAAATCCAACCCAGCGCAGACACTCTCTGAAAGTGCATCCCAGTGCACAGACTCTCTGAAAATCCAACCCCGCACACAGACTCTCTGAAAATCCAACCCAGCGCGCACACTCTGAAAATCCAACCCAGCACACAGATTCTCTGAAAATGCATCCCAGTGCACAGACTCTGAAAATGCATCCCAGTGCACAGACTCTCTGAAAATGCATCCCAGTGCACAAACTCTTTGAAAATCCATCCCAGCACACAGACTCTTTGAATATCCATCCCAGCACACAGACTCTCTGAATATCCAACCCAGCGCAGACACTCTCTGAAAATGCATCCCAGTGCACAGACTCTTTGAAAATCCAACCCAGCACACAGACTCTGTGAAAATACATCCCAGTGCACAGACTCTTTGAAAATCCAACCCAGCACACAGACTCTCTGAAAATGCATCCCAGCGCACAGACTCTCTGAAAATCCAACCCCGCACAGACTCTCTGAAAATGCATCCCAGTGCACTGACTCTCTGAAAATCCAACCCAGCACACAGACTTTCTCAAAATCCAACCCAGCACACAGACTCTCTGAAAATCCAACCCAGCGCAGACACTCTCTGAAAGTGCATCCCAGTGCACAGACTCTCTGAAAATCCAACCCCGCACACAGACTCTCTGAAAATCCAACCCAGCGCGCACACTCTGAAAATCCAACCCAGCACACAGATTCTCTGAAAATGCATCCCAGTGCACAGACTCTGAAAATGCATCCCAGTGCACAGACTCTCTGAAAATGCATCCCAGTGCACAAACTCTTTGAAAATCCATCCCAGCACACAGACTCTTTGAATATCCATCCCAGCACACAGACTCTCTGAATATCCAACCCAGCGCAGACACTCTCTGAAAATGCATCCCAGTGCACAGACTCTTTGAAAATCCAACCCAGCACACAGACTCTGTGAAAATGCATCCCAGTGCACAGACTCTTTGAAAATCCAACCCAGCACACAGACTCTCTGAAAATGCATCCCAGCGCACAGACTCTCTGAAAATCCAACCCCGCACAGACTCTCTGAAAATGCATCCCAGTGCACTGACTCTCTGAAAATCCAACCCAGCACACAGACTTTCTGAAAATCCAACCCAGCACACAGACTCTCTGAAAATCCAACCCCGCACACAGACTCTCTGAAAATCCAACCCAGCACACAGATCCTCTGAAAATCTAACCCAGCACACAGACTCTCTGAAAATCCAACCCAGTGCGCACACTCTCTGAAAATCCAACCCAGCACACAGACTCTCTGAAAATCCAACCCAGCGCACACACTCTTTGAAAATTCCTCCCAGCGCACAGACTCTCTGAAAATTGATCCAAGCACACACTCTCTGAAAATCCAACTCAGCGCACAGACTCTCTGAAAATCCAACCCAGCGCACACACTTTCTGAAAACTCCTCCCAGCGCACAGACTCTGAAAATCCAACCCAGTACACAGACTCTCTGAAAATCCAACCGAGCACACAGACTTTCTGAAAATCCAACCCAGCACACAGACTCTCTGAAAATTCCTCCCAGCGCACAGACTCTCTGAAAATTGATCCAAGCACACACTCTCTGAAAATCCAACCCAGCGCACACACTCTCTGAAAATTCCTCCCAGCGCACAGACTCTGAAAATCCAACCCAGTACACACACTCTCTGAAAATCCAACCCAGTACACAGACTCTCTGAAAAACAGCCTCCTTTCTGAGACTCATAAGAATAAAATAAACTTCTACACTTTTGTGGTTTTGCTCCTTGATTTAGCTTCTTCTGGTGACAAAACCTACATAAACACTCCTGTTCTCCATTAACCACCTCTGGGTCCAACATCTCAAGGGATTGTGCTGCATTTTCATGCCCAACACTTTCATTAACCCCCAACACCTGTTCAGGACTTGCTTGTGATCCTTTGTCCTTTGAATGAAATGTGTATTTTCGTGGGCATACGTCCCTTTAAATTCTAGGGCTGCGGCAAAGTCTCCTGCAATCTCAAGAGAAGGTTCACCATACCCATGCGATCTTTCCTGCGACCTCAAGAGAAGGTTCACCATACCCATGCGCTCTTTCCTGCGACCTCAAGAGAAGGTTCACCATACCCATGCGCTCTTTCCTGCGACCTCAAGAGAAGGTTCACCATACCCATGCGCTCTTTCCTGCGACCTCAAGAGAAGGGTCACCATACCCATGCGCTCTTTCCTGCGACCTCAAGAGAAGGTTCACCATACCCATGCGCTCTTTCCTGCGACCTCAAGAGAAGGTTCACCATACCCATGCGCTCTTTCCTGCGACCTCAAGAGAAGGTTCACCATACCCATGCGCTCTTTCCTGCGACCTCAAGAGAAGGTTCACCATACCCATGCGCTCTTTCCTGCGACCTCAAGAGAAGGTTCACCATACCCATTCGCTCTTTCCTGCGACCTCAAGAGAAGGTTCACCATACCCATGCGCTCTTTCCTGCGACCTCAAGAGAAGGTTCACCATACCCATGCGCTCTTTCCTGCGACCTCAAGAGAAGGTTCACCATACCCATTCGCTCTTTCCTGCGACCTCAAGAGAAGGTTCACCATACCCATTCGCTCTTTCCTGCGACCTCAAGAGAAGGTTCACCATACCCATTCGCTCTTTCCTGCGACCTCAAGAGAAGGATCACCATACCCATTTGCTCTTTCCTGCGATCTCAACAGAAGGTTCACCATACCCATTCTCGCTTTCCTGCGATCTCAACAGCAGGTTCACCATACCCATTCTCGCTTTCCTGCGATCTCAAGAGAAGGTTCACCATACCCATGCGCTCTTTCCTGCGATCTCAAGAGAAGGTTCACCATACCCATGCACTCTTTCCTGCGATCTCAAGAGAAGGTTCACCATACCCATTCGCTCTTTCCTGGGACCTCAAGAGAAGGTTCACCATACCCATTCGCTCTTTCCTGCGACCTCAAGAGAAGGTTCACCATACCCATTCGCTCTTTCCTGCGACCTCAAGAGAAGGTTCACCATACCCATTTGCTCTTTCCTGCGATCTCAACAGAAGGTTCACCATACCCATTCTCGCTTTCCTGCGATCTCAACAGCAGGTTCACAATATCCATTCTCGCTTTCCTGCGATCTCAACAGAAGGTTCACCATACCCATGCGCTCTTTCCTGCGATCTCAAGAGAAGGTTCACCATACCCATGCGCTCTTTCCTGCGAACTCAAGAGAAGGTTCACCATACCCATGCGCTCTTTCCTGCGATCTCAAGAGAAGGTTCACCATACCCATGCGCTCTTTCCTGCGATCTCAAGAGAAGGTTCACCATACCCATGCGCTCTTTCCTGCGATCTCAAGAGAAGGTTCACCATACCCATGCGCTCTTTCCTGCGATCTCAAGAGAAGGTTCACCATACCCATGCGCTCTTTCCTGCCATCTCAGGAGAAGGTTCACCATACCCATGCGCTCTTTCCTGCGATCTCAAGAGAAAGTTCACCATACCAATTCTCGCTTTCCTGCGATCTCAACAGAAGGTTCATCATACCCAGTCGCTCTTTCCTACGATCTCAAGAGAAGGTTCACCATACCCATGCGCTCTTTCCTGCGATCTCAAGAGAAGGTTCACCATACCCATGCGCTCTTTCCTGCGATCTCAAGAGAAGGTTCACCATACCCATGCGCTCTTTCCTGCGATCTCAAGAGAAGGTTCACCATACCCATACGCTCTTTCCTGCCATCTCAGCAGAAGGTTCACCATACCCATGCGCTCTTTCCTGCGATCTCAAGAGAAGGTTCACCATACCCATTCTCGCTTTCCTGCGACCTCAAGAGAAGGTTCACCCATGCGCTCTTTCCTGCGATCTCAACAGAAGGTTCACCATACCCATGCGCTCTTTCCTGCGATCTCAAGAGAAGGCTCACCATACCCATGCGCTCTTTCCTGCGATCTCAACAGAAGGTTCACCATACCCATGCGCTCTTTCGTGCGATCTCAAGAGAAGGTTCACCATACCCATGCGCTCTTTCCTGCGATCTCAAGAGAAGGTTCACCATACCCATTCTCGCTTTCCTGCGACCTCAAGAGAAGGTTCACCATACCCATTCGCTCTTTCCTGCGACCTCAAGAGAAGGTTCACCATACCCATTCTCGCTTTCCTGCGACCTCAAGAGAAGGTTCACCATACCCATGCGCTCTTTCCTGCGATCTCAAGAGAAGGTTCACCATACCCATGCGCTCTTTCCTGCGATCTCAAGAGAAGGTTCACCATACCCATGCGCTCTTTCCTGCGATCTCAAGAGAAGGCTCACCATACCCATGCGCTCTTTCCTGCGATCTCAAGAGAAGGTTCACCATACCCATGCGCTCTTTCCTGTGATCTCAAGAGAAGGCTCACCATACCCATGCGCTCTTTCCTGCGATCTCAACAGAAGGTTCACCATACCCATTCTCGCTTTCCTGCGATCTCAAGAGAAGGTTCACCATACCCATTCTCGCTTTCCTGCGATCTCAACAGAAGGTTCACCATACCCATTCTCGCTTTCCTGCGATCTCAACAGAAGGTTCACCATACCCATTCTCGCTTTCCTGCGATCTCAACAGAAGGTTCACCATACCCATTCTCGCTTTCCTGCGATCTCAACAGAAGGTTCACCATACCCATTCTCGCTTTCCTGCGATCTCAAAAGAAGGTTCACCATACCCATTCTCGCTTTCCTGCGATCTCAAGAGAAGGTTCACCATACCCATTCTCGCTTTCCTGCGATCTCAAGAGAAGGTTCACCATACCCATTCTCGCTTTCCTGCGATCTCAAGAGAAGGTTCACCATACCCATTCTCGCTTTCCTGCGATCTCAACAGAAGGTTCACCATACCCATTCTCGCTTTCCTGCGATCTCAACAGAAGGTTCACCATACCCATTCTCGCTTTCCTGCGATCTCAAGAGAAGGTTCACTATACCCATTCTCGCTTTCCTGCGATCTCAACAGAAGGTTCACCATACCCATTCGCTCTTTCCTGCGACCTCAAGAGAAGGTTCATCATACCCATTCGCTATTACCTGCAATCTCAACAGAAGGTTCACCATACCCATTCGCTCTTTCCTGCGACCTCAAGAGAAGGTTCACCATACCCATTCTTGCTTTCCTGTGATCTCAACAGAAGGTTCACCATACCATTCGCTCTTTCCTGCGACCTCAAGAGAAGGTTCACCATACCCATTTGCTCTTTCCTGCGACCTCAAGAGAAGGTTCACCATACCCATTCTCGCTTTCCTGCGATCTCAACAGAAGGTTCACCATACCCATTCGCTCTTTCCTGCGACCTCAAGAGAAGGTTCACCATACCCATTCGCTCTTTCCTGCGATCTCAAGAGAAGGGTCACCATTCCCATTCTCGCTTTCCTGCGATCTCAACAGAAGGTTCAGCGTACCCATTCACTCTTTCCTGCGATCTCAAGAGAAGGTTCACCATACCCATTCGCTCTTTCCTGCGATCTCAAGAGAAGGCTCACCATTCCCATTCGTGCTTTCCTGCGACCTCAAGAGAAGGTTCATCATACCCATTTGCTCTTTCCTGCGATCTCAACAGCAGGTTCACCATACCCATTCGCTCTTTCCTACGATCTCAAGAGAAGGTTCACCATACCCATTTGCTCTTTCCTGCGATCTCAACAGAATGTTCACTATACCCATTCGCTCTTTCCTGCGATCTCAAGGGAAGGTTCATCATTCCCATTCGCTCTTTCCTGCAACCTCAAGAGAAGGTTCACCATACCCATTCGCTCTTTCCTGCGACCTCAAGAGAAGGTTCACCATACCCATTCGCTCTTTCCTGCGACCTCAAGAGAAGGTTCACCATACCCATGCGCTCTTTCCTGCGACCTCAAGAGAAGGTTCACCATACCCATGCGCTCTTTCCTGCGACCTCAAGAGAAGGTTCACCATACCCATTCGCTCTTTCCTGCGACCTCAAGAGAAGGTTCACCATACCCATTCGCTCTTTCCTGCGACCTCAAGAGAAGGTTCACCATACCCATTCGCTCTTTCCTGCGACCTCAAGAGAAGGATCACCATACCCATTTGCTCTTTCCTGCGATCTCAACAGAAGGTTCACCATACCCATTCTCGCTTTCCTGCGATCTCAACAGCAGGTTCACCATACCCATTCTCGCTTTCCTGCGATCTCAAGAGAAGGTTCACCATACCCATGCGCTCTTTCCTGCGATCTCAAGAGAAGGTTCACCATACCCATGCACTCTTTCCTGCGATCTCAAGAGAAGGTTCACCATACCCATTCGCTCTTTCCTGGGACCTCAAGAGAAGGTTCACCATACCCATTCGCTCTTTCCTGCGACCTCAAGAGAAGGTTCACCATACCCATTCGCTCTTTCCTGCGACCTCAAGAGAAGGTTCACCATACCCATTTGCTCTTTCCTGCGATCTCAACAGAAGGTTCACCATACCCATTCTCGCTTTCCTGCGATCTCAACAGCAGGTTCACAATATCCATTCTCGCTTTCCTGCGATCTCAACAGAAGGTTCACCATACCCATGCGCTCTTTCCTGCGATCTCAAGAGAAGGTTCACCATACCCATGCGCTCTTTCCTGCGAACTCAAGAGAAGGTTCACCATACCCATGCGCTCTTTCCTGCGATCTCAAGAGAAGGTTCACCATACCCATGCGCTCTTTCCTGCGATCTCAAGAGAAGGTTCACCATACCCATGCGCTCTTTCCTGCGATCTCAAGAGAAGGTTCACCATACCCATGCGCTCTTTCCTGCGATCTCAAGAGAAGGTTCACCATACCCATGCGCTCTTTCCTGCCATCTCAGGAGAAGGTTCACCATACCCATGCGCTCTTTCCTGCGATCTCAAGAGAAAGTTCACCATACCAATTCTCGCTTTCCTGCGATCTCAACAGAAGGTTCATCATACCCAGTCGCTCTTTCCTACGATCTCAAGAGAAGGTTCACCATACCCATGCGCTCTTTCCTGCGATCTCAAGAGAAGGTTCACCATACCCATGCGCTCTTTCCTGCGATCTCAAGAGAAGGTTCACCATACCCATGCGCTCTTTCCTGCGATCTCAAGAGAAGGTTCACCATACCCATACGCTCTTTCCTGCCATCTCAGCAGAAGGTTCACCATACCCATGCGCTCTTTCCTGCGATCTCAAGAGAAGGTTCACCATACCCATTCTCGCTTTCCTGCGACCTCAAGAGAAGGTTCACCCATGCGCTCTTTCCTGCGATCTCAACAGAAGGTTCACCATACCCATGCGCTCTTTCCTGCGATCTCAAGAGAAGGCTCACCATACCCATGCGCTCTTTCCTGCGATCTCAACAGAAGGTTCACCATACCCATGCGCTCTTTCGTGCGATCTCAAGAGAAGGTTCACCATACCCATGCGCTCTTTCCTGCGATCTCAAGAGAAGGTTCACCATACCCATTCTCGCTTTCCTGCGACCTCAAGAGAAGGTTCACCATACCCATTCGCTCTTTCCTGCGACCTCAAGAGAAGGTTCACCATACCCATTCTCGCTTTCCTGCGACCTCAAGAGAAGGTTCACCATACCCATGCGCTCTTTCCTGCGATCTCAAGAGAAGGTTCACCATACCCATGCGCTCTTTCCTGCGATCTCAAGAGAAGGTTCACCATACCCATGCGCTCTTTCCTGCGATCTCAAGAGAAGGCTCACCATACCCATGCGCTCTTTCCTGCGATCTCAAGAGAAGGTTCACCATACCCATGCGCTCTTTCCTGTGATCTCAAGAGAAGGCTCACCATACCCATGCGCTCTTTCCTGCGATCTCAACAGAAGGTTCACCATACCCATTCTCGCTTTCCTGCGATCTCAAGAGAAGGTTCACCATACCCATTCTCGCTTTCCTGCGATCTCAACAGAAGGTTCACCATACCCATTCTCGCTTTCCTGCGATCTCAACAGAAGGTTCACCATACCCATTCTCGCTTTCCTGCGATCTCAACAGAAGGTTCACCATACCCATTCTCGCTTTCAAGCGATCTCAACAGAAGGTTCACCATACCCATTCTCGCTTTCCTGCGATCTCAAAAGAAGGTTCACCATACCCATTCTCGCTTTCCTGCGATCTCAAGAGAAGGTTCACCATACCCATTCTCGCTTTCCTGCGATCTCAAGAGAAGGTTCACCATACCCATTCTCGCTTTCCTGCGATCTCAAGAGAAGGTTCACCATACCCATTCTCGCTTTCCTGCGATCTCAACAGAAGGTTCACCATACCCATTCTCGCTTTCCTGCGATCTCAACAGAAGGTTCACCATACCCATTCTCGCTTTCCTGCGATCTCAAGAGAAGGTTCACTATACCCATTCTCGCTTTCCTGCGATCTCAACAGAAGGTTCACCATACCCATTCGCTCTTTCCTGCGACCTCAAGAGAAGGTTCATCATACCCATTCGCTATTACCTGCAATCTCAACAGAAGGTTCACCATACCCATTTGCTCTTTCCTGCGACCTCAAGAGAAGGTTCACCATACCCATTCTTGCTTTCCTGTGATCTCAACAGAAGGTTCACCATACCATTCGCTCTTTCCTGCGACCTCAAGAGAAGGTTCACCATACCCATTTGCTCTTTCCTGCGACCTCAAGAGAAGGTTCACCATACCCATTCTCGCTTTCCTGCGATCTCAACAGAAGGTTCACCATACCCATTCGCTCTTTCCTGCGACCTCAAGAGAAGGTTCACCATACCCATTCGCTCTTTCCTGCGATCTCAAGAGAAGGGTCACCATTCCCATTCTCGCTTTCCTGCGATCTCAACAGAAGGTTCAGCGTACCCATTCACTCTTTCCTGCGATCTCAAGAGAAGGTTCACCATACCCATTCGCTCTTTCCTGCGATCTCAAGAGAAGGCTCACCATTCCCATTCGTGCTTTCCTGCGACCTCAAGAGAAGGTTCATCATACCCATTTGCTCTTTCCTGCGATCTCAACAGCAGGTTCACCATACCCATTCGCTCTTTCCTACGATCTCAAGAGAAGGTTCACCATACCCATTCGCTCTTTCCTGCGATCTCAAGAGAAGGTTCACCATACCCATTCGCTCTTTCCTGCAATCTCAAGGGAAGGTTCATCATTCCCATTCGCTCTTTCCTGCAACCTCAAGAGAAGGTTCACCATACCCATTCGCTCTTTCCTGCGATCTCAGCAGAAGGTTCATCATACCCATTCGCTCTTTCCTGCGATCTCAACAGAAGGTTCACCATACCCATTCACACTTTCCTGCGATCTCAAGAGAAGGTACACCATACCCATGCGCTCTTTCCTGCGACCTCAAGAGAAGGTTCACCATACCCATGCGCTCTTTCCTGCAACCTCAAGAGAAGGCTCACCATACCCATGCGCTCTTTCCTGCGACCTCAAGAGAAGGTTCACCATACCCATGCGCTCTTTCCTGCGACCTCAAGAGAAGGTTCACCATACCGATGCGCTCTTTCCTGCGACGTCAAGAGAAGGTTCACCATACCCATGCGCTCTTTCCTGCGACCTCAAGAGAAGGTTCACCATACCCATGCGCTCTTTCCTGCGACCTCAAGAGAAGGTTCACCATACCCATGCGCTCTTTCCTGCGACCTCAAGAGAAGGTCACCATACCCATGCGCTCTTTCCTGCGACCTCAAGAGAAGGTTCACCATACCCATTCGCTCTTTCCTGCGACCTCAAGAGAAGGTTCACCATACCCATTCGCTCTTTCCTGCGACCTCAAGAGAAGGTTCACCATACCCATGCGCTCTTTCCTGCGACCTCAAGAGAAGGATCACCATACCCATGCGTTCTTTCCTGCGACCTCAAGAGAAGGTTCACCATACCCATTCGCTCTTTCCTGCGACCTCAAGAGAAGGTTCACCATACCCATTCGCTCTTTCCTGCGACCTCAAGAGAAGGTTCACCATACCCATTCGCTCTTTCCTGCGACCTCAAGAGAAGTATCACCATACCCATTCGCTCTTTCCTGCGATCTCAACAGAAGGTTCACCATACCCATTCTCGCTTTCCTGCAATCTCAACAGCAGGTTTACCATAACCATTCTCGCTTTCCTGCGATCTCAAGAGAAGGTTCACCATACCCATGCGCTCTTTCCTGCGATCTCAAGAGAAGGTTCACCATACCCATGCTCTCTTTCCTGCGATCTCAAGAGAAGGTTCACCATACCCATTCGCTCTTTCCTGGGACCTCAAGAGAAGGTTCACCATACCCATTCGCTCTTTCCTGCGACCTCAAGAGAAGGTTCACCATACCCATTCGCTCTTTCCTGCGACCTCAAGAGAAGGTTCACCATACCCATTTGCTCTTTCCTGCGATCTCAACAGAAGGTTCACCATACCCATTCGCTCTTCCCTGCCATCTCAGGAGAAGGTTCACCATACCCATGCGCTCTTTCCTGCAACCTCAAGAGAAGGCTCACCATACCCATGCGCTCTTTCCTGCGACCTCAAGAGAAGGTTCACCATACCCATGCGCTCTTTCCTGCGACCTCAAGAGAAGGTTCACCATACCCATGCGCTCTTTCCTGCGACGTCAAGAGAAGGTTCACCATACCCATGCGCTCTTTCCTGCGACCTCAAGAGAAGGTTCACCATACCCATGCGCTCTTTCCTGCGACCTCAAGAGAAGGTTCACCATACCCATGCGCTCTTTCCTGCGACCTCAAGAGAAGGTCACCATACCCATTCGCTCTTTCCTGCGACCTCAAGAGAAGGTTCATCATACCCATTCGCTATTACCTGCAATCTCAACAGAAGGTTCACCATACCCATTTGCTCTTTCCTGCGACCTCAAGAGAAGGTTCACCATACCCATTCTTGCTTTCCTGTGATCTCAACAGAAGGTTCACCATACCATTCGCTCTTTCCTGCGACCTCAAGAGAAGGTTCATCATACCCATTCGCTATTACCTGCAATCTCAACAGAAGGTTCACCATACCCATTTGCTCTTTCCTGCGACCTCAAGAGAAGGTTCACCATTCCCATTCTTGCTTTCCTGTGATCTCAACAGAAGGTTCACCATACCATTCGCTCTTTCCTGCGACCTCAAGAGAAGGTTCACCATACCCATTTGCTCTTTCCTGCGACCTCAAGAGAAGGTTCACCATACCCATTCTCGCTTTCCTGCGATCTCAACAGAAGGTTCACCATACCCATTCGCTCTTTCCTGCGACCTCAAGAGAAGGTTCACCATACCCATTCGCTCTTTCCTGCGATCTCAAGAGAAGGGTCACCATTCCCATTCTCGCTTTCCTGCGATCTCAACAGAAGGTTCAGCGTACCCATTCACTCTTTCCTGCGATCTCAAGAGAAGGTTCACCATACCCATTCGCTCTTTCCTGCGATCTCAAGAGAAGGCTCACCATTCCCATGCGCTCTTTCCTGCCATCTCAGGAGAAGGTTCACCATACCCATGCGCTCTTTCCTGCGATCTCAAGAGAAAGTTCACCATACCAATTCTCGCTTTCCTGCGATCTCAACAGAAGGTTGACCATACCCAGTCGCTCTTTCCTGCGATCTCAAGAGAAGGTTCACCATACCCATGCGCTCTTTCCTGCGATCTCAAGAGAAGGTTCACCATACCCATGCGCTCTTTCCTGCGATCTCAAGAGAAGGTTCACCATACCCATGCGCTCTTTCCTGCGATCTCAAGAGAAGGTTCACCATACCCATACGCTCTTTCCTGCCATCTCAGCAGAAGGTTCACCATACCCATGCGCTCTTTCCTGCGATCTCAAGAGAAGGTTCACCATACCCATTCTCACTTTCCTGCGACCTCAAGAGAAGGTTCACCCATGCGCTCTTTCCTGCGATCTCAACAGAAGGTTCACCATACCCATGCGCTCTTTCCTGCGATCTCAAGAGAAGGCTCACCATACCCATGCGCTCTTTCCTGCGATCTCAACAGAAGGTTCACCATACCCATGCGCTCTTTCGTGCGATCTCAAGAGAAGGTTCACCATACCCATGCGCTCTTTCCTGCGATCTCAAGAGAAGGTTCACCATACCCATTCTCGCTTTCCTGCGACCTCAAGAGAAGGTTCACCATAACCATTCGCTCTTTCCTGCGACCTCAAGAGAAGGTTCACCATACCCATTCTCACTTTCCTGCGACCTCAAGAGAAGGTTCACCATACCCATGCGCTCTTTCCTGCAATCTCAAGAGAAGGTTCACCATACCCATGCGCTCTTTCCTGCGATCTCAACAGAAGGTTCACCATACCCATGCGCTCTTTCCTGCGATCTCAAGAGAAGGCTCACCATACCCAGGCGCTCTTTCCTGCGATCTCAACAGAAGGTTCACCATACCCATGCGCTCTTTCCTGTGATCTCAAGAGAAGGCTCACCATACCCATGCGCTCTTTCCTGCGATCTCAAGAGAAGGTTCACCATACCCATTCTCGCTTTCCTGCGATCTCAAGAGAAGGTTCACCATACCCATTCTCGCTTTCCTGCGATCTCAACAGAAGGTTCACCATACCCATTCTCGCTTTCCTGCGATCTCAACAGAAGGTTCACCATACCCATTCTCGCTTTCCTGCGATCTCAACAGAAGGTTCACCATACCCATTCTCGCTTTCCTGCGATCTCAACAGAAGGTTCACCATACCCATTCTCGCTTTCCTGCGATCTCAAAAGAAGGTTCACCATACCCATTCTCGCTTTCCTGCGATCTCAAGAGAAGGTTCACCATACCCATTCTCGCTTTCCTGCGATCTCAAGAGAAGGTTCACCTATCCATTCTCGCTTTCCTGCGATCTCAAGAGAAGGTTCACCATACCCATTCTCGCTTTCCTGCGATCTCAACAGAAGGTTCACCATACCCATTCTCGCTTTCCTGCGATCTCAACAGAAGGTTCACCATACCCATTCTCGCTTTCCTGCGATCTCAACAGAAGGTTCACTATACCCATTCTCGCTTTCCTGCGACCTCAAGAGAAGGTTCACCATACCCATTCTTGCTTTCCTGTGATCTCAACAGAAGGTTCACCATACCATTCGCTCTTTCCTGCGACCTCAAGAGAAGGTTCACCATACCCATTTGCTCTTTCCTGCGACCTCAAGAGAAGGTTCACCATACCCATTCTCGCTTTCCTGCGATCTCAACAGAAGGTTCACCATACCCATTCGCTCTTTCCTGCGACCTCAAGAGAAGGTTCACCATACCCATTCGCTCTTTCCTGCGATCTCAAGAGAAGGGTCACCATTCCCATTCTCGCTTTCCTGCGATCTCAACAGAAGGTTCAGCGTACCCATTCACTCTTTCCTGCGATCTCAAGAGAAGGTTCACCATACCCATTCGCTCTTTCCTGCGATCTCAAGAGAAGGCTCACCATTCCCATTCGTGCTTTCCTGCGACCTCAAGAGAAGGTTCATCATACCCATTTGCTCTTTCCTGCGATCTCAACAGCAGGTTCACCATACCCATTCGCTCTTTCCTACGATCTCAAGAGAAGGTTCACCATACCCATTCGCTCTTTCCTGCGATCTCAAGAGAAGGTTCACAATACCCATTTGCTCTTTCCTGCGATCTCAACAGAATGTTCACTATACCCATTCGCTCTTTCCTGCAATCCCAAGGGAAGGTTCATCATTCCCATTCGCTCTTTCCTGCAACCTCAAGAGAAGGTTCACCATACCCATTCACTCTTTCCTGCGATCTCAGCAGAAGGTTCATCATACCCATTCGCTCTTTCCTGCGATCTCAACAGAAGGTTCACCATACCCATTCACACTTTCCTGCGATCTCAAGAGAAGGTACACCATACCCATTCGCTCTTTCCTGCCATCTCAGGAGAAGGTTCACCATACCCATTCACTCTTTCCTGCAATCTCAGGAGAAGGTTCACCATACCCATTCGCTCTTTCCTGCAATCTCAAGAGAAGGTTCACCATACCCATTCGTTCTTTCCTGCAATCTCAAGAGAAGGCTCACCATTCCCATTCGCTCTTTCCTGCGACCTCAAGAGAAGGTTCATCATACCCATTCACTCTTTCCTGCGATCTCAAGAGAAGGTTCACCATACCCATTTGCTCTTTCCTGCGATCTCAACAGAATGTTCACTATACCCATTCGCTCTTTCCTGCAATCTCAAGGGAAGGTTCATCATTCCCATTCGCTCTTTCCTGCAACCTCAAGAGAAGGTTCACCATACCCATTCGCTCTTTCCTGCGATCTCAGCAGAAGGTTCATCATACCCATTCGCCCTTTCCTGCGATCTCAACAGAAGGTTCACCATACCCATTCACACTTTCCTGCGATCTCAAGAGAAGGTACACCATACCCATGCGCTCTTTCCTGCGACCTCAAGAGAAGGTTCACCATACCCATGCGCTCTTTCCTGCGACCTCAGGAGAAGGCTCACCATACCCATGCGCTCTTTCCTGCGACCTCAAGAGAAGGTTCACCATACCCATGCGCTCTTTCCTGCGACCTCAAGAGAAGGTTCACCATACCCATGCGCTCTTTCCTGCGACCTCAAGAGAAGGTTCACCATACCCATGCGCTCTTTCCTGCGACCTCAAGAGAAGGTTCACCATACCCATGCGCTCTTTCCTGCGACCTCAAGAGAAGGTTCACCATACCCATGCGCTCTTTCCTGCGACCTCAAGAGAAGGTTCACCATACCCATTCGCTCTTTCCTGCGACCTCAAGAGAAGGTTCATCATACCCATTCGCTCTTTCCTGCGACCTCAAGAGAAGGTTCACCATACCCATTCGCTCTTTCCTGCGACCTCAAGAGAAGGTTCACCATACCCATTCGCTCTTTTCTGCGACCTCAAGAGAAGGATCACCATACCCATTTGCTCTTTCCTGCGATCTCAACAGAAGGTTCACCATACCCATTCTCGCTTTCCTGCGATCTCAACAGCAGGTTCACCATACCCATTCTCGCTTTCCTGCGATCTCAAGAGAAGGTTCACCATACCCATGCGCTCTTTCCTGCGATCTCAAGAGAAGGTTCATCATACCCATGCACTCTTTCTTGCGATCTCAAGAGAAGGTTCACCATACCCATTCGCTCTTTCCTGGGACCTCAAGAGAAGGTTCACCATACCCATTCGCTCTTTCCTGCGACCTCAAGAGAAGGTTCACCATACCCATTCGCTCTTTCCTGCGACCTCAAGAGAAGGTTCACCATACCCATTTGCTCTTTCCTGCGATCTCAACAGAAGGTTCACCATACCCATTCTCGCTTTCCTGCGATCTCAACAGCAGGTTCACAATATCCATTCTCGCTTTCCTGCGATCTCAACAGAAGGTTCACCATACCCATGCGCTCTTTCCTGCGATCTCAAGAGAAGGTTCACCATACCCATGCGCTCTTTCCTGCGAACTCAAGAGAAGGTTCACCATACCCATGCGCTCTTTCCTGCGATCTCAAGAGAAGGTTCACCATACCCATGCGCTCTTTCCTGCGATCTCAAGAGAAGGTTCACCATACCCATGCGCTCTTTCCTGCGATCTCAAGAGAAGGTTCACCATACCCATGCGCTCTTTCCTGCGATCTCAAGAGAAGGTTCACCATACCCATGCGCTCTTTCCTGCCATCTCAGGAGAAGGTTCACCATACCCATGCGCTCTTTCCTGCGATCTCAAGAGAAAGTTCACCATACCAATTCTCGCTTTCCTGCAATCTCAACAGAAGGTTCACCATACCCAGTCGCTCTTTCCTGCGATCTCAACAGAAGGTTCACCATACCCCTGCGCTCTTTCCTGCGATCTCAAGAGAAGGTTCATCATACCCATGCGCTCTTTCCTGCGATCTCAAGAGAAGGTTCACCATACCCATGCGCTCTTTCCTGCGATCTCAAGAGAAGGTTCACCATACCCATGCGCTCTTTCCTGCGATCTCAACAGAAGGTTCACCATACCCATGCGCTCTTTCCTGCGATCTCAAGAGAAGGCTCACCATACCCATGCGCTCTTTCCTGCGATCTCAACAGAAGGTTCACCATACCCATGCGCTCTTTCCTGTGATCTCAAGAGAAGGCTCACCATACCCATGCGCTCTTTCCTGCGATCTCAACAGAAGGTTCACCATACCCATTCTCGCTTTCCTGCGATCTCAAGAGAAGGTTCACCATACCCATTCTCGCTTTCCTGCGATCTCAACAGAAGGTTCACCATACCCATTCTCGCTTTCCTGCGATCTCAAGAGAAGGTTCACCATACCCATTCTCGCTTTCCTGCGATCTCAACAGAAGGTTCACCATACCCATTCTCGCTTTCCTGCGATCTCAACAGAAGGTTCACCATACCCATTCTCGCTTTCCTGCGATCTCAAGAGAAGGTTCACCATACCCATTCTCGCTTTCCTGCGATCTCAAGAGAAGGTTCACCATACCCATTCTCGCTTTCCTGCGATCTCAAGAGAAGGTTCACCATACCCATTTTCGCTTTCCTGCGATCTCAAGAGAAGGTTCACCATACCCATTCTCGCTTTCCTGCGATCTCAAGAGAAGGTTCACATACCCATTCTCGCTTTCCTGCAATCTCAACAGAAGGTTCACCATACCCATTCTCGCTTTTCTGCGATCTCAACAGAAGGTTCACTATACCCATTCTCGCTTTCCTGCGATCTCAACAGAAGGTTCACCATACCCATTCGCTCTTTCCTGCGACCTCAAGAGAAGGTTCATCATACCCATTCGCTATTACCTGCAATCTCAACAGAAGGTTCACCATACCCATTTGCTCTTTCCTGCGACCTCAAGAAAAGGTTCACCATACCCATTCTTGCTTTCCTGTGATCTCAACAGAAGGTTCACCATACCATTCGCTCTTTCCTGCGACCTCAAGAGAAGGTTCACCATACCCATTTGCTCTTTCCTGCGACCTCAAGAGAAGGTTCACCATACCCATTCTCGCTTTCCTGCGATCTCAACAGAAGGTTCACCATACCCATTCGCTCTTTCCTGCGACCTCAAGAGAAGGTTCACCATACCCATTCGCTCTTTCCTGCGATCTCAAGAGAAGGGTCACCATTCCCATTCTCGCTTTCCTGCGATCTCAACAGAAGGTTCAGCGTACCCATTCACTCTTTCCTGCGATCTCACGAGAAGGTTCACCATACCCATTCGCTCTTTCCTGTGATCTCAAGAGAAGGCTCACCATTCCCATTCGTGCTTTCCTGCGACCTCAAGAGAAGGTTCATCATACCCATTTGCTCTTTCCTGCGATCTCAACAGCAGGTTCACCATACCCATTCGCTCTTTCCTACGATCTCAAGAGAAGGTTCACCATACCCATTCGCTCTTTCCTGCGATCTCAAGAGAAGGTTCACCATACCCATTTGCTCTTTCCTGCGATCTCAACAGAATGTTCACTATACCCATTCGCTCTTTCCTGCAATCTCAAGGGAAGGTTCATCATTCCCATTCGCTCTTCCCTGCAACCTCAAGAGAAGGTTCACCATACCCATTAGCTCTTTCCTGCGATCTCAGCAGAAGGTTCATCATACCCATTCGCTCTTTCCTGCGATCTCAACAGAAGGTTCACCATACCCATTCACACTTTCCTGAGATCTCAAGAGAAGGTACTCCATACCCATTCGCTCTTTCCTGCCATCTCAGGAGAAGGTTCACCATACCCATTCGCTCTTTCCTGCAATCTCAGGAGAAGGTTCACCATACCCATTCGCTCTTTCCTGCAATCTCAAGAGAAGGTTCACCATACCCATTCGCTCTTTCCTGCAATCTCAAGAGAAGGCTCACCATTCCCATTCGCTCTTTCCTGCGACCTCAAGAGAAGGTTCATCATACCCATTCACTCTTTCCAGCGACCTCAAGAGAAGGTTCACCATACCCATTTGCGCTTTCCTGCAATCTCAAGAGAAGGCTCACCATTCCCATTCGCTCTTTCCTGCGACCTCAAGAGAAGGTTTATCATACCCATTTGCTCTTTCCTGTGATCTCAACAGCAGGTTCACCATACCCATTCGCTCTTTCCTGCGATCTCAAGAGAAGGTTCACCATACCCAGTCGCTCTTTCCTGCGATCGCAAGAGAAGGTTCACCATACCCATTCGCTCTTTCCTGCGACCTCAAGAGAAGGTTCACCATACCCATTCGCTCTTTCCTGCGACCTCAAGAGAAGGTTCACCATACCCATTCGCTCTTTCCTGCGACCTCAACTGAAGGTTCACCATACCCATTCTCGCTTTCCTGCGATCTCAACAGCAGGTTCACCATACCCATTCTCGCTTTCCTGCGATCTCAAGAGAAGGTTCACCATACCCATGCGCTCTTTCCCGCGATCTCAAGAGAAGGTTCACCATACCCATGCACTCTTTCCTGCGATCTCAAGAGAAGGTTCACCATACCCATTCGCTCTTTCCTGCGATCTCAAGAGAAGGTTCACCATACCCAGTCGCTCTTTCCTGCGATCGCAAGAGAAGGTTCACCATACCCATTCGCTCTTTCCTGCGACCTCAAGAGAAGTTTCACCATACCCATTCGCTCTTTCCTGCGACCTCAAGAGAAGGTTCACCATACCCATTCGCTCTTTCCTGCGACCTCAAGAGAAGGTTCACCATACCCATTTGCTCTTTCCTGCGATCTCAAGAGAAGGTTCACCATTCCCATTTGCTCTTTGCTGCAATCTCAAGAGAAGGTTCACCATACCCATTCGCTCTTTCCTGCCATCTCAGGAGAAGGTTCACTATACCCATTTGCTCTTTCCTGCCATCTCAGGAGAAGGTTCACCATACCCATTCGCTCTTTCCTGCCATCTCAGGAGAAGGTTCACCATACCCATTTGCTCTTTCTTGCCATCTCAGGAGAAGGTTCACCATACCCATTCCCTCTTTCCTGCAATATCAAGAGAAGGTTCACCATACCCATTCGCTCTTTTCTGCGACCTCAACAGCAGGTTCACCATACCCATTTGATCGTTCCTTCGATCTCAAGAGAAGGTTCACCATAGCCATTCACTCTTTCCTGCAATCTCAGGAGAAGGTTCACCATACCCATTCGCTCTTTCCTGCAATCTCAAGAGAAGGTTCACCATACCCATTCGCTCTTTCCTGCAATCTCAAGAGAAGGCTCACCATTCCCATTCGCTCTTTCCTGCGACCTCAAGAGAAGGTTCACCATACCCATTCTTGCTTTCCTGTGATCTCAACAGAAGGTTCACCATACCATTCGCTCTTTCCTGCGACCTCAAGAGAAGGTTCACCATACCCATTTGCTCTTTCCTGCGACCTCAAGAGAAGGTTCACCATACCCATTCTCGCTTTCCTGCGATCTCAACAGAAGGTTCACCATACCCATTCGCTCTTTCCTGCGACCTCAAGAGAAGGTTCACCATACCCATTCGCTCTTTCCTGCGATCTCAAGAGAAGGGTCACCATTCCCATTCTCGCTTTCCTGCGATCTCAACAGAAGGTTCAGCGTACCCATTCACTCTTTCCTGCGATCTCAAGAGAAGGTTCACCATACCCATTCGCTCTTTCCTGCGATCTCAAGAGAAGGCTCACCATTCCCATTCGTGCTTTCCTGCGACCTCAAGAGAAGGTTCATCATACCCATTTGCTCTTTCCTGCGATCTCAACAGCAGGTTCACCATACCCATTCGCTCTTTCCTACGATCTCAAGAGAAGGTTCACCATACCCATTTGCTCTTTCCTGCGATCTCAACAGAATGTTCACTATACCCATTCGCTCTTTCCTGCGATCTCAAGGGAAGGTTCATCATTCCCATTCGCTCTTTCCTGCAACCTCAAGAGAAGGTTCACCATACCCATTCGCTCTTTCCTGCGACCTCAAGAGAAGGTTCACCATACCCATTCGCTCTTTCCTGCGACCTCAAGAGAAGGTTCACCATACCCATGCGCTCTTTCCTGCGACCTCAAGAGAAGGTTCACCATACCCATGCGCTCTTTCCTGCGACCTCAAGAGAAGGTTCACCATACCCATTCGCTCTTTCCTGCGACCTCAAGAGAAGGTTCACCATACCCATTCGCTCTTTCCTGCGACCTCAAGAGAAGGTTCACCATACCCATTCGCTCTTTCCTGCGACCTCAAGAGAAGGATCACCATACCCATTTGCTCTTTCCTGCGATCTCAACAGAAGGTTCACCATACCCATTCTCGCTTTCCTGCGATCTCAACAGCAGGTTCACCATACCCATTCTCGCTTTCCTGCGATCTCAAGAGAAGGTTCACCATACCCATGCGCTCTTTCCTGCGATCTCAAGAGAAGGTTCACCATACCCATGCACTCTTTCCTGCGATCTCAAGAGAAGGTTCACCATACCCATTCGCTCTTTCCTGGGACCTCAAGAGAAGGTTCACCATACCCATTCGCTCTTTCCTGCGACCTCAAGAGAAGGTTCACCATACCCATTCGCTCTTTCCTGCGACCTCAAGAGAAGGTTCACCATACCCATTTGCTCTTTCCTGCGATCTCAACAGAAGGTTCACCATACCCATTCTCGCTTTCCTGCGATCTCAACAGCAGGTTCACAATATCCATTCTCGCTTTCCTGCGATCTCAACAGAAGGTTCACCATACCCATGCGCTCTTTCCTGCGATCTCAAGAGAAGGTTCACCATACCCATGTGCTCTTTCCTGCGAACTCAAGAGAAGGTTCACCATACCCATGCGCTCTTTCCTGCGATCTCAAGAGAAGGTTCACCATACCCATGCGCTCTTTCCTGCGATCTCAAGAGAAGGTTCACCATACCCATGCGCTCTTTCCTGCGATCTCAAGAGAAGGTTCACCATACCCATGCGCTCTTTCCTGCGATCTCAAGAGAAGGTTCACCATACCCATGCGCTCTTTCCTGCCATCTCAGGAGAAGGTTCACCATACCCATGCGCTCTTTCCTGCGATCTCAAGAGAAAGTTCACCATACCAATTCTCGCTTTCCTGCGATCTCAACAGAAGGTTCATCATACCCAGTCGCTCTTTCCTACGATCTCAAGAGAAGGTTCACCATACCCATGCGCTCTTTCCTGCGATCTCAAGAGAAGGTTCACCATACCCATGCGCTCTTTCCTGCGATCTCAAGAGAAGGTTCACCATACCCATGCGCTCTTTCCTGCGATCTCAAGAGAAGGTTCACCATACCCATACGCTCTTTCCTGCCATCTCAGCAGAAGGTTCACCATACCCATGCGCTCTTTCCTGCGATCTCAAGAGAAGGTTCACCATACCCATTCTCGCTTTCCTGCGACCTCAAGAGAAGGTTCACCCATGCGCTCTTTCCTGCGATCTCAACAGAAGGTTCACCATACCCATGCGCTCTTTCCTGCGATCTCAAGAGAAGGCTCACCATACCCATGCGCTCTTTCCTGCGATCTCAACAGAAGGTTCACCATACCCATGCGCTCTTTCGTGCGATCTCAAGAGAAGGTTCACCATACCCATGCGCTCTTTCCTGCGATCTCAAGAGAAGGTTCACCATACCCATTCTCGCTTTCCTGCGACCTCAAGAGAAGGTTCACCATACCCATTCGCTCTTTCCTGCGACCTCAAGAGAAGGTTCACCATACCCATTCTCGCTTTCCTGCGACCTCAAGAGAAGGTTCACCATACCCATGCGCTCTTTCCTGCGATCTCAAGAGAAGGTTCACCATACCCATGCGCTCTTTCCTGCGATCTCAAGAGAAGGTTCACCATACCCATGCGCTCTTTCCTGCGATCTCAAGAGAAGGCTCACCATACCCATGCGCTCTTTCCTGCGATCTCAAGAGAAGGTTCACCATACCCATGCGCTCTTTCCTGTGATCTCAAGAGAAGGCTCACCATACCCATGCGCTCTTTCCTGCGATCTCAACAGAAGGTTCACCATACCCATTCTCGCTTTCCTGCGATCTCAAGAGAAGGTTCACCATACCCATTCTCGCTTTCCTGCGATCTCAACAGAAGGTTCACCATACCCATTCTCGCTTTCCTGCGATCTCAACAGAAGGTTCACCATACCCATTCTCGCTTTCCTGCGATCTCAACAGAAGGTTCACCATACCCATTCTCGCTTTCAAGCGATCTCAACAGAAGGTTCACCATACCCATTCTCGCTTTCCTGCGATCTCAAAAGAAGGTTCACCATACCCATTCTCGCTTTCCTGCGATCTCAAGAGAAGGTTCACCATACCCATTCTCGCTTTCCTGCGATCTCAAGAGAAGGTTCACCATACCCATTCTCGCTTTCCTGCGATCTCAAGAGAAGGTTCACCATACCCATTCTCGCTTTCCTGCGATCTCAACAGAAGGTTCACCATACCCATTCTCGCTTTCCTGCGATCTCAACAGAAGGTTCACCATACCCATTCTCGCTTTCCTGCGATCTCAAGAGAAGGTTCACTATACCCATTCTCGCTTTCCTGCGATCTCAACAGAAGGTTCACCATACCCATTCGCTCTTTCCTGTGACCTCAAGAGAAGGTTCATCATACCCATTCGCTATTACCTGCAATCTCAACAGAAGGTTCACCATACCCATTTGCTCTTTCCTGCGACCTCAAGAGAAGGTTCACCATACCCATTCTTGCTTTCCTGTGATCTCAACAGAAGGTTCACCATACCATTCTCTCTTTCCTGCGACCTCAAGAGAAGGTTCACCATACCCATTTGCTCTTTCGTGCGACCTCAAGAGAAGGTTCACCATACCCATTCTCGCTTTCCTGCGATCTCAACAGAAGGTTCACCATACCCATTCGCTCTTTCCTGCGACCTCAAGAGAAGGTTCACCATACCCATTCGCTCTTTCCTGCGATCTCAAGAGAAGGGTCACCATTCCCATTCTCGCTTTCCTGCGATCTCAACAGAAGGTTCAGCGTACCCATTCACTCTTTCCTGCGATCTCAAGAGAAGGTTCACCATACCCATTCGCTCTTTCCTGCGATCTCAAGAGAAGGCTCACCATTCCCATTCGTGCTTTCCTGCGACCTCAAGAGAAGGTTCATCATACCCATTTGCTCTTTCCTGCGATCTCAACAGCAGGTTCACCATACCCATTCGCTCTTTCCTACGATCTCAAGAGAAGGTTCACCATACCCATTCGCTCTTTCCTGCGATCTCAAGAGAAGGTTCACCATACCCATTTGCTCTTTCCTGCGATCTCAACAGAATGTTCACTATACCCATTCGCTCTTTCCTGCAATCTCAAGGGAAGGTTCATCATTCCCATTCGCTCTTTCCTGCAACCTCAAGAGAAGGTTCACCATACCCATTCGCTCTTTCCTGCGATCTCAGCAGAAGGTTCATCATACCCATTCGCTCTTTCCTGCGATCTCAACAGAAGGTTCACCATACCCATTCACACTTTCCTGCGATCTCAAGAGAAGGTACACCATACCCATGCGCTCTTTCCTGCGACCTCAAGAGAAGGTTCACCATACCCATGCGCTCTTTCCTGCAACCTCAAGAGAAGGCTCACCATACCCATGCGCTCTTTCCTGCGACCTCAAGAGAAGGTTCACCATACCCATGCGCTCTTTCCTGCGACCTCAAGAGAAGGTTCACCATACCGATGCGCTCTTTCCTGCGACGTCAAGAGAAGGTTCACCATACCCATGCGCTCTTTCCTGCGACCTCAAGAGAAGGTTCACCATACCCATGCGCTCTTTCCTGCGACCTCAAGAGAAGGTTCACCATACCCATGCGCTCTTTCCTGCGACCTCAAGAGAAGGTCACCATACCCATGCGCTCTTTCCTGCGACCTCAAGAGAAGGTTCACCATACCCATTCGCTCTTTCCTGCGACCTCAAGAGAAGGTTCACCATACCCATTCGCTCTTTCCTGCGACCTCAAGAGAAGGTTCACCATACCCATGCGCTCTTTCCTGCGACCTCAAGAGAAGGATCACCATACCCATGCGTTCTTTCCTGCGACCTCAAGAGAAGGTTCACCATACCCATTCGCTCTTTCCTGCGACCTCAAGAGAAGGTTCACCATACCCATTCGCTCTTTCCTGCGACCTCAAGAGAAGGTTCACCATACCCATTCGCTCTTTCCTGCGACCTCAAGAGAAGGATCACCATACCCATTCGCTCTTTCCTGCGATCTCAACAGAAGGTTCACCATACCCATTCTCGCTTTCCTGCAATCTCAACAGCAGGTTTACCATAACCATTCTCGCTTTCCTGCGATCTCAAGAGAAGGTTCACCATACCCATGCGCTCTTTCCTGCGATCTCAAGAGAAGGTTCACCATACCCATGCTCTCTTTCCTGCGATCTCAAGAGAAGGTTCACCATACCCATTCGCTCTTTCCTGGGACCTCAAGAGAAGGTTCACCATACCCATTCGCTCTTTCCTGCGACCTCAAGAGAAGGTTCACCATACCCATTCGCTCTTTCCTGCGACCTCAAGAGAAGGTTCACCATACCCATTTGCTCTTTCCTGCGATCTCAACAGAAGGTTCACCATACCCATTCGCTCTTCCCTGCCATCTCAGGAGAAGGTTCACCATACCCATGCGCTCTTTCCTGCAACCTCAAGAGAAGGCTCACCATACCCATGCGCTCTTTCCTGCGACCTCAAGAGAAGGTTCACCATACCCATGCGCTCTTTCCTGCGACCTCAAGAGAAGGTTCACCATACCCATGCGCTCTTTCCTGCGACGTCAAGAGAAGGTTCACCATACCCATGCGCTCTTTCCTGCGACCTCAAGAGAAGGTTCACCATACCCATGCGCTCTTTCCTGCGACCTCAAGAGAAGGTTCACCATACCCATGCGCTCTTTCCTGCGACCTCAAGAGAAGGTCACCATACCCATTCGCTCTTTCCTGCGACCTCAAGAGAAGGTTCATCATACCCATTCGCTATTACCTGCAATCTCAACAGAAGGTTCACCATACCCATTTGCTCTTTCCTGCGACCTCAAGAGAAGGTTCACCATACCCATTCTTGCTTTCCTGTGATCTCAACAGAAGGTTCACCATACCATTCGCTCTTTCCTGCGACCTCAAGAGAAGGTTCATCATACCCATTCGCTATTACCTGCAATCTCAACAGAAGGTTCACCATACCCATTTGCTCTTTCCTGCGACCTCAAGAGAAGGTTCACCATTCCCATTCTTGCTTTCCTGTGATCTCAACAGAAGGTTCACCATACCATTCGCTCTTTCCTGCGACCTCAAGAGAAGGTTCACCATACCCATTTGCTCTTTCCTGCGACCTCAAGAGAAGGTTCACCATACCCATTCTCGCTTTCCTGCGATCTCAACAGAAGGTTCACCATACCCATTCGCTCTTTCCTGCGACCTCAAGAGAAGGTTCACCATACCCATTCGCTCTTTCCTGCGATCTCAAGAGAAGGGTCACCATTCCCATTCTCGCTTTCCTGCGATCTCAACAGAAGGTTCAGCGTACCCATTCACTCTTTCCTGCGATCTCAAGAGAAGGTTCACCATACCCATTCGCTCTTTCCTGCGATCTCAAGAGAAGGCTCACCATTCCCATGCGCTCTTTCCTGCCATCTCAGGAGAAGGTTCACCATACCCATGCGCTCTTTCCTGCGATCTCAAGAGAAAGTTCACCATACCAATTCTCGCTTTCCTGCGATCTCAACAGAAGGTTGACCATACCCAGTCGCTCTTTCCTGCGATCTCAAGAGAAGGTTCACCATACCCATGCGCTCTTTCCTGCGATCTCAAGAGAAGGTTCACCATACCCATGCGCTCTTTCCTGCGATCTCAAGAGAAGGTTCACCATACCCATGCGCTCTTTCCTGCGATCTCAAGAGAAGGTTCACCATACCCATACGCTCTTTCCTGCCATCTCAGCAGAAGGTTCACCATACCCATGCGCTCTTTCCTGCGATCTCAAGAGAAGGTTCACCATACCCATTCTCGCTTTCCTGCGACCTCAAGAGAAGGTTCACCCATGCGCTCTTTCCTGCGATCTCAACAGAAGGTTCACCATACCCATGCGCTCTTTCCTGCGATCTCAAGAGAAGGCTCACCATACCCATGCGCTCTTTCCTGCGATCTCAACAGAAGGTTCACCATACCCATGCGCTCTTTCGTGCGATCTCAAGAGAAGGTTCACCATACCCATGCGCTCTTTCCTGCGATCTCAAGAGAAGGTTCACCATACCCATTCTCGCTTTCCTGCGACCTCAAGAGAAGGTTCACCATAACCATTCGCTCTTTCCTGCGACCTCAAGAGAAGGTTCACCATACCCATTCTCACTTTCCTGCGACCTCAAGAGAAGGTTCACCATACCCATGCGCTCTTTCCTGCAATCTCAAGAGAAGGTTCACCATACCCATGCGCTCTTTCCTGCGATCTCAACAGAAGGTTCACCATACCCATGCGCTCTTTCCTGCGATCTCAAGAGAAGGCTCACCATACCCATGCGCTCTTTCCTGCGATCTCAACAGAAGGTTCACCATACCCATGCGCTCTTTCCTGTGATCTCAAGAGAAGGCTCACCATACCCATGCGCTCTTTCCTGCGATCTCAAGAGAAGGTTCACCATACCCATTCTCGCTTTCCTGCGATCTCAAGAGAAGGTTCACCATACCCATTCTCGCTTTCCTGCGATCTCAACAGAAGGTTCACCATACCCATTCTCGCTTTCCTGCGATCTCAACAGAAGGTTCACCATACCCATTCTCGCTTTCCTGCGATCTCAACAGAAGGTTCACCATACCCATTCTCGCTTTCCTGCGATCTCAACAGAAGGTTCACCATACCCATTCTCGCTTTCCTGCGATCTCAAAAGAAGGTTCACCATACCCATTCTCGCTTTCCTGCGATCTCAAGAGAAGGTTCACCATACCCATTCTCGCTTTCCTGCGATCTCAAGAGAAGGTTCACCTATCCATTCTCGCTTTCCTGCGATCTCAAGAGAAGGTTCACCATACCCATTCTCGCTTTCCTGCGATCTCAACAGAAGGTTCACCATACCCATTCTCGCTTTCCTGCGATCTCAACAGAAGGTTCACCATACCCATTCTCGCTTTCCTGCGATCTCAACAGAAGGTTCACTATACCCATTCTCGCTTTCCTGCGACCTCAAGAGAAGGTTCACCATACCCATTCTTGCTTTCCTGTGATCTCAACAGAAGGTTCACCATACCATTCGCTCTTTCCTGCGACCTCAAGAGAAGGTTCACCATACCCATTTGCTCTTTCCTGCGACCTCAAGAGAAGGTTCACCATACCCATTCTCGCTTTCCTGCGATCTCAACAGAAGGTTCACCATACCCATTCGCTCTTTCCTGCGACCTCAAGAGAAGGTTCACCATACCCATTCGCTCTTTCCTGCGATCTCAAGAGAAGGGTCACCATTCCCATTCTCGCTTTCCTGCGATCTCAACAGAAGGTTCAGCGTACCCATTCACTCTTTCCTGCGATCTCAAGAGAAGGTTCACCATACCCATTCGCTCTTTCCTGCGATCTCAAGAGAAGGCTCACCATTCCCATTCGTGCTTTCCTGCGACCTCAAGAGAAGGTTCATCATACCCATTTGCTCTTTCCTGCGATCTCAACAGCAGGTTCACCATACCCATTCGCTCTTTCCTACGATCTCAAGAGAAGGTTCACCATACCCATTCGCTCTTTCCTGCGATCTCAAGAGAAGGTTCACAATACCCATTTGCTCTTTCCTGCGATCTCAACAGAATGTTCACTATACCCATTCGCTCTTTCCTGCAATCCCAAGGGAAGGTTCATCATTCCCATTCGCTCTTTCCTGCAACCTCAAGAGAAGGTTCACCATACCCATTCACTCTTTCCTGCGATCTCAGCAGAAGGTTCATCATACCCATTCGCTCTTTCCTGCGATCTCAACAGAAGGTTCACCATACCCATTCACACTTTCCTGCGATCTCAAGAGAAGGTACACCATACCCATTCGCTCTTTCCTGCCATCTCAGGAGAAGGTTCACCATACCCATTCACTCTTTCCTGCAATCTCAGGAGAAGGTTCACCATACCCATTCGCTCTTTCCTGCAATCTCAAGAGAAGGTTCACCATACCCATTCGCTCTTTCCTGCAATCTCAAGAGAAGGCTCACCATTCCCATTCGCTCTTTCCTGCGACCTCAAGAGAAGGTTCATCATACCCATTCACTCTTTCCTGCGATCTCAAGAGAAGGTTCACCATACCCATTTGCTCTTTCCTGCGATCTCAACAGAATGTTCACTATACCCATTCGCTCTTTCCTGCAATCTCAAGGGAAGGTTCATCATTCCCATTCGCTCTTTCCTGCAACCTCAAGAGAAGGTTCACCATACCCATTCGCTCTTTCCTGCGATCTCAGCAGAAGGTTCATCATACCCATTCGCTCTTTCCTGCGATCTCAACAGAAGGTTCACCATACCCATTCACACTTTCCTGCGATCTCAAGAGAAGGTACACCATACCCATGCGCTCTTTCCTGCGACCTCAAGAGAAGGTTCACCATACCCATGCGCTCTTTCCTGCGACCTCAGGAGAAGGCTCACCATACCCATGCGCTCTTTCCTGCGACCTCAAGAGAAGGTTCACCATACCCATGCGCTCTTTCCTGCGACCTCAAGAGAAGGTTCACCATACCCATGCGCTCTTTCCTGCGACCTCAAGAGAAGGTTCACCATACCCATGCGCTCTTTCCTGCGACCTCAAGAGAAGGTTCACCATACCCATGCGCTCTTTCCTGCGACCTCAAGAGAAGGTTCACCATACCCATGCGCTCTTTCCTGCGACCTCAAGAGAAGGTTCACCATACCCATTCGCTCTTTCCTACGACCTCAAGAGAAGGTTCATCATACCCATTCGCTCTTTCCTGCGACCTCAAGAGAAGGTTCACCATACCCATTCGCTCTTTCCTGCGACCTCAAGAGAAGGTTCACCATACCCATTCGCTCTTTTCTGCGACCTCAAGAGAAGGATCACCATACCCATTTGCTCTTTCCTGCGATCTCAACAGAAGGTTCACCATACCCATTCTCGCTTTCCTGCGATCTCAACAGCAGGTTCACCATACCCATTCTCGCTTTCCTGCGATCTCAAGAGAAGGTTCACCATACCCATGCGCTCTTTCCTGCGATCTCAAGAGAAGGTTCATCATACCCATGCACTCTTTCCTGCGATCTCAAGAGAAGGTTCACCATACCCATTCGCTCTTTCCTGGGACCTCAAGAGAAGGTTCACCATACCCATTTGCTCTTTCCTGCGACCTCAAGAGAAGGTTCACCATACCCATTCGCTCTTTCCTGCGACCTCAAGAGAAGGTTCACCATACCCATTTGCTCTTTCCTGCGATCTCAACAGAAGGTTCACCATACCCATTCTCGCTTTCCTGCGATCTCAACAGCAGGTTCACAATATCCATTCTCGCTTTCCTGCGATCTCAACAGAAGGTTCACCATACCCATGCGCTCTTTCCTGCGATCTCAAGAGAAGGTTCACCATACCCATGCGCTCTTTCCTGCGAACTCAAGAGAAGGTTCACCATACCCATGCGCTCTTTCCTGCGATCTCAAGAGAAGGTTCACCATACCCATGCGCTCTTTCCTGCGATCTCAAGAGAAGGTTCACCATACCCATGCGCTCTTTCCTGCGATCTCAAGAGAAGGTTCACCATACCCATGCGCTCTTTCCTGCGATCTCAAGAGAAGGTTCACCATACCCATGCGCTCTTTCCTGCCATCTCAGGAGAAGGTTCACCATACCCATGCGCTCTTTCCTGCGATCTCAAGAGAAAGTTCACCATACCAATTCTCGCTTTCCTGCAATCTCAACAGAAGGTTCACCATACCCAGTCGCTCTTTCCTGCGATCTCAACAGAAGGTTCACCATACCCCTGCGCTCTTTCCTGCGATCTCAAGAGAAGGTTCATCATACCCATGCGCTCTTTCCTGCGATCTCAAGAGAAGGTTCACCATACCCATGCGCTCTTTCCTGCGATCTCAAGAGAAGGTTCACCATACCCATGCGCTCTTTCCTGCGATCTCAACAGAAGGTTCACCATACCCATGCGCTCTTTCCTGCGATCTCAAGAGAAGGCTCACCATACCCATGCGCTCTTTCCTGCGATCTCAACAGAAGGTTCACCATACCCATGCGCTTTTTCCTGTGATCTCAAGAGAAGGCTCACCATACCCATGCGCTCTTTCCTGCGATCTCAACAGAAGGTTCACCATACCCATTCTCGCTTTCCTGCGATCTCAAGAGAAGGTTCACCATACCCATTCTCGCTTTCCTGCGATCTCAACAGAAGGTTCACCATACCCATTCTCGCTTTCCTGCGATCTCAACAGAAGGTTCACCATACCCATTCTCGCTTTCCTGCGATCTCAAGAGAAGGTTCACCATACCCATTCTCGCTTTCCTGCGATCTCAAGAGAAGGTTCACCATACCCATTCTCGCTTTCCTGCGATCTCAAGAGAAGGTTCACCATACCCATTTTCGCTTTCCTGCGATCTCAAGAGAAGGTTCACCATACCCATTCTCGCTTTCCTGCGATCTCAAGAGAAGGTTCACATACCCATTCTCGCTTTCCTGCAATCTCAACAGAAGGTTCACCATACCCATTCTCGCTTTTCTGCGATCTCAACAGAAGGTTCACTATACCCATTCTCGCTTTCCTGCGATCTCAACAGAAGGTTCACCATACCCATTCGCTCTTTCCTGCGACCTCAAGAGAAGGTTCATCATACCCATTCGCTATTACCTGCAATCTCAACAGAAGGTTCACCATACCCATTTGCTCTTTCCTGCGACCTCAAGAAAAGGTTCACCATACCCATTCTTGCTTTCCTGTGATCTCAACAGAAGGTTCACCATACCATTCGCTCTTTCCTGCGACCTCAAGAGAAGGTTCACCATACCCATTTGCTCTTTCCTGCGACCTCAAGAGAAGGTTCACCATACCCATTCTCGCTTTCCTGCGATCTCAACAGAAGGTTCACCATACCCATTCGCTCTTTCCTGCGACCTCAAGAGAAGGTTCACCATACCCATTCGCTCTTTCCTGCGATCTCAAGAGAAGGGTCACCATTCCCATTCTCGCTTTCCTGCGATCTCAACAGAAGGTTCAGCGTACCCATTCACTCTTTCCTGCGATCTCAAGAGAAGGTTCACCATACCCATTCGCTCTTTCCTGCGATCTCAAGAGAAGGCTCACCATTCCCATTCGTGCTTTCCTGCGACCTCAAGAGAAGGTTCATCATACCCATTTGCTCTTTCCTGCGATCTCAACAGCAGGTTCACCATACCCATTCGCTCTTTCCTACGATCTCAAGAGAAGGTTCACCATACCCATTCGCTCTTTCCTGCGATCTCAAGAGAAGGTTCACCATACCCATTTGCTCTTTCCTGCGATCTCAACAGAATGTTCACTATACCCATTCGCTCTTTCCTGCAATCTCAAGGGAAGGTTCATCATTCCCATTCGCTCTTTCCTGCAACCTCAAGAGAAGGTTCACCATACCCATTAGCTCTTTCCTGCGATCTCAGCAGAAGGTTCATCATACCCATTCGCTCTTTCCTGCGATCTCAACAGAAGGTTCACCATACCCATTCACACTTTCCTGAGATCTCAAGAGAAGGTACTCCATACCCATTCGCTCTTTCCTGCCATCTCAGGAGAAGGTTCACCATACCCATTCGCTCTTTCCTGCAATCTCAGGAGAAGGTTCACCATACCCATTCGCTCTTTCCTGCAATCTCAAGAGAAGGTTCACCATACCCATTCGCTCTTTCCTGCGACCTCAAGAGAAGGTTCACCATACCCATTTGCGCTTTCCTGCAATCTCAAGAGAAGGCTCACCATTCCCATTCGCTCTTTCCTGCGACCTCAAGAGAAGGTTTATCATACCCATTTGCTCTTTCCTGTGATCTCAACAGCAGGTTCACCATACCCATTCGCTCTTTCCTGCAATCTCAAGAGAAGGTTCACCATACCCAGTCGCTCTTTCCTGCGATCGCAAGAGAAGGTTCACCATACCCATTCGCTCTTTCCTGCGACCTCAAGAGAAGGTTCACCATACCCATTCGCTCTTTCCTGCGACCTCAAGAGAAGGTTCACCATACCCATTCGCTCTTTCCTGCGACCTCAACTGAAGGTTCACCATACCCATTCTCGCTTTCCTGCGATCTCAACAGCAGGTTCACCATACCCATTCTCGCTTTCCTGCGATCTCAAGAGAAGGTTCACCATACCCATGCGCTCTTTCCCGCGATCTCAAGAGAAGGTTCACCATACCCATGCACTCTTTCCTGCGATCTCAAGAGAAGGTTCACCATACCCATTCGCTCTTTCCTGCGATCTCAAGAGAAGGTTCACCATACCCAGTCGCTCTTTCCTGCGATCGCAAGAGAAGGTTCACCATACCCATTCGCTCTTTCCTGCGACCTCAAGAGAAGTTTCACCATACCCATTCGCTCTTTCCTGCGACCTCAAGAGAAGGTTCACCATACCCATTCGCTCTTTCCTGTGACCTCAAGAGAAGGTTCACCATACCCATTTGCTCTTTCCTGCGATCTCAAGAGAAGGTTCACCATTCCCATTTGCTCTTTGCTGCAATCTCAAGAGAAGGTTCACCATACCCATTCGCTCTTTCCTGCCATCTCAGGAGAAGGTTCACTATACCCATTTGCTCTTTCCTGCCATCTCAGGAGAAGGTTCACCATACCCATTCGCTCTTTCCTGCCATCTCAGGAGAAGGTTCACCATACCCATTTGCTCTTTCTTGCCATCTCAGGAGAAGGTTCACCATACCCATTCCCTCTTTCCTGCAATATCAAGAGAAGGTTCACCATACCCATTCGCTCTTTTCTGCGACCTCAACAGCAGGTTCACCATACCCATTTGATCGTTCCTTCGATCTCAAGAGAAGGTTCACCATAGCCATTCACTCTTTCCTGCAATCTCAGGAGAAGGTTCACCATACCCATTCGCTCTTTCCTGCAATCTCAAGAGAAGGTTCACCATACCCATTCGCTCTTTCCTGCAATCTCAAGAGAAGGCTCACCATTCCCATTCGCTCTTTCCTGCGACCTCAAGAGAAGGTTCATCATACCCATTCACTCTTTCCAGCGACCTCAAGAGAAGGTTCACCATACCCATTTGCGCTTTCCTGCAATCTCAAGAGAAGGCTCACCATTCCCATTCGCTCTTTCCTGCGACCTCAAGAGAAGGTTTATCATACCCATTTGCTCTTTCCTGTGATCTCAACAGCAGGTTCACCATACCCATTCGCTCTTTCCTGCGATCTCAAGAGAAGGTTCACCATACCCAGTCGCTCTTTCCTGCGATCGCAAGAGAAGGTTCACCATACCCATTCGCTCTTTCCTGCGACCTCAAGAGAAGGTTCACCATACCCATTCGCTCTTTCCTGCGACCTCAAGAGAAGGTTCACCATACCCAGTCGCTCTTTCCTGCGATCGCAAGAGAAGGTTCACCATACCCATTCGCTCTTTCCTGCGACCTCAAGAGAAGGTTCACCATACCCATTCGCTCTTTCCTGCGACCTCAAGAGAAGGTTCACCATACCCATTCGCTCTTTCCTGCGACCTCAACTGAAGGTTCACCATACCCATTCTCGCTTTCCTGCGATCTCAACAGCAGGTTCACCATACCCATTCTCGCTTTCCTGCGATCTCAAGAGAAGGTTCACCATACCCATGCGCTCTTTCCCGCGATCTCAAGAGAAGGTTCACCATACCCATGCACTCTTTCCTGCGATCTCAAGAGAAGGTTCACCATACCCATTCGCTCTTTCCTGCGATCTCAAGAGAAGGTTCACCATACCCAGTCGCTCTTTCCTGCGATCGCAAGAGAAGGTTCACCATACCCATTCGCTCTTTCCTGCGACCTCAAGAGAAGTTTCACCATACCCATTCGCTCTTTCCTGCGACCTCAAGAGAAGGTTCACCATACCCATTCGCTCTTTCCTGTGACCTCAAGAGAAGGTTCACCATACCCATTTGCTCTTTCCTGCGATCTCAAGAGAAGGTTCACCATTCCCATTTGCTCTTTGCTGCAATCTCAAGAGAAGGTTCACCATACCCATTCGCTCTTTCCTGCCATCTCAGGAGAAGGTTCACTATACCCATTTGCTCTTTCCTGCCATCTCAGGAGAAGGTTCACCATACCCATTCGCTCTTTCCTGCCATCTCAGGAGAAGGTTCACCATACCCATTTGCTCTTTCTTGCCATCTCAGGAGAAGGTTCACCATACCCATTCCCTCTTTCCTGCAATATCAAGAGAAGGTTCACCATACCCATTCGCTCTTTTCTGCGACCTCAACAGCAGGTTCACCATACCCATTTGATCGTTCCTTCGATCTCAAGAGAAGGTTCACCATAGCCATTCACTCTTTCCTGCAATCTCAGGAGAAGGTTCACCATACCCATTCGCTCTTTCCTGCAATCTCAAGAGAAGGTTCACCATACCCATTCGCTCTTTCCTGCAATCTCAAGAGAAGGCTCACCATTCCCATTCGCTCTTTCCTGCGACCTCAAGAGAAGGTTCATCATACCCATTCACTCTTTCCAGCGACCTCAAGAGAAGGTTCACCATACCCATTTGCGCTTTCCTGCAATCTCAAGAGAAGGCTCACCATTCCCATTCGCTCTTTCCTGCGACCTCAAGAGAAGGTTTATCATACCCATTTGCTCTTTCCTGTGATCTCAACAGCAGGTTCACCATACCCATTCGCTCTTTCCTGCGATCTCAAGAGAAGGTTCACCATACCCAGTCGCTCTTTCCTGCGATCGCAAGAGAAGGTTCACCATACCCATTCGCTCTTTCCTGCGACCTCAAGAGAAGGTTCACCATACCCATTCGCTCTTTCCTGCGACCTCAAGAGAAGGTTCACCATACCCATTCGCTCTTTCCTGCGACCTCAACTGAAGGTTCACCATACCCATTCTCGCTTTCCTGCGATCTCAACAGCAGGTTCACCATACCCATTCTCGCTTTCCTGCGATCTCAAGAGAAGGTTCACCATACCCATGCGCTCTTTCCCGCGATCTCAAGAGAAGGTTCACCATACCCATGCACTCTTTCCTGCGATCTCAAGAGAAGGTTCACCATACCCATTCGCTCTTTCCTGCGATCTCAAGAGAAGGTTCACCATACCCAGTCGCTCTTTCCTGCGATCGCAAGAGAAGGTTCACCATACCCATTCGCTCTTTCCTGCGACCTCAAGAGAAGTTTCACCATACCCATTCGCTCTTTCCTGCGACCTCAAGAGAAGGTTCACCATACCCATGCGCTCTTTCCTGCGACCTCAAGAGAAGGTTCACCATACCCATTTGCTCTTTCCTGCGATCTCAAGAGAAGGTTCACCATTCCCATTTGCTCTTTGCTGCAATCTCAAGAGAAGGTTCACCATACCCATTCGCTCTTTCCTGCCATCTCAGGAGAAGGTTCACTATACCCATTTGCTCTTTCCTGCCATCTCAGGAGAAGGTTCACCATACCCATTCGCTCTTTCCTGCCATCTCAGGAGAAGGTTCACCATACCCATTTGCTCTTTCTTGCCATCTCAGGAGAAGGTTCACCATACCCATTCCCTCTTTCCTGCAATATCAAGAGAAGGTTCACCATACCCATTCGCTCTTTTCTGCGACCTCAACAGCAGGTTCACCATACCCATTTGATCGTTCCTTCGATCTCAAGAGAAGGTTCACCATAGCCATTCACTCTTTCCTGCTGTCTGAAGAGTAGGTTCACCATACCCATTTGCTCTGTCCTACGATCTCAAAAGAAGGTTCACCATACCCATTTGCTCTTTCCTGTGACCTCAAGAGAAGGTTCACCATACCCATTCACTCTTGCCTGCGATCTCAAGACAAGGTTCACCATATCCATTTGCTTTTTCCTGCAATCTGAAGAGCAGGTTCACCATACCCATTTGCTCTTTCCTGCTATCTGAAGAGAAGGTTCAACATATCCATTTGCTCTTTCCAGAGAAGGTTCACCATACCCATTTGCTCTTTCCTGCGATCTCAACAGCAGGTTCACCATACCCATTCTCGCTTTCCTGCGATCTCAAGAGAAGGTTCACCATACCCATGCGCTCTTTCCTGCGATCTCAAGAGAAGGTTCATCATACCCATGCACTCTTTCCTGCGATCTCAAGAGAAGGTTCACCATACCCATTCGCTCTTTCCTGGGACCTCAAGAGAAGGTTCACCATACCCATTCGCTCTTTCCTGCGACCTCAAGAGAAGGTTCACCATACCCATTCGCTCTTTCCTGCGACCTCAAGAGAAGGTTCACCATACCCATTTGCTCTTTCCTGCGATCTCAACAGAAGGTTCACCATACCCATTCTCGCTTTCCTGCGATCTCAACAGCAGGTTCACAATATCCATTCTCGCTTTCCTGCGATCTCAACAGAAGGTTCACCATACCCATGCGCTCTTTCCTGCGATCTCAAGAGAAGGTTCACCATACCCATGCGCTCTTTCCTGCGAACTCAAGAGAAGGTTCACCATACCCATGCGCTCTTTCCTGCGAACTCAAGAGAAGGTTCACCATACCCATGCGCTCTTTCCTGCGATCTCAAGAGAAGGTTCACCATACCCATGCGCTCTTTCCTGCGATCTCAAGAGAAGGTTCACCATACCCATGCGCTCTTTCCTGCGATCTCAAGAGAAGGTTCACCATACCCATGCGCTCTTTCCTGCCATCTCAGGAGAAGGTTCACCATACCCATGCGCTCTTTCCTGCGATCTCAAGAGAAAGTTCACCATACCAATTCTCGCTTTCCTGCAATCTCAACAGAAGGTTCACCATACCCAGTCGCTCTTTCCTGCGATCTCAACAGAAGGTTCACCATACCCCTGCGCTCTTTCCTGCGATCTCAAGAGAAGGTTCATCATACCCATGCGCTCTTTCCTGCGATCTCAAGAGAAGGTTCACCATACCCATGCGCTCTTTCCTGCGATCTCAAGAGAAGGTTCACCATACCCATGCGCTCATTCCTGCGATCTCAACAGAAGGTTCACCATACCCATGCGCTCTTTCCTGCGATCTCAAGAGAAGGCTCACCATACCCATGCGCTCTTTCCTGCGATCTCAACAGAAGGTTCACCATACCCATGCGCTCTTTCCTGTGATCTCAAGAGAAGGCTCACCATACCCATGCGCTCTTTCCTGCGATCTCAACAGAAGGTTCACCATACCCATTCTCGCTTTCCTGCGATCTCAAGAGAAGGTTCACCATACCCATTCTCGCTTTCCTGCGATCTCAACAGAAGGTTCACCATACCCATTCTCGCTTTCCTGCGATCTCAAGAGAAGGTTCACCATACCCATTCTCGCTTTCCTGCGATCTCAACAGAAGGTTCACCATACCCATTCTCGCTTTCCTGCGATCTCAACAGAAGGTTCACCATACCCATTCTCGCTTTCCTGCGATCTCAAGAGAAGGTTCACCATACCCATTCTCGCTTTCCTGCGATCTCAAGAGAAGGTTCACCATACCCATTCTCGCTTTCCTGCGATCTCAAGAGAAGGTTCACCATACCCATTTTCGCTTTCCTGCGATCTCAAGAGAAGGTTCACCATACCCATTCTCGCTTTCCTGCGATCTCAAGAGAAGGTTCACATACCCATTCTCGCTTTCCTGCAATCTCAACAGAAGGTTCACCATACCCATTCTCGCTTTTCTGCGATCTCAACAGAAGGTTCACTATACCCATTCTCGCTTTCCTGCGATCTCAACAGAAGGTTCACCATACCCATTCGCTCTTTCCTGCGACCTCAAGAGAAGGTTCATCATACCCATTCGCTATTACCTGCAATCTCAACAGAAGGTTCACCATACCCATTTGCTCTTTCCTGCGACCTCAAGAAAAGGTTCACCATACCCATTCTTGCTTTCCTGTGATCTCAACAGAAGGTTCACCATACCATTCGCTCTTTCCTGCGACCTCAAGAGAAGGTTCACCATACCCATTTGCTCTTTCCTGCGACCTCAAGAGAAGGTTCACCATACCCATTCTCGCTTTCCTGCGATCTCAACAGAAGGTTCACCATACCCATTCGCTCTTTCCTGCGACCTCAAGAGAAGGTTCACCATACCCATTCGCTCTTTCCTGCGATCTCAAGAGAAGGGTCACCATTCCCATTCTCGCTTTCCTGCGATCTCAACAGAAGGTTCAGCGTACCCATTCACTCTTTCCTGCGATCTCAAGAGAAGGTTCACCATACCCATTCGCTCTTTCCTGCGATCTCAAGAGAAGGCTCACCATTCCCATTCGTGCTTTCCTGCGACCTCAAGAGAAGGTTCATCATACCCATTTGCTCTTTCCTGCGATCTCAACAGCAGGTTCACCATACCCATTCGCTCTTTCCTACGATCTCAAGAGAAGGTTCACCATACCCATTCGCTCTTTCCTGCGATCTCAAGAGAAGGTTCACCATACCCATTTGCTCTTTCCTGCGATCTCAACAGAATGTTCACTATACCCATTCGCTCTTTCCTGCAATCTCAAGGGAAGGTTCATCATTCCCATTCGCTCTTTCCTGCAACCTCAAGAGAAGGTTCACCATACCCATTAGCTCTTTCCTGCGATCTCAGCAGAAGGTTCATCATACCCATTCGCTCTTTCCTGCGATCTCAACAGAAGGTTCACCATACCCATTCACACTTTCCTGAGATCTCAAGAGAAGGTACTCCATACCCATTCGCTCTTTCCTGCCATCTCAGGAGAAGGTTCACCATACCCATTCGCTCTTTCCTGCAATCTCAGGAGAAGGTTCACCATACCCATTCGCTCTTTCCTGCAATCTCAAGAGAAGGTTCACCATACCCATTCGCTCTTTCCTGCAATCTCAAGAGAAGGCTCACCATTCCCATTCGCTCTTTCCTGCGACCTCAAGAGAAGGTTCATCATACCCATTCACTCTTTCCAGCGACCTCAAGAGAAGGTTCACCATACCCATTTGCGCTTTCCTGCAATCTCAAGAGAAGGCTCACCATTCCCATTCGCTCTTTCCTGCGACCTCAAGAGAAGGTTTATCATACCCATTTGCTCTTTCCTGTGATCTCAACAGCAGGTTCACCATACCCATTCGCTCTTTCCTGCGATCTCAAGAGAAGGTTCACCATACCCAGTCGCTCTTTCCTGCGATCGCAAGAGAAGGTTCACCATACCCATTCGCTCTTTCCTGCGACCTCAAGAGAAGGTTCACCATACCCATTTGCTCTTTCCTGCGACCTCAAGAGAAGGTTCACCATACCCATTCGCTCTTTCCTGCGACCTCAACTGAAGGTTCACCATACCCATTCTCGCTTTCCTGCGATCTCAACAGCAGGTTCACCATACCCATTCTCGCTTTCCTGCGATCTCAAGAGAAGGTTCACCATACCCATGCGCTCTTTCCCGCGATCTCAAGAGAAGGTTCACCATACCCATGCACTCTTTCCTGCGATCTCAAGAGAAGGTTCACCATACCCATTCGCTCTTTCCTGCGATCTCAAGAGAAGGTTCACCATACCCAGTCGCTCTTTCCTGCGATCGCAAGAGAAGGTTCACCATACCCATTCGCTCTTTCCTGCGACCTCAAGAGAAGTTTCACCATACCCATTCGCTCTTTCCTGCGACCTCAAGAGAAGGTTCACCATACCCATTCGCTCTTTCCTGCGACCTCAAGAGAAGGTTCACCATACCCATTTGCTCTTTCCTGCGATCTCAAGAGAAGGTTCACCATTCCCATTTGCTCTTTGCTGCAATCTCAAGAGAAGGTTCACCATACCCATTCGCTCTTTCCTGCCATCTCAGGAGAAGGTTCACTATACCCATTTGCTCTTTCCTGCCATCTCAGGAGAAGGTTCACCATACCCATTCGCTCTTTCCTGCCATCTCAGGAGAAGGTTCACCATACCCATTTGCTCTTTCTTGCCATCTCAGGAGAAGGTTCACCATACCCATTCCCTCTTTCCTGCAATATCAAGAGAAGGTTCACCATACCCATTCGCTCTTTTCTGCGACCTCAACAGCAGGTTCACCATACCCATTTGATCGTTCCTTCGATCTCAAGAGAAGGTTCACCATAGCCATTCACTCTTTCCTGCAATCTCAGGAGAAGGTTCACCATACCCATTCGCTCTTTCCTGCAATCTCAAGAGAAGGTTCACCATACCCATTCGCTCTTTCCTGCAATCTCAAGAGAAGGCTCACCATTCCCATTCGCTCTTTCCTGCGACCTCAAGAGAAGGTTCATCATACCCATTCACTCTTTCCAGCGACCTCAAGAGAAGGTTCACCATACCCATTTGCGCTTTCCTGCAATCTCAAGAGAAGGCTCACCATTCCCATTCGCTCTTTCCTGCGACCTCAAGAGAAGGTTTATCATACCCATTTGCTCTTTCCTGTGATCTCAACAGCAGGTTCACCATACCCATTCGCTCTTTCCTGCGATCTCAAGAGAAGGTTCACCATACCCAGTCGCTCTTTCCTGCGATCGCAAGAGAAGGTTCACCATACCCATTCGCTCTTTCCTGCGACCTCAAGAGAAGGTTCACCATACCCATTCGCTCTTTCCTGCGACCTCAAGAGAAGGTTCACCATACCCATTCGCTCTTTCCTGCGACCTCAACTGAAGGTTCACCATACCCATTCTCGCTTTCCTGCGATCTCAACAGCAGGTTCACCATACCCATTCTCGCTTTCCTGCGATCTCAAGAGAAGGTTCACCATACCCATGCGCTCTTTCCCGCGATCTCAAGAGAAGGTTCACCATACCCATGCACTCTTTCCTGCGATCTCAAGAGAAGGTTCACCATACCCATTCGCTCTTTCCTGCGATCTCAAGAGAAGGTTCACCATACCCAGTCGCTCTTTCCTGCGATCGCAAGAGAAGGTTCACCATACCCATTCGCTCTTTCCTGCGACCTCAAGAGAAGTTTCACCATACCCATTCGCTCTTTCCTGCGACCTCAAGAGAAGGTTCACCATACCCATGCGCTCTTTCCTGCGACCTCAAGAGAAGGTTCACCATACCCATTTGCTCTTTCCTGCGATCTCAAGAGAAGGTTCACCATTCCCATTTGCTCTTTGCTGCAATCTCAAGAGAAGGTTCACCATACCCATTCACTCTTTCCTGCCATCTCAGGAGAAGGTTCACTATACCCATTTGCTCTTTCCTGCCATCTCAGGAGAAGGTTCACCATACCCATTCGCTCTTTCCTGCCATCTCAGGAGAAGGTTCACCATACCCATTTGCTCTTTCTTGCCATCTCAGGAGAAGGTTCACCATACCCATTCCCTCTTTCCTGCAATATCAAGAGAAGGTTCACCATACCCATTCGCTCTTTTCTGCGACCTCAACAGCAGGTTCACCATACCCATTTGATCGTTCCTTCGATCTCAAGAGAAGGTTCACCATAGCCATTCACTCTTTCCTGCTGTCTGAAGAGTAGGTTCACCATACCCATTTGCTCTGTCCTACGATCTCAAAAGAAGGTTCACCATACCCATTTGCTCTTTCCTGTGACCTCAAGAGAAGGTTCACCATACCCATTCACTCTTGCCTGCGATCTCAAGACAAGGTTCACCATATCCATTTGCTTTTTCCTGCAATCTGAAGAGCAGGTTCACCATACCCATTTGCTCTTTCCTGCTATCTGAAGAGAAGGTTCAACATATCCATTTGCTCTTTCCAGAGAAGGTTCACCATACCCATTTGCTCTTTCCTGCGATCTCAACAGAAGGTTCACCATACCCATTTGCTCTTTCCTGCATTCTCAAGAGAAGGTTCACCATATCTATTTGCTCTTTCCTGCTATCTGAAGAGAAGGTTCACCATACCCATTTGCTCTTTCCTGCGATCTCAACAGAAGGTTCACCATACCCATTCGCTCTTTCCTGTGACCTCAAGAGAAGGTTCACCATACCCATTCGCTCTTTCCTGCGACCTCAAGAGAAGGTTCATCATACCCATTCGCTATTACCTGCAATCTCAACAGAAGGTTCACCATACCCATTTGCTCTTTCCTGCGACCTCAAGAAAAGGTTCACCATACCCATTCTTGCTTTCCTGTGATCTCAACAGAAGGTTCACCATACCATTCGCTCTTTCCTGCGACCTCAAGAGAAGGTTCACCATACCCATTTGCTCTTTCCTGCGACCTCAAGAGAAGGTTCACCATACCCATTCTCGCTTTCCTGCGATCTCAACAGAAGGTTCACCATACCCATTCGCTCTTTCCTGCGACCTCAAGAGAAGGTTCACCATACCCATTCGCTCTTTCCTGCGATCTCAAGAGAAGGGTCACCATTCCCATTCTCGCTTTCCTGCGATCTCAACAGAAGGTTCAGCGTACCCATTCACTCTTTCCTGCGATCTCAAGAGAAGGTTCACCATACCCATTCGCTCTTTCCTGCGATCTCAAGAGAAGGCTCACCATTCCCATTCGTGCTTTCCTGCGACCTCAAGAGAAGGTTCATCATACCCATTTGCTCTTTCCTGCGATCTCAACAGCAGGTTCACCATACCCATTCGCTCTTTCCTACGATCTCAAGAGAAGGTTCACCATACCCATTCGCTCTTTCCTGCGATCTCAAGAGAAGGTTCACCATACCCATTTGCTCTTTCCTGCGATCTCAACAGAATGTTCACTATACCCATTCGCTCTTTCCTGCAATCTCAAGGGAAGGTTCATCATTCCCATTCGCTCTTTCCTGCAACCTCAAGAGAAGGTTCACCATACCCATTAGCTCTTTCCTGCGATCTCAGCAGAAGGTTCATCATACCCATTCGCTCTTTCCTGCGATCTCAACAGAAGGTTCACCATACCCATTCACACTTTCCTGAGATCTCAAGAGAAGGTACTCCATACCCATTCGCTCTTTCCTGCCATCTCAGGAGAAGGTTCACCATACCCATTCGCTCTTTCCTGCAATCTCAGGAGAAGGTTCACCATACCCATTCGCTCTTTCCTGCAATCTCAAGAGAAGGTTCACCATACCCATTCGCTCTTTCCTGCAATCTCAAGAGAAGGCTCACCATTCCCATTCGCTCTTTCCTGCGACCTCAAGAGAAGGTTCATCATACCCATTCACTCTTTCCAGCGACCTCAAGAGAAGGTTCACCATACCCATTTGCGCTTTCCTGCAATCTCAAGAGAAGGCTCACCATTCCCATTCGCTCTTTCCTGCGACCTCAAGAGAAGGTTTATCATACCCATTTGCTCTTTCCTGTGATCTCAACAGCAGGTTCACCATACCCATTCGCTCTTTCCTGCGATCTCAAGAGAAGGTTCACCATACCCAGTCGCTCTTTCCTGCGATCGCAAGAGAAGGTTCACCATACCCATTCGCTCTTTCCTGCGACCTCAAGAGAAGGTTCACCATACCCATTCGCTCTTTCCTGCGACCTCAAGAGAAGGTTCACCATACCCATTCGCTCTTTCCTGCGACCTCAACTGAAGGTTCACCATACCCATTCTCGCTTTCCTGCGATCTCAACAGCAGGTTCACCATACCCATTCTCGCTTTCCTGCGATCTCAAGAGAAGGTTCACCATACCCATGCGCTCTTTCCCGCGATCTCAAGAGAAGGTTCACCATACCCATGCACTCTTTCCTGCGATCTCAAGAGAAGGTTCACCATACCCATTCGCTCTTTCCTGCGATCTCAAGAGAAGGTTCACCATACCCAGTCGCTCTTTCCTGCGATCGCAAGAGAAGGTTCACCATACCCATTCGCTCTTTCCTGCGACCTCAAGAGAAGTTTCACCATACCCATTCGCTCTTTCCTGCGACCTCAAGAGAAGGTTCACCATACCCATTCGCTCTTTCCTGCGACCTCAAGAGAAGGTTCACCATACCCATTTGCTCTTTCCTGCGATCTCAAGAGAAGGTTCACCATTCCCATTTGCTCTTTGCTGCAATCTCAAGAGAAGGTTCACCATACCCATTCGCTCTTTCCTGCCATCTCAGGAGAAGGTTCACTATACCCATTTGCTCTTTCCTGCCATCTCAGGAGAAGGTTCACCATACCCATTCGCTCTTTCCTGCCATCTCAGGAGAAGGTTCACCATACCCATTTGCTCTTTCTTGCCATCTCAGGAGAAGGTTCACCATACCCATTCCCTCTTTCCTGCAATATCAAGAGAAGGTTCACCATACCCATTCGCTCTTTTCTGCGACCTCAACAGCAGGTTCACCATACCCATTTGATCGTTCCTTCGATCTCAAGAGAAGGTTCACCATAGCCATTCACTCTTTCCTGCTGTCTGAAGAGTAGGTTCACCATACCCATTTGCTCTGTCCTACGATCTCAAAAGAAGGTTCACCATACCCATTTGCTCTTTCCTGTGACCTCAAGAGAAGGTTCACCATACCCATTCACTCTTGCCTGCGATCTCAAGACAAGGTTCACCATATCCATTTGCTTTTTCCTGCAATCTGAAGAGCAGGTTCACCATACCCATTTGCTCTTTCCTGCTATCTGAAGAGAAGGTTCAACATATCCATTTGCTCTTTCCAGAGAAGGTTCAAAATACCCATTTGCTCTTTCCTGCGATCTCAACAGAAGGTTCACCATACCCATTTGCTCTTTCCTGCATTCTCAAGAGAAGGTTCACCATATCTATTTGCTCTTTCCTGCTATCTGAAGAGAAGGTTCACCATACCCATTTGCTCTTTCCTGCGATCTCAACAGAAGGTTCACCATACCCATTTGCTCTTTCCTGTGACCTCAAGAGAAGGTTCACCATACCCATTTGCTCTTTCCTGCGATCTCAAGAGAAGGTTCACCATATCTATTCGCTCTTTCCTGCTATCTGAAGAGAAGGTTCACCATACCCATTTGCTCTTTCCTGCGATCTCAACAGAAGGTTCACCATACCCATTTGCTCTTTCCTGCATTCTCAAGAGAAGGTTCACCATACACATTCACTCTTTCCTGCTATCCGAAGAGAAGGTTCACCATACCTATTCGCTCTTTCCTGAGACCTCAAGAGAAGGTTCACCATACCCATTTGCTCTTTCCTGTGACCTCAAGAGAAGGTTCACCATACCCATTCACTCTTCCCTACGATCTCAAGACAAGGTTCACCATATCCATTTGCGTTTTGCTGCTATCTGAAGAGAAGGTTCAACATATCCATTTGCTCTTTCCAGAGAAGGTTCACCATACCCATTTGCTCTTTCCTGCGACCTCAAGAGAAGGTTCACCCTACCCATTTGCTCTTTCCTGTGATCTCAAGAGAAGGTTCACATACCCATTCGCTCTTTCCTGCGACCTCAAGAGAAGGTTCACCATACCCATTCTTTCTTTGCTGCGATCTCAGAAGAAGGTTCACCATACCCGTTTGCTATTTCCTGCGATCTCAAGAGAAGGTTCACCAGAACCATTCGCTCTTACCTTTGATCTCAAGAGAAGGTTCACCTTACACATTTGCCCTTTATTGCGATTTCAAGAGAAGGGTCACCATATCCATTTGCTCGTTCCTGCGATCTCAAGAGAAGGTTCACCATACCCATTCGCTATTTCCTGCAAGCTCAAGAGAAGGTTCCCCATACACATTTGCTCTTTCCTGCCAACTCAAGAGAAGGTTCACCATACCCATTTACACTTTCCTGCCATCTCAAGAGAAGGTTCACCATACTGATTTGGTCTTTCCTGCGATCTCAAGAGAAGGTTCACCATATCCATTCACTTTTTCCTGCTATCTGAAGAGAAGGTTCGCCATACCCATTCGCACTTTCCTGCTATCCGAAGAGAAGGTTCAACATATCCATTTTTTCTTTTCAGAGAAGGTTCACCATACCCATTTGCTCTTTCCTGCGACCTCAAGAGAAGGTTCACCCTACCCATTTGCTCTTTCCTGTGATCTCAAGAGAAGGTTCACCATACCCATTCGCTCTTTCCTGTGACCTCAAGAGAAGGTTCAACATACCCATTCTCTCTTTCCTGCCATCTCAGAAGAAGGTTCACCATACCCGTTTGCTCTTTCCTGCGATCTGAAGTGATGGTTCACCATAACCATTCCATCTTTCCTCCAATCTCAAGAGAAGGTTCACCATACCCATTTGCTCTTTCCTGCAATCTCAACAGAAGGTTCACATACCCATTTTCTCTTTCCTGCGATTTCAACAGAAGGTTCACCATACCCATTCGCTATTTCCTGCCAACTCAAGAGAAGGTTCACCATACCCATTCGCACTTTCCTGCCATCTCAAGAGAAGGTTCACCATACTGATTTGGTCTTTCCTGCGATCTCAAGAGAAGGTTCACCATCCCAATTCACTCTTTTCTGCTATCTGAAGAGAAGGTTCACCATACCCATTCGCTCTTTCCTGCTATCTGAAGAGAAGGTTCACCATACCCATTTGTTCTTTCCTGCGATCTCAACAGAAGGTTCACCATACCCATTCGCTATTTCCTGCCAACTCAAGAGAAGGTTCACCATACCCATTCGCACTTTCCTGCCATCTCAAGAGAAGGTTCACCATACTGATTTGGTCTTTCCTGCGATCTCAAGAGAAGGTTCACCATCCCCATTCACTCATTCCTGCTCTCTAAGGAGAAGGTTCACCATACCCATTCGCGCTTTCCTGCTATTTGAAGAGAGGTTTCACCATACCAATTTACTCTTTCCTGCGATCTCAACAGAAGGTTCACCATTCCCATTCCCTCCTTCCTGCAATCTCAAGGGAAGGTTCACCATACCCATTCGCTCTTTCCTGTGACCTCAAGAGAAGGTTCACCATACCCATTTGCTCTTTCCTGAGATCTCAAGAGAAGGTTCACCATATATATTCGCTCTTTCCTGCTATCTGAAGAGAAGTTTCACCATACCCATTCGCTCTTTCCTGCCATCTCAGGAGAAGGTTCACCATACCCATTCGCTCTTTCCTTCAATCTCAGGAGAAGGTTCACCATACCCATTTGCTCTTTCCTGCAATCTCAAGAGAAGGCTCACCATTCCCATTCGCTCTTTCCTGCGACCTCAAGAGAAGGTTCATCATACCCATTCACTCTTTCCTGCGACCTCAAGAGAAGGTTCACCATACCCATTCGCTCTTTCCTGCGACCTCAAGAGAAGGTTCACCATCCCCATTCACTCTTTCCTGCTCTCTGAGGAGAAGGTTCACCATACCCATTCGCTCTTTCCTGCTATTTGAAGAGAAGGTTCACCATACCAATTTGCTCTTTCATGCGACCTCAAGAGAAGGTTCACCATACCCATTCGCTCTTTCCTGCGACCTCAAGAGAAGGTTCACCATACCCATTTTCTCTTTCCTGCGATCTCAACAGAAGGTTCACCATACCCATTCTCGCTTTCCTGCGATCTCAACAGCAGGTTCACCATACCCATTCTCGCTTTCCTGCGATCTCAAGAGAAGGTTCACCATACCCATGCGCTCTTTCCTGCGATCTCAAGAGAAGGTTCACCATACCCATTCGCTCTTTCCTGCGACCTCAAGAGAAGGTTCACCATACCCATTCGCTCTTTCCTGCGACCTCAAGAGAAGGTTCACCATACCCATTTGCTCTTTCCTGCGATCTCAACAGAAGGTTCACCATACCCATTCTCGCTTTCCTGCGATCTCAACAGCAGGTTCACAATACCCATTCTCGCTTTCCTGCGATCTCAAGAGAAGGTTCACCATACCCATGCGCTCTTTCCTGCGATCTCAAGAGAAGGTTCACCATACCCATGCGCTCTTTCCTGCGATCTCAAGAGAAGGTTCACCATACCCATGCGCTCTTTCCTGCGATCTCAAGAGAAGGTTCACCATACCCATGCGCTCTTTCCTGCGATCTCAAGAGAAGGTTCACCATACCCATGCGCTCTTTCCTGCCATCTCAGGAGAAGGTTCACCATACCCATGCGCTCTTTCCTGCGATCTCAAGAGAAAGTTCACCATACCAATTCTCGCTTTCCTGCGATCTCAACAGAAGGTTCACCATACCCAGTCGCTCTTTCCTGCGATCTCAAGAGAAGGTTCACCATACCCATGCGCTCTTTCCTGCGATCTCAAGAGAAGGTTCACCATACCCATGCGCTCTTTCCTGCGATCTCAAGAGAAGGTTCACCATACCCATGCGCTCTTTCCTGCGATCTCAAGAGAAGGTTCACCATACCCATACGCTCTTTCCTGCCATCTCAGCAGAAGGTTCACCATACCCATGCGCTTTTTCCTGCGATCTCAAGAGAAGGTTCACCATACCCATTCTCGCTTTCCTGCGGCCTCAAGAGAAGGTTCACCCATGCGCTCTTTCCTGCGATCTCAACAGAAGGTTCACCATACCCATGCGCTCTTTCCTGCGATCTCAAGAGAAGGTTCACCATACCCAGGCGCTCTTTCCTGCGATCTCAACAGACGGTTCACCATACCCATGCGCTCTTTCGTGCGATCTCAAGAGAAGGTTCACCAGACCCATGCGCTCTTTCCAGCGTTCTCAAGAGAAGGTTCACCATACCCATTCTCGCTTTCCTGCGACCTCAAGAGAAGGTTCACCATACCCATTTGCTCTTTCCTGCGACCTCAAGAGAAGGTTCACCATACCCATTTGCTCTTTCCTGCGACCTCAAGAGAAGGTTCACCATACCTATTCTCGCTTTCCTGCGACCTTAAGAGAAGGTTCACCATACCCATGCGCTCTTTCCTGCGATCTCAAGAGAAGGTTCACCATACCCATGCGCTCTTTCCTGCGATCTCAACAGAAGGTTCACCATACCCATGCGCTCTTTCCTGCGATCTCAAGAGAAGGCTCACCATACCCATGCGCTCTTTCCTGCGATCTCAACAGAAGGTTCACCATACCCATGCGCTCTTTCCTGCGATCTCAAGAGAAGGCTCACCAGACCCATGCGCTCTTTCCTGCGATCTCAACAGAAGGTTCACCATACCCATGCGCTCTTTCCTGCGATCTCAAGAGAAGGCTCACCATTCCCATTCTCGCTTTCCTGCGATCTCAACAGAAGGTTCACCATACCCATTCTCGCTTTCCTGCGATCTCAACAGAAGGTTCACCATACCCATTCTCGCTTTCCTGCGATCTCAACAGAAGGTTCACCATACCCATTCTCGCTTTCCTGCGATCTCAACAGAAGGTTCACCATACCCATTCTCGCTTTCCTGCGATCTCAACAGAAGGTTCACCATACCCATTCTCGCTTTCCTGCGATCTCAACATAAGGTTCACCATACCCATTCTCGCTTTCCTGCGATCTCAAAAGAAGGTTCACCATACCCATTCTCGCTTTCCTGCGATCTCAAGAGAAGGTTCACCATACCCATTCTCGCTTTCCTGCGATCTCAAGAGAAGGTTCACCATACCCATTCTCGCTTTCCTGCGATCTCAACAGAAGGTTCACCATACCCATTCTCGCTTTCCTGCGATCTCAACAGAAGGTTCACCATACCCATTCTCGCTTTCCTGCGATCTCAACAGAAGGTTCACCATACCCATTTTCGCTTTCCTGCGATCTCAACAGAAGGTTAACCATACCCATTCTCGCTTTCCTGTGATCTCAACAGAAGGTTCACCATACCCATTCGCTCTTTCCTGCGACCTCAAGAGAAGGTTCATCATACCCATTCGCTATTACCTGCAATCTCAACAGAAGGTTCACCATACCCATTTGCTCTTTCCTGCGACCTCAAGAGAAGGTTCACCATGCCCATTCTTGCTTTCCTGCGATCTCAACAGAAGGTTCACCATACCCATTCGCTCTTTCCTGCGACCTCAAGAGAAGGTTCACCATACCCATTTGCTCTTTCCTGCGACCTCAAGAGAAGGTTCACCATACCCATTCTCGCTTTCCTGCGATCTCAACAGAAGGTTCACCATACCCATTCGCTCTTTCCTGCGATCTCAAGAGAAGGGTCACCATTCCCATTCTCGCTTTCCTGCGATCTCAACAGAAGGTTCAGCGTACCCATTCACTCTTTCCTGCGATCTCAAGAGAAGGTTCACCATACCCATTCGCTCTTTCCTGCGATCTCAAGAGAAGGCTCACCATTCCCATTCGTGCTTTCCTGCGACCTCAAGAGAAGGTTCATTATACCCATTTGCTCTTTCCTGCGATCTCAACAGCAGGTTCACCATACCCATTTGCTCTTTCCTACGATCTCAAGAGAAGATTCACCATACCCATTCGCTCTTTCCTGCGATCTCAAGAGAAGGTTCACCATACCCATTTGCTCTTTCCTGCGATCTCAACAGAAGGTTCACTATACCCATTCGCTCTTTCCTGCAATCTCAAGGGAAGGTTCATCATTCCCATTCGCTCTTTCCTGCAACCTCAAGAGAAGGTTCACCATACCCATTCGCTCTTTCCTGCGATCTCAGCAGAAGGTTTCCTCATACCCATTCGCTCTTTCCTGCGATCTCAACAGAAGGTTCACCATACCCATTCACACTTTCCTGCGATCTCAAGAGAAGGTACACCATACCCATTCGCTCTTTCCTGCCATCTCAGGAGAAGGTTCACCATACCCATTCGCTCTTTCCTGCAATCTCAGGAGAAGGTTCACCATACCCATTCGCTCTTTCCTGCAATCTCAAGAGAACATTCACCATATCTATTTGCTCTTTCCTGCTATCTGAAGAGAAGGTTCACCATACCCATTTGCTCTTTCCTGCGATCTCAACAGAAGGTTCACCATACCCATTCGCTCTTTCCTGTGACCTCAAGAGAAGGTTCACCATACCCATTTGCTCTTTCCTGCGATCTCAAGAGAAGGTTCACCATATCTATTTGCTCTTTCCTGCTATCTGAAGAGAAGGTTCACCATGCCCATTTGCTCTTTCCTGCTATGTGAACAGAAGGTTCAACACATCCATTCACTCTTTCCAGAGAAGGTTCACCATACACATTCACTCTTTCCTGCTATCCGAAGAGAAGGTTCACCATACCTATTCGCTCTTTCCTGAGACCTCAAGAGAAGGTTCACCATACCCATTTGCTCTTTCCTGTGACCTCAAGAGAAGGTTCACCATACCCATTCACTCTTCCCTACGATCTCAAGACAAGGTTCACCATATCCATTTGCGTTTTGCTGCTATCTGAAGAGAAGGTTCAACATATCCATTTGCTCTTTCCAGAGAAGGTTCACCATACCCATTTGCTCTTTCCTGCGACCTCAAGAGAAGGTTCACCCTACCCATTTGCTCTTTCCTGTGATCTCAAGAGAAGGTTCACATACCCATTCGCTCTTTCCTGCGACCTCAAGAGAAGGTTCACCATACCCATTCTCTCTTTGCTGTGATCTCAGAAGAAGGTTCACCATACCCGTTTGCTATTTCCTGCGATCTCAAGAGAAGGTTCACCATACCCATTCACTCTTCCCTACGATCTCAAGACAAGGTTCACCATATCCATTTGCGTTTTGCTGCTATCTGAAGAGAAGGTTCAACATATCCATTTGCTCTTTCCAGAGAAGGTTCATCATTCCCATTCGCTCTTTCCTGCAACGTCAAGAGAAGGTTCACCATACCCATTCGCTCTTTCCTGCGATCTCAGCAGAAGGTTCATCATACCCATTCGCTCTTTCCTGCGATCTCAACAGAAGGTTCACCATACCCATTCACACTTTCCTGCGATCTCAAGAGAAGGTACACCATACCCATTCGCTCTTTCCTGCCATCTCAGGAGAAGGTTCACCATACCCATTCGCTCTTTCCTGCAATCTCAGGAGAAGGTTCACCATACCCATTCGCTCTTTCCTGCAATCTCAAGAGAAGGTTCACCATACCCATTCGCTCTTTCCTGCAATCTCAAGAGAAGGCTCACCATTCCCATTCGCTCTTTCCTGCGACCTCAAGAGAAGGTTCATCATACCCATTCACTCTTTCCAGCGACCTCAAGGGAAGGTTCACCATACCCATTTGCGCTTTCCTGCAATCTCAAGAGAAGGCTCACCATTACCATTCGTTCTTTCCTGCGACCTCAAGAGAAGGTTTATCATACCCATTTGCTCTTTCCTTCGATCTGAACAGCAGGTTCACCATACCCATTCGCTCTTTCGTGCGATCTCAAGAGAAGGTTCACCATAACCAGTCGCTCTTTCCTGCGATCCCAAGAGAAGGTTCACCATACCCATTTGCTCTTTCCTGCGATCTCAACAGAAGGTTCACTATACCCATTCGCTCTTTCCTGCAATCTCAAGGGAAGGTTCACCATACCCATTCACTCTTTCCTGCAACCTCAAGAGAAGGTTCACCATACCCATTCGCTCTTTCCTGCGATCTCAAGAGAAGGTTCACCATACCCATTTGCTCTTTGCTGCAATCTCAAGAGAAGGTTCACCATACCCATTCGCTCTTTCCTGCCATCTCAGGAGAAGGTTCACTATACCCATATGCTCTTTCCTGCCATCTCAGGAGAAGCTTCACCATACCCATTCGCTCTTTCCTGCCATCTCAGGAGAAGGTTCACCATACCCATTCGCTCTTTCTTGCCATCTCAGGAGAAGGTTCACCATACCCATTCCCTCTTTCCTGCAATATCAAGAGAAGGTTCACCATACCCATTCGCTCTTTCCTGCGACCTCAACAGCAGGTTCACCATACCCATTCGATCGTTCCTTCGATCTCAAGAGAAGGTTCACCATACCCATTCACTCTTTCCTGCTATCTGAAGAGTAGGTTCACCATACCCATTTGCTCTGTCCTACGATATCAAAAGAAGATTCACCATGCCCATTTGCTCTTTCCTGTGACCTCAAGAGAAGGTTCACCATACCCATTCACTCTTTCCTGCGATCTCAAGACAAGGTTCACCATATCCATTTGCTTTTTCCTGCAATCTGAAGAGCAGGTTCACCATACCCATTTGCTCTTTCCTGCTATCTGAAGAGAAGGTTCAACATATCCATTTGCTCTTTCCAGAGAAGGTTCACCATACCCATTTGCTCTTTCCTGCGATCTCAACAGAAGGTTCACCATACCCATTTGCTCTTTCCTGCAATCTCAAGAGAAGGTTCACCATATCTATTCGCTCTTTCCTGCTATCTGAAGAGAAGGTTCACCATACCCATTTGCTCTTTCCTGCGATCTCAACAGAAGGTTCACCATACCCATTCGCTCTTTCCTGTGACCTCAAGAGAAGGTTCACCATACCCATTTGCTCTTTCCTGCGATCTCAAGAGAAGGTTCACCATATCTATTCGCTCTTTCCTGCTATCTGAAGAGAAGGTTCACCATGCCCATTTGCTCTTTCCTGCTATGTGAACAGAAGGTTCAACACATCCATTCACTCTTTCCAGAGAAGGTTCACCATACACATTCACTCTTTCCTGCTATCCGAAGAGAAGGTTCACCATACCTATTCGCTCTTTCCTGAGACCTCAAGAGAAGGTTCACCATACCCATTTGCTCTTTCCTGTGACCTCAAGAGAAGGTTCATGTGATGCTGGAAATGCATCAGAGGGACAGGGCCTCTGAATCCTTGTCCTTTTCTGCCTTTTATCGTGTGTTCTGTTATGTTTTCTGCCCAGGAATCCATTTGGGACTCCTGGCAGTGCAGCTCTCTCTTTTGGTTTGGTGAACAGACCCATGGGATACCCTTATGGCACCCATGGGTAGGGGTACAACCCTGTGCCCCTAGTGTATGTTTTTGGGCACCTGTGGGTGGCCCACAGAGCAGGGTATGGGCTGGTGGCAGCTCCATGCTGAATTGGACAGGTGCTCTGGGTGTCCTCCATTTTGGGATACCCAGGCCCTGCCATTGGGATCAGTTGATTCCTGATAGAAACAAGATGGCCCCTGTGGCCTCTTGCTTTCTATTGCCTGTTGTCTTGTTTTCCCAAAGTCCTGGGATGCCCTGACTCTGTCCCTTCCCCCTGACTGGCTGTTGGGTGGAAGTTCCATATATGGTGTTGTTGTGAAGGCCCAGCTAGACTGACTGGAGCCTTCCCTTTGACTGTATGTTGTGGGTACCTCCTGTGGGTGGGACCTGGGTGAATGGAGTGTGTGACCAATATGCACTTCTTGTTGTGGTTGTCTGGTTTCTGGCCTGTGAGACAAAGACTGAGACAGCCCTGCCCGAAACTGGCCTGAATGCAGTGTGTAGTGTTGAATGGCTGGGTACTTGTCCCAATCCACATTCCTTGTTGTGAGTGTCTGAAAGGGAGGAGTGTGGCCTGAATGCACTGTGTGCCTGATTGGCTGACTGACTGCATGAATGCCCTTCTGTGTGATTGGCTGCTGTGTGTGTGCCAGCAGTGTGGATGAGAGACAGAATAGTATATCTGGGGACCTCTCACCACTGGAAATTGTTCAGAAGCATTCAGAAGCTGAGTCTCCACTCAAGAGTAACTGGATTTGCTGATCCTCGACGTCCAGCTGGAAGAAGAAGACTTGCTGTGGCATTTGCTTCGACAGAAACTGAAGGTTGTCGAAATCGTCGAGGACTGACCCGAGAGAGGACCTGGCTAGGCGCCCTCTTCCCGTGCTCCGAGGGACCATCGAGCACCGCTGAATCTTCGCCGAAGCGCCCTGGAAGTCAGACCCTCGAAAGGCTGCCGACCCGAGACGGGACCGCCGAGGAGATCGAAGTGAAGCACCCGGACATCGACGCCGTCGAAGTCCATTGCCGTCGACCAGGGTTCGCAGGTCTGTGTAACCGCTGGAGGCCCGTCGAAGTTGTGTTGCCCAGCCGTGGGAACCACTTGACGCCGTGCCGCCGACGACCGGAGCCGTCCGCTCCTTGCCTAAGAACATTTGCCTTGAAGGACTCCCTCGTCCGCATCGTCGACCGCTTTGTCCCGCCGGAGAAAGTCGAGGACGACCAACGCGCCGAGGAGAATCCGCCGGTGGGTTTCCCGCCACCTCACGACCCCAAAGACTCGAGCGACTCGACGCCCTTGCTGGGCCACCGTCACCCACAATCTTTGCGGTCCAGAACTAGTGTCGCCGAGGTGCCCCGCACGCCTCTTCCTCGCAGGACGCCGACGTCTCGACGCCGACGAGCACCGCTCGGATCGAAGCCTGCCGCCTCATCGACGCCGTTCTACCTTGTTTGTTGTCGGACGTTCGACGCCCAGTGTCTCCCGCTTGAAAGGGAAGGCATTCAAGAAGGGCCGTCGATTCCCCGACACCGAACACCGAGTTCTTCGACGCTTCTCGACGCCTCTCGACGATCCGTGACTCCTGCTTTAAAGGGGGTCATTCAAGAAGGATCTGTCGACGCCTCTTCGAGGAACTCGACTCCACCAGGTACATTGGGGGGGTAAAAACATTGTAGGAGAGAATAAGACTATTGAACAATATATGGACTGGGCTTGTGTTATATCTCTTTATTTTACAGGTTGCCCAGGTGGGGGGATCTCCACACAGAACTGTGTCCAGTAGCTAGGGCCAGTATTCTGCCTATTGTTTCAACCATCTTTTATCTCTCCTCTCTCTATTGCTGGTTTCCTTCTTATTGATCTGTGTGCCATTTTTACAGTATTGTGAATGCACTTTAATGAGGTCTAATATTAGTGGTACCACTTTAGAATTGTAGATATTTACCATTGCTGATTTTCCTGAGCACAAAGTGCGTTATTGTGATAAGTGTACATAACCCTTGAATATTAATTATATAAAGACTGTGTTTTCAGTAATACAGTGTGTGGACATTCCTTTGTGGGGGCTTGGGGATACACTGTACTTAAGAACCAGCCTGCATCACCTCCTGAGAAGCTAGGCCTTGATTGCTCGTCCATCGTTACCATATTAGAGAATCTTGGCTGGGGTCCTCTGTGCCTCCCCTCTAACATATAGAGAGCGGAAGTACAGACCCCCCTACCAGTCTTTACAGCTGGTGGCAGCGGTGGGATGCTTATGGTTTTAAGACTCAGTGTATAACCGTGCCACTTACAAAATATCCGCACTTTTATTAGATTAAGGTTTGGGTGTGTACCAAATAACTGCATTACAAGCAATGGAGGCCATTGCAAATGGTAAATTGACTCGGATGAGCTTAGAGGCTCTCCAGAGTGCTTGTGAAGCCAGGGAGTTAGACTTTGTGGATAAGTCTAGGGCTGAGCTGATAGCTGCCCTGGTGGATTACCAGACTGATGGTGAAACTCTTGAGGAAGGGGGGATGCAACCAGTGAGGACTCTGCCCCTGGGGTTGTCGCTGAATCTGTTTCTGGGAATGCCACCATTCCTGCTGCCTCTGTTCCAAACCCCAGCAATTCCATGGAACTTGAGTTATTGAGGATGAAGTTAGCCTTTGAATATCGCAAGTTGGAAATAGAAGCTGAGCTTAAGAAAGAGGAGCTGGCACAGCAAGTGGAACTCAAGAATAGGGATCTTGAACTCAGAAATAAGGACCTTGAACTCAAAAGCCAGGACACTGAATGTCAGAGAATCCAGCTAGAGAAAGCTAGAGTGGAGACTTCAGCTAGATCCAGTGAGAGTGTCAGGTCCCCAGCCACCAAGTTTATGAAAGATTTGGTTGGTGTGTTTGTGGAGGGTTCAGATATCCTCCAATGGATTGAAGCGTTTGAAATGGCTTGTGCAATTCATGATGTAGATAAAAGAGATTGGGCTAAGTGTTTGTTAAGCAGAGTGCCTCAAACTGGATATGACTGTATTCTGAAGCTGGGTGTGGAAGAAAGGGGTCAGTATGAGTGTATGAAGTCTGCTTTGATTGCCAAGTTTGGCAAGACACCTACCCAATACCTTAAAAGGTTCAGGGAATTTAAGAAAAGAGAGAATGTGTCTTGGGTTGACTGGGTGAGTACTGCGCACATGAACATGATGGGGTGGATTGATGGATACAAGGTGAAAACTTTTGTTGAGTTGTCCCACCTCTTGTTTTTTGAGCATTTTTCTGAAGCCTGTTCGCCAGAGCTGCGTCAGTATGTGGCTGACCAGAACATTTTGGACCCCTTTAAGCTGGCTAGGTTGGCTGACAAGTGGGTCTCCCACCGGGTGTCCCCTAAGGACTCCAGTGGGAAGGACAAGGACAAGGAAAAGGGGGCCTCTCAGAAAGCTGAGGAGTCCCAAAAGCAGTCACAGTCGGGTAAACCAAAACCTTCCTCTCCTAAGACCCAAAAATCTAGTGGGGATAAGTCCTCTGTGGGTGGGAATAAGAGTAGTGGTCCACCTGCTGCAAAGCAGGTTCCCAGTGGTTCCAGTACCGTACCCCGCACTCCTGGCACTTGTTGGGATTGTGGGGCTCTGGATCACAAAAGGGGTGACCCCAAGTGTAAAGGTAAGGCACTTGGAGTACAGGCTGTCAGCCTGACCTACCCTTACCCCGTGTCTGAGGTGGAGGCCACTGTCCTCCCCTCCTCTACCGGAATCACCTTTGGTGCTCCGGTAGAGATTTCCTTAGTGTCCCTTGGGGCCTGGGACCAGTACGCAGAAGTACTGGCAACTATCCCACAGAACACCCGTAGGTTTTTGAGAAGTGTCCTCTTGAATGGCCAGCCTTCTACTGGTTTGAGAGACACTGGGGCAAGCATGACAGTGGTGGACAGGACCCTGCTCAAGCCAGAGGACTATGAAGGTGCTCCTCTGCAAACCACCAGATTAGCTGGTGGGCCTCCCAAATTATCACCTGTAGCCTTAGTCACCCTCATGATTGGAGACAAGACAGCAAAGCTTCCTGTCCTGGTTCAGGACAATGTCCCTGCTAACATTCTGTTAGGTAATGATCTAGTGGAGTTGGGGTTGATCTCGGATGGTCTTCCCCTGACTGCTGCTGCGGTCACTAGGTCACAGGTGACACCGGGTCTGGCTGTGAGTCAGGTACCCGAGCCAAAGGCGAGGCCTAAGGCAAGAAGAAGGAAGACCAAGAAGGCCACCTCTGTGGAGGGAACACCTTCTCTTCCTGCTGTTCCGACAGCACCCATTGGGATCCATGCTCCGGACGGGCTGGGTCCAGTGGAAAACCCAAACTCAACTCCTGTGGGAGAAGAGACAGAAGACTCTCCTGTGGGAGAGGTTCTCAACCCGGAGGATCATCCCGACCTTCAATGCTTGTTAGCTGAAGGGGGACCCTCCCGGGCAGACTTCTGTAAAGGACAGAGAGAGTGCCACTCTCTCGAGGGTCTGAGGAAGCAGGCCCTGTCCCAGGCACAAGGTGAAGTGCCTAGGACATTCAAGATTTATTGGGAGGGTGAGCTCCTTGTTAGTGAGCCCACTAAGCCTGAACCTGGTGCCCGCAAGAGGTTGGTGGTACCCCAGGTTTACAGGCCCTTCCTACTGCAGTTGGCGCATGAGGTGCCCTTGGCTGGTCATCTTGGGACTAAGAAGACTAAGCAGAGGCTCTCTGCCCATTTCTACTGGCCAAGGATGGGAGTAGAGGTGGAGTCCCACTGCAGGACCTGCCCCACTTGTCAGTTGTCTGGCAAGACTGGAGGCAGGATCATTGCCCCACTGCAGCCATTACCAGTGGTTGGCACACCATTTGAGAGGGTGGGCATCGACATCGTCGGTCCCCTTGACCCTCCCACTTCAGGTGGACATCGGTTCATCCTGGTCTTGGTAGATCATGCCACCAGGTACCCAGAGGCAATACCCCTTCGGACTGTTACTGCCAAGGTGGTTGCCAGGGCTCTCCTGGGCATTTTCACCCGTGTTGGATTCCCCAAGGAGGTCGTCTCTGACAGAGGATCCAACTTCATGTCTAGTTACATGAAAACCATGTGGAAAGAGTGCGGGGTAACCTACAAGTTCTCCACCTCTTACCACCCCCAGACCAATGGTCTGGTTGAGAGATTTAATAAAACTCTCAAGGGCATGCTAGGTGCTTTGGAAGAGCCCCTAAGGAGGAAATGGGATCTCCTCCTGCCATGCCTGCTGTTTGCTTACAGAGAAGTACCTCAAGAGGGTGTTGGGTTCAGCCCCTTTGAGTTACTCTTTGGACATCCCGTGAGGGGGCCCCTCGCCTTGATCCGAGAAGGCTTGGAAGCCACCCCTCCAGGTCCCGCCAAGCAAGTGGGGGACTATGTGTTAGGCCTCAGGCGGAGGATGACACAGATGATGGGTCAGGCAACAGCGAATCTCAAGGCCAGCCAGGAATTGAATAAGTACTGGCATGACCTTAAAGCCTCGCAAGTGGATTGGACTCCGGGACAGGAAATCCTTGTGATGGAGCCTACCAAACCTAGAGCTTTGGCAGACAAGTGGACTGGACCCTTCAGGATCATCTCCAAGATGGGCGAAGTCAATTATCTGGTTGACATGGGTGCCTCTGGGGTAGCCCCTCAGGTATTCCATGTCAACAGGCTCAAGCCTTTCCACAGGCGAGCAGAGGTCTCATGTCTCTTGCTAGCTTCAGGGCAAGAAGAGGATGAGAGTGAGCCCCTTCCTGATTTGCTGCATAGCAACCCTCAGGATGGCTCAGTGGAGGGAGTACAACTCTCTCCAGATTTGACAACAGAGCAGCAGAGGGCCTGCAGGGCTTTGCTCCAGCAGTATGCCTCTCTGTTTTCCCTGACACCGGGCCTTACACCGTGGTGTAAGCACGAAATTGACACTGGTGACAGCGTGCCTGTCAAGAGCAGGAGCTATCGTATGTCAGATACCGTCAAAAACCACATCCAGGCTGAGGTCGCCAAGATGTTGGATCTGGGTGTTATTGAACCCTCAACCAGTCCCTGGTCCAGTCCAGTGGTCCTTGTCCCCAAGGCGAGTTCCCAGGCGGGTACCAAGGATTGGAGGTTCTGTGTGGACTACCGAGGAGTCAATGCCGTCACCAAAACTGACGCGCACCCATTGCCCAGGGCTGATGAGCTCGTGGACACCATAGGTGCTGCCAAATTTGTGAGCACCTTTGACCTTACCTCAGGCTATTGGCAAATAGCTCTGACGGACCATGCCAAGGAAAAGACGGCGTTCTCCACATCTGAGGGACTCTACCAGTTTAGGGTCATGCCCTTTGGGTTGAAGAATGCCCCTGCCACCTTCCAGAGATTGGTCAACCATGCGCTCAGTGGGCTGGAAGCCTTTTGTGTGGCTTACTTAGACGACATTGCCGTCTACAGTTCCACCTGGGAAGAGCATTTGACACATCTGGATAGGGTGTTGCAGGCCTTGAAAAGGGCTAACCTCACTATCAAGGCCACCAAGTGCCAGATAGCTCAGGGGAAAGTTACCTATCTTGGTCATGAGGTAGGAGGGGGTCAAATCCAGCCTCTTTCCAGTAAAGTACAGGACGTACAGAACTGGGAGACTCCCACTACTCAAACCCAGGTGAGAGCCTTTTTGGGCCTCACTGGGTACTATCGCAATTTCATGGCAGACTATGGAACCATAGCTGCACCCCTGACAGCTCTAACTTCGCCCAAACAGCCTAGGAAGGTTAATTGGACCGAAGACTGTCAGAGGGCCTTTGATGGCTTGAAAGAAAGTCTGTGTAGGGCACCTGTGTTGTGTGCGCCTGACTACAGCCGACCCTTTATCGTCCAGACGGATGCCTGCGACACCGGAATTGGAGCTGTCTTGTCCCAGTTAGATGACAAAGGGAGAGAACATCCTATCATATTCATCAGTAGACAACTCAAGGGTAGAGAACTTAGGTGGGCTACTGTTGAAAAGGAATGTTTTAGTATAGTTTGGAGCCTTAGGCGTTTTAGGCCCTACCTTACGGGGTCTACCTTCAAGGTCCAAACAGATCATAAGCCCCTGAAGTGGCTTATGCAGATGAAGGGTGAGAACCCGAAATTGCTCAGGTGGTCCATTAGCCTGCAAGGGCTAGACTTCACCATAGAGCACAGACCAGGGAAAAGTCACGATAATGCAGATGGCCTTTCCAGAAGGTATGTTGACCGTCTGGATGAGGGTGTCTATCCCGTGGGAGATTAGACACCCTCCACCTCAGTCTGGGGGGGGCGACTGTGATGCTGGAAATGCATCAGAGGGACAGGGCCTCTGAATCCTTGTCCTTTTCTGCCTTTTATCGTGTGTTCTGTTATGTTTTCTGCCCAGGAATCCATTTGGGACTCCTGGCAGTGCAGCTCTCTCTTTTGGTTTGGTGAACAGACCCATGGGATACCCTTATGGCACCCATGGGTAGGGGTACAACCCTGTGCCCCTAGTGTATGTTTTTGGGCACCTGTGGGTGGCCCACAGAGCAGGGTATGGGCTGGTGGCAGCTCCATGCTGAATTGGACAGGTGCTCTGGGTGTCCTCCATTTTGGGATACCCAGGCCCTGCCATTGGGATCAGTTGATTCCTGATAGAAACAAGATGGCCCCTGTGGCCTCTTGCTTTCTATTGCCTGTTGTCTTGTTTTCCCAAAGTCCTGGGATGCCCTGACTCTGTCCCTTCCCCCTGACTGGCTGTTGGGTGGAAGTTCCATATATGGTGTTGTTGTGAAGGCCCAGCTAGACTGACTGGAGCCTTCCCTTTGACTGTATGTTGTGGGTACCTCCTGTGGGTGGGACCTGGGTGAATGGAGTGTGTGACCAATATGCACTTCTTGTTGTGGTTGTCTGGTTTCTGGCCTGTGAGACAAAGACTGAGACAGCCCTGCCCGAAACTGGCCTGAATGCAGTGTGTAGTGTTGAATGGCTGGGTACTTGTCCCAATCCACATTCCTTGTTGTGAGTGTCTGAAAGGGAGGAGTGTGGCCTGAATGCACTGTGTGCCTGATTGGCTGACTGACTGCATGAATGCCCTTCTGTGTGATTGGCTGCTGTGTGTGTGCCAGCAGTGTGGATGAGAGACAGAATAGTATATCTGGGGACCTCTCACCACTGGAAATTGTTCAGAAGCATTCAGAAGCTGAGTCTCCACTCAAGAGTAACTGGATTTGCTGATCCTCGACGTCCAGCTGGAAGAAGAAGACTTGCTGTGGCATTTGCTTCGACAGAAACTGAAGGTTGTCGAAATCGTCGAGGACTGACCCGAGAGAGGACCTGGCTAGGCGCCCTCTTCCCGTGCTCCGAGGGACCATCGAGCACCGCTGAATCTTCGCCGAAGCGCCCTGGAAGTCAGACCCTCGAAAGGCTGCCGACCCGAGACGGGACCGCCGAGGAGATCGAAGTGAAGCACCCGGACATCGACGCCGTCGAAGTCCATTGCCGTCGACCAGGGTTCGCAGGTCTGTGTAACCGCTGGAGGCCCGTCGAAGTTGTGTTGCCCAGCCGTGGGAACCACTTGACGCCGTGCCGCCGACGACCGGAGCCGTCCGCTCCTTGCCTAAGAACATTTGCCTTGAAGGACTCCCTCGTCCGCATCGTCGACCGCTTTGTCCCGCCGGAGAAAGTCGAGGACGACCAACGCGCCGAGGAGAATCCGCCGGTGGGTTTCCCGCCACCTCACGACCCCAAAGACTCGAGCGACTCGACGCCCTTGCTGGGCCACCGTCACCCACAATCTTTGCGGTCCAGAACTAGTGTCGCCGAGGTGCCCCGCACGCCTCTTCCTCGCAGGACGCCGACGTCTCGACGCCGACGAGCACCGCTCGGATCGAAGCCTGCCGCCTCATCGACGCCGTTCTACCTTGTTTGTTGTCGGACGTTCGACGCCCAGTGTCTCCCGCTTGAAAGGGAAGGCATTCAAGAAGGGCCGTCGATTCCCCGACACCGAACACCGAGTTCTTCGACGCTTCTCGACGCCTCTCGACGATCCGTGACTCCTGCTTTAAAGGGGGTCATTCAAGAAGGATCTGTCGACGCCTCTTCGAGGAACTCGACTCCACCAGGTACATTGGGGGGGTAAAAACATTGTAGGAGAGAATAAGACTATTGAACAATATATGGACTGGGCTTGTGTTATATCTCTTTATTTTACAGGTTGCCCAGGTGGGGGGATCTCCACACAGAACTGTGTCCAGTAGCTAGGGCCAGTATTCTGCCTATTGTTTCAACCATCTTTTATCTCTCCTCTCTCTATTGCTGGTTTCCTTCTTATTGATCTGTGTGCCATTTTTACAGTATTGTGAATGCACTTTAATGAGGTCTAATATTAGTGGTACCACTTTAGAATTGTAGATATTTACCATTGCTGATTTTCCTGAGCACAAAGTGCGTTATTGTGATAAGTGTACATAACCCTTGAATATTAATTATATAAAGACTGTGTTTTCAGTAATACAGTGTGTGGACATTCCTTTGTGGGGGCTTGGGGATACACTGTACTTAAGAACCAGCCTGCATCACCTCCTGAGAAGCTAGGCCTTGATTGCTCGTCCATCGTTACCATATTAGAGAATCTTGGCTGGGGTCCTCTGTGCCTCCCCTCTAACATATAGAGAGCGGAAGTACAGACCCCCCTACCAGTCTTTACAGTTCACCAGACCCATTCACTCTTCCCTACGATCTCAAGACAAGGTTCACCATATCCATTTGCGTTTTGCTGCTATCTGAAGAGAAGGTTCAACATATCCATTTGCTCTTTCCAGAGAAGGTTAACCTTCCCAATTTGCTCTTTCCTGCGACCTCAAGAGAAGGTTCACCCTACCCATTTGCTCTTTCCTGTGATCTCAAGAGAAGGTTCACATACCCATTCGCTCTTTCCTGCGACCTCAAGAGAAGGTTCACCATACCCATTCTCTCTTTGCTGCGATCTCAGAAGAAGGTTCACCATACCCGTTTGCTATTTCCTGCGATCTCAAGAGAAGGTTCACCATACCTATTCGCTCTTTCCTGAGACCTCAAGAGAAGGTTCACCATACTGATTTGGTCTTTCCTGAGATCTCAAGAGAAGGTTCACCATATCGATTCACTTTTTCCTGCTATCTGAAGAGAAGGTTCGCCATACCCATTCGCACTTTCCTGCTATCCGAAGAGAAGGTTCAACATATCCATTTTTTCTTTTCAGAGAAGGTTCACCATACCCATTTGCTCTTTCCTGCGACCTCAAGAGAAGGTTCACCCTACCCATTTGCTCTTTCCTGTGATCTCAAGAGAAGGTTCACCATACCCATTCGCTCTTTCCTGCGACCTCAAGAGAAGGTTCAACATACCCATTCTCTCTTTCCTGCCATCTCAGAAGAAAGTTCACCATACCCGTTTGCTCTTTCCTGCGATCTGAAGTGATGGTTCACTATAACCATTCCATCTTTCCTCCAATCTCAAGAGAAGGTTCACCATACCCAATTGCTCTTTCCTGCAATCTCAACAGAAGGTTCACATACCCATTTTCTCTTTCCTGCGATTTCAACAGAAGGTTCACCATACCCATTCGCTATTTCCTGCCAACTCAAGAGAAGGTTCACCATACCCATTCGCACTTTCCTGCCATCTCAAGAGAAGGTTCACCATACTGATTTGGTCTTTCCTGCGATCTCAAGAGAAGGTTCACCATCCCAATTCACTCTTTTCTGCTATCTGAAGAGAAGGTTCACCATACCCATTCCCTCTTTCCTGCTATCTGAAGAGAAGGTTCACCATACCCATTTGTTCTTTCCTGCGATCTCAACAGAAGGTTCACCATACCCATTCGCTATTTCCTGCCAACTCAAGAGAAGGTTCATCTTACCCATTTGCCCTTTATTGCGATTTCAAGAGAAGGGTCACCATATCCATTTTCTTGTTCCTGCGATCTCAAGAGAAGGTTCACCATACTGATTTGGTCTTTCCTGCGATCTCAAGAGAAGGTTCACCATCCCCATTCACTGATTCCTGCTCTCTGAGGAGAAGGTTCACCATACCCATTTGCTCTTTCCTGCTATTTGAAGAGAAGGTTCACCATACCAATTTGCTCTTTCCTGCGATCTCAACAGAAGGTTCACCATACCCATTCCCTCCTTCCTGCAATCTCAAGGGAAGGTTCACCATACCCATTCGCTCTTTCCTGTGACCTCAAGAGAAGGTTCACCATACCCATTTGCTCTTTCCTGAGATCTCAAGAGAAGGTTCACCATATATATTCGCTCTTTCCTGCTATCTGAAGAGAAGTTTCACCATACCCATTCGCTCTTTCCTGCCATCTCAGGAGAAGGTTCACCATACCCATTTGCTCTTTCCTGCAATCTCAGGAGAAGGTTCACCATACCCATTCTCGCTTTCCTGCGATCTCAAAAGAAGGTTCACCATACCCATTCGCTCTTTCCTGCGATCTCAATAGAAGGGTCACCATTCCCATTCACTCTTTCCTGCGACCTCAAGAGAAGGTTCACCATACCCATTCGTTCTTTCCTGCGACCTCAAGAGAAGGTTCACCATCCCCATTCGCTCTTTCCTGCGATCTCAAGAGAAGGCTCACCATTCCCATTCGTGCTTTCCTGCGACCTCAAGAGAAGGTTCATCATACCCATTTGCTCTTTCCTGCGATCTCAACAGCAGGTTCACCATACCCATTCGCTCTTTCCTACGATCTCAAGAGAAGGTTCACCATACCCATTCGCTCTTTCCTGCGATCTCAAGAGAAGGTTCACCATACCCATTTGCTCTTTCCTGCGATCTCAACAGAAGGTTCACTATACCCATTCGCTCTTTCCTGCAATCTCAAGGGAAGGTTCATCATTCCCATTCGCTCTTTCCTGCAACCTCAAGAGAAGGTTCACCATACCCATTCGCTCTTTCCTGCGATCTCAGCAGAAGGTTCATCATACCTATTCGCTCTTTCCTGCGATCTCAACAGAAGGTTCACCATACCCATTCACACTTTCCTGCGATCTCAAGAGAAGGTACACCATACCCATTCGCTCTTTCCTGCCATCTCAGGAGAAGGTTCACCATACCCATTCGCTCTTTCCTGCAATCTCAGGAGAAGGTTCACCATACCCATTCGCTCTTTCGTGCAATCTCAAGAGAAGGTTCACCATACCCATTCGCTCTTTCCTGCAATCTCAAGAGAAGGCTCACCATTCCCATTCGCTCTTTCCAGCGACCTCAAGGGAAGGTTCACCATACCCATTTGCACTTTCCTGCCATCTCAAGAGAAGGTTCACCATACTGATTTGGTCTTTCCTGCGATCTCAAGAGAAGGTTCACCATCCCCATTCACTCATTCCTGCTCTCTGAGGAGAAGGTTCACCATACCCATTTGCTCTTTCCTGCTATTTGAAGAGAAGGTTCACCATACCAATTTGCTCTTTCCTGCGATCTCAACAGAAGGTTCACCATACCCATTCCCTCCTTCCTGCAATCTCAAGGGAAGGTTCACCATACCCATTCACTCTTTCCTGTGACCTCAAGAGAAGGTTCACCATACCCATTTGCTCTTTCCTGAGATCTCAAGAGAAGGTTCACCATATATATTCGCTCTTTCCTGCTATCTGAAGAGAAGTTTCACCATACCCATTCGCTCTTTCCTGCCATCTCAGGAGAAGGTTCACCATACCCATTTGCTCTTTCCTGCAATCTCAGGAGAAGGTTCACCATACCCATTCTCGCTTTCCTGCGATCTCAAAAGAAGGTTCACCATACCCATTCGCTCTTTCCTGCGATCTCAAGAGAAGGGTCACCATTCCCATTCACTCTTTCCTGCGACCTCAAGAGAAGGTTCACCATACCCATTCGCTCTTTCCTGCGACCTCAAGAGAAGGTTCACCATCCCCATTCGCTCTTTCCTGCGATCTCAAGAGAAGGCTCACCATTCCCATTCGTGCTTTCCTGCGACCTCAAGAGAAGGTTCATCATACCCATTTGCTCTTTCCTGCGATCTCAACAGCAGGTTCACCATACCCATTCGCTCTTTCCTACGATCTCAAGAGAAGGTTCACCATACCCATTCGCTCTTTCCTGCGATCTCAAGAGAAGGTTCACCATACCCATTTGCTCTTTCCTGCGATCTCAACAGAAGGTTCACTATACCCATTCGCTCTTTCCTGCAATCTCAAGGGAAGGTTCATCATTCCCATTCGCTCTTTCCTGCAACCTCAAGAGAAGGTTCACCATACCCATTCGCTCTTTCCTGCGATCTCAGCAGAAGGTTCATCATACCCATTCGCTCTTTCCTGCGATCTCAACAGAAGGTTCACCATACCCATTCACACTTTCCTGCGATCTCAAGAGAAGGTACACCATACCCATTCGCTCTTTCCTGCCATCTCAGGAGAAGGTTCACCATACCCATTCGCTCTTTCCTGCAATCTCAGGAGAAGGTTCACCATACCCATTCGCTCTTTCCTGCAATCTCAAGAGAAGGTTCACCATACCCATTCGCTCTTTCCTGCAATCTCAAGAGAAGGCTCACCATTCCCATTCGCTCTTTCCTGCGACCTCAAGAGAAGGTTCACCATACCCATTTGCTCTTTCCTGCGATCTCAAGAGAAGGTTCACCATTCCCATTTGCTCTTTGCTGCAATCTCAAGAGAAGGTTCACCATACCCATTCGCTCTTTCCTGCCATCTCAGGAGAAGGTTCACTATACCCATTTGCTCTTTCCTGCCATCTCAGGAGAAGGTTCACCATACCCATTCGCTCTTTCCTGCCATCTCAGGAGAAGGTTCACCATACCCATTTGCTCTTTCTTGCCATCTCAGGAGAAGGTTCACCATACCCATTCCCTCTTTCCTGCAATATCAAGAGAAGGTTCACCATACCCATTCGCTCTTTCCTGCGACCTCAACAGCAGGTTCACCATACCCATTTGATCGTTCCTTCGATCTCAAGAGAAGGTTCACCATAGCCATTCACTCTTTCCTGCTGTCTGAAGAGTAGGTTCACCATACCCATTTGCTCTGTCCTACGATCTCAAAAGAAGGTTCACCATACCCATTTGCTCTTTCCTGTGACCTCAAGAGAAGGTTCACCATACCCATTCACTCTTTCCTGCGATCTCAAGACAAGGTTCACCATATCCATTTGCTTTTTCCTGCAATCTGAAGAGCAGGTTCACCATACCCATTTGCTCTTTCCTGCTATCTGAAGAGAAGGTTCAACATATCCATTTGCTCTTTCCAGAGAAGGTTCACCATACCCATTTGCTCTTTCCTGCGATCTCAACAGAAGGTTCACCATACCCATTTGCTCTTTCCTGCATTCTCAAGAGAAGGTTCACCATATCTATTTGCTCTTTCCTGCTATCTGAAGAGAAGGTTCACCATACCCATTTGCTCTTTCCTGCGATCTCAACAGAAGGTTCACCATACCCATTCGCTCTTTCCTGTGACCTCAAGAGAAGGTTCACCATACCCATTTGCTCTTTCCTGCGATCTCAAGAGAAGGTTCACCATATCTATTCGCTCTTTCCTGCTATCTGAAGAGAAGGTTCACCATACCCATTTGCTCTTTCCTGCGATCTCAACAGAAGGTTCACCATACCCATTTGCTCTTTCCTGCATTCTCAAGAGAAGGTTCACCATACACATTCACTCTTTCCTGTTATCCGAAGAGAAGGTTCACCATACCTATTCGCTCTTTCCTGAGACCTCAAGAGAAGGTTCACCATACCCATTTGCTCTTTCCTGTGACCTCAAGAGAAGGTTCACCATACCCATTCACTCTTCCCTACGATCTCAAGACAAGGTTCACCATATCCATTTGCGTTTTGCTGCTATCTGAAGAGAAGGTTCAACATATCCATTTGCTCTTTCCAGAGAAGGTTCACCATACCCATTTGCTCTTTCCTGCGACCTCAAGAGAAGGTTCACCCTACCCATTTGCTCTTTCCTGTGATCTCAAGAGAAGGTTCACATACCCATTCGCTCTTTCCTGCGACCTCAAGAGAAGGTTCACCATACCCATTCTTTCTTTGCTGCGATCTCAGAAGAAGGTTCACCAGACCCGTTTGCTATTTCCTGCGATCTCAAGAGAAGGTTCACCAGAACCATTCGCTCTTACCTTTGATCTCAAGAGAAGGTTCACCTTACACATTTGCCCTTTATTGCGATTTCAAGAGAAGGGTCACCATATCCATTTGCTCGTTCCTGCGATCTCAAGAGAAGGTTCACCATACCCATTCGCTATTTCCTGCAAGCTCAAGAGAAGGTTCCCCATACACATTTGCTCTTTCCTGCCAACTCAAGAGAAGGTTCACCATACCCATTTACACTTTCCTGCCATCTCAAGAGAAGGTTCACCATACTGATTTGGTCTTTCCTGCGATCTCAAGAGAAGGTTCACCATATCCATTCACTTTTTCCTGCTATCTGAAGAGAAGGTTCGCCATACCCATTCGCACTTTCCTGCTATCCGAAGAGAAGGTTCAACATATCCATTTTTTCTTTTCAGAGAAGGTTCACCATACCCATTTGCTCTTTCCTGCGACCTCAAGAGAAGGTTCACCCTACCCATTTGCTCTTTCCTGTGATCTCAAGAGAAGGTTCACCATACCCATTCGCTCTTTCCTGTGACCTCAAGAGAAGGTTCAACATACCCATTCTCTCTTTCCTGCCATCTCAGAAGAAGGTTCACCATACCCGTTTGCTCTTTCCTGCGATCTGAAGTGATGGTTCACCATAACCATTCCATCTTTCCTCCAATCTCAGGAGAAGGTTCACCATACCCATTTGCTCTTTCCTGCAATCTCAACAGAAGGTTCACATACCCATTTTCTCTTTCCTGCGATTTCAACAGAAGGTTCACCATACCCATTCGCTATTTCCTGCCAACTCAAGAGAAGGTTCACCATACCCATTCGCACTTTCCTGCCATCTCAAGAGAAGGTTCACCATACTGATTTGGTCTTTCCTGCGATCTCAAGAGAAGGTTCACCATCCCAATTCACTCTTTTCTGCTATCTGAAGAGAAGGTTCACCATACCCATTCGCTCTTTCCTGCTATCTGAAGAGAAGGTTCACCATACCCATTTGTTCTTTCCTGCGATCTCAACAGAAGGTTCACCATACCCATTCGCTATTTCCTGCCAACTCAAGAGAAGGTTCACCATACCCATTCGCACTTTCCTGCCATCTCAAGAGAAGGTTCACCATACTGATTTGGTCTTTCCTGCGATCTCAAGAGAAGGTTCACCATCCCCATTCACTCATTCCTGCTCTCTAAGGAGAAGGTTCACCATACCCATTCGCGCTTTCCTGCTATTTGAAGAGAGGGTTCACCATACCAATTTACTCTTTCCTGCGATCTCAACAGAAGGTTCACCATTCCCATTCCCTCCTTCCTGCAATCTCAAGGGAAGGTTCACCATACCCATTCGCTCTTTCCTGTGACCTCAAGAGAAGGTTCACCATACCCATTTGCTCTTTCCTGAGATCTCAAGAGAAGGTTCACCATATATATTCGCTCTTTCCTGCTATCTGAAGAGAAGTTTCACCATACCCATTCGCTCTTTCCTGCCATCTCAGGAGAAGGTTCACCATACCCATTCGCTCTTTCCTGCAATCTCAGGAGAAGGTTCACCATACCCATTTGCTCTTTCCTGCAATCTCAAGAGAAGGCTCACCATTCCCATTCGCTCTTTCCTGCGACCTCAAGAGAAGGTTCATCATACCCATTCACTCTTTCCTGCGACCTCAAGAGAAGGTTCACCATACCCATTCGCTCTTTCCTGCGACCTCAAGAGAAGGTTCACCATCCCCATTCACTCTTTCCTGCTCTCTGAGGAGAAGGTTCACCATACCCATTCGCTCTTTCCTGCTATTTGAAGAGAAGGTTCACCATACCAATTTGCTCTTTCATGCGACCTCAAGAGAAGGTTCACCATACCCATTCGCTCTTTCCTGCGACCTCAAGAGAAGGTTCACCATACCCATTTTCTCTTTCCTGCGATCTCAACAGAAGGTTCACCATACCCATTCTCGCTTTCCTGCGATCTCAACAGCAGGTTCACCATACCCATTCTCGCTTTCCGGCGATCTCAAGAGAAGGTTCACCATACCCATGCGCTCTTTCCTGCGATCTCAAGAGAAGGTTCACCATACCCATGCGCTCTTTCCTGCGATCTCAAGAGAAGGTTCACCATACCCATTCGCTCTTTCCTGCGACCTCAAGAGAAGGTTCACCATACCCATTCGCTCTTTCCTGCGACCTCAAGAGAAGGTTCACCATACCCATTTGCTCTTTCCTGCGATCTCAACAGAAGGTTCACCATACCCATTCTCGCTTTCCTGCGATCTCAACAGCAGGTTCACAATACCCATTCTCGCTTTCCTGCGATCTCAACAGAAGGTTCACCATACCCATGCGCTCTTTCCTGCGATCTCAAGAGAAAGTTCACCATACCAATTCTCGCTTTCCTGCAATCTCAACAGAAGGTTCACCATACCCAGTCGCTCTTTCCTGCGATCTCAAGAGAAGGTTCACCATACCCATGCGCTCTTTCCTGCGATCTCAAGAGAAGGTTCACCATACCCATGCGCTCTTTCCTGCGATCTCAAGAGAAGGTTCACCATACCCATGCGCTCTTTCCTGCGATCTCAAGAGAAGGTTCACCATACCCATACGCTCTTTCCTGCCATCTCAGCAGAAGGTTCACCATACCCATGCGCTCTTTCCTGCGATCTCAAGAGAAGGTTCACCATACCCATTCTCGCTTTCCTGCGGCCTCAAGAGAAGGTTCACCCATGCGCTCTTTCCTGCGATCTCAACAGAAGGTTCACCATACCCATGCGCTCTTTCCTGCGATCTGAAGAGAAGGTTCACCATACCCAGGCGCTCTTTCCTGCGATCTCAACAGACGGTTCACCATACCCATGCGCTCTTTCGTGCGATCTCAAGAGAAGGTTCACCAGACCCATGCGCTCTTTCCAGCGATCTCAAGAGAAGGTTCACCATACCCATTCTCGCTTTCCTGCGACCTCAAGAGAAGGTTCACCATACCCATTTGCTCTTTCCTGCGACCTCAAGAGAAGGTTCACCATACCCATTCGCTCTTTCCTGCGACCTCAAGAGAAGGTTCACCATACCTATTCTCGCTTTCCTGCGACCTTAAGAGAAGGTTCACCATACCCATGCGCTCTTTCCTGCGATCTCAAGAGAAGGTTCACCATACCCATGCGCTCTTTCCTGCGATCTCAACAGAAGGTTCACCATACCCATGCGCTCTTTCCTGCGATCTCAAGAGAAGGCTCACCATACCCATGCGCTCTTTCCTGCGATCTCAACAGAAGGTTCACCATACCCATGCGCTCTTTCCTGCGATCTCAAGAGAAGGCTCACCAGACCCATGCGCTCTTTCCTGCGATCTCAACAGAAGGTTCACCATACCCATGCGCTCTTTCCTGCGATCTCAAGAGAAGGCTCACCATTCCCATTCTCGCTTTCCTGCGATCTCAACAGAAGGTTCACCATACCCATTCTCGCTTTCCTGCGATCTCAACAGAAGGTTCACCATACCCATTCTCGCTTTCCTGCGATCTCAACAGAAGGTTCACCATACCCATTCTCGCTTTCCTGCGATCTCAACACAAGGTTCACCATACCCATTCTCGCTTTCCTGCGATCTCAACATTAGGTTCACCATACCCATTCTCGCTTTCCTGCGATCTCAAAAGAAGGTTCACCATACCCATTCTCGCTTTCCTGCGATCTCAAGAGAAGGTTCACCATACCCATTCTCGCTTTCCTGCGATCTCAAGAGAAGGTTCACCATACCCATTCTCGCTTTCCTGCGATCTCAACAGAAGGTTCACCATACCCATTCTCGCTTTCCTTCGATCTCAACAGAAGGTTCACCATACCCATTCTCGCTTTCCTGCGATCTCAACAGAAGGTTCACCATACCCATTTTCGCTTTCCTGCGATCTCAACAGAAGGTTCACCATACCCATTCTCGCTTTCCTGTGATCTCAACAGAAGGTTCACCATACCCATTCGCTCTTTCCTGCGACCTCAAGAGAAGGTTCATCATACCCATTCGCTATTACCTGCAATCTCAACAGAAGGTTCACCATACCCATTTGCTCTTTCCTGCGACCTCAAGAGAAGGTTCACCATGCCCATTCTTGCTTTCCTGCGATCTCAACAGAAGGTTCACCATACCCATTCGCTCTTTCCTGCGACCTCAAGAGAAGGTTCACCATACCCATTTGCTCTTTCCTGCGACCTCAAGAGAAGGTTCACCATACCCATTCTCGCTTTCCTGCGATCTCAACAGAAGGTTCACCATACCCATTCGCTCTTTCCTGCGATCTCAAGAGAAGGGTCACCATTCCCATTCTCGCTTTCCTGCGATCTCAACAGAAGGTTCAGCGTACCCATTCACTCTTTCCTGCGATCTCAAGAGAAGGTTCACCATACCCATTCGCTCTTTCCTGCGATCTCAAGAGAAGGCTCACCATTCCCATTCGTGCTTTCCTGCGACCTCAAGAGAAGGTTCATCATACCCATTTGCTCTTTCCTGCGATCTCAACAGCAGGTTCACCATACCCATTTGCTCTTTCCTACGATCTCAAGAGAAGGTTCACCATACCCATTCGCTCTTTCCTGCGATCTCAAGAGAAGGTTCACCATACCCATTTGCTCTTTCCTGCGATCTCAACAGAAGGTTCACTATACCCATTCGCTCTTTCCTGCAATCTCAAGGGAAGGTTCATCATTCCCATTCGCTCTTTCCTGCAACCTCAAGAGAAGGTTCACCATACCCATTTGCTCTTTCCTGCGATCTCAGCAGAAGGTTTCCTCATACCCATTCGCTCTTTCCTGCGATCTCAACAGAAGGTTCACCATACCCATTCACACTTTCCTGCGATCTCAAGAGAAGGTACACCATACCCATTCGCTCTTTCCTGCCATCTCAGGAGAAGGTTCACCATACCCATTCGCTCTTTCCTGCAATCTCAGGAGAAGGTTCACCATACCCATTCGCTCTTTCCTGCAATCTCAAGAGAACATTCACCATACCCATTCGCTCTTTCCTGCGATCTCAAGAGAAGGCTCACCATTCCCATTCGCTCTTTCCTGCGACCTCAAGAGAAGGTTCATCATGCCCATTCACTCTTTCCAGCGACCTCAAGGGAAGGTTCACCATACCCATTTGCGCTTTCCTGCAATCTCAAGAGAAGGCTCACCATTCCCATTCGTTCTTTCCTGCGACCTGAAGAGAAGGTTTATCATACCCATTTGCTCTTTCCTGCGATCTCAACAGCAGGTTCACCATACCCATTCGCTCTTTCGTGCGATCTCAAGAGAAGTTTCACCATAACCAGTCGCTCTTTCCTGCGATCGCAAGAGAAGGTTCACCATACCCATTTGCTCTTTCCTGCGATCTCAACAGAAGGTTCACTATACCCATTCGCTCTTTCCTGCAATCTCAAGGGAAGGTTCACCATATCCATTCACTCTTTCCTGCAACCTCAAGAGAAGGTTCACCATACCCATTCGCTCTTTCCTGCGATCTCAAGAGAAGGTTCACCATACCCATTTGCTCTTTGCTGCAATCTCAAGAGAAGGTTCACCATACCCATTCGCTCTTTCCTGCCATCTCAGGAGAAGGTTCACTATACCCATATGCTCTTTCCTGCCATCTCAGGAGAAGGTTCACCATACCCATTCGCTCTTTCCTGCCATCTCAGGAGAAGGTTCACCATACCCATTCGCTCTTTCTTGCCATCTCAGGAGAAGGTTCACCATACCCATTCCCTCTTTCCTGCAATATCAAGAGAAGGTTCACCATACCCATTTGCTCTTTCCTGCGACCTCAACAGCAGGTTCACCATACCCATTCGATCGTTCCTTCGATCTCAAGAGAAGGTTCACCATACCCATTCACTCTTTCCTGCTATCTGAAGAGTAGGTTCACCATACCCATTTGCTCTGTCCTACGATCTCAAAAGAAGATTCACCATACCCATTTGCTCTTTCCTGTGACCTCAAGAGAAGGTTCACCATACCCATTCACTCTTTCCTGCGATCTCAAGACAAGGTTCACCATATCCATTTGCTTTTTCCTGCAATCTGAAGAGCAGGTTCACCATACCAATTTGCTCTTTCCTGCTATCTGAAGAGAAGGTTCAACATATCCATTTGCTCTTTCCAGAGAAGGTTCACCATACCCATTTGCTCTTTCCTGCGATCTCAACAGAAGGTTCACCATACCCATTTGCTCTTTCCTGCAATCTCAAGAGAAGGTTCACCATATCTATTTGCTCTTTCCTGCTATCTGAAGAGAAGGTTCACCATACCCATTTGCTCTTTCCTGCGATCTCAACAGAAGGTTCACCATACCCATTCGCTCTTTCCTGTGACCTCAAGAGAAGGTTCACCATACCCATTTGCTCTTTCCTGCGATCTCAAGAGAAGGTTCACCATATCTATTTGCTCTTTCCTGCTATCTGAAGAGAAGGTTCACCATGCCCATTTGCTCTTTCCTGCTATGTGAACAGAAGGTTCAACACATCCATTCACTCTTTCCAGAGAAGGTTCACCATACACATTCACTCTTTCCTGCTATCCGAAGAGAAGGTTCACCATACCTATTCGCTCTTTCCTGAGACCTCAAGAGAAGGTTCACCATACCCATTTGCTCTTTCCTGTGACCTCAAGAGAAGGTTCACCATACCCATTCACTCTTCCCTACGATCTCAAGACAAGGTTCACCATATCCATTTGCGTTTTGCTGCTATCTGAAGAGAAGGTTCAACATATCCATTTGCTCTTTCCAGAGAAGGTTCACCATACCCATTTGCTCTTTCCTGCGACCTCAAGAGAAGGTTCACCCTACCCATTTGCTCTTTCCTGTGATCTCAAGAGAAGGTTCACATACCCATTCGCTCTTTCCTGCGACCTCAAGAGAAGGTTCACCATACCCATTCTCTCTTTGCTGTGATCTCAGAAGAAGGTTCACCATACCCGTTTGCTATTTCCTGCGATCTCAAGAGAAGGTTCACCATACCCATTCACTCTTCCCTACGATCTCAAGACAAGGTTCACCATATCCATTTGCGTTTTGCTGCTATCTGAAGAGAAGGTTCAACATATCCATTTGCTCTTTCCAGAGAAGGTTCATCATTCCCATTCGCTCTTTCCTGCAACGTCAAGAGAAGGTTCACCATACCCATTCGCTCTTTCCTGCGATCTCAGCAGAAGGTTCATCATACCCATTCGCTCTTTCCTGCGATCTCAACAGAAGGTTCACCATACCCATTCACACTTTCCTGCGATCTCAAGAGAAGGTACACCATACCCATTCGCTCTTTCCTGCCATCTCAGGAGAAGGTTCACCATACCCATTCGCTCTTTCCTGCAATCTCAGGAGAAGGTTCACCATACCCATTCGCTCTTTCCTGCAATCTCAAGAGAAGGTTCACCATACCCATTCGCTCTTTCCTGCAATCTCAAGAGAAGGCTCACCATTCCCATTCGCTCTTTCCTGCGACCTCAAGAGAAGGTTCATCATACCCATTCACTCTTTCCAGCGACCTCAAGGGAAGGTTCACCATACCCATTTGCGCTTTCCTGCAATCTCAAGAGAAGGCTCACCATTACCATTCGTTCTTTCCTGCGACCTCAAGAGAAGGTTTATCATACCCATTTGCTCTTTCTTCGATCTGAACAGCAGGTTCACCATACCCATTCGCTCTTTCGTGCGATCTCAAGAGAAGGTTCACCATAACCAGTCGCTCTTTCCTGCGATCGCAAGAGAAGGTTCACCATACCCATTTGCTCTTTCCTGCGATCTCAACAGAAGGTTCACTATACCCATTCGCTCTTTCCTGCAATCTCAAGGGAAGGTTCACCATACCCATTCACTCTTTCCTGCAACCTCAAGAGAAGGTTCACCATACCCATTCGCTCTTTCCTGCGATCTCAAGAGAAGGTTCACCATACCCATTTGCTCTTTGCTGCAATCTCAAGAGAAGGTTCACCATACCCATTCGCTCTTTCCTGCCATCTCAGGAGAAGGTTCACTATACCCATATGCTCTTTCCTGCCATCTCAGGAGAAGGTTCACCATACCCATTCGCTCTTTCCTGCTATCTCAGGAGAAGGTTCACCATACCCATTCGCTCTTTCTTGCCATCTCAGGAGAAGGTTCACCATACCCATTCCCTCTTTCCTGCAATATCAAGAGAAGGTTCACCATACCCATTCGCTCTTTCCTGCGACCTCAACAGCAGGTTCACCATACCCATTCGATCGTTCCTTCGATCTCAAGAGAAGGTTCACCATACCCATTCACTCTTTCCTGCTATCTGAAGAGTAGGTTCACCATACCCATTTGCTCTGTCCTACGATATCAAAAGAAGATTCACCATGCCCATTTGCTCTTTCCTGTGACCTCAAGAGAAGGTTCACCATACCCATTCACTCTTTCCTGCGATCTCAAGACAAGGTTCACCATATCATTTCCTTTTTCCTGCAATCTGAAGAGCAGGTTCACCATACCCATTTGCTCTTTCCTGCTATCTGAAGAGAAGGTTCAACATATCCATTTGCTCTTTCCAGAGAAGGTTCACCATACCCATTTGCTCTTTCCTGCGATCTCAACAGAAGGTTCACCATACCCATTTGCTATTTCCTGCAATCTCAAGAGAAGGTTCACCATATCTATTCGCTCTTTCCTGCTATCTGAAGAGAAGGTTCACCATACCCATTTGCTCTTTCCTGCGATCTCAACAGAAGGTTCACCATACCCATTCGCTCTTTCCTGTGACCTCAAGAGAAGGTTCACCATACCCATTCGCTCTTTCCTGCGACCTCAAGAGAAGGTTCAACATACCCATTCTCTCTTTCCTGCCATCTCAGAAGAAGGTTCACCATACCCGTTTGCTCTTTCCTGCGATCTGAAGTGATGGTTCACCATAACCATTCCATCTTTCCTCCAATCTCAAGAGAAGGTTCACCATACCCAATTGCTCTTTCCTGCAATCTCAACAGAAGGTTCACATACCCATTTTCTCTTTCCTGCGATTTCAACAGAAGGTTCACCATACCCATTCGCTATTTCCTGCCAACTCAAGAGAAGGTTCACCATACCCATTCGCACTTTCCTGCCATCTCAAGAGAAGGTTCACCATACTGATTTGGTCTTTCCTGCGATCTCAAGAGAAGGTTCACCATACCAATTCACTCTTTTCTGCTATCTGAAGAGAAGGTTCACCATACCCATTCCCTCTTTCCTGCTATCTGAAGAGAAGGTTCACCATACCCATTTGTTCTTTCCTGCGATCTCAACAGAAGGTTCACCATACCCATTCGCTATTTCCTGCCCACTCAAGAGAAGGTTCACCATACCCATTCGCACTTTCCTGCCATCTCAAGAGAAGGTTCACCATACTGATTTGGTCTTTCCTGCGATCTCAAGAGAAGGTTCACCATCCCCATTCACTCATTCCTGCTCTCTGAGGAGAAGGTTCACCATACCCATTTGCTCTTTCCTTCTATTTGAAGAGAAGGTTCACCATACCAATTTGCTCTTTCCTGCGATCTCAACAGAAGGTTCACCATACCCATTCCCTCCTTCCTGCAATCTCAAGGGAAGGTTCACCATACCCATTCGCTCTTTCCTGTGACCTCAAGAGAAGGTTCACCATACCCATTTGCTCTTTCCTGAGATCTCAAGAGAAGGTTCACCATATATATTCGCTCTTTCCTGCTATCTGAAGAGAAGTTTCACCATACCCATTCGCTCTTTCCTGCCATCTCAGGAGAAGGTTCACCATACCCATTTGCTCTTTCCTGCAATCTCAGGAGAAGGTTCACCATACCCATTCTCGCTTTCCTGCGATCTCAAAAGAAGGTTCACCATACCCATTCGCTCTTTCCTGCGATCTCAAGAGAAGGGTCACCATTCCCATTCACTCTTTCCTGCGACCTCAAGAGAAGGTTCACCATACCCATTCGCTCTTTCCTGCGACCTCAAGAGAAGGTTCACCATCCCCATTCGCTCTTTCCTGCGATCTCAAGAGAAGGCTCACCATTCCCATTCGTGCTTTCCTGCGACCTCAAGAGAAGGTTCATCATACCCATTTGCTCTTTCCTGCGATCTCAACAGCAGGTTCACCATACCCATTCGCTCTTTCCTACGATCTCAAGAGAAGGTTCACCATACCCATTCGCTCTTTCCTGCGATCTCAAGAGAAGGTTCACCATACCCATTTGCTCTTTCCTGCGATCTCAACAGAAGGTTCACTATACCCATTCGCTCTTTCCTGCAATCTCAAGGGAAGGTTCATCATTCCCATTCGCTCTTTCCTGCAACCTCAAGAGAAGGTTCACCATACCCATTCGCTCTTTCCTGCGATCTCAGCAGAAGGTTCATCATACCCATTCGCTCTTTCCTGCGATCTCAACAGAAGGTT